>NC_142596.1:29559810-30214284 GCF_965207765.1 Zootoca vivipara
TTGTATGGTGCTTTTGAGTAGCCAAAGTGTTCACACACGCAATTGTCAGAGTCATTACTGTACTCACATATTGTGTGTGTGTGTGTGTGTGTGTGTGTGTGTGTGTGTGTGTGTGTGTTAAAGGGAATGGCTTGCCTATTACTGGCCACCTACCATAGTGAATTTATGACTGAGAGGAGACCTTGTTAAGCTAATTCCACAATGGATGGAGAGAGGTAGAAAGTGGGTGGGATTCATCATGGCTAGCTACTTGTTGGCCACTGGAAGTTTCTCCATAGGGTGCATGGAACTGTGGAGTAGGATATGGGGTCCAATAATGATGGAAGGGTGGGGGCCTTATTGCAGATATCCTGCCAGGTCCAAATAGGGGGTGCCCTTGCAAGCTGAAATGGGAAGAGGGGCACAAATGAAGCAGGAAGGCACTTTATGGAAAAGGCCAAGATTGTGGGAAATGTTTTGTGGTATGGATGGGGCAATTTAAAAAACCAAACTGGGTTGGCCAGTTCTCAGTGGCATCTGACAGAGAGGATGAAAGGAGCTTTCTCGTGGGGTCTTTTATGCTGGGACGGGATGTGTGTTTTGAAAACGATGATGGAGGGGGAGTCTCTCAACAGAAAGAAGCGGGTGAGGGTCTTAGAATCTACTTAGGGGGTCTTTGCCAGTGAACATAGTCACAGAGACTACACAACCAATTCAGAGGTGGCTTGCTGCATCATGCAGCTGGTGGAGGTGGTACCTCTCTGAAGGGGCCCCAGGCAGCAAAGGTAGGTAGGTGGGTGGGTGGAAAGGACTCTTGCGGGAAGGGGGCCTTCCAGGGAGAAAAACTCCAGCTAAAGCTTGCAACAGGAAGGCGATCTCCCTTTGACAGGGTGTGAAACAAAGACAGAGAGAGCTTGGTGCTCATCTTCTCATATATGGGGAGGGGATTTTAAGGACGGGGGGGCACTCCCCCAACCCTGGAGTACAACGACTGGTGCAAGTTGGGAGGAAGCCAACCCCCCCCCTCTGGCAAGGAGAAATGATGACTAAAAGCTGCAAGCGAGGTCCGCTGGGGGGAGGGGGGGTCTGAGGCGCATCACAGGGCTCGGGGGCTGCAGCCCTGAAAAGGGGGACAGGGGAGGTAGGGGGAGGATCCGAGACCGGGCTAAGTGGAGAAGGGAGCTCTCTTGCCCTGGGACAGCGGGGAAGAGAGGAAGAGGAAGCCCTTCTTCATACCCTCCAGGGTGCCTGGTGTCACGGGGGCGTCCCTCGATAGGGGGAGGGGACCCCGGCTCAGCAAAGGCAAGGGAAGGGTGGCGCAGCCGAAGATCGAGAGGGGGGAGATGCCGAGCAAGTGGGGTTCCCCGCCCTCCTGCCGCCCTGGCCTGGGGGGGGGGGGGGGTCGGGTCTGCTCACCAGATGAAGTCGGTGCAGTGGCTGCAGAAGGTGGGCTGCTTGAAGAAGCGGGCGGTGAACTTGTGGTTCTTGACCTCGTGCACGTTCTTCTGGCGGAGCGCGCCTTTGCGGGCGAAGCGCACCGGGCCCTCTTCACTGTCGGACCCGGACGGCGCCCCCGCCGTCGCAGCCGTCGCTGGATCGGCCATGGTCCCTCCCGCAGCCCAGCCTGCTGCCGCCGCCGCCGCCGCTGCCGCCACCGCCGCTGCTGCAAGGATGCCGCGGCGCCTCCTCTCCGCGCTGCTGCTGCTGCTGGTGCTGAAGCTGCTGCTGCGGCGCGCGACACCTCTGGCCACAGCTGGGCAGAGCCAGCGCCGGAGCCAATCGCGCCCTCCGGCCCCGCCCCCTCCTCTGCATGCTGGGCCCCGCCTTCTCGCTCGCTCTTTTTTCGCTTTTTGTTGCGCTGGCGTCGCCAGGCTCCGCCCCTCGGGGCCTGAGGTCACGCCCACCTCCCCCACACCCCCTGGCTACGTTTTGCGGATCGTCCACCGGATGCGCGGCGGTGGGGGCCCCTTCTTGCGTTATCTTCCTTCTCTTCCTCCAAGGCCTGTTTCTCAAAGGCTCAAAATATTAGGATGCCCAGAAGGGGCAGGGCGTTGGAAGACCCCGACTGCCTCTGAGCACATGCAGAGTGCACCTCTCACAGCAGCAAGGGCTTTTGAGAAGGAAAGCGAGAGGGAGAGTGTCTGCGTTTTGAGCCCTGGGATCCGAGCTTCTTAGAATGTGTCTCTTTGCAAGAGGGAACAGCAACAAAATGTTGCGGTGCGGCTATGTGCAGCCTCCCACCTTGGAGGTGCCATGGTTCCTGCATTGCAGGGGGTTGGACTAGATGACCCTTGGGGGTCCCTTTCAACTCTACAGTTCTATGATTCAATGCCTCTGAATCATATGCTGCGAATCACAAGTAGGAAGATTGCTGGTGTGCACAGATCCAACTTTGGGATTTCCCATAATGGGCATCTGGTTGGCCACTGAAAACAGAATTCTGGGCTACTACTGGTAGCTGGAACTGTGGTCTGATCCAGCAGCCAGGCTCTTTTGATGTTATTGCTGTTCATTGTTCCACAGACAGGGCCTTTTCCAGGATATTCTATTCCATCTCCCTCATCTCCCACAGTATTTCTTTTCTCCTTTTCCATTCCATCTCTCAACAGCCAATCCACATCTCATTCCATTCCCATTTGCAGTTTGGGTTTTCTTTCTCAATATATTTTAAACTACTATAAACATCCCAACTGAGTCTGCTGGTGCTCGATCTGCACAACCCAGCTCCAACTCCGGCCAGAGCTGGGCAGGACTGAGCTGAGCCTCTCATGCCGGCTGGGCCTCATCCTCTCTGCTGCCCTCTTGTGAGAGGGCAGAGCTGTTTTGGCTGCCTAAGCAGCAAAACATCCACACCCCAGACATTGGCAATGGAAGGGAATGATTTGCAGTGGGTAAGAAATCACTATTTCAGCCTAGCAGCACCCACACTTTGGAACTCCCCACCTATTGACACCATTTTTTATTGTTTTAGCTTATTAACGATTTTAATTCATTACTGATAAGTTCACTGTTTCATTCTATTTCATAAACCCCTTTGAGGTATCTATTTACAATCAAAATGCTACATTTGTTGTTTAGTCGTTTAGTCGTGTCCGACTCTTCGTGACCCCATGGACCATAGCACGCCAGGCACTCCTGTCTTGCACTGCCTCCCGCAGTTTGGTCAAACTCATGTTCGTAGCTTCGAGAACACTGTCCAACCATCTCGTCCTCTGTCGTCCCCTTCTCCTAGTGCCCTCAATCTTTCCCAACATCAGGGTCTTTTCCAAGGATTCTTCTCTTCTCATGAGGTGGCCAAAGTATTGGAGCCTCAGCTTCACGATCTGTCCTTCCAGGGAGCACTCAGGGCTGATTTCCTTAAGAATGGATAGGTTTGATCTTCTTGCAGTCCATGGGACTCTCAAGAGTCTCCTCCAGCACCATAATTCAAAAGCATCAATTCTTTGGCGATCAGCCTTCTTTATGGTCCAGCTCTCACTTCCATACATCACTACTGGGAAAACCATAGCTTTAACTATACGGACCTTTGTCGGCAAGGTGATGTCTCTGCTTTTTAAGATGCTGTCTAGGTTTGTCATTGCTTTTCTCCCAAGAAGCAGGCATCTTTTAATTTCGTGACTGCTGTCACCAAAAATGCTACATAGATTTTATGAAATAAATAATAAATAAAACCATTCACCCCACCCTTCAGACAAGTTCCCAGAGCAGCTTACACACACCCCCAAAAAAATCCCCAATATAACTGTTGCAACTGCCTCCCCTTTGCCATGGGTGAATGAGTCCTGGGTCTCATATGAACCACATTTTCCGCTTTGGCCGGATCCAGCAGGCACTTCTAATATTCCACTTGCTGGCTATCGCTCATTGCACTGCTCTGCCACTGGTGCAGGATGCTTCCTACCTCCTGTTCCTTGCAGGGTACACAGGAGACCCACGCCATGAGCAGCAGCAGTGCCCAGGATGTGAATGGCTGTTTTTCACTGGGGATGCCAACCTATGCTCTGCACCCTGGAATGCTTCAAGACAGACAGTTATCCAACAGGTGATGTTGTCTGTAGCGTGAAGCAATTAAAGGGGGCAGGAACACTGCACCTGTTTACCCAGCTGTCTGTGACACCTGGCTGGCAACCCCCTGAACAGAAACTCCATCTGATTCTATTACAGTACAGTGGAACCTCGGTTTATGAACACCTCGGTTTATGAATTTTCGGTTTATGAACGCCGCGGACCCATCTGGAACAGATTAATTCACTTTCCATTACTTTTAATGGGAAAGTTCGCTTCAGTTTATGAACGCTTCAGTTTATGAACAGACTTCTGGAACCAATTACACCCATGTTTCAGTTTATGAACGCTTCAGTTTAAGTACTTCACGGACCCGTCTGGAACGGATTAATCCACTTTCCATTACTTTCAATGGAAAAGTTCGCTTCAGTTTATGAACGGTTACTCCGCGGACCGTCTGGAACGGATTAATCCACTTTCCATTACTTTCAATGGGAAAGTTCGCTTCAGTTTATGAACGCTTCAGTTTATGAACAGACTTCCGGAACCAATTGTGTTCATAAACCGAGGTACCACTGTACTGTGTAGCAACAGCTACAACTTTGCCACAGGTCTTGTTTCTTAGTTGCAAGAGGAAAGTATGTTTCCTTAACGTTGTGATCCAACTTCCACTGGTCTCTGGATGCAGGAGGGATTGGTAGGCTCAAAGGCATTATCCCTCATTCCCTATTCATATCATGTCCGACTCTTCGTGACCCCCCATGGACCATAGCACACCAAGCACTCCTGTCTTCCACTGCCTCCCGCAATTTGGTCAAACTCATGTTCGTAGCTTCGAGATCACTGCCCAACCATCTCATCCTCTGTCGTCCCCTTCTCCTTGTGCCCTCAATCTTTCCCAGCATCAGGGTCTTTTCCAGGGAGTATTCTCTTCTCATGAGGTGGCCAAAGTATTGGAGCCTCAGATTCAGGATCTGTCCTTCCAGTGAGCACTCAGGGCTGATTTCCTTCAGAATGGATAGGTTTGATCTTCTTGCAGTCCATGGGACTCTCAAGAGTCTTCTCCAGCAACATAATTCAAAAGCATCAATTCTTCGGCGATCAGCCTTCTCTAAGAATGTATACACAAAGCTTTAAAAATTTGCATTGAACAGTTGCCCCTTTTTGCCAATCTACTTCTTTATCAGGAATGCGGGTGGCGCTGTGGGTTACACCACAGAGCCTAGGGCTTGCCAATCAGAAGGTCGGCGGTTCAAATCCCCGCGACGGGGTGAGCTCCCGTTGCTCGGTCCCAGCTCCTGCCAACCTAGCAGTTCAAAAGCATGCCAAAAAGTGCAAGTAGATAAATAGGTACCGCTACAGCGGGAAGGTAAACGGAGTTTTCGTGCACTGCTCTGGTTTGCCAGAAGTGGCTTTGTCATGCTGGCCACATGACCTGGAAGATGTATGCCGGCTCCCTCAGCCAATAATGCGAGATGAGCACCACAACCCCAGAGTCCGTCACAACTGGACCTAATGGTCAGGGGTCCCTTTACCTTTACTTCTTTATCATCTTCTTTGGCCAAGGCTTCTTCCTTCCACAAGGACTGGCTGATCTCTGCTAGGCATCCAATCTCGCCTATCGGAACAAAGTCTTTCGCTCAAACAAACCATCAAGTCCTATACATCTCAATATCAGCATAAGAACTTAACCTGCTGGATCAGGCCAATGACCCCACGTAGTCCAGCATCCTATTCTCACAGTGGCCAACCAGATGCCACAATGGGAATCCCACGAGCAGCACGTGAGCACAAGAGCAGCTCTCCCCTCCTGTGGTTTCCAGCAACCGATATTTAGAAGCATCACTGCCTCCAACACTAGAGGGAAATCATAGTCAGCATAAGTAGAAGTCATTCAGACAGAGCTTAATCCTGCATGAATTTGTCCCATCCTCTTCTAAAGCCATCCAGGCTGATGGCCATCACTATGGAGGTCCAAAGGCACTGCATGAAAAAGGACTTTCTTTGGTCTGTCCTGAAACTTATCCTGTCCTGAAACTTATCCTGATGTTATCAGGAGCAAGTTAAGTGCTCAGATTATCTGCATGTGTGAAGCAGGTCCCATTTTCATCTGGCCTTGTGGGCTAGATGTGCACAGGGAGTGCACATGTGCGTGTCCCCCCGCCACCCACCCCTGGTTCTGCAAGAAGCCCATGACTTCCGTGTGACAAGTGAATAAACGTGTGACAAGTGACAAAACAAAATTTGGATCACAATATGCTTATTGAAAAGCTGAGGCGTAGCAAGCTCAGGTGGTACCCTGTGCGGAATTTTTTTTGTTACCCCCCCCCCACACACACACAGAGCTCTGGCCCTGGCCTTGGCTTTGGCTCTGGCGAAAAGTGAAAAACATGAATTGCCAAAAAACTAGAGCTTACAGAACAAAGCCGACTTCAGATATGAAATCAGCATGGAAAGAACATATAAGAACAGTTGAAAAATCTCATGCAACAGAAAATAATAATAATAAAAGTTCCCCAGTGGGGGGTGCCGAGTGTCGCCCCCCCTCCAGGGTGGCACCTGGGGCAACCCGCCCCTGCTATGCCACTGTTGAAAAGCAGCCATCTGTTTTACAAGAGGATGGAGAAGAAGGCCATTGATGGCAACTAGGAGGAGGAGGAGGCTCTCGTTGACTCCACCTCTGCTGCCAAGCCATCGTACCTTCACATACCAGTTGCTGGGGATTGCTGGCGGGCAGAGTGCCCTCGTGCTCAGGTCCTGCTTGCTGGCTTCCCTTTGGGGCACCAGGTGGGCTACTGTGAAAACAGGACACTGGACTATATCAGACAGGTCACCCTTGGCCTAATCTACCAGGGCAAATTCTTATGTTCTTATGAAGGTACCCAGGTGTTTTACTGGCCTGGCCTGTCCAATTTTTACAGGTGATGAAGGTTATCACCATGAAGAGGTTCATTTCCTGCTTTATGAAGATTGAGCTGCTGCTTAGGGCAGGTGAGCGAGGCAGACCACAGACTCTTCTATTTTCCAGGGACAGTCCTGTATTTACAGGAGCTGTCCCAGTTTCTGATTTGATCCCAGAATGTCCTGCTTTTCCTTGAGACGTTCCTGTTTTCATTGGAGAAATGCTGGTGGGTATGGAGTTATGCATTCCCAAAGCCATCTGAAGGCAGCCCTGTAAATGGAAGGGGTTGGGTTTTTTTTTTAATGTTTTGTGTTTTCTTATGTTTTTATATACAGTATGTTGGAAGCCGCCAAGAATGGCTGGGGCAATGCAGTCAGATGAGCGGGGCATGAAGAGTAAAATTGTTGTTGTTGTTGTTGTTGTTTTTATGGAATAGGATGTCCCTATTTTCACCGGAGTAATGTTGGAGGGTATGAGCAGCAGCGGAACAAGCCAATCAGGCGTCTGGGGCAGCGCACGTGCCCTGCACCCAGGGCGGGGCCAACCACCCATGGGGGTGGGGCCAGCCACCCATGAGGGCAGGGCCAGCTGGGGCAGGATGCTCCGTGGGGCCTCCGAGGAGTCTGCCTGCCTCCTCCCACTCAGCCACCCTACAGCTGGGGGGGGGGAGGCAGCGGGCAGACCGCTTAGGCAGCATGGAGCCTGCGTGCGCCCAAGCCACCATGTCACTCCCAGGAGAGACATGTGACTCGAGCGCACTGCAGGCCCCGTGGTGAGTGCTGCCCGGCATTTTGTCACCCCCCTCAGTGATGACACCTCGGGTGGACTGCCCCCACCGTCCCCCTTCCTCCGCCCCTGGGTATGAGACCAATATTTTGGGGGTGAGGGAGTAGTTGACAGCCCTCCTCCTCCTTCAAACACAGCTCTGCTTAGAGGTGTCCTAAGGGGGGGGGGTTGGCTTAAAGGATGAAAAAAGAGGCTTCAGCAAGCTGGACCTACCGTGCCTGAAGCAGCCTTGAAGACAAAAGACTGAGAATGACAATCGTGGCATTATCACAGAAAAGCACACTCATCGATGCAAGAACTCTCTTGACAGCTCCACTTTGCTGAGTGGGAGTCAGAGATAATTTCAGCCTACGAGATCTTCTCTTCTCCTCACTGCCACCATCCCCACCATTGATCCGCACAGCAGCGCCCATGTGCCTGGGGAAAGGAGAGACTGTTTGTTAAAAGAGCAAGCACTGTTTGCCATCTCATTGAGGCATTGTGAATATGCCTTGGGTCCAGCTGCTTCCATCCTAGTCGATAAATAATGAAGGGGCCTTTCTAGCAAGCGTCCCTTGAAAGTCGAGAAGGAACGAAGGCGACTTGGGCGCTTGCTCTCTTTCGAACAAACCGAATCTGAAAGGGGGTCTTGGAGGGATGTTTGCATGGGAGGGGGTCCCTGGATAGTATGGAATGCAAGAGGTTTGCCTGCTGAACTGGCAGCGTTTCACTGGAGTCTTAGCACCAGGGGCAAAATTATAATGGTGCAATTGGTGCTTGTTGCTCAGGAACCCATTGCTGTCCTACACTGGCTGGTGCCAGAAGAATCTGCTCTCAACTTCCAACTGCAGATGCACCAACACTGCAACCTAATTGCTTGCACAAGGATATGAGGCAGTGGTGTTAGCAGCAGCTGCATGCCTGTAAGGCAGGAAAGTATCAGCAAAGACAGCACATTATAATGTGGCCATTATAATGGCCACCAATACTTGTCCAGAAGCAAAGCGAAGGTGCTCAGCAGCCCCCTACGGCTCAAACTGTGGCGGCTGGGAGAAAAAGAGGAGGGTCAGGATGGCTGTGTACTGCCTTCAGTATCAGAGGCAGTCTTACCTCTGTGGTGTAGTGGTTAAAAGCGGCAGACTCATAATCTGGTTAACCGGGTTCGCTTCCCTGCTCCTCCACATGCAGCTGCTGGGTGACCTTGGGCTAGTCACACTTCTCTGAAGTCTCTCAGCCTCACTCACCTCACAGAGTGTTTGTTGTGGGAGAGGAAGGGAAAGGAGAATGTTAGCCGCTTTGAGACTCCTTAGGGTAGTGATAAAGCTGGATATCAAATCCAAACTCTTCTTCTTCTTACCTCTGGAGACCAGTGGCTGTGGAGGATGAGTGAGGAGAGGTCTTGTGGTGCTCAGGCCCTGTCTGTGGGGTTCCCATGGGGCATCTGCCTGTCCACTATGGGGAAAGGATGCTGGTCAGATCCAGCAGGACTCTTACTATGTTTGTCTATTCATAAGGTTTGCTGTTTTAGGAGAAAGGGAGCTGGACTAGGCTGGCTCTTCTTATGATAAGAACTAGGTATGAGAATTCCGTTCTTTTATTTATTTTTAAAAGTAATAATAATTAAATAAGGCCATTGAGAAGATTTATTTCTAAAACTGTTGATTTCTGATTTTGATTGTTAACACTTTAATACTGGCCTGCAAATGTTTTGTGAACAAGGCAATTAAGAAAATGTATTTCTGTAATAGTTGATCTCCAATTTTGAATCTTTTACATGATTTTTATTCTCTCTTTCTCTCTCTCTCTGGCTGTTGTAAACCACTTTGGGTGTGTGGGTGTGTGTGCAAATATGTTTATAAATAAATAAAATTACTGGCAGTGTCATGACTTCCATTACATCTAGTTCTATCCCGAGCAGCCTTATATACCCATCGAAGAACAGGAAGGGAGAAAGTGAGCAGATTTAACAGGAAGGAGACATGGCAGATCTCACAGGGGAAGGTCAGGATAAGTCATTGTCTCTCACCATCCTCTTTGTGAATGTTGAGGGAGAGAGGAGAGGCGGGGGAGATAATAGGAATAAACGGTTTGTCATCTCAGATGAGGCTATTGATCCATCTAGGCAGGCTTCTTCCTGCCTCAGAAAACAACTCATACATGATTCTTCAGAGAAAGACATAATCACTAATAGATGAAGCACAGGGCAGCTATGGACTTGGGAGGTGGGAGAAGATGTGGGAGGGGGAATAAACCTTATTCAGTGCCTGATGTTGTTGACAGGGTGTTCTTCAGCTGAAATATTTTCCATGAGCAAATAATCTTTCTTTCTTGTGCTGTTCTCAGGTCTGCTGTCAAGGCAGAGCAATGCTAGCATCAAGAGCAAGCACCTTGCACTGCTTCGATATTGTATCATGCTGTTGGGCTACTGCATCAAATAGGAGTGGAGGAGGAAGTCAATTCAGCCTGCAATTTTTCAAAGTGAATCTTCCTAAATCCAGAATTTTCCAAATGACACTCAAAATCTGCACTTCTCTGAATTCTGCAGGACAGCTCTCTAGCAGGGGAATGCATGTGAAAATGCATATGTAGTAGAACTTTGGTTCTTGAACGCCTTGGTACGAGAACATTTCGGCTCCTGAAGTGTTCTGGTTTTTGAACATTTTTTGGAAGTCCGATGCAGTTATCGGCTATTCTTTCCAGGGTGCCTGCGCCAATTGGAAGCTGTCTGTGCCTTGGTTTTCAAACGTTTCGGAAGTCGAACGGACTTCTGGAATGGATTACGTTCGAGAACTAAGGTACCACTGTACTAGAATAAGGTGTCCTTGAAATGCATATAATAGTGAAAATAACATCCCCCGAAATGCATTACCGTATATGAGGGGGGATTACTTTGCAAAATTGTGTATATCAGGTGGAATTGTATTTTAAAAAAATGTGTACATGAGACATTGCCACTAAAAAGCTAGTGAATTTTAACAAAGACTTTTAAAAAAATCACAAATGGATGTGGAAAACAGGAAAACTGAGAGATTAAAATGGATGGATTTGCTCATTCATAGCAGCAAAGCACCCTAACATATGCTGGCAATGAGATATTGCATTTTTCGCAGCCCTCAGCAATATTTGATGTGCCCCCCCCAAAGCGGTAGCACTGCCTTTCCAAAGCCAGGTAAGCAAGGTGCTGGGCTTTGGGAAGGAAGTACAGGGGCTCTGGCAGTGTCCTAGAGCTCTCCTGCCTCCTTCCCAAAGCCTATTAGCATTTTCTCAGCTTTGGGAATGAGGTGGGAGGGCTCTAGGACCCTGCCAGAGTCTCGAGCCTCCTTCCCAAATATTCCCAAAATATTTGTTTTGAAATTCTTTATGGGTTTTTTAAAAGAAATATTATGATTTTTTTTAAAGAAAAAACCAGACATGAAAGGTTGGTTCCATGCCCAGCAGAAATTCTGTCCAAGCAGCCCTCGGAACTGGACTCTTAGAAAGATGCAACTGAATGCCTCCCTGGTTCCTATCTTGATCAGCTTCCACTGAGGAATCTTGATCAGCTACACTGTGAGGAAGGGTTCCCAGTTTACTTACACTTCACAGATGCAGAAAGAACTGACGTTAAGAGGAGGCGCTTGGCTGAGACCACTCAGTCCCCCTGCGGGAGTTGCTTTAACCAAGGAGGAAAATGAAGGGGAGAATCAAGAAAGCGGCATTTCAAAGTACACCGAGATTTCCCTCCATTCAAAATGTCACCTCAAACATTCATTTCCCTCTGAAAATGTCAGTTTTTACATTTACACCAGCAAAAAGGCTCACGACTGTTGTTTCTGTGTTTAAGAAAAGATTTAAAACATTTCCGTTCTACTAATTGAAAACATGGCAATTTTGCACCCTGGCATTTCTAAAGAGGGCTTTCTTTTTCCCTGTCTCTTTTCTTTTCTGCAAAGTACGCAAGCAAGTGTGTACTCCAATTAAACTGGGGGCAGTTGGAGAAAGAGAGAGAGAGATGCTGCTGCTGCTGCTATATCAGCAGAGCAGCCAGCCTCCACCCACCCTGCCCCAATATCTGGGGCTTGCTCAGCCTGGGATGTTCATCACAAGGTGTCTGTCACTTGTCAGCACTCAAATAATAGCACACCAATTCCAGTATATAAATGCCATGCAGGGATAGAAGAGAGGTGACAGGAAGGTGCTCTATCTTCCTGGCCCCAGGGCATGCGTAGAGCATAGAAAGGAGAACTTCACTGACATAAGGGGCATTCCTTAGGCAGAAAATTGTATGTCCCCTTCAACAGCAAACCATGAACATAGAATTGCACCCTGAAAGTTTGTGGCCATGGACTTCTTGTTAACCAGCTTGCTAGAAGATGAGTCCGGTCCAAAGCATCTATTTCTGCCAAAATTATTCACTATGACCATTTGGCACTCTGATGTCTCCCCTCTGCATTTTCCAGCCACACTCCCAGCCCATGCCCAAAGCTCAGCCAGGCGCCAGGCATAGGGAATGGACTGGCCTCTCCTCATTCACCATCTCCCAATTTACCATAAGGGATTACCTCCGTTTAAAGGGCACTGCATGGGAAATATGCAGCCCTTCAATCTGCTAAGGAAACATCTGCTGTTATCAGCCTGGGAAGAATTGGCTGGAGGTCAGCCCTGCCTGCCTGCCTGCCTGCCTAAGGGTATCAGGGACTGGACAGACCCAAACCCACAATGAAGGGGTGGGGCGGCTCTTTGCAAGTTGTGCTGCCTGAATTCAACTTGTTGGCACTGGAAGGGAAAGGCAGAGGGCTAGGCTTCTCAAGTTTGAACCAGATTTATCCAACCTGGTGCCCTCCAGATGGCTGTGCTGCCTGGGCCTGATAGCATTTGAAGAGTAGCAGGTTGGTGTAAGCTGGGTTTGCAGCACATCTGGCTGATAGAGGCTTCATAAAGGTAAAGGGACCCCTGACCATTAGGTCCAGTCGTGACCGACTCTGGGGTTGCACGCTCATCTCGCATTATTGGCTGAGGGAGCCGGCGTATAGCTTCCAAGTCATGTGGCCAGCATGACAAAGCCGCTTCTGGCAAACCAGAGCAGCACACGGAAACGCTGTTTACCTTCCCGCTGTAGTGGTTCCTATTTATCTACTTGCACTTTGACATGCTTTCAAACTGCTAGGTTGGCAGGAGCTGGGACCAAGCAACGGGAGCTCACCCCGTCACAGGGATTCGAACCGCCGACCTTCTGATCAGCAAGCCCTAGGCTCAGTGGTTTAACCCACAGCGCCACCTTCATACTGCCTCCTAATAATCAGGGGTAATGATGGAGGCTATGGTTCCTTCTGCTCCTGAATAGGTATGAGGTGTTTTGTTTTGTTTTTTTGCAAAAAATGAGGAGTCTTTGGGGTGAGGTTCAAGGGCATTTGCTGCTGTTTGGGGGCTAGATTATTATTATTATTATTATTATTATTATTATTATTATTATTTATACCCTACCCATCTGGCCAGGCCTCCCCAGCCACTCTGGGAGGCTTCCAACAGGATATTAAAAACACAATAAAACATCAAACATTAAAAACTTCCCTAAACAGGGCTGCCTTCAGATGTCTTCTAAAAGTCAAGTAGTTATTTATTTCCTTGAGATCTGGTGGGAGGGCGTTCCACAGGGTGGGTGCCACTACTGAGAAGGCCCTGTGCCTGGTTCCCTGTAACCTCACTTCTCGCAATGAGGGAACTACCAGAAGGCCCTTTTTCCCTTAAGTGGAACTTCCTCAGGGAAGTAGAGTGCGTGGAATATTGCATTTGGTACATGACATCCATAAAAGGCAAACCAGCATGACCAGGTGGTCTAGTCCTTGGGACTTCTGAGCAAAGCAAAAAAGTGGATACAGTCAGGTGCAATTTAAGGGCCATTGCACTAAATTTTGAAGGCAAGCCACCCAAAGTCTCAGCTCAGTCAAGTATGTGAGTGTCCATCTGCTCCCCCCCACCCGCCCCGCCCCGTGTTGTCAAATGACTAGGAGAAAAACTGGCCTGGCCTGTTCCTATGCCTTTGATGAGAGGCTTAACTCTAGAGGCATAAACTTTTCCTGACATAGAGAGAAGAACATTAGCATCATCTGCTCAGGCCTGCAGATCACAGGAAGACAGGCTGGTAAACAAAACAGGGGAAGAAAGTTGGCAACCTTTGCTCTTCTCCAGACCTTTGTTTGCATTACATCCTCTCTCTCCAGCTCCCATCCTCTCTCTCCAGCTCTTGGTGAAAATGCCTAGTGAATTCCTCTCTGTGGGAGTTTGTTTATAATTAAATCATCCTGTTGCTTTTCGTCAAAGTGCCGGGAACTTTTGTGCCTGACCCGCTTCTGATGTGAAGGCGGCAGTCTGACAAAGGCTGAATGTGCACTGGTTGAAAAGAGGGGGAAAGAGAAGCCAGCCTTCAAGAAAAATCAGCCATGCTTTGTTTTCCAGCAAAGATGTCTTATAAAGATCTCCGCTGACGCTCCGGGTCAATAATTAAATAAGGGAGTTAATTCTCTAATTACCTGCTCTTTCTAGGAAACAGAGGAGAGGCCAGAATTAAAAAATCAGAGGTGGGAAGTGGGTGTGTGAGCTGTAAGAATAGGAAATGGGGTGGGGGGGTGGGGTGGAACCTGCCTTCCCACCATGCAATGCAAAAATTAAGCTTTGCCTGGGCAATTATCATCTGTGCATCAGAAATCCCATGACACGGCATATGCAAAACAATAACAGCCACATGTAGATTGTAGAAGACGGGCAACATGGGACCAATTAACGCCATCAGTTGAGGTGTTCGTTATGGCTTGATTAGTTTGCCTTCTCTGACAGGCAGGACAGTCACAATACCTTCCATGACAGGTTTCTGAATGATATTCTTCTTTTGCATAATGCCTGTGATCACAGGAGAGTTGCAGTGTTTGGAGTGTTACTGAAGTTACTCAAAGTTAGTGTGCAGCAGCAGGCTATTGTCGTTAGACATGGCACAAGAGTTACCCCATATACGCCCACTCAAACAGCTTTGATCTGCGAAACTGGCAGTGCCACGGGTGCCGCATAATCCTTGATCCGCATTTGTAAGAAATCAGTCTTTGAGCGTGGCAGCACTTACACTTTGGAACTCCCTGCCTGTTGACATGAGGCAGGCGCCTTCATTGTACTCTTCTCGGCAGCTGCTGAAAACATTTTTCTTTAAGCAAGCCTGTTCAGAAGGTTGGTGTGGTTTTAATTTATTTTTAGTTTACTGTTCTTTTAAAAGTTGTAAATGATTGTTGTTAACTTTTAATACTGATAACTTTATTGCTACATCATTTTTTTGTAAATGGTTTTGAGTTTGTTTGTTTGTTTGTTTACGAGAAAGCAGTGTATAACTTTTATTAAATGAATTAATAAAATAAGATGGGAAAGTCACCCAATTTGCCTGCTTTAAGTTGCACACCCTAATCTGTTGTCTGACTGTCTGTCTGCCTGTCTGCCTGTCTATCTATGCATCTGTATCCCACCTTTTTCTCCAAGGGGTGAGAATGAACATTCTGCTTTCCTTCCATATCTAAAGGGAGCTGCCTCACTTCCTTCCCACTCCTGGATCAGGAAGATTATGCATTGTACTGAGTCAGATCTCGGGTCCATCCAAGTTTTCAGGCAGGGAGTCTTTCTCAGCCCTACCTG
Source organism: Zootoca vivipara (assembly GCF_965207765.1). Lineage (NCBI taxonomy): Eukaryota > Metazoa > Chordata > Lepidosauria > Squamata > Lacertidae > Zootoca > Zootoca vivipara. Next base: position 29,575,112 of record NC_142596.1, read on the forward strand.
AAGATGCCATTGGGTGGCTACATGCCTGGGATCCTTTAGCTGCGATTCCTGCCTTGCAGGGCATTGGACTAGATGGCCTTTGGTGTTCCAACTCTACTATTCTACCATTCTATGCCTAATCCAGCCCATTGACCTTCATCCTCTATTGCCGTAATCTCCGCCCAGATATTACAAGCACACATCCAAACATTTGAAACCCTGGTTTTATACATATTCATGACATCGGCATCTCCATAGCAACAGAAGCGCTTCATAAGGAGGGTGGTGGGAAAGGTGGAGGCAGAAAAAAGACTAAGAGCAGGGTGGGCACCCAAGGGAGGCGTTGGCACAGAGGAAGAAGCACTCTGGGTGGGGTGGTGGTGGTTTGGCCAGGCTCTCTTTTGGTCCACCTGCCTCACTTCCAGATGATATGAAGGCATGGGCGTAGCCGGGGTGGCAAGGGGGCAGCTGCCCCCCAAATCAATAAAAATACATAGCAAACTGAGGTTCTCCCTGTGTGCCCCCCCACAACAAAAGGCCCACCTCCCATAACAAAAATCCTGGCTACACCCAAGTATAGAGGTCTGCTTCTGAGAGGAGTGGGGGACTTGGGGAAAAAACTGGGCCAGGAAGACTTAAATTGTGGATCTTAAACATCACCGATCAATTTAGAAGTCCAGATTGTTGGGGCTTGATGAACTCTACCCCCCCCCTTCAGACACAGCCAGTAAGCAGATGGCCCTGTGACAGGAACAATACTAACAAATAGTACTTTTCGTTTACACCTTTTAGTTTTGGGGTATGGAAAGCCTTTCTCCTGTGTTGCCTCTGTTACGCCTACAAGTACACCGGGCAAGTTAGGTCAGTCTTGTCACCCTCATTGCACCAATGCTGTGCTACATCGGAAGCAGCTAACTAGGCTGCTCCAAAGTGTATGCAGAGAAATGAACTCCCATCAGTTGTCTTCCAGGTACGCTTCTTTTTCTCCACTTTCCAGTTTGTGGTCATTTGTTGCAGATGAAAATCAGCAGAACACAGCTCTAGCTGAAGGTGACAACAACAAAAAGGAAACCATCTCCTTCAACATTACCAAGGATTACAAATGCTAACTCTGAGCTTTATAAATTAAGAGAGGAAAGAAAGCTTTAAGAGGCGATTTTTAACATCGGATAAGGTTTTTTATTTATAACTCTTCCTTTGTTGTTTTCAAAAGACAAGCATACAAACATCGTGTCCATATTAGGAAGAAAGAGAACGCTATACTGAAATCAGAAACAATTGTCTTGAACGGAGAAGGAATGCTATCTTTGGTTCAAATAATTAATGAAGCCATTTCATTGCAAAACAAACCTTGTCAGAGCTGTCAGTCTCCCACGTCTAAAATGACAAATGGCAGTTAACACATTATTATCATAACCTGGCAGGGAAATGAGATAACTTCTAACAATATGGTCTCTTTCTCTTTTATTGACACAACAGAAAAATGAAAGTGCAGTATAATGCAGTACAAAATGAGCACTCATAAAATCCTAGGGTAAAATTTGAGTAAGCCATGAGTGGATAAGGTAAAATAATCACAATCATAATCAGGGTAAACCCTGTATTAGGATAAGTTCAGGAATGGCTATGCTATGCTTCTACAACTGGAGACAACAATGTGTTGCATGCTGGAAGCCACAGGAGGGGATAGGGCTCTTGTGCTTGAATGCTGCTTAAGGGTTTCCCACTGGGGCATCTGGTTGGCCACTGTGAGATGAGGATGCTAGACCAGATATCCATTATCCATTATTTCCATAGGTACTGCAACACGACAGGGGGAAAGGCACAAGCCATTTTTCCAATAAGATAAATATTTCTGGCCAGCCATATGCCTATGCCTTTCTCTTGCCACTGGCAGGACTATTTCTCGCTTCGTAGACTATGCATATTCAGTAGTGTAGGAAGATAGGGGCGGTGGGGGCACGGTGCCCCGGGCACGTGGCTGCCCGCCCTGCCCCAAAACGCGCATCCTGCCCCTGCGCGTGGCGTGCCCTGCCACCAGAACACGCGTCATGTCCCTGGGGGCAGCACGCCTGGGCTCTGCCACTGTGCATATTGCTCTACGAATTGCCATTTTAGGATATGCAACATGCACCATTAGCACTATTAATACTATTAAATATAATATTAGTACTATTAAGTATAAGGGACGTGGGTGGAGCTGTGGTCTAAACCACTGAGCCTCTTGGGCTTGCCGATCAGAAGGTTGGTGGTTCGAATCCCTGCGACGGAGTGAGCTCCCATTCCTCTGTCCCAGCTCCTGCCAACCTAGCAGTTCGAAAGCATGTCAAAGTGCAAGTAGATAAATAGGTACTGCTGCGGCAGGAAGGGAAACAGTGAGATGAGCACAGCAACCCCATAGACGCCTTTGACTGAACTCACCATATTTTTTGTGTGTATAAGATGCCCCCATGTATAAGATGTCCCCTATTTTTTTAAACCAAAAATTAAGAAATTAAGTTGTTTAGCTTTTTGGGGTGGGGTGGGTAGGCCAATCAGTTTATGAACACCTCGGTTTACGAATTTTCGGTTTACGAATGCTGTGGACCCATCTGGAACGGATTAATTCACTTTCCATTACTTTCAATGGGAAAGTTCGCTTCAGTTTATGAACACCTCAGTTTATGAACAGACTTCCGGAACCAATTACACCCATGCTTTGGGTTAAGTACGCTTCAGGTTGAGTACTCCGCGGACCCATCTGGAACGGATTAATCCACTTTCCATTACTTTCAATGGGAAAGTTCACTTCAATTTATGAATGCTTCAGTTTAAGTACTCCACAGACCGTCTGGAACAGATTAATCCACTTTCCATTACTTTCAATGGGAAAGTTCGCTTCACTTTATGAACGCTTCAGTTTATGAACAGACTTCCAGAACCAATTGTGTTCATAAACCGAGGTACCACTGTACAGTATTGGTTTCACCTTTTAAGTTGCGTTACTGAAATAAATGCACTTTTCGACGATATTCTAATTTTTCGAGTTTCACCTGTACACCACAGCAATTTTCTAACATACCTGTACGGACCAATCCCTAGGCTCTGGATAATATAGTTCCAGGCTAAGGGCTGGTGGGAAGCACTTCACTCATGCTGTGGAAAAGCCCTGCCTCTGGACAGCACTAGGTCTTGCATCAAATCTCCCAATAGCTGTGCTCAGGCACCTTAAGAACACAGGACAAGCCTGCTGGATCAGGCAATGGCCCATCTAGTCCAGCATCCTGTTGGAAACCGGCAAGCAGGACCCAAGCACAAGACCCAGTCTCCCCTCCTGTAGTTTCCAGCAACTGGTATTCAGAAGCATTGCTGCCCCTGACTGTGGAGGCAGAGCAGGGCCATCCTGGCTAATAATCATCGACCACCCTCTTCTCCCTGAATATGTCCAGTCGTGGAAGCAAAGCCATCTTATTGCCGGCAAGCTTGGTTTCCAGGTCTGCTGAGTTCTGGGAGAAACCTCCTGCACTTGCATCTTGCTAGCTGCATTCATCCATCTTCATTGTGCCTCTCTGCTAACTGAGGGAAGCTGCACTGGCAACAGCTCATTAGTATTCCTGGTACCCGAGTAATTCCAGGAGCAAAATCCTGCATAATTCAATGCCTCTCCAACGGCACATGCTGTGATGCACCCCTGGCTTCTCTGTAGGGTCAAGCTTCCCTTCCCTTCCACATGTATCTGCTCACACTTTGCACACCTGCTGGCTTCACAGTTTGGGCTGACCGACAAGGAGGAAAACTCATAGGCTGCTCCCCACCTCTCACCCCTTTTCAAGAAAGGTACAGCTGTGCATGTGAGAGATCTCAGAAACACCATTACGGGCCGTGCAGTGATCCTTCCTGCTCATTCTCTTATTCCACTCAAGCAAGACAAAGTCTGGAGCATCCCGGCATTCCTTGGAGGAAAGAAGCATCCCACAATGCCGCTTTTCGGCTCCCCTGAGGATAATGTCTGCCAGCAAATATCTTTGCTCTCCCCTCTCATATTGTTGGCTTATTTGAAACTCAATAAAGGTCGTTTTATGGGACTATAAAAATGCATTTGTCTCGCCTGGACAACTCTTGCAAAGATGAATCCCTGGGGATCGGCAGGAGACATGAAGGCAAATGCTTCTAGAAGGAGATAACACTTTCTTCCATTAGTCATTAGAAAGGCGGACAACTTTTGTCCTGGCAGGACAAAATCCTGTGCACACTTGCATACCTACCTGCCTTCACAGCCAGGCAAAATTTCAGCCATGAAAAGCCACCCCCTGCCCATTTCCCTCCCCAGGAGAAGGGCTGTCTCCTGGATTTCTGACTCTAGATGGTTCTTAAAGGCAAAGGAGACCTTGCTGAAACAAAGCAGGACATCCAAGTTGCAAAAAGGTGCTTGTTGCTGACTTCCTGGTCCCAGGGTCCTGCTGAGTTTTTCTTTGCAGTGTCCTTGTGATGAGAGATGGGCAAATTTGACTACAGTCATACCTTGTTTGTTGATTGTCCTGGAACTCGGATGTTTTGACTCCCAAACACCACAAACCCAGAAGTGACTGTTTCGGTTTGCGAACGTTCTTTTGGAACCTGTTATGTACTGAGCTGAATCCTAGAACAATAGGATTGAGAATCAGCGGGAGCTACCCAATCCAACTCCAGGTGGAAGTGAATCCGCAACCTGATTGGCCTGCTGGAGCAGCCAATCAGGCGGCTGGCAGAAGTGAATCTGCTACCTGATTGGCCTGTAGGAGCAGCCAATCAGGCTGCAGGCAGAAGTCAATCCATAATATAATTGGCCCACAGGTGTAGCCCTGAAGTAGCCAATCACGCAAGGCCCATTGTGTAAATAATGTATATAAGCAGATGGTTTGGGGAAAAGAGCCATTCGTCTTCTCTTCTCCTCCTTGATGACTATGAGCTGAATAAAGAGCATGAAATTCACTCTTGACTCCGAGTATATTTCAGAACCCAAACTTCTGATGGGCTTCCATGGCTTCTGATTGGCTGCAGGAGCTTCCTGCAAGCAATCAGAATCTGCAATTTGGTTTTTGAACGTTTTGGAAGTCAAACCGACTTCCGGAACAGATTCAGTTAAACTTCTGAGGTACGACTGTATTTCCATTTCTCTCTCAGTTTCTTTTCCCATTCTTAATCTAATGAATTTAACATACTTAATAACATAATTGTTGCCATACTATTTCTAGTGTAAAGGAAAACATCAACACTATGTTTTTAAAAGTCAATAATTGCATATCAGTGGTTTGTTGTTGTTGTTTAAAAAAACCATTGCTAGCAAATGCCAACTGCCCACAGGACCCAACATGCTCTCGTGTGAGCAGTTGGTATTCTCTAGCAATGTTGCTTTTTAAAGAGGAGAGGGAGCTCCCTGCTCTTTCAGGAGGCGAGCCAAATGAGGAGGCCATCTCCTCTCCCTCCTTCCACACTGAGCTGGCGAGGGAACAGGAAACACAGCAAAACCATCTGCAGTGTGTGGTGTGTCTAGAGGCAAAGACCCACGCAGGGAAAATGGGAATTCCAATGGCTTCCCCCACTAACACAAATGTGTGGTACTTACGGACTTATGGCATCTGTACTAGAGTAGGGGTGCAGAAGCTCAGCATCAGGGGCCAAATGTGGCCCTCCAAGCCTCCCTACCTGGCCCTCAGATCTCATTCCAGGCCATGCTTCTCGTGGCTCTTGATTAACATTGTTGGAAGTTTGGGCACAACTCAGCTTGCGGAAGAGGGGTCTGCATGGGGGTAAGACAGAGGGAGTGAGGGACCCCCACCTTCCCAGACTATCCCTGTATCTTTAACCTGTCAGCTGACTTCTCCGTCGCCTTGTCGTTTAGACTGATACGTCTTAGGTTGTATCCTGTCTGCAACCTCCTCCTCCTCCACCCATGTATCCGCTGGACCCAGAGACGAGAGGTCCTCTTGGAGTTGCCCTCTGAGAGAATGAAGGAGCAGGCATGACTGTCTTGTTCTCCTCTAGATTAGCTGGTTGGGTTAAAACCAGATACTTTCCTAGCCAAGTTGTGTACGTCTTGCAATAAACTACTTTGTTATTCTTCTTCCTCTGCAAACGTCTCTGAGTGTGTGACTGAAGGTCTACTTTCTAATGATGATTCACTACCAAATGCTACTCATACCTAAGGGTTTCAATAGGAAATTGAACCCTGCTATTCCAATACACATCCTCATTGAGTCTTTTGCCTGGCTGGAATAATAATAATAATAATTACTATTACTTCTATACTACTACAATTTATTCTCTGCCTTCACTCAAAGATCCCAGGGCAAGTTGCGACTATTATAGCACAACATTAACATGCAAATTCAATCTTGCACAATGTTCAGAACAGTTTGCAACAACTTAGAACTACAGAAATAAGGTGGTTCCTAAAAATATACCTCTCAAGTGTCAAAAGATAGGGCAAAGATAGGGCATCTTCAGCATCTGTCCCTGAACTCTTTCTTTCCCAGAGGAAGGAGAGAAGAAGTGCATGTAGAAACTAGCTTACTGTACGGATAAAATTTACATTCCAGGCCACACCCACTTTTGCCTCTGGCAGTCAGTCAGGCTGGCAAAAATTCATCCCTTTTCCCTTTATGTTGGAAGGGCTGTGGAAAGCTTGGTTCATTTATTCATGTCTAGTGGGAATGCCCCCGTGTTAAGAACTTTTGGAATATTCTCCATGATATCCGCAATCACAGGCCAACCCTTTCTCCAAATCCTGCCTAAGCTCTACTATCTTTGGACATAGACTTGGATTCCACCCTGTAGCTTCTTACTGACCGCAGCAAAATTAGCTCAACAATGGAAATACCCCTGACTGTATGGGAGAATAATATCTGGGATGCAGCAATGTCTGAGGATCTCACCAGACACAGGAGGGCAATTAGAGGCATAACAATTAGAGACACCTTGCAAGAAACATGGACCCCCTTTCTTTAACTATGTTAATGACCCAAATCAAGACCTTGTTATACCAGCCGCTCAATATTCTCAGTGGAGGTGTTACGCCAAGTAATATTTTTGACGGTTGAATGTATAAGTGTATGTCTAGAGACAATGGCTAAAACAAACACGTTTAGATGCACAGCTGGATAAGTGTCTAATGGTTATTATATTTGTATTTGTATTTTTTAAAAAAAACAACTGTAAGGGTGACTCCCTATAGGGAGCCAGCCCCCATCATCCTAACATCCACCTCGCCAAGCACAGGGAGCAGCAGTGGGTCTGAAGCAGCCAGGGGGGAGGGGAAAGACTCGGAGGGAGAGAGAAGTCAACGTGCGGAACCATGGGAAAGCTCAGGGGAGGAGAGATGTAGGCAAGGGCTCAAGGATGCTGGAGAGCCCTTCCACCGCCCTGACAGGGAGGAGACTGAGAGGGCATCGCTCCTTCCGGTGCAAGAGTTAAGGAGAGCACCGCGACGCAGGTCAAGGGGGAGGTGTTTTGGGGTGCCCCGACTACTTTGCTGGCATAAGAACAGACGTACGCCATTGCCGGATTCTGATTCAGAATGAGAGGTCATGTTTTAAGCTGTCTCTGCCCTGTAAATACTTTGCACAATAAAAGTCTTTAAAGACAAACTGGACTAAAGCAGAGTTACTCTAGAGTAGCCATGACGACCCTCTGGCAACAAAAATAAAAGATTAGTTAGGGGGGGGAAATGATTTTGCCTCTGTCTAAGCTCACCGCTGGAATAATAATAATAATAATAATAATAATAATAATAATAATAATAATATACTTTGGGCATATGGACAAATATGGTTGTGCAGATGGTAACAGCTCCCATTCCCTCCCCCCCCCAGCTGAAGGAAGAACAGCTGTTGTGCTGGATGGAGCTGATGGAGACTGTAGCCTAAAATATCCCCAGGCTGAGGGAGAAGGCTGGTCTAGAATCCTTGCCTGTCCATCTTTCTCTCCATCCCTGCCCCTTTTCTGGTTCTCTTGTGTCGGAAACAATTCTTCCCCACCAGCCCTTGGAATGCCAAGCAGCAGCTCAGCTCCCAGGGAAAAAAAAAGTATGGCGATTGCTCCTCCGCCTTAAAGGGACTATTCTGAGCACTTTAAATAAGCGGAGGAGCGGGAAGAAAAGAGGGCAGTTCTCTGAAAGGAGTTACATAACAGCTCCGCTTCCTGCAGATGTCCGAGGCAATCTGTTCTCACCCATCAGAGAAAACATTGCATCACTCCGAGCTGAGATTAGGAAGAGCACAGGATGGTCACAAGGCAATGCGCAGCCAAGAAGGCAAGGTGGGCCCCGAATCCATCGCCACTGGCTCCTTTGCCATGCAGAGGAGTGGAAAGGAATGTGTGTATTTGGGGTGGGTGGTAGGGGTTGGTTGGATGGCTGGCTGGCTGTACCTTTCAGGAGTCTCAAAGCAGGTTGCCGCACAAGGAGTGGACTGCAGCATGGCAATACTTGGAATACTGTGTACAGTTCCGCTTGCTGCACCTCAAAAAGGATGCTGTGGAACAGGGAAAGGTTCAGAAAGAGGCAAGCAAAACAATTAAGGGTCTAGATTCTAGAGCAGCTCTTCTATGAGGGAAGGTTGCCACATTAGGGACTTTAGAAAAAAGATGAGGGGGGGGAGAACATGATTGTGGTATAATAGATGGTGCAAGATGTGGGGAAAGTGGACCGGGTCTCTCTCTCATAATATTAGAAGCTGGGGCAGCCATCCAAGGAAGCTGAATATTGGATGATTCAGGGCAAAGGAAAGTCCTTCACACAGCACAAAAAGGTAAAGGTAAAGGGAGCCCTGACCATTAGGTCCAGTAGTGACCGACTCTGGAGTTGCGGCGCTCATCTCGTGTTATTGGCTGAGGGAGCCGGCGTACAGTTTCCAGGTCATGTGGCCAGCATGACAAAGCCGCTTCTGGCGAACCAGAGCAGCACACGGAAACGCTGTTTACCTTCCCGCTGGAGCGGTACCTATTTATCTACTTGCACTTTGACGTGCTTTCAAACTGCTAGGTTGGCAGGAGCTGGGACGGAGCAACGGGAGCTCACCCCGTTGCGGGGATTCGAACCGCTGACCTTCTGATCGGCAAGCCCTAGGCTCTGTGGTTTAACCCACAGCGCCACCCGTGCTAGGGCTGGGCAATATCTGGTTTTCTGCATTGTGATATATCACCAGCTAAGTACCGCAATATCAAGATGTCTGAAATAAAGATGGAACTATGTAGAGGCATTGGCTGGCTTCACAGTTTTTCCTGCATCATGGTTTTTGCATAGCACACACATACATCATGATTTGTGATATATTGCCAGGTCAAAAATTATAAAACCGATATTATGATATGGACTTCAAACCTGCTTTTGGATGATATATTGATATATCGCCCAGCCCTACAAAGCACATAATTAAACTATGGAATTTGCACCTGCAAGAGACAGGGTTGGCCATCAACTTGGGCAGCTTTTTAAGGGTTCTGGAGGAATTGATGGAGGACAAAGCCATCAATGTGCTACAATATGTGGTGGTTGTGTACCACTTCCAATATCAGAGGGGCTATTCCTCTGAACACCAGTTGCTGAGAGGCAGGGGTAGAGAGATGGCTGTTGTAGGACCTAGAATATTAGAACTGTTGAGTTGGAAGGGACCCTGAGGCTCATCTAGTCTAGCCCCCTACAATGCAGGGATCTCAATTAAAGCATCCGTGACAGATGGCCATGCAGTCTACGAGCACTTAGAAAAGGATGCTGTGATTACTGAGGTCCTGCTCACAGGCTTCCCAGTGTCATCAGGCTGGCCACTGTGAGAATGCTGGAGCAGATGGGCCTTTGGCCTGATCCAGCTGCAGGGGGAGTCATTAAGAATAGTCTTGCCTGCCAGTGGTATCCACACCAGCCTTCACCATCCTGGTGCCTCCAGATGTTGTGGACTACAGTTCCTGCCTACCCTAGCCTGCACAACTGTATGATGTCAGGGTTGATAGGAATGGTAGTCCAAAACATCTGGATGACACCACATTGGTGAAGGGTGCACTCACACTGTAACAGCATGGAGCAAAGAGAGGCAAACGATTGAAATCCAGAAGTGATTGTTCCAGTTTTCGAATGATTTTCGGAAGTCAAATGCTTTTGTAGTCAAACAGACTTCTGGAACGGATTCTGTTCGACTTCCAAGGTACGACTATACTCTTAAAAATACAGAACGGGGAAAAGGTAGGGTGTAATAATCTCCACTCTCCATTTCTCATCCTGAGAGTACTAAAAGAAAAATAGACTCCTTTATTGTGTATTTTAATTATGCATGCTGATGTGTTAATGTTGGTGTAATTGGTTGTTTGTACTTGTGAACTGCTTAGAAGCCTATTTTTGGCATCAAGGGGCATATAAATGTAATAAACAGGTGTGTTCCTATACACAGACACCCACAAGGACCTGCAGATCCACACAGGGATGGAACATAAAAATGCCACCCACCCTCCCATAGAAGTCCTGCAAGGTGACACAAGTGAGTTCTCTTGTGCATTTTGCTGTTGGAGCAGGTGTGAGAGCCTCTTGTCCATTACACCGCCCGCCCCGAGTTTAATGGGCTCTCCAGGCCGTAAGCACCAGGCCGTAATTCAGCCCTGAGCTGAACCTTCTCCTCCTGCTGCTCTTTGCAAACAGCCAGGTGAAAGGAGAGGCCCACCCATTCATCAATTAGGGCCATTGGCAGGCAATAGATCACAAGGGCAGGATATTTTCCCTGCTACCAGGCTGGAGAAAAACAGAAGAATAAATAGCGGGATGGCTTTTCTCTTCCTGCACCTTCCAGATCCATCTCTCTCGCTCTCCCTCCCTCCGTACCTGGGACTTCTGCAACCCCTACAATCTCAGAGGAAAAGCAATTTTCTTTAAGGCTGAAGCACTTTCTGATCAAAGCAGGGCACCAGAGACCTTGGGCTCCTTTTCCATGGGGCCTGCCTGAATGCAAATCTGGGAATGCAATTGAAATAGGGCCAGCAGCAGAAAGATGGAGTCTGAGGCCTCCTACTGTGGTCCTGTGAGATGGCCATGTGATGTAGCAGCTAAAGTGATGGACCTGGGAGTTGAGGGTGCAAGCCGCACCTCTCACCTGTCCACAGACTAAGGGTGGCCTTGGGCAAGTTTGTGCAGCACAGAAACCTCAACTCCCCATCTTTGGAATGGGAGTTTTGTTGAGCCACCCTGCAAGGAATTTCCAAAACAACAGAGGCAAGCAGAGTGCTCCTATGACTGCACTAGGGCACAGAACCCTTAACCTCAGCATCCCATTGTCGGGACCCCATAAGGGAAATGGTACTGAGCGTGGACAGGGCTGGGCTTTGATTTTCCTGCTCCAGGCCCCCAGACACTGGAGGGCAGCTGCATTTTCCTGAGGCTCAAGGTACCAGGTGGTTTTCAAACTGGCGCAACAGGAGGCTGCATTTACTGGCTCATTAAGCCACCCGTCTGTGTGCCTCTTGCAAGCGGAGAATCTGTTATTTGATGAATGCTAAACAGCCGTAACAAAAACAAGGCCAGGCAACCACAACAACAAAAAACCAGGCACCTCAATGCAGCAAAAACATACAGGGGCACAATCAGGGCTAACTTGGTTCAGCCTTCCCCAACCTGGAGTGCTCTAGGGGTTTTCAACTACAACTCCTATCCTCCTTAGTGCTGGCTGAGGCTGCTAGGAGTTGTAGTCCTAAACACCGAGTTTAGTAGTTCCCAAACCTTTTCAGGTCACTTCCCCCCTGGTCCCATAAACTCATTCCCACTATCCGCTCCCCCATCCTATAAAAATATTCAGAAAAACCCATTCAAAACAGTTACAATCAGTTGCACACTTACTCAAATTCCAATTAAAACTATGTAGTTCAATCCAAGGTACAACAACAACAACAATTATTATTATTATTATTATTATTATTATTATTATTATTATTATTACCCCGCTTACCTGGCTGGGTTTCCCCAGCCACTCTAGGCGGCTTCCAACCGAATATATATAAAAAATACAGCATCAAACATTAAAAACTTCCCTAAACAGTAGTTCCCTAAGGTAGTTCAATAGGGTTGCCATATTTTGAAGAGCAAAAAAGAAGACACGTTTATCAACTTCTAAATAAAGTATTTCTATTCTACTCTTAACTATCAATCACTATGACGACTCTACCCATGGAAAAGAGGACATACGGCAATGAACTTGATAAAGTAATAGTCATTTATATTTCCAGTGCCCTCTGCTACCCCACAGCCCACTCTGAGAACCACTGATCTGTAGGGTGCTAGACCAGAGAAGCAGGTTTGGTTTAATATTTTTAGCCAGCTTGGTTGGGTATCTTGAGATACTGAGCATCGGTGATGCTACTGGAGCACCACCTCATGCTTTAGAAATGTCAAACCATTTTTTCTTGCAGTATTGACAAAGGCAGATACGCCGTCATAGCTGCCAAGTTATCCCTTTTTAAAGGGATTTCCCCTTATGCTGAATAGGCTTCCTCGTGAGAAAAGGGAAAACTTGGCAGCTATGTACGCCGTTCCGGGATCCCCACTGGAGATCTTACCATCCATCCTGTTGGGAGACCATCTCCATTCATGCTAACTGGGGGGGGGGTTGGGGGGGGAGTCTGCAATTTCCTGGTGCTAACGGAACAGCACTCAGCGCATGCCCAGGGGTATCTTTGGGCTGCATGCAACTCAGAATGGGCCCACTGAAATGAATGAAGGTAAGAAAACCTTACCCTTTGATTTTAATAGCTCTGCTCTGACTAGGATGCTAGGGTCCTGTTGACCTTAATTTGGGTTGCCATACATCCGGAATTTCCTCGGACATGAATGGAAATAGATGGAATATGGCAGTCGGAAGCAGCTTCTGGGCGGAAATCTTTGAAATGCGGCAACCCTAAGCAGATACCCCAGCCTCAGTTTAAATGTGGCAGCTCTGTTCACACACTCTGGACTGGGAGGCAGCTTGTAATTTTATTTATTTTTAAATCAGAAACACTGTTGGTCCCTACTTCCAGAGTCTCTCTCTCTCTCTGAGCAGCCATTCATGTGTCAGATTAAATGCCTGCCTAGCCTACTCCAGAGTGCTATTACAGCATCAGGGTAGTGGGTAACAGCAAAGACATGGAGACGCGTGATGAATAAAACACAAGCACGTTCAACCTGCTTATTGCAGAAATAGATTCTAGGAGAGACTGGGGGTGGGGGCTGATCCATGGGGCAAACAGGGCACTGCCCCACCAGCAGGGGCGGAGGAAGGGCGGTGCGGTGGGGGTGATATGACCCGGGTGTCACCATTGAAGGAGGGTGACAAAATGGTGGGCGGCACTCACCATGGGGCCTGCAGCGTGCCCAAGGCACAAGCCTCTCCTAGGAGCGACACGGTGGCTTGGGCGCCCACAGGCTCCGTGCTTCCCCAAACGGTCCGTCTGCTGCCTCCCCTTCAGCTGCAGGGTGGCTGAGTCGGTGGAGGCAGGCATGGGGCTCTGCCGCTGCCCACCAGCCTCAGTCTACCCCCAGTCAGCCCCCTGCCTGCCTGCTTTCTTGCTTACAGCCTATTCAGGGGGCAGCACTGCCTGCCGGCTTCTTCCTCCTCCTTGCAGAACTTGGCAGGGAGAGGGACAACACTAGAATGAGTTGGCTCTAGCGCCACCTACTGTTGGCCTCCTTGCCATTGGGCCATTGGGCTGACCCAGCAGCCTAGCTCTTCCTATGCTATGGAAGAGAAGGCTATTCGTGTAGGATAAGGCCATCAATGTCTACTACCATGATGGGTATGCTCTGCATCCACGGTTGAAGGCAGCAATGCTTGTGAATACCAGTTATTCGAAACCACAGGAGAGAAGAGGGCTCTTGTGCTCAGGTCCTGCTTGTGGGTTTCTTCCATTTGGGGCCTCTTGTTGGCCGCTGTGAGAACAGGATGCTGAACTAAATGCCCCCCTCCCCTTTCGGCTGACCCAGCTGCTTCATGGCTCTTTTTTGTGTTTTATGATTCCCAAAGTGAACCTCCAGGGGCAGAGCCAGTCTACCTTAGAATGCAGGAGAGTGGCAGAAGGTGATTACCCTCACCTCTTGCTTGTGGGCTTCCCGTTGGGGCATCTGGTTGGCCACCGTGAGGACAGGATCCTGGACTAGATGGGCCCCCTGCAAGCTCTTCTGATATTCTTATTTCCTACTGTGTGGGCAATGCAAACCTTTCTCTTCTGTCTCTGAGTCACTGCCTTCCTCCTCCTGCTGCGGAGGATAAGGCAGCCTGTCACATCTCTTGGTGCCTTTGGCTGATGTCAAGGTGCGTCTCTCCTCCAATGATGCAGCCTCGGGCACACCCACCCACTTGCCCATTGCGAGCAAGCCTTCCCCAACCTGGTGCCCTCCAGATGTTTTAGACTAGAGCTCCCACCAGCGACTTGAAACAGCATGGCCTCGGGGATCTTGTGTTTCTACCTTCTTGCCGGTTTGGAATACAACATCTTCCTTTTCATGTTCAGATACTTCTTTTGAAGTGAATGGATGTTCTTTTTAATCGAAATGCTGTGCTTGGGGGGTTCACGGCTTTTTTTTTTTCTGCCCACGAGTTACTGCTATGGCTTTCACTACCAATAAACAGATGAATTAGAGGAAAGACGACTTAAAGGGGGAAGTTTGGGATCCCCTGGCAGCTCTTTGGGTGATCTGCAGAGGATTGGAAAGGCTTTCGGACTCCTGAGAGCTCAGGCAGAGCAATGACAACAACAAAACGACTTTCCCCACCTAAATTATTCTTCTTGAATTATGCTGTTACATGCTACCCCCAATCTCATTCCGGTGATTACCTCTTGATGGTTCTTCTGCCAGGCACAGAAAAACTGGTTTGAAACCAGCCCCAAGTAGACCCAGGAATTTAGGGGTTTGCTTAAATTCTAATCCAGAGATTTTACGGGACTCTTGCCCCTCCCCAACTTATAACAATGCATTATTACATTGATACTCCACCTCCTTTACTCCAAGCAACTCAGGGTGGCATAACATAGTTCTCCCCCAAGCCTTCACTTTAGCCACACAACGGCCCTGTGGAGTAAGCCAGACTGTCAGGTTTCAGTGAATTCCGATCCTTCCCCCTCTCACGGCAGACAGCCAAGGAAATAGACAGGAAGCTCTTACCGAGTCTTTATTCAATATTCACGGCGAGAGGCCTCTGTACGCTGCCTCTTAGGTTAATGGCGTTGCTCCAACTGAGCTCCTTTCCATGCACGTCGGGTTCTGGGGGAAGGGGGGTCAGAAATACTCTCCAGTGATAACGTGTCATCTGGCTGCTCTGTCTCTGTCTCCCCCTTCTCTTCTCCCAACTCTTCTGTTTGCCTGTCTCTTCCTCAAACCACTGTTGTAATTCAACACTGCCTTCCTCTTCTTTGGAAGCTTCAGGCGGAGGGGGTGGTCTCCACCATTCCTCCTCAGTCTCGCCCCCCCCCTCAGTCCAGTCCCTGACACAGACTGAAAGAGAGACAGTGGCTGCCCCCTGACATCAGCTTCATTGGTCAAGTGCCCCCCAGGTTCTAGGCCGACACTTTAACCACTACACCACACTGCTGAAATGCAGCCAGGTTTCCAAGAGCGGACTTCTGTGTGAAGGCAGCGAATGGCCCTGAAAAGAATTCCCTGTGCTCAGAGGCACACTGCTCTTTCATGATAACTTTCACACCTGATCGGTGGGCATTGAGGTTCTAGTTTAAAAGACAAAGTAGACCCAAGAAGCCTGGAGTCTGTCCAGCGCTGACCTTCAGGGGTCTTGAAGGTCCGTCGTGCTGGGGGAAATCTTGTTTGCTTTGAGAGCATTGAAAGGGTGAACTCTGCCTAGGGACAAGGTGAAGAGGGTCCTTCATCTCCCCTCTTGTTTCTTTGCAATCCCAGTCTGGGGCTACCTGTTAAGAAATCGAGAGCTATTCCTTCGCCAGGGAGATGAGGGGCAACCCTTTCCAGCACCAAGGACACACTGTGGGAAGATGCTAGCGAGCGGGATGCGTTGCCATGGTGATGCTTTTAAAAATACCATGCCAAAAAGACTCGGATTCTAGCCACGCTCCCTCCGGGATCCCCCTCAACCTGACAAGTGAGGGGTGGGAGGAGGAGGAGGAGGAGGAGGAGGAGGAGGAGGAGGAGGAGGAGGAGGAGGAGGAAGACCACATTAATGAATTTGGTCAACTGGATGAGGAAGTGTTTTTGTGCACACGAAAAAGCACGCAGGCTGCTGCAATGCCAGTTTGGAGAGGTTGCGGCAATAACATCTAGGAGAACCTCCTGCCTTCACAGCGTCAGCTGTGCAGATGGTTGAGCTGGTGGCCTCACTGCTGTCCTCAGCTGTGGAACAGAGGGGCATGGGGTCAGGATGGGGGGGAGCCCTATGGGGAAAGAGGGGGGAGGGGAGGGGAGGGGGAGAGAGGTTTATCTCTCTGCCTGGAGCCGGAAATCCACATGAAATCATATCTCAGGAAACAGAGAGCTGACCAGTTTTCTGCCTTGAATGAGATAACATAGCCAGCTGCCCGAGACAATCTGCCCCATCCACCTCTTCTCTGTGTGTGAACTGGTTCTTGCACATATGTTGGAAGCCAGCTGGACCCTTGAGTGTGGCAAAGGCAGGCTATCCTGTGCTGGCCTGAATTCGAATCTTGCTTCAGGCACAGGTAGTGTTGAAAGAGCCCTGGACACCTGGTCTCACGGTCAAAAACATGATGGGGCTATTTCTCCAGAGGGGTAAAGAGAGGGGCAAGCACTGTAGGCGAACTAAATGGGATATCAAAAGGGCTCTAACAACTTATATTCCCGTGCTATATTGCTGCTTAAACTCTGTGACTGTTTTAAACTTTGCTGGGGGCTCTGTCCCACTGGAATGTGAGCAGAGCCCCGTGTTTTTGAATCCGGGTATCTGGCTGATTCTTTTGTTAATAACCCACACATGGGTCACACAGATCTCATTTCCCCCTCACATAGATCTACATTGGGATCTGCTGCCCCTATGAATCCTGCCGCCTGAGGCATTCGCCTCACCTTGCCTGATGGGTGGGCTGGCCCTGTCTCAAGCAATAAACAACCCCAGGAGCAGCAGACCTTTCTGGGATCTGTTTCCCCAAGAAGAGAGACAGAGAGAAGACCTCTTGCTATGATCTGTGGGCTAATTTATTTAATTGCCAAAATCCAAATTGAGCAGGGGGGAGGAGCTGAGACACACAGGAAGTGAGACACATGGACACGCAGTGTTTGCTGTCATACGTAACTCATTTTTTTCTTTAAAAAAAACCCGTCCAAAAAGCCTGTCTCTAGATCCTCACTGATCCTGGGCCCCTTCTTTCCAACCAGATGCATTTTTCTGGCTTCATCCCAGCTGCCAGGCTGTTTCTGCCCCAATCAGGCAGGATATTTTCCATAGCTAGTTGCCAGCAGCCGTCCAAGGCTGTCAAAGACCATTAAGGAAACAAACCTATCTATTAGCTAGTCTAGATGAAAAGTCATCTCCTCATGAGACAACTCATTAGCTCTCTCCCTCTAGGTGATTATAGGCGGGTCTTAGGTGTGCCCCCGTCCCTCGGTAGTGTTGAGGTTCTGGGTAGGGAGAGAAATATGCTCACATTGCATTTCAATGCAAACCTTCGTAATTCACCCGTAAGCAAACGGAGACAGAGCCGTGCTTTGAGATCAGCACTTTGAACTTTGTGAAACGGTTCTCCAAACAAAACTCGCGCACAGAAATGCATAAGCTCGTGGAAACAGTGTGTAAAACTACACTACATTTGGGGAAATTGTTTTTTGGGGGGGAAAGGCTTAGGCTAGGCAAAGATGCATTGATTTGAAGAAATGGGGAGGTAAATGCAGGCGGATTTTCATGCAGACTTTCTTTTTTAATGGAAGAAATGTCTTGGTCCCGAGCACCTTCCATTTGATCAGAACATCCCCCAAAAAGACACTTTCTGTGTGAATGAAATCTGGGTAATTCCATGCCAGGCAGTCTAAAAGCTGCACCCTTCTATGCCAATAAAGGTGTTGGAATTGAAATGCTCCACCACCCCCTCACTTTCCCCCTTTTGCTTATTCAAATAAACTCAGCTGCTTAGGTGAACTCGCTTTGCATTTGTTTGGAAGACATGAACAGGATGTGCATTTCTGGACTGCATTTATTTATTTGTTTATTCAGGCTTCTAAGTGGTTTACAAGTACAGGTAAATGGGGAAGGGGTTTCCTCCTTCATTTATTGATTTATTTTTCCCCCACCCACACAAAGCTGTGATTGTGTAAGTAAAATAAGCATAAGATGCAAGTTTCCTGTTGCCTTGAAACATGGAAAATGATGATCATTTCAAAGAGTGCCTTTAAGCATGGACAGAATGCTTTTAACTCGCCGTATAGAAACCATGACCAGCCACCCCATGCCTTGGAGTCAGGAAATGACCACACATATCTCAGGCTTGGAGTAGAAGAGTGCCTCTGCCTTCTTTCTTTCCACCTAAACATTAGGAAGAACTTCCTGACAGTAAGAGCTGTTCGACAGTGGAATTTGCTGCCAAGGAGTGTGGTGGAGTCTCCTTCTTTGGAGGTCTTTAAGCGGAGGCTTCACAGCCACCTGTCAGGAATGCTTTGATGGTGTTTCCTGCTTGGCAGGGGGTTGGACTGGATGGCCCTTGTGGTCTCTTCCAACTCTATGATTCTATATCAGAAGTGCACTCTCCCTTTTGGTAAGCAGCCGAGGGTTTTCTATGTGCCCATCTTTGTAAACAGGGGCTCCCAGGCCTTTAAACAGCCAGCTGCTTAAGCCTTTACTCAACCTCCATCTGTTTATTCAGAGAAGCTGAACCTGTCAGATTGATGCCTGTCAGTTGTGCAAAGCATAGGAGAACTTTACAGGCATAAACTGAGAGCAACCATCGTCAGCCACCGGACAACTGGAATGAGGGCTCAGAGCTTGCCACTCAGAAAGTGGCACAATTTCAGGGCAACACGAACCCCAAGATCTTCCACTGGCCCATTGAAGGATTCAGGCATTGCACCTAAATGGTTCTGAGGACTGGCTCATTTTTGCCGGGGGAGGGGAGTATGTCTCCACCCCCGTCTATGAGGCAAGTGTGCAATACTGGAAACAACAACCCACAGAAAGCCAGGTTGCAGAATGACCCACGAGGAGAGCTGGGGTGGTGGGGCTGCTGCTCCCCTCTGTTGCAAATCCAGATTTCTCCATCAGTGCCTGCTTTGCAATGGTCTCTCTCCCCACCCCCTACCCCTGTCTTTCGGAAATCAATTAGCACTGTCACCGAGGATGATTTATAACCTGCACGCCTTGGGCTGTGGTTTGATTCACCTTATTAGGCTTCCAGCTGCTGTCTCTGAGCAGCTCTTGGCAACTAGCATGGAGGGAGGGCTGAAGTGCTTCGGGGAAGGACAGAGGGAGAAAGAGACGGATCTCTGCAGAAAGTGTTCCCTGTTGCGTCCTGCACAAATGTGATCTGCCCTCCAAGGAAGTGGAGAGCCTGAGTCCTTGGAGGAGGAACGCTTAGAAGAGATTTCTCCCTCTCTCTCAACATCCTGATCGTCAGGGCTCCCTGATGCCTCCGTAGTTCTCTTGCATAGGGACGGAAGAGAACTTTGACTCAGTTTCCATTTAAAAAGCCGACTTACCTAATACCGTCCTTTGAAATTTGCACTTCTCCAAATTTTGCAAGCCAGCTCTCCGGCCAAGTCATGTGTACGAAAAGGCATACACTTGATTCGATCTGGTTTGTTGTATTTCATTCAAATGAATCTCAAAGCAGCTTACAAACAATAACAATAACAAAACATGCTGGAACATCACAAATACAACATAAATCATATGCAATAATTAGCAAATCATCAATAAAGCAATATGCTTGAGTAAAGTGTGCATAGGGATGCATATAATAGGGAAAACAACATACAAAAATGCACTGTATTGGGGAAAATCGCTCTGCAAAAATGTGTACATTAAGCAAAACTGCATACAAACATGCTCGTTAGGAGAAATTCACACTAAAACGCTGGTGAATTTTCATGAGGACTTTTCTTATATATAAAAAATTGCAGATTTATTTGGAAATGTGAAGAGCTGAATTTAAGACTAGAGAAACTGAGAGACACCAAAATGGACAGATTCAGTTATCCTTTGAAATTTGCACCTCTCTGAATTTTGCAGGGCTGTTCTGCAGTGATATACAATAATGCATACGCTATATTACAGTGAAAACAGCACACAGAACAAAGTATTATATATGGGGAAATTGCTTCCTGAAAATGTGTACAGTGGGAGAAATTCATACTAAAATTCGCACTGATCAATTTACACGAGGCCTTGTGCAAGCCCCAGTGGAATGAGGGTGAGCTGGGCCAGCAGATTCCCAGGCGCTGCCCAAGAGCTCCGGGCTATTCCAGTGGAACTTGCCTAGGGGAGAGCCGCCCTCTGGATCAATGAAGGCACTGATGGTGTCTGTGTCCAATATCCTAACAGCGTTGAGAACATATGACCGTAAGAAGTGCCCAGCTCCTGGGTCAGGCCGAAAGGGGCCACCTAGCCTAGCATCCTGGTCTCACTGTGACCGGCCAATGCAGGCCCTGAGCCCAACAGCAGCAACTCTCTCCGCTTGGGTTTCCCTAACAGCAATGCACGGGGAGAAGGAGCCCCTTTGCTTTAAATAGTAGAGAGCAGCACTCAACAGAACAGTCCAGGAGCCTGCCTGTCTCCTCCAGGTGGGGGCCGCCCAATACTTTGGCCACGAAGGAAACAGGGAAGCAGAGGTTGAGAAGTGGAGGATTGCTGGAGATCTCTGGAGCAGTGGTCTGTTGATGTTGTGCTGCCCAGCGCTGGAGCCTGCTCAGAGGGTGCTCATTTCAGTAAGATGCGGGTTTTCTTGTCCCCAATCAGGGTCCTGAAGGAACAAAAGGACGAACCACTTAGAATCAGGACATTGTGGGGGGAGGCCATTCCTAGGCTCCATTTATAGCAGCTGGAGAGGATGGGTGATTCTTAATATAAGAATCTAATAACAGCCTGCTGGACCAGGTCAGTGGCCCGATGTCGTGGGCTGGCTGGAGGCAGAGGAGCGGTGGGAGGGACCAGCTGGGGAAACCCCAGGGGAGGAAGGCTCAGAACCAGGGGATTGGTGGTGGGATGGCGATGAGTGGACAGAGGGAGAAGAGATAGCAGACTGAGAGGAGGAGATGTCGGAAACAGAAGAGGTAATGGTTTAGTGAGCAGGAAGAGTCTGTGGCAGAGAGCAGTCCAGAAGCAGAAGCAGAAGTGGAGGCTAGGGGGGGAGGGAGTCAAGAGGCAGAGATGATGAAGAAGCCAGGGAGTCTCCCCCTCCAAAGGGGGCCCATCTAGTCCAGCCTCTTGTTCTCACAGTGGCCAAGGGGAAACCAGCAAGCAGAATTTGAAAGCAGAGCACCCTCCCCTCATGTGGTTTCCAGCAACTGACATTCAGAAGCTTTGCTTTGGCTTTGCTTCAGGGGCCTGATGGGAGTTGCAGTTCAGCAAGTTTCAACTTCTAAATGCCTACTGAAAACATTTCTATTCTATCAGACATCGGCAGGCAACTAAGAATACTGTACAGCTTTCCATAGCAGCTAGCTAATTTTCCCATTTTAACTTTTTATATGATATTTATTGTATGGTTTTATGTAGAATTGTAGAACGGCAAACTGCTCTTTTTTGTTTTTGTTTTAACAAAAATCAGAGCATTTCATAAGTATGTTTATAAATAAAATAAAATAAATCTGAAAGGCACCAGGTTGGGGGTGGCTGGGCTGCACTGTGATTGTAGAATGGAACTCAGCAGTCCAGTGTAATCATGGGTGGTGCAAATGACATGGCCTCCACTGAGTGACATCGATTCAGAGGCCCCAAGCCCTGTGAGAGAGAGCCAGTGTGGTATAATCAGAACAGGGTGGGAGACCAGGGACTCAGCTACATTAGACAAAAAACAACGGTTTGAATGTGTTATAAACATGCAACACCAGGTGGCGCCAGAGAGCAAAAAAGATTTCTATGTGATTCTTACATAGGCATGTTTCCCCCCCCCTGTGTGTAGATCCAACCCAGGGTTCAAATCACCACTCTGACTGTGGGCCAGTCACTGCCTCTCAGCCTAGCCTACCTCACAGGGTTGTTGTGGGGATTAAATGAGGAGGGGGAGAACTATGTACTCCACCTTGAGCTCCTTGGAGAAAAAAGGTGGGATATAAATGCCACAGGTGGGATATAAATGGCCACTGGTCCCATCACCTCCTGGCAAATAGAAGGGGAAGAAATGGAGGCAGTGAGAGATTTTACTTTCTTGGGCTCCTTGATCACTGCAGATGGTGACAGCAGTCACGAAATTAAAAGACACCTGCTTCTTGGGAGAAAAGCAATGACAAACCAAGACAGCATCTTAAAAAGCAGAGACATCACCTTGCCGACAAAGGTCTGTATAGTTAAAGCTATGGTTTTCCCAGTAGTGATGTATGGAAGTGAGAGCCGGACCATAAAGAAGGCTGATCGCCGAAGAATTGATGCTTTTGAATTATGGTGCTGGAGGAGACTCCTGAGAGTCCCATGGACTGCAAGAAGATCAAACCTATCCATTCTGAAGGAAATCAGCCCTGAGTGCTCACTGGAAGGACAGATCGTGAAGCTGAGGCTCCAATACTTTGGCCACCTCATGAGAAGAGAATCCTTGGAAAAGACCCTGATGTTGGGAAAGATGGAGGGCACAAGCAGAAGGGGACGACAGAGGACGAGATGGTTGGACAGTGTTCTCGAAGCTACAAACATGAGTTTGACCAAACTGTGGGAGACAGTGGAAGACAGGAGTGCCTGGCGTGCTATGGTCCATGGGGTCATGAAGAGTCGGGCACGACTAAACGATTAAACAACAACAACATAAATGCTATTATTATTATTATTATTATTATTATTATTATTATTATTAACCTGCACTCCAGTCTCAACACAACAAGACCTTTCCATCCACTCACATTACCACCTCCCCCCTCACTTTGGGAAGTGAAACACACACACACCATCTACCTACCTTATCAATGCACCAACAAGGAGTCCGGCCACCATCGGGCCAACCCAGTACACCCAGTGGTAGTCCCAGTAGTTGGCGACCAGTGCAGGACCAAATGCTCTGGCTGGGTTCATGCAGCCTCCTGAAACAGCTCCCCTGCATGGCGGAAAAAGAAAAGGAGCAGCCATGTATCAAAGGTCAGTGCTGAGCAAACATCCCATAATATATCTCAAAGCCTCCGCTCATCAGCGCCAATGAAAGCAGAGCTGCCGTTTCCCAAGAGAGGGGCACATTTCAGGGCCGGGTGCGAGAGCTCCTTACCATTTTCTGTCAACTGTATGTGACGGGGAAACCGCAGCCCTTCTCAGTGTTTAAGCAAAAGCCTCATCTCTCACTAAAGGTGGGGAGCAGAACTGTCCGTTCTGGTTAGCGGATGCAAGCAAGGCAAGGAGACCCAACAGGCAATCTGCTGCTGGCTGTCAGGATTCGCATGAAGGACACTGACACTGAACATGCGGTGTCGGCACTGAGGCTGGCGTGAGAACACAAAAGTGCGTAGGGAGCCCTGCTGGATCAGGCCAAACAGTCCCATCTAGTCCAGCCTCGTGCTTTTCACAGTGGCCAAATACTCCTAAGAACCTCAGAATCAAGGTGGACTGCCGCTGGACCTGGAGGTTCCACAAGAAGAGCCTGGCTGCTGGATCAAGCCCGAGGTGGGGCATCTAGTCCAGCACCTCATTCTTACAGTGGCCAAGCAGATGCCCCAATGGGAAACCCGTAAGCAGGGCCAGAGTCCCAGCAACTAGGACTGAGCAGAATCCTGCCTCTGACAGTGGAGGGAGAGCATAGCCCTTGCTGATAGCTTTCCTCATTATCAGCCAGGAACAGCTCCCTGGGATCCAACCCTAAGTGTCTTTGCAAGGAATGTGAGCAATGAAATGCAGGATGAGGAAACCATGGGCTGAATTTATCCAAACACACCTTACAGCTCATTCTCAAGCCAATATTTCGGTGATGAATCAATCGGATTTTTTAAAAAATGCATTTTGGTATGTTCTTTTGAGAGAAGAATTGCATCTAAAATTTCAGAATAGTGTGAAATCTGAAGGATAATTGCGTTCCAGTCTGTGTATTAGTCTGGGAGGGGTGAATTACATCAGCTCCCTTTCTAATATGGACCAAACGAAGAAGTCCTCCAGCCCTACTTGTGGCACCCCACTTGTACTCAAAGCACTGGCCCTGTCTCAAAGCACTGGCCCCTTCCTCAGACAGGGAGCACAAAGTAGACTATGTCAACCAGCCAGTTACATTTCCCCTCCCCATCTTGACCCACCATGGACTTTTGCAGGAATGCCAGCCAAAACTCACCCTGCGAGGATGTCCGCCGTCACGGTGAAGCCGATACAGAAAGGAGCCAGGGGGGTCTTGGTCTTCTCGTTGATGGCCCCCATGCAGACCGTCATGACCAGGAACATGGTCATCACAATCTCACCCACCAGAGCTGCGGGGATTTGGTCGTCCGAGGTGACGGAGGTGAACGCCGCCCCAGTGGCATTGTCGTACCTTTCCCAGACGGTCATCACCTGCAACAGATTTAGAGGCTTCCAAATTTAATTTCAGGTGCACAAGTGATACAAAAGTAGTCCCATCATGTACGGCATGGACTCTGTCTCTAAGACCACTTGGTTGTTTTTCATACCGTTGCCACTGGAAGTCCTTTGACAGTGGGGCAAACAACATGAGAAATGAAAGACAGAGCCATCTTTCCCAATCTGCAGCAATCCAAATGCTGCAATGCAGTTCTCCATACAACAGATGTTTGCAAAACTTAGGGTTGCCATACGTCTGGGAAATCCCGGACATGCCCTCTTTTGGGGGGCCAATATGACAATCTAGGGGGGGGATTTCACATATTAAAGGAAATGTCCGGGTTTTGGGGTTTTGATTTTTAAAAATAATAATAAAAATTGTATTGTTTTGGCGGGGCTTAGGCTTAGGGACGCGGGTGGCGCTGTGGGTTAAACCACTGAGCCTAGGGCTTGCCAATCAGAAAGTTGGCAGTTCGAATCCCCACAATGGGGTGAGCTCCCGTTGCTTGGTCCCAGCTCCTTCCAACCTAGCAGTTCGAAAGCACGTCAAAGTGCAAAAAGCTACAGCGGGAAGGTAAACGGCGTTTCTGTGTGCTGCTCTGGTTTGCCAGAAGCGGCTTTGTCATGCTGGCCACATGACCTGGAAGCTGTACGCCGGCTCCCTCGGCCAATAAAGCGAGATGAGCGCCACAACCCCAGAATCGGTCATGACTGGACCTAATGGTCAAGGGTCCCTTTACCTTTACCGTAGGCAGCATGGGCTTGGGGCGGGTGCAGGCACAGGCAACTTGGGCTCAGGTTTGGGTGCGGGTGGCTTGGGGTTGGGCGCAAGCTGCTCTGCATGCCATGGCCGCTGCCAGCCCGAGCTGGGGAAATAGGCATGTAGGCGCAGCAGTGGCTCTATGCACCTGCACCCATGTGCTTCATTCCCCAGCTCAGGCTGGCAGCAGCTCAGGCTGTCCTCGTTTTTGCTCTTCAAGGTAGGGCAGCCCTACAAAACTGCACACGTTAGGGAAAAGTATGAATAGAAGCTAATACATTGGTGAAAATAACATACAAAAAGCATGCATTATACTACTTGCAAAAATGTGTGTCAAAACTGCATTAAAAATGTGTTTATTAGGAGAAATTTGCAAGCAATTGCTGGTGCATTTTCATGGCAATTTTTCTAAGGAAAAAAAGGAAATTCACAAATTGCTACAGAAATCTGGAAAAATGGAACTTCAGACTGGGAAAATGAGAATGTGGGAGAACCAAAACTGAAGGGTCCTTCCATCCTTAGCTGTGAGTCCTTAGCACATGCTGCCCCAGCTCCTGGTGCATTAACAGATATCATAATTGATGTTCTTTGGGGCATTTTTCAGTGGGGCATGCTTGGGAGAATGACAGAGACCTGCCACCTGCTGCTGCCTCTGATTATGGCAATGCCATGCCATGCCAAGAAGCAAACCTTCACACACACCCATTGACAGATGCTGTCCTTCCCCCTCCCCTGTCCAGCCCCATCGCCGATCATACCTTGGCCAGCCCGGCTCCGATGAGCCCACCGCACAACTGGGAGATCCAGTAAGGAATGACCATCACCATGTTCAGCCCACCCACAAGCCAGGCCCCGAGGGAGACCGCAGGGTTATAATGGCCACCACTGTAGGGGGGAGAGGAGAGAGAGCATAGTTAGGGGGCTCCTGGGAAAGAATAGTGTACTCTATCCTACTGCACAGACAGATACAAAAATATAGGATGGGGTGTGTGTGTCTGGCTTGACAGCAGTCCATGTGGAGCTACCTTTGAAGGTGACCCGAATGTGGCAGCTAGACTGGTGACTGGGAGCAGCCGCCGGGACCACTTCACACCGGTCCTGAGAGATCTACACTGGCTCCCAGTATGTTTCCGAGCACAATTCAAAGTGTTGGTTTTGACCTTTAAAGCCCTAAACGGCCTTGGTCCTGTATACCTGAGCATCTCCACCCCCACCGTTCAGCCTGGACACTGAGATCGAAAACTTCTAGCGGTTCCCTCATTGCGAGAAGTGAGGTTACAGGGAACCAGACAGAGGGCCTTCTCAGTAGAAGCACCCACCCTGTAGAATGCCCTTCCATCAGATGTCAAGGAAATAAGCAGCTATCCTAATTTTAAAAGACATCTGAAGGCAGCCCTGTTTAGGGAAGCTTTTAATATTCAATGCTGTATTGTTTTAATATTCAATTGGGAGCCGCCCAGAGTGGCTGGGGAGACTCAGTCAGATGGGCGGGGTATAAATATATTATTATTATTATTATTATTATTATTATTATTATTATTATTATTAGACAACAAGCTTACCAGTCTGTTGCATCAGCAAACAAATCTCATGGTGCACCCAAATATCTGGATATTTGGTGTCCAGATCAAGGGAAGTAATAGTACCACTCTATTCTGACTTGGTCAGACCCATAGCTGTCAAGTTCTCCCCCTTTTTTAAGGGAAATTCCCTTATGCTGAATAGGCTTCCTCGCAAGAAAAGGGAAAACTTGACAGCTATGGTCAGACCCCATTTGAAGTCCTGCATCTAGCTCTGATTAAAGGCTAGAATGTGTGCTGAGAAGGGCCCAACGGACACACACAACCTTTGCTGCTCCTCTGAGATCACAGCGCACTCTGCACATAACGTTATCATCACCGGCAGTTACTTCTGAGAGGACACGAACAGTTTATAGCCTGAGCTTTCACCTCCCCTGCTGTTGAGGCCCAAGAATCACTTCTGTACTAAGTCCCTTTTGCACTGATGTTACCAGCAAGCAGATAAAGAGGGAGGAAGAAACAGATCGTAAACTATAGGTGACTAGGGTTTAGGATTGGCATATTTCAAAAAGCAAAAGCTTTGGGGGGGACGGGACCTGAAAATGATCCAGCTTTTTAAAAGACAAACCCCAAAGTTATTGAGTGGTGTGTTTTTCCCAAAATGCCAAAAAAGTGATTTATTTCTTTTATTGACTTGCCTAAGATCCACGACAAAATGCCACCTTTCAAAAATCCCCCCCCCCCCAAGATGTCAATTCTGCCTTTGAAATCCTGGTCATGTCTGGGAAACCCGGATGGATGGCAGCCCTACAGATGGCAGTATAGGAGGCTGATCAAAAGTGACTTGTTTACTCCATTAATCAAGGAGAACAAAGTTGTAAGGGCAAATGTCCCTTGCTTCAAGAGGCAAAAAGATTAACCCTTTTCGGACCAGTCACCCTCCTGCCATTCCAGCTGGGGAGCTGGAGTTCAAATTGGAGACATTTGGAATATGACTGTCCCCATTCCAGAACGCAGGCTCATCTCAATCAGATTCGGAGGTGACCACAGACCCTTCCAAATTAGCTCCTGGCCTACTATTGGGATTCATTGGTACCCAACCATCTCAAGGTTGCCTGATAGGTAACACTTCCTCTCCTCTCTGCTTGCTTAAGACCTTGGAGGCAGGCTTGAGCATCTTTTTTTAAAAAGATGTCTCTGAGCATATTCTGGACCCTAAGGATATGCTTTCAGTGTTAGAACTGTATTGAGTTCCCAGAGCTTTCACACAAAAGTCCACTCTCCCCCCTCTCTCTTCATTTTAGCTGCCTCACTCAGGTGGGGAGGAAGTTATTTTGTTGCTGCTGCTGTTCAGTGGTTGTGAGTCATTAAAGGGGAAGGGACACGGAGCCCCTGCTTTGTAGGCAGAAGTCCCAGGTTCAATCCCTGGCATCTCCAGGTAGAGCTGGGGGAGAACCCAGCTTGAAAACCTGGAGAGACACTACCAGTCAGTGTTGACAGCACTAAGGTAGATGGACCAAGGGATCTGACCCTGTATAAGGCAGCTTTCTATGTTTCTGTGTTGGAAACTCTTGCTGATCTACTGAGAATCACCCAGAGATATGGCAGTAGATGTGCCATTGGACATCTGCCGCTGCTTTCCTTCCACCCCACAGCCAGATGTTGTTTGCTGAAGGATGGCTTCGCACATCAGAGTCTGCAACCCACTGAGAGATCTGTCTTGGCCCCATTCAGTTAAGCATCGCATGGAAGGGAGGCAGGGGAAGGAGGAACGCCATCCTTGCTGCCATCTCAGGACATAGAAGTAAGAACAGAACTGTCCTCTCACTGGCAGGCTCAGGTTCCAACAGGGGCCAGGCATTCAGCTCAGCTCACATTTAAGGGTGAAGCCACCTAATTCTCACTTTGTGAAACATTATATGAACAGAAGCACAGCGACACTTCAAAATTTTTACCCTTCTCTGGATTTTGCGATACATTTCTCCAGCCTAACAATGTGTGTCCAGAAATGTACGACTGAAAGTGACATGAAAAAGGCATTATATATGACAGGAAACCACTTTTGCATTAGGCAAAATTGCAGGCAAATATGTGCATATTGGGATAAATCTGCCCTAAAATGCTGATGAATTGTCATGAGCTTTCATTTTTAAATTGCAAACTGATAAGGAAATGTGGAGAACTGACGTTAAGATTGGAAAAAGGAATAACAGAAATTGACACCTCCATCCATCCATCCTTTCTCTCCCCACCCCACCCCCAAAAAAGGTCTGGCTGGAGATGCCTAAGCCTTGCAAAAACTCCCAGAAGCCTTTGCAGGAACAGCCACCTTCCCTGGGAACTGAGAGAACCCAAGAGTCCTGTTCCTGCCCCTCTCCCCCTGCTGCAAGTTCACCTCCCCTCTTTCCTTCACCTGATGTTCCCCAAAACCGCAATGGTGAGCCCCAAGGCCAGTCCGTGCGCCAATGCCGGCTGCAGCCTCCCGGTGCCATCCGAGTTCTCGATGACCGATGCACAGCCAATGAAGATGAAGAAGGCCGACCCCACCAGCTCTCCGATGCAAGGCTGGACGTACTGCTCAAACCAGTGAGGCTGTGGGGGGCTGCTTTTGCCCTCCATCTCCATCTCCTTGACGGACATCCTGCCAAATTCCACGTCTGTCATGCCTGGGCAAATCTGGAAGACAAGAGCCAGGCTTTAGTGACCAGCCAGCACCTGGTGAGCCCTCCCAGGTCAGCTGAACGGAGGTTGGCCCTGGTACGTGACACAATGAAGACTTCAATCTGAATGCCACTGCATGTGCCGTTCCCATGGGGCGGTCTGCTCTGGACTCGGGGCAAGGACTTGGCAAGGTTGTATCCCCATTGTTCCCTCTCTCGCTCCCACCACACAGGAGATCTGGCAAGGGAGATCTGGCAAGGGAGAAGGAAACTTAGTCACCCTCCTCTTAAAAAAAAGGGCACAACAATTGCCTCAATTGATAAGGCCAAGGTCCAAACCAGAGTTTTGGGAAATGAGCAAGAGGAGTTGCTTTCTATCATGTCAGCCCCTTGATCCACTGAGCTCAGAATTGTAAGCATTGATAGGAAGAAACTCTACGGGGTTTCAGGCAGGGGACGTTCCTACCTGGAAATGCCATTAGCAGCTATTAAACCTGACCCCCGTCTGCACGCAAAGCAGAGGCTCTGCCTGCTACAGACCTTCCCCTAAATGAAAATCAAGATTCCAGTCCTCATGTTTCTGTCTTATTCGGAGCCAGACCACTGCTCCACCTGGCTCAGGATTGTCAACACTGACTGGCAGCTGTTGCCCAGAGTTTCAGCCAGGGGACAAGTCCCAATTCTACCTGGAGATGCCATCAGGGAATGAACTTGAGACCTCTTCTGCATAAAAAGCAGGGTCGCTGCCACTGAACTACACTTCCCAAGGTTATCAGATTCACACATGCACATTGAAGCCATGGAGGATGAGCAGGGGAAGATTTAGGGGAGCGAGCGCCACTGGTTTGGTCGCACCGGGCACAGAGCCTCAGCAACACTGCAGCTCTGATTTACAATGGCGCAAGGCGGAAGGGCGCCAAATTTCGGTGTCACACAGCAGGGCACCGCTGGAATTTGAGGCTGCAAGATCTGCCACTGGGATGAGTTCACCCTGAGCAAGACCTCACTTGCTCTCCACGCTTGCCATTGCCAGCAGCTTGCACTCAGAGGCATGCTGCCTCCAAGAGAGGAGGCAGAACATTGCCATCATGGATAGCAGTCACTGATCGCCTTATCTTGCATGGATTTCTCCAATCCCCTTTTAAGGTCGATGTCCATCGCTACATCTTCTGGGAGTGAATTCCTAAGAACATAAGAAGTGCCTGCTGCATCAAGCAAAAGGCATATCTAGTTCAGCATCTCAAAAGGCATATCTAGTTCAGTAGGACTCCAGCAGAGACGCATGCCCAACTGGCATGTCCTCTCCCTCCTGGTCAGTCGTACGGGAGATTCAAAACCTTTCTACGGCCCCAAACATCACAGTGACTGATACCTAAGGGGCATCAGCACACTTCAGGATCTGCAGAATATAGGCAGTCAGCGTTCAGACTCAGTAGCGCAGCAATTTGGCTAAACTACGTTTATTTACATATATACACCTGGAGCATCATTCCACACTTAGGTATCATTCACTGTGATGTTCGGGCTGGAGAAAGGTTTTGAATCTCCCAAATGACCGACCAGGAAGGAGAGAACATCCCAGTCGGGCATGTGTCTCTACCAGATTCCTACACTCCTGACACTCACGGTGGCTGACCAGATGCCCCAAAGGGATGCCCACAAGCAGGATCCGAGCACAAGAGCAGCTCCCTGCCGCTGTGGTTCCCAGCAACTGGCATTTGGAATCATTGCCGCCTCCAAAGGTGGTGGCAGAGCATAGCCATTGCAGCTGGTAGCCATTGATAGCCCTCTCCACGAATTTGTCTGATCCTCTTTTAAAGCCATCCAAGCATAGCTGCCAAATTTTCCCTTTTCTCGCGAGGAAGCCTATTCAGCATAATGGAAAATCCCTGAAAAAAAGGGATAACTTGGCAGCTATGCATCCAAGTTGGTGGCCATCCCTGCCTCTTGTGGGAGGGAGTTCCACAGTTTAACTCTGCACTAAGGTGTGATGCAAATGTAATAATAAATGAATAAAGGGGGGGAGAGACTTCCTATACTCTCCAACAAGCCCTCTCTAACATTTTCCATCCATTCCCAACGTAAAAAGTTTGGAGAGGGAAATTCTGAATTCCTGCCCCCCTTCCCCATCCACCCCCTGTTGCTCACTTACCAACTCCAATTATTCCAACTGTCTGTTCCTGAAAGAGAGGGTAGAGATGCCTGCTTAGCCACCAGCAAGTCCTTTCCGCAGAATGGTCTGTTTCCTCAGCGCCGAATGCTTTACTGTCCCCGTAAAATATTGGCACACTCCCTGCTTGACCTGTGGTATAAAAGAAGTGTAAAAAAAAAGAAAAGAGAAAAGGTGTGGGTGGGGGGAGTGGAAGGGATCTGTGCAGTTTAAAAACGCAGTAAAAGTTATTGAGTTTTTTTTCAGCTGACAGAGAAATAACAGCTATTTATCTGCGTGGTTCTATGGTTCAAGGATTTGTTTTGCGGGCCTGAGCCAAGTCTGGTTGCCAGCCCCTGGACTGAAGTGCAGAGTGCAAACCCGTGGCGCCACAAGGGGGAAGGAGAGGGGAGGAAACAGGCCCTCCTCAGAGCATAGGCACATTCCCTGCAGTTGCACTCTCTCTGCACGTGTGGAGGAGAGAGTGCTCCTGTGCACGTGCAGAGTGTCATCACCGGTGCCTTTTGTCAACAACTAGGAAAGCTTCGGGGACCCAGGTGGCGCTGTGGGTTAAACCACTGAGCCTAGGGCTTGCTGATCAGAAGGTCGGCGGTTCGAATCCCTGTGACGGGGTGAGCTCCCGTTGCTCGGTCCCAGCTCCTGCCAACCTAGCAGTTCGAAAGCACGTCAAAATGCAAGTAGATAAATAGGAACCGCTACAGCGGTTCCATGTGCTGCTCTGGTTCGCCAGAAGCGGCTTTGTCATGCTGGCCACATGACCTGGAAGCTATAATGTGAGATGAGCGTGCAACCCCAGAGTCGGTCACGACTGGACCTAATGGTCAGGGGTCCCTTTACCTTGACCCTTTTAGGAAAGCTTCACCCAGGCCAACTACCAGGAGCTACTGGGTGATGCCCTAAAGCCTGTTTGCACTGTCGTGGAATGTGCAGAGTATTACTAAGGAACAATGCCTCTGAGCATGTACAGAGTGTCTTTCATTGTGCACCATCAGTCAGTCTTTGGGGAAGGAGGACTGGAGGAAGCTGGGCATCTATGGGGTGGAAATTGCCTGTAAAGTTTTGTTTTGTTTTGTTTTTGTAAGCCTTTCTGGAAATGTCAGTGTGGTGAGCAGAAATTGCCGTTAGGCATGAGGAACGGAACTGCAAAACAAAACAGTTATGTACAATGTTATGCCCTTATTGCTGCCTTTGCCAATCTGGCATCCTCCACACTCTACAGATCTCTATAATGCAGCCTTTGCCAAACTGGTGCTGGCTAGACCTGTTGGGAGTTGTAGTCCAAAATGACTACAACTCCCATCAGGCCCAGCCAGTACCAGGCTGGCAAAGGCTGCCTTATAGAGATCTGTACAGTATGTCAGAATATAGAGGACTGCAAGCAGCTCTGGTCTCAGACAAGGGACCTCTTGCCCTCTAGCATGGCTCAGTGGCCTTACTGGAACCGTGAAGGTATCTTTAGTTAACCTGGACAGAGAGATGTAAGACGAAATCCCTTGTCTTTGGCACAGCTAGAATATAGGCTACTGCAGAATGGTCTCATCTATTGGCCTACCCAACTTTTGACTCTGGGCCATAGCTCAACTCCCAACAGGTCTAGCCATACTCCCAACAGGTCTAGCCATAGTCTCCCGTTTTCCTCGGGAAACCCCCGTTTTTCCAGCTGTCCCCAGCCGAAAAAATGGATTTTTTTTTGTTCTTCCCTGGTTTATTCTGGTGCGGTGGCCATTTTGGAACTGGGTGGAGCATGCTCAGAAGCGACTTTTGATGCTGCTCTGCCCAGCTCCAAAATGGCTGCAGCGCGACTTCTGGTGCGGCGGCCATTTTGGAACTGGGCACAGCAGCATCAAAAGTCACTTCTGAGCATGCTCCACCCAGTTCCAAAATGGCCGCCACGCTACTTCCGTTATGCTACTTTTGGTCCGGTCCCTTATTTTTCAAAGAGGAACTTGGCAGGTATGCTCTGGGCCTGCCCACCACTGGAATGCGGCCCTCCAGTCATTTCCCTGGAAAGGAATGTGGCCTTTTGGTTGAGAAAAGGTTCCCTTATGCCCGCCCTAGGACATCTCAGCCAACTGATCTTTTATTTGATTTATTTAATCAAAAAGGCATGGGTTGCAAAAGCACCGTGAATATTATCAGGCTTCAAAGACACAAAGATCAAAGCACACAGCTTCTAAGATACGGAAATAACCCAGCATCTAATTACAAAAGTGTGGAGATTCTAGTACTCAATTAAATCAGTGTATTCTCATTATGAAACGCATCATTGGCTTATGTTTATGTAATAAATTTCTATCCCACACCTTCAACAGCTACAATCCCCAGGGTGGCAAGCAGTTTAAAAAATACAAAAAATAAATAAATCTAAAAACACGTTATAATTAATTACAATAAAAATATCATCCTACAAACGGCAGAAAGCAAATCACAGCAGCTGTCGTAAATGCAGTCCTACAGCTTAAAGGTGATAAAAGACTTAAATGCCTCAGAAAATAATTAAAAGTACCTAAACGGTATGTGCAGAGGGACTGAGTGAACATCCCTCAATACCTCAAAGAGATAATTTGGGAAGGGTGAATTTGTCCATTTTAGTTTCTCCCAGTTTCTCAAATTCAGTTTTGCACATTTCGCAGCAATTTGCAAATTTTGTGTCTTTAAATCCTCGCAGAAATTCATTAGTATTTTAGTGCAAATCTTTCCCAATAGACACATTTTTTGCATACACATTTGACTCATACACACCCATTTTTGCAAGCAATTTCCCCCAATAGAATGCATTTTTGTATGCTATTTTCATTAACGCATGCATTTTATATGCACGCTTCTCTCCAATATGCTTTTTTAAAAAAAAACAAAAACATTATTTAGTCAGAGGACTGCTCTGCAAAATTCAGTGAGAAGTGTGAATATTTTAGTTTCCAATTAAAATGCATTATTACTAGTTATCTACAACCCAAAAGATACTCCCTCTGGTAACCACCCCTCACATCTCAGAAGTTGGGGGCATCCTGTGGGGAGCCTCCCATACAGATCTCACTGGCTGAGCAAGGTCTGTGCAGGAGAAGATGGTGTAGCGAATTAATCATTATTAACACAGTCCCTGAACTATCTTTAAGCCTCCCAGTGGACAGAGATTAAGGTGCTGGAAGCAATTGCTTAAAGCCTCTTTCCCCAACCTGGAGCCCTGCAAATGCTTTGGACCCGAACTGATGGCAGTTGCGGTCCAAAACATCTGGAGGTCACAGGTTGGGGGAGTGTCTGGCTTAAGCGACACCAATCAATTCACCGGTCGGGCTCAATTCTTGGACTTAACAGCAGGGCTTTCAGGATGGAGAGGAAATCTCAGGTTCTGGTGCCTGCAATAAAGTTAGTAAGTCTTACACAGGATTTTTAGCTTAAAGGAAATAAATCTGTAGTGCTGAAAGAAGTTAATTACCCTTCGCTTGTTCCTCTGAACCTGGAAAAAGAGGACACTTTGCTGGTGCACGTGATTCTAGTGGTGTAGTCGCAACTCCTCATTGACGAGACGCTGCTCCACGACAGCCCCCTCCAAAAGATGCCTTTTTATCCTCCTCTGGAGGCTGGGGAGAGGGTCTGCCCTCCTTGGTGCTCATTGGCTGGTGGACAAGTAAGAGTTCATGGCCTGCTCCTCCCTCCAGTGTCTGACAAATGGTGCTAGTCTATTGCATATCCCCATTTTCCTCTGGAGGGGAGGAGGACCTCAGAGATAGGTGTTGTATTCTCAGTGCCAACACCCAGCATCTTCGGGCAGTTGTTAGGGCTCTTGCATCTTCCTGATAGGGTCACCAGCACCAAGGCCTCGCTTTGCCCCCTTGCACCAGGTGACTGGGTTTCTAAGCCATCATTTGAAAGGCCCAACATGTCCCAGAGAGACACAGCATCAGGCATTGTGGGAAATTGAAATGGTGGGCTGGAGGCAAAGTCACCACTGCTGCAGTGATGTGTATGGCCCAGGAAGTCCACTGACATAGGCAAGAGCCTACCAGGGGGTATCTTGTCCAGGGCCTCCTCAAACCGAGAGCCAGCCCTGTATATACTATACTAGGGAATAGTATTTTAGTATTTAATACAGTAGTGTTTAGGGAAACTTTTAATGTTTAATGAGTTATTGTATTTTAATACTTCTGTTGGAAGCCGCCCAGAGTGGCTGGGGAAACCCAGCCAGATGGGCGGGATATAAATAATAAATTAATAAAGAATGAATTATTATTATTATTATTATTATTATTATTATTATTATTATTACTAGTTCATAATATTCATTTATTAAATTTGTATACTGCCCTTCATCTGAAGGCCGCTGGGCCGGTCACAACATTACGCATCTTATTAATTTGGTCACCCAACACTCTTCAGCAACGGTATGCAATTTCTTGGTACACTGTAGGATCCATTTTGCCTGGCTAGATACATTTTTACTTGGGAATGAATATAAGGTGAGAGAAGTCCAAACTACAGGGAAACTGGAGCACACCAGGAGAGAGGAAGCAGCAAAATTTGCCAGGCAAAAGTGGGCTGTTGATACCCAAGAGAGGAGAAGACCCAGCCTGAAGGGTTGCCACTCAAGATCACCTAACAGCCTCAGGAAACATCTGGACTGGGCCTGAAATTGGCCCACCAGCTCTGCCCTCCAAAAGTGGCCTAAGGATGGTTTGGCTTGAACTGTGCCCAACGATCCTTCACCTGATAATATGTGGCATCAGGGGCAGGACATGTAAATGGCAGGACCAAATTGAAAAGGAAGAATCAGGAACACACACACACACATGTCCTCCTGATTCTTCTTTTCCAACAGCTGGTATAGGAGTTGACACTTCTTGGATCTGACACTTTCCCCCATTGCTCTGTGAAGTGGGGGCAGGGGCGGGGTGGGGCGGTAACCAACCAAATTCAAAAGGTGCTGAAATAAAGCTGGAGAGAAAGACTAGAAGACCCTTTTATGTTCCTTCCAACTCTACAATTCTATGGTTCTATTAAATGCTTTCTCATTCAAACCACAGCTGCAAAGGAAGATGGTTGTGCTGGCCCAAGGGGCTGCTGGGAGTTGTAGTGCAATGCATCTGGAGGGCACAAGGTTGGGGAAAGGTGGTGTCGTTCTTACCTTGGAACATTCTGTTCCAACTTCCTGTGTCTCTTCAGCTATCCCTCTAAACTTGCACAGGAGATCTTCCTTGCCTGAAATTTAGGAATGCCCATTTGCTGTTGAGTCCTTGAATTAAGAGGCTGGGCTTTGCCTTTTCCTTGCCTTGATTGATCATTAGCCAGGTGAGCTTCAAGGAGAGAGGCATCCTCATCACATTTTTGTGTTCAAGGGAGCTCAGGAGGGCTTACTCTCAAGGGCTGCACACGCATGCAAGTTTTTTTGTTTTTGCTTTTGCAGTGTGATGTCAGCATCCTCAAAATACCATCCCCTCCCCGCTTCAATTTAATCCAGATTTGCCATTCCTGTGCTTCATTTTGTTTTTCTTACTGAGTTTTCCACAGAAATGGCAAATCCGGATGAAATGAGGAAACAATATGGGGACAGCATTTTTATGAGCACAACATCTTGTGGACAAGGTGTGAGATGCATAGCCAGAAGTAGTGTGGAATTCACAATCCGCTGTCGTGTGGAAATACCCAAAATACAAGCAGATGTGCATTTAAAAAAAAACAGAAATGAGGAAAGATTGGGAAACAAGTATGAGCAAGATTCTGTTTTGGACAAACAAATGTTTAAACCAGTGGTCCTCAAACTTTTTCCGGCCACTGTCTGCTTGGTTCCGTAAACTCATCCCCAGTGCCCTTACCCTACACCTCAAAAAACATTATTCATAATGGAGGTCTGCACAAACCACTAAGGAAGACAGTAACACAATAAAATTCAAAACAGTGACAATTAGTTGCATATTTATCCAAAAGCCAGTTAAAGCTATTTAGTTTAATTCAGCAAAACTGATTACATTTATCCAGCAATGCCAGCTCTTCAAAGTCTGATAAGAAGAGTAGAAGAAGAGTTTGGATTTGATATCCCGCTTTATCGCTACCCTAGGGAGTCTCAAAGGGGCTAACAATCTCCTTTCCCTTCCTCCCCCACAACAGACACCCTGTGAGGTGGGTGGGGCTGAGAGACTTCAGAAAAGTGTGACTAGCCCAAGGTCACCCAGCAGCTGCATGTGCAGGAGCGGAGACGCGAACCCGGTTCCCCAGATTACGAGTCTGCTGCTCTTAACCACTACACCACTGATAGCCATTTGCACCTCCAGCCTGCCCTCTCTTCCCTCTTAGTGTCCCCTAAGTAATCCCCCCCCCTCAAGGGGCAGTACCGCCCACTTTGGAACCCACTACAGTGCTACCTCGGTTTTCTAACACAATCTGTTCCAGAAGACCATTCGACTTCCAAAACGTTTGAAAACTCAAGCATGCATTTTCTGAAGCATTTACGCCCGGAAAACTCAATACGGAAGCCG
This sequence comes from Zootoca vivipara, assembly GCF_965207765.1. NCBI lineage: Eukaryota > Metazoa > Chordata > Lepidosauria > Squamata > Lacertidae > Zootoca > Zootoca vivipara. The sequence goes on from NC_142596.1 coordinate 29,613,273, forward strand.
CGTGGCACGTTCGGCTTCCAAAAGGTGTTTGAAAACTGAAGCAGTTACTTCTGGGTTTTCAGCGTTCAAAAACCAAAACTTTCGACTTCTGAGACGATCGAAAACCGAGGTACCACTGTGTTTCAAATGGCTAAGCCCAAGGTTTTTGAGCTGCTCAGAAGTGCTGACAGGGAAATGGCCTTGCTCTCGTGAGTCTGACTATGGATGGGTGGAGAAATTCGATTTAAACAATTGAAGGAATATTCAAACTCAAACACAGCCATCCTTCAATATTTATTTGCATTTCTCTGAAATTTCCAGTGCAATTCTCCAGCCCAGTAATGCACACAGAAATGTATGTAAAGGGAGCACGGAAATCCATCTATTTGTGAAAATAACACACAAAAGTGTGTGATATTAAGGAGGAAATGTATGACACATATGTGAACATTAGTCAAAACTGCACACAAAATTTAATAAGAGAAATTTGTGCTAGGATGCTGGTTAATTTTCATGGGGATCTTTACTATAAAAAAAAGAAAAAGAAAACCTGATGCGGAAATGGGAAGAACGGATGTAAGATTGAAGGAACAAAAAACTGAAGAAACTGAAATTGAGGGATTCACTTATTCCTGGTACTGGTGCCCTGCAAGGTGTCCAGACCTGCCCCAGCACTCAGTCTCTGACAGTGGCAAGCAAAAGACTCTAGAAATAGAAACTGATTACATGTCATTATGGATTAATTTGTTGCAATGCACAAAGTGTGTGCGTGTGCGAATATAATTAAAGGACTTGCACCCCCCCAAAAAAAATCATGCGCTTAAAAAAAACCAAAACTAATAATCACAGGAAGCCAGCAATTAAAGGTCTCCTTGGAGGGAGGACGGGAACTATTAAGGGCACAATTAAGAGAAGCGCTTCAAGTGGCAGCAACAGGCTGATGGATTGGGGATCCTGCCTCTCTGCTTGAAAAGAAGCAAGAAGCTTCTCTTACATTTGCATAGGAGGCTGGATGGGGGGCTTCACTTGTGCTTGATTCGGAAGCTGCAGCTAGTGCAAAATGCTGCTGCCCTATTGCGAACAGCAGTGAGGTTTTGTCACCTGGGCTCAGATCTGCACTGACTGCAGATTTGCTACTGAGTCAAGTTCAAGGCTATTAGAATAAAAAACCCTTAAGAACTTGGAAATAGTACACCTTTCAAGATCGCCTTCCCTACATGTCGGTGGGGTGGGTAGGGAGGGTGTGTTTGCAGGTGGGAGGCCGATCTGTTTGGGGCCCCCTTAATATTGGGGGTGCTCAGCCCCTCCCCACAAATACTGAGAGGGCCAAATTTGGCGCCCCTGCAGATTCCCCAAAGATCCTATTCAACAGAGCACAGCTTTGAAATTCCTCACTACAGAATGGGGGCAATGGAAACGGATAAAAAAGTTTGGACAAATTGCAGAGGAGGAGACATCTTTTCCTGGCTGCTAGCCAGAGTAGCCTCATGCAAGCCCTACAAACAGAGTTGGTCTGCTCTGAAGAGCAGGTTCTGAAGTCAAACAAGAAGAGGGGACAATTCTCTGCACACTCAGTTTGTGAGCGTCCCAAAGGCATCTAGCTGGCCACAGCAAAAGCAGGATGCTTGACTGACAATGTCCTGCAGCAACGAGTCCAAGAGTTTACTTGTTTGTGGTGTACTGTATCTGTCCTGAACACAGTCCCAGTGGCTTTCACTGGATACAACAGGGGCAGGGAACCTCTGGTCCTCTAGATGTTGCTGAACGAAATTCTTATCGCCCCTGGCCATCGGCCATGCCTGCTGGGGCTGATGGGAGTTGTAGTTTAGCAACATCTGCACTCCTGCAAGAGAGTAATGGAAGAAGTGGATTCAGCAGAGAGACCTGATCACACATAGCATTCAGAGTGGCCTGCTGTGACATTGCAGTGCATCACAGTCAGGGCGGGCTGTGCTGTTGACACAGTGGCTAGAGAGAGCTCTTTGGGGGTGCAGTGAGCAGGGGGCAGCCCTTGGACCTGGAATGCCAGTCCTTTGGTGCTTCCGCTGTGTGATCAATCATTCATCTGGCTTTATATCTGTGTTGGGTAATTAAGAGGCCTTGTTTATAGCTGCTGTTGTTCTCTGTCGGCTGAAGGTAAAGAAGCCCGCAGATGTTTTTATTATGTTTTCCCAAGGCTCCAGGGATGGCGAGGAAATTTCCACTGGCTCATCTCAGCACAGACTGTCACACAGGTCGCATGAGGCATGAGACAGCCACAGGGAACCAGGGTACTTCCGATGAGGAGGAGGAAGAAGAAGAAGAGATGGAGAGCTTAGCTGGTGCTCTTTCTCCTCAACCAGCTCATTCTTCAGAGCAGAAGTCCAGCACGGAGGTTAAGTGAGCTTGCAGATGATGCTAAGCTTTAAAGTCGAGTACAATCCCCCAAAAGCACATCATATGCTCACGGAGTGCACCTCATCCCCGGCTCAGCAAATTCAGCACTCTCTCATTTGCTGGAAGTGCCGGCTCTGCCATTAGGCAAAGTGTGCCAAACGCCTCAGGCAGCAGATACAGCAGGTAGGTGACGGTAGCAGCCCCCCGCCCAAGCGCCATTCCAGTGTCAGTGTCAACACCCAACTTCTAGCCCAATCAGCTTCTTCCCCTTTGCCCTGGGCAGCAAAATGTGTGGGGCCCGCCCTGATTCCTGACTGAATTCCTACAGCCAGCTCTTTTGCTCCAGCTGCCCCCACCCCACGCCCAGAACCAAAGGGTGTCACAGATTTCAGTTGCCAGCAAATGCAAGCCATTAAAGGACATTAGCAATGGAGCAAGCTGCCAAATGGATCTTCGCTTTGCCTAAGGGTCGGAGCTCAGAGGCAGAGCATCTGCTTTGCATGCAGAAGGTCTCAGGTTCAATCCCCAATAGAATTTCCAGGAAAGGCTAGGAGAGAATCCCTGTCTTAAAAACATGCTTGCTGCTCAACTAACCCTAGGATGAAGAACTAACTCGACCTTTACCCTGGATACCTGGTTGAAGAAGGTCTTGTTTATCACAATAGCTGAAAAACTCATCAATTCTTTAAGTGTTTCCAGGGGTAAAGCCAAACCTATGGATTATACAGGTAAATGATGGTCGTTCATTACTTATGCCAAATTACAAACTCATGTCTGGCAGATGCCTACAAAGCATGGGTTGTTTTTTTTTCTGGATTTAATTGTATTCCAGGACTTCTTATTGACTGATCCATTGCACTTCCACTGAATCATGATCTTATCATTTAGTATTGTCTACATCTTTCTGCAATAACCATTTCTCCACTCTGCATCAAATTTTCACTTCTTAAGTTGTGGACCATCTCATGTGGACAAGGCAAGCCACTGTTTGTTTGTTTCTGTCTCTCTCAAACATTTGTATTGTTATATGAAATAAAATAATTTAAATAGTTGGCATGGGGAGTTACTCTCACTAATAATTCTGTTTAGGGACTGTGAATGTAACAACTCAAATTACTTTTGTGTATATGTTTAATTTTAATTTTAACTTTTATTCAGTTGTATTGTCTGTCTGCCTGCCTGTCTTTCTTTCTTTATCTTACATTATCAAAATATATGTCCTTTCTTAAATAAATTTCTTGGGGGGGGGGTGAAACACCCAAGTGATTCCCAAACTTGGGTGACCAGCTGTTTTCGGACTACTACTCTCAGCATCCCTAACTTGCAGGACCAGTGGTCAGGAATTATGGGAATTGTAATCCAAAAACAGCTGGACACCCAAGTTTGGGAAACATTGGTAGACAAGTTACATGGACCCCAATATTCTGTCTCAAGATAAGCAGCTTCTTGTGTTCCTATGAATATGGACAGAGAAGTGCAAGAGCTTCCTAAGTGCTAGTCCTGCCAGCCTGGATGGCTGAATGAAATCAACATGCAAGCACAGGTCTGGAAAGGGAGGGAGAGGGAGAGAGAGCTCCAGAATGAGAATCTACCACCTGGGGGAACCAATCCTTCCACTCCCTGACAGCCACCAGCAACAGCCTGTAAACACAACCTTGATAAGATGGACTTGCCCCTTCCTCCAAGGAAGGTGGTCAACCTTGAAGCCTCTAAACAGCAGTTTGATGTCCAGACATCAGCAGGTGGAGTTTTTCCCAGGAGTGACTATTTGGCTGGTGAAAAGCATCACCCGTCAATACCTGCAAATCCAGGTGCTGTTATAAGCATAGCTGCAGCCAGTCATGGAAAATTTGCCTATCTGGGCTCCAGGCTGGGAAGCACCTCCTGCTCCTCCAAAAACCCCTCTTGGGGCCCATAATGGCAGGATGGAGATGGATAGAGCTGATGTCTCATAGAGAAGAAACAGGTCCAGAAGAACAGGGATGGTGAAAACTGGTACCCTCCAGCTATTGTTGGACTCCAAATGCCTTCATCCTTGGCCATGCTACCTGAGGATGATGGGAGTTGGAGTCCTACAGCATCTGGGGGCCCGCAAGTGGTCCCCATCCCTGCCAGCTGCTGTCTCGGACCTCCAAGAGCCACCTCTCTGTTACCCCCTTCTTTGCAAACTCCTCCTGCTGAACTCCTTCCTGGCAGCCTTCCCGTTGTCTTAACTTTCCTCATTGCCTGGGAATTGGGGTGCATGTGCGCAAACCTTATCTAATTCTCACTCGCAAAAGGAATATGCAAACGAAAAAGCAGCTGTCCATCAAAATCTCCAAATCTTGCTGTTCTCTAATCCCAAAATGTTTTTTAAAATGTGTCTGTTCTAGGAAAGGGTGCCTAAAAATGAGACCTGCGGGTATAGAGCAGTATGCAAATTTATTTATTTGATGCTGCTGCTGCTACTACTACTACTACTACTACTACTAATAATAATAATAATAATAATAATAATGCTGCATCTACTGGTGAAAAAAGTCTACAAAATGCATCACAATCGGGTAAACTGTCTGCAAAAATATGTAGCTTAGGCAAAGTTGCACACAGAAATATTGTGATTGATGGACCAATAGTTTGGTCTAAAGCATCCCTTAAGGAAAGGGATATGGCTCAATGGCAGAGTACTTGCTTTGCAGGCAGAAGGTCCCAAGTTCAATCCCTCACATCTCCAAGCAGGGCTGGGAATGTCCCTTTGCCTAAAACTCTGAAGAGCTTCTGCCAAGTCCATGTAGACAATGCTGAGCTAGACAGACCGCTGGTCTGACTCAGTATAAGGCAGCTTCCTGCATTCCTCATTAAATCAGCTCTCTGTTCAAAATCATGAGGACTGGAATCTTAGCTTGGTGGTAGAGCATCTCCAGGCAGGACTGTGAAAGACTCCTGCCTGAAACCTTGCAGAGAGCTGCTGCCGAGTTAGTGTAGACAGTACTGGGCTAGATGCATCAACTACGGCAGCCTCCAACATTCTTATGCTCATCCCCCTCTGTGTTGTCAACCTCTCCTGCATCTTCGCCCCTGACTCTATCTCTTTGTGGCATCCCAGCTTAGCAGTGCCCAACCAAGCCCCCTTTGCAACCCCCACTGTCACAAGAGCCTGATACCTGAGAGTCTGGTCCGTGACGAAATTACGTCTTTCTGGGAGCCATTTATGGGAGCGACCACCAACAGGATAGAAGACAATCTATGCCTCCTCTCCAGCGGAGAATGTAGAATAAGAAACAGACAGAATGTCATCAACGCATCCGTTAATGGGGATGGCTTAATTAGGACGTCGCTCTGCTCAGCTGATGGCACATCATCGCCAGGCCCCTTGAGAATGGGTCTCCAGATGCTCATTCATTTTGTTTTATGCTCCCCTCAGGTGGGGCAGTTGAGTTTTTATCTTCATTGTTTGGAATGAGAGCTTATGATCAACTCCAAAGCCTGCTGGGGACTCCAGATGACTTTTGGGCTTGCCATCATTTTCATTCCCAGGTGCCCATTGTTTGACTTCCTACCTCTGGGGCCTCCAAGCCCAACTGCCAAAGTCAACAGGTGTCAGTGTTGTCTCTGGCGAGCTTTGGCCGGTTGTGCCAAGCGCATCTTTCTAGCTCTGGCATCGCTCCTGAACATGCTATCAGTACAAAAGAAAAAGCGGAGGAGGAACCTTTTAACCATCCACTTTGCATTCTGAATATGGTACCCCCCCTTCCTTTCTTGAGTAAAGTTTTATAAAATGCATTAGAAGGTTCCACTGAATATCGCAAAACAAATGTACAAATAAAACCATAACCAAAAGACACAGGTACAAAACCATGCTTTTATTCAACCATGTCTGTTGAGTAAAGCAGTCAATAAACATGAAAAGGCTTCTACTCTCATCATTCTCGTTATTGGAGGAAGCCCCAACACATTGCTGTGTGGGATGTGGGTGGCCTAGGGGGAATGTGATATTTATTAACTAATGATTGGAAACAAGGTAACGTTGAAATGATCCTGTTTCGCATTACAGTGGTACCTCAGTTGTCGAATGTAATCCGTTTCAGAAGACCGTTCGACTTCTGAAACGTTCAACAACCAAAGCTCAAAGGGCAGTCAGCAAAGTCAATGGAAAAAATAGAAAAACATGCAGCGGAAGCCACTCGACTTCTGAGGTGTGTTCGAAAACAGAAGCAATTACTTCCAGGTTTTCGGCATTCAGGTTCCGAATTGTTCCTACTTCTGAGACGCTTGAAAACCAAGGTACCACTGTACCGTCAATGACTTGCCTATGTTGGGTCAAACATTCCAATAATGCCGTCTGCCCCCCCCCTTTTTTGTACCATCCCTCCTTTGTAGACACAGAACATTCCTTCCGATTGCTAGCTAGTTGCAGTTGCACTGCAGCCAGTAACATTGCTGTTAATTATCTGTATTGAATTCCATGATTATTACCACTTTCAATGGAGGAGAATCGGATCTAGTTAGAGCAGGAGTTGTCAACCTGGTCCCTACCGCCCACTCGTGGGTGTTTCAGGATTCCAGGTGGGCGGTAGGGGATTCTACGCCACATGTTACTGCAGCACTGGTGGGCGGTAAGGAAATTTTACCATCAAGAAAATTGCACCGGTAGGTATAAAAAGGTTGACTACCCCTAAGTTGGGATGTGGGTGGCGCTGTGGGTTAAACCACAGAGCCTAGGGCTTGCCGATCAGAAGGTCGGCGGTTCGAATCCCTGCAACGGGGTGAGCTCCCGTTGCTCGTTCCCAGCTCCTGCCAACCTAGCAGTTCAAAAGCACGTCAAAGTGCAAGTAGATAAATAGGAACCACTACAGTGGGAAGGTAAACGGTGTTTCCGTGTGCTGCTCTGGTTCGCCAGAAGCGGCTTTGTCATGCTGGCCACATGATCTGGAAGCTGTACGCCGGCTCCCTCGGCCAATAATGTGAGATGGGCACCACAACCGCAGAGTCAGTCATGACTGGACCTAATGGTCAGGGGTCCCTTTACCTTTACCTTTACCCCTGAGTTAGAAGGTTTGGTTGGTAATTTTGCCAAGTTCAATCACATGCCTCCTTCCAAACTTTGTTGAGCTATAGGGCAGGCATCCCCAAACTGCGGCCCTCCAGATGTTTTGGCCTACAACTCCCATGATCCCTAGCTAACAGGACCAGTAGTCAGGGATGATGGGAATTGTAGTCCAAAACATCTGGAGGGACGAAGTTTGGGGATGCCTGCTATAGGGCAATCCCACCCTATTTTCTGGATCTGTGCAGACACAGGAAGTTTCAGGTGCTGCCCAGTTCACCACATGGAAAATAAAGATGCGGAGAAAGTTGGAAAGGGTTGCTCTTCAGAGTTGTGAGGAATATCAAGGATTTAAGGACGACAGGCAATGAATCTACCTCTGATTCTGGACTTCTCTCTGTCACAGACTCTCCCAGCTCACTAAGCCCTGTTACCTCTTCAGCTTCTGACATCTCCTCCTCCTCCTCCTCGACTTCTTCATCTGACCATTCACCATTTTCCCCACCATCACCACACCCCAGGCTCTGAGCCTTCATCCCTTGAGGATCCCCCAGCTGGTTCCTCCCACCATTCCTTTGTGGCAGCCATGACAGCCAGTGACCCCCACAGTGAAGATCCAAAATGTCCACCACAGAACATCCCCCAGAATCCTCGGTGGTGCATCGATGTTCCTTGGCAAACAAGCCGATGAGGATGAAGACTGAAAGACTCAAGGCCAAAGAGAGGAGTCCTCCTCTTCCACCTGTAGGCCCATCCTCTCTATTACAGCCTTGTACAACATGATCTGTTCTTCAGGCATGCTAGCCAAATTCTGAACTCCAATCTGAGTTCAACAGCTGACATATTTCCCTTTAAAGAGCTATGCTTTAAAAGGCAATAAAGAAGGAAAAACTTGCCCGGAAAATCCTTATCTTCCTGTAGCGTGATCATTGGTGCAGTTATTGGCCGGCCCACAACCTGGAATGAGAAGGTTACACAACAGTTGTTGAGAGTGAGACTGCTCAGAAATATCTAGTAGCAGTTATATAGGTTTTATATGGTCCCTATGAAAATTTACAGGTGCTATTTTGAAACCAATTGATTTTTACAGGGCTACTAAAATATAGGTGGAATTTTCCAAAAGAATGCTGACAAGAGTCTGGCCATTTACCCCTAGGTTAGTCTTCCCCAACCTGGTGCCCTCCAGATGGTTTAAACCACAACCTTTGATGCAGATGTGATGCATTTTGGACCATGGACCATGCTGCTTGGATGTGATGGAAGGTTGTAGGAGTCTGTTGACCTAGGCAATCTGGAAAGGAGTGTGAAAAAAAATCCCTGGCATGCAAGGCAGTTTGGATTGCCTCCACATTATTTTATAAGCAATACCGCAATATTTGTTTTCTCACCTTTTCCTCCAAGGAGAGCAAAGTGGCACACGTGGTTCTCCTCCTCCTCATTTTAATCCCCCACAACAACCCTGTGAGGTAGGTTAGGCTGAAAGGCAGTGACTCCCCCCCCCCCGGGCAAATCACCCAGTGAGCTTTAGTGGCCAAGTGGGGATTTGAGCCCCAGTCTCCCAGGTCCCAGTCCAACACTCTCACATTACACATTTCACTGACTCTCTGATCTTTAATCATCAGTGCGATCCATTAACACTTTAACCATGGGATGTGCCTGGCTAATGTGAGAAGTCAGTTCCTGTGTGGAGCAGATGTCACAGGGGGGTTTCGAGGACAGAGCAAACACTTTGCTTCAGAAGGCCCCATAGCTACCACCAGACTGTGCCACATCTTATTTAAGACACCAAAGGATTTGGGTATGGGCCACCCTTGTTAACAAAGGCTCATTATTGTTTTACAAAGGCTCATCTCAAAAAGGATATTGCATACCAGGATGGTTAAAAAAGAGCTCTGCAGTGCTGAATTAGGCCAAAGGTGGTCCAGCCATTCCAGCATCCTGTTCTTTCTGTTCTCACTGCGGCCAGCCAGATGTCCCTTTGGGATGCCCACGAGCAGCACCTGAGTGTAACCCCACACACCCAATCCTCATTTTGATATGTGATTCCCACTAACATGTTTTTGTGCAAACTTCCCATCCATATGCACATTCTTGTTACGCGTTATTTGCTTGGAGAACTGCATCACGAAAAGCAGAGAGGTGGAAATTCCCAAGGATAGCTGTGTTCCCATTTGCAGATTGTTTCAAGAAGTGTGGATCAGGAGAGTTAGGAACCCCCCCCCCATTTCCCTCTAATTTCATTGCTTTGTTGTCTCTTCCCACCACCACAGGTGCCTGTCCACTGAGGATGGCATTTCAGGGACCTGACAACATGGTCGGTAGTCCCCAAATCTCATGCAGTAACAAACTTGTCAGGCTTTAAGGTATCACAAGGCACTTAGTTGTTTCCCTTGGGAATTATGTAATCTCAGGCTTACAGAAGGCACGGCTTTGCTGGGGAGGATGCCTGCGTTCTGCAGTGCAGCTATTTTTGGAACTGATAAGTACGGGGGCTCACAGTGAAAAATGCAGCAGGAAGAGAGATGTATTTGGAGCGTAGCAGCGGGGTATGAACAGCACTGACTGGAGGATGCTCAAAGCAGCAGAGGCAGGCTGGAACACTTTGGAACGGCTACAGAGTCCCTGGGATTCAAGAATTCTATTGGGTGGTTTTGCAAGCGATGCTGTGGAAACCCCCCTCTCTCTCTGCCCCGCCACCCTAGCTCCTGTATCCTTGAAAGGTCCTTGAAGGCTTGCAAGTAGCCACACAGCTGATTGTTGTTGTTTTTATGGAGGCCACCCTTTCTCAAGGAAGCACACAGCAAAAGAAACTCCTGCAGGTTCCAGCAGAGTGTAAAGGGAACTTTTGGGCAGGAGTTGTCAGGGTGAATCTGGGAAAGGCGGCTCAGGAGCCAAAGCCAGCACATGCCAGGGGGCCAACGCAGTTCCCCATGGCAACCGGGAGCTCAGTTTGCTCAGTGCTAGAGACTCTCCAAACCTCAAGCACAGGAAACTCCCCACCTCTTGACCCACAGCTTGGATTGAACGCCCCAGTTAGGGACCAGTCCAAAGAATCAGTTTGTTTGCCCACAAATAAGCAAGAGGGGCCATGTGACTTGGCAGGCCACATTTTGTCAGGATGGCAAAGGCTCTATTGTAAGTCCTGGGTCAAATCCAGTATAAGAGTGTGCCTCGCTGAATTAGTGCTACCAGGAGCCACTCGGGACAAAGCCCAGGTTGACGGGGGTTGGGGAGGCACCACAAAACCCTGAGCCACACCCAACAGGGGACTACGGGTCAACCAGCCTGGCACTTTCTAAATAATTTGGACTACACATTATACAATGCACATCAGGTAGAAAGCTCCCCCATCCCCAGACCCCCCAGAACCAGGGAATAAAATGTCTTGTATTGGCTGGGCGATATGCACTCCCTCATGCCCTCCAAGTGCCCCAATTTTCTAGGGACTGTTTCGGAATTACAAAAGCTTCTGATTTGATCCTGGAATGTCCCCCCACCTGCAACTCAATTTGCACCGAGGTTTTTTTTTTGCTTTTCTCTGAAGCAAATTGTATGTGTGTGTCCGTCAGAGAGGGGGGATGTTGCATTTGGCTTTGGCTCCAGAAACACCAGCTGCTGGAATGCTGCACCCAAAATACTATCCCTCCTCACAAGGGAACTATTCAGCCATCATGACTGGGGGGGGGGGTTCTCTATGACAACTTACAGCTTGAAGAAAGAGCATGTGGTTGGCATTCAGAAGGACCCAATCCAGTCCCTGTTATCTCTAGCTAAGGGAGGATGAAAACAGCTCTCTGAATCTGGAGATCCTTCAGCATGGCTGCCTGACAGATTAGACCAGCTTGGAATACAGCACACCATACATTTGGAAGATCAGTTCTGTCAGTAGGGCTACTGAGACAGCATGGGGGTGAGGGATACCCCAAGTTTGATGGACCCTGAGGGCTACCCCCACCTCCGGGGTCCTGCTATCGGCACACTTAACACCTCCAAGCACACCTGAGCATTCATTTGTGCTGATAGCCTGTCTCCTTTTTTACGTAAAGACCGGCTTGCCAGCACAAGTTGCTGATGTGTCGTCCGCAACTACTTCCCTGAACAGGTAAGGGCCTCCGATAAGTTCACAACCTCCTTATACAAGTCAAGGAAAAGAGATTAAAGAGCAAGCAATAAATCGACCATGTGCAGCCCAGATTTTAACACAGATAAAAGCCTGAAGAATTTGGCAACAGCTGCGCTGTCCAAATAAGAAAAGGAGTTTTATCAGCATTCTTAACGCTTTGCGAAATCTCTCCTTGAAAACAATGGGGTTAGAATACCAGCTTTCCTGACTAAGCAGATAGGTGACAAATGTCACGTTTGCGGTTCAGACCCCGAGCCAATTTGACAAGAGACTTTTTGACAGTAAACAGGGATTCTGCCACTGCTGAAATGGTCGTGTACTGTTCACGAGGACTAGCTTCTTTTACAATATTTACACACACTCTGAAAACTTATAGCATATGGCTGGCTTCATATCCCAGAACTTCCACCTTTCCCCAACAGGAATAAATAGTGGACGGGCCTTTTCCATAGGAACATAGGGCGCTTGAGACTCCTACACACTTGGAAGCTGCAAGGGTTGGGACACAGGGGGGAACCTCTCAGATAATTCCTATATATTTTGGAAAGGTTTCTTTGTTTGCTGTGCATTTGAACCTCTCTTAAGCAGTTTTGCATGATGGTCCCCGAGATCAAAGAGTAGCTGTCCATCAATGTTTGGATACAATCGGAAACCATTTTGAATCAAGATGGTGGACTAAACCTTTCAAAACTACGCAGATTTTAGCCACTGGTTTCAAAACTGCACTGGTTTTAATCAGATTTCAAAGTTGCACTGGTGTTTGTTTTGGGTTTTTTTTATTTCACAGCCTTCCCAAGGAGCAACACTAGTACCTTATATTCAGCCATTGTGTTTGGACGTATTTTTGAGCACACCGACCACTTATAATAACTGTATATGCTTGAAGTAGGATGGATGAATTATTCTTTATTGCTAACAGTAGCTGATGTTTCTTGTTTCTTTTGATTATGTTTGCAGTAAACAACAACAACCCCTTTTTAAGAGATAAGCAGAAACAAGGCGGTACACAATGTTACAAAAACCCAGTTTATTAACCCTTGCTACAGGTGAGTTAAGAGTACATTTCAACACAGCCAGCCAGCCAGCCCTTGACACAGCTGAGGAGCAGGGCCAGCCCAAGACATTTTGGCACCTGAGGCAAACCTCAAAATGGCATACCACCCGTCAGGGAAGAAGGGATGAGTGATGATTTACATCAGGAACAAGGTGGGGAGGGAAGATCTACATTGGGAGGAGACCAGCAGTGCATACTATTAGCCAAGGGGCCACTGTAGAGGTGGCATTGGGGGAGCAGATCCAGTCTCCAAGGAGGGCACCACAGGGGGCAAAGCATTCCTCTGAGGACGGGTCTGCTGCCTCTGTGGATCCTGCCACATAGGTGGGCCAGCCCCGCTGATGAAGTTCACACAGAGGGAACAGACACCTCACTGCAGCAGGGGCTGGGGACAGACCAGGAGCCACACCCCACAAAATAAAGAGAGGCACACATGACAGGAGGGGAGCCTTCAAGTTCAACGGAGAAAATATAAACGTATATTTCCCACCAGTATGTTCCACTCCCTCCCAAGAGTGGCTCAACCAACCTTCCCCGGCCCCAGTGCAACAGAGAGGATGAGCACATTCGGACCACCAGACTTCCATCATCTAACACATCTGAAAAACCCCAAACGCTCCTTTCTGTAGTAATTCCAAAGGACAGGTCCCAGGAGCAGGCAGAGAAGGGAAGAGAGTCTTGTTATTCAGTTGCTTGCAAAATTGGGGATTTATTTGAAACATGGCAAGATGACTCAGGGCCGGCAGTGAGAGGGACTGTCCCTGCAAAATGCTCCACTGCTCAAGTTCCCCAGGATACCAGCGATGGAGGGCTGGCGGGCAGGCTGGCACTGATGCATGCGGAGCCCCACCAGGAGAGGGCAGCAGATTCGCCTCGAGCTCCACTGGAGCAAACGCACTATAGAGCAATCTCCGCAAGGCCTATTTTGGGAAGAAGACAGGCAGACAGTGAAATCCAGTTCAGTTTAAATTGGATGCACAAGCAGGTAAGACCTTAGGGCAGGGATGGAGAGCCTGGGGTCCTCCGGAGGTTGTTGGACCACAGCTCCCATCACCCTGGTCCACCCCTGTGGCTGCTGAGAGCTGGTGTCCAAGAGCATCTAGAGGGCTGCATTCCTGCCTTATGGTGTAGTGGGAAACAGGACATCCCGCACTGAACTCTGGTATGCATTTGGACATGGAGTAATGGATGACTGAAGGGGACTCAATTGTCTCTAGGAAAAAAGGTAGAGTGGCAATTCGACATTCATTTTGCATAAAGTAGAATTAGCTAAGGTGCTGATTCCAGAGCCTCCAAAAGAGAAGCAGCTGAGCATTTTCCCCTCTCTTTTATTTCCCTCTTTAAAATGTCATCAGTCAGAATCATAGCTGGATCTGCAGGTTACAGGGCAAATGTAGCAGGATGGACACCCAAGCAAAACCATGGCTCCCTCTTAAAAGAATTATTACAAGGTCTGCCCTGCTGCCACCCCCCCCCCCTGCTTGAGCAAACAGAGGTGTGTTGGGCTCCCTCCCCATGTGGGCTCTCAAGTCTGGTGATGACAACTTCCTACCCACAACCCTTAAGGGATGCATTTGCCCCACAGCCAGATTGCCAGGACACAGTGTCCACTGGACAAAGAGTTCTACTGTGTTCCTTTCCCCACTGGTGCTGCCATTGCAACATCAGTTTAAAAGGCGAGGCAGGATGCTTCATCTCATACTCTTGCCAACCTGTTCTCTACCTTTGATCCCAGCACACCTAGGAGTCCAGTGAAAGAGAAGGGGGAAACTAGGGTGAGGAGACCCTGAAAGAGTAATGAATAATCAGAGTATAAGAGATCTTCTGAGGTCCAGAATGTAATTCTGTACCTGTGTAGAGGCATTGGCTGGCTCACTAAACCATGGCTTGCTCAACAAACCATAAGCTGCCCCACAGGTGATCAAAGAAACCATGATTTGTTTCATTTTCCAGCTGCTCTTGCCTTTGTCGCTTGGGGAACATCTGAGTTGGGTGAGGGGCTAAACATATGGTTAAAGAAAAGGTGCTGGGCTCCCATGCAATGCCAAGACACAGTTAAAACAAACCAAGGTTCATCACTGTGGGTTGTCTGCAGTAAACAAACCACAGTCGTGCTACTGGGCAGGGTTCATATATAACGACGAGTCATAGATTAGTGTTTCATGAGAATCTGGCTTTCTATTGGAACAGCACAGGAAGGACTCATATGCAAGGGTCTCTGATCCTGCCTTGGGGGTAGGTGAGCTGGCCAGAGCAATTCCCCCACCTGCAGTAAAGATGGACGCTTCTCACAATGAAACTGGTTCGCAAAGGCTGCCCAATCTAGCTGTCTCAGATTGGGGTAGCAGAGGTAGGAAAAATATGGTTTTGAGGCCCAGTTCCAGATTTCCTCTTCTCCTTCCACCCCCATCTCCTGTATGCAGCTCCAGCTGAAATCCAAAGGGGCACAGAGGCAGCTCCGAGGATTTGCTAATCAGGAGGGTGGCTCCAGAGAGATAATGGCAAACAGCCCTGCTGGGAAACTGGCTGATGTGTGCACTCCGCTTCTCTGAAGCCAGTCGCAACAGGACTTACCGTTTCTCCTCTGGACGCAACCAGAGGGGAAACAATGCCCTTTCTGTGCACCCTCCTGACGCACAGACTGCTGATGGAGGACTGACCCAAGACCTTCGCCTTGACATGTCAAGTCCATTCATAGGATGAGTCACTCAACCAGGAGACACCAAGAGGAGGGGGGGGGGGAAGGCCAGGTCTGCACACACCTGCCTGTCCATGGCCTGCAATTTTAATAGGAACACACACACACACACCCTCAAAAAAAATTTTTTAAAAATGGGAGTGTTTGCATATTGGGCACACATTTTGGTAAGTTAGATGCAGGAAGTGCTTAGCGTTAACTGAACTCACCAGGGTGGTGGGAGGGGGGGGGGAGGAATGGAGAGGAAGAATATTTTCCCAAGCCTGCTTCCGCTGTTCAGGCTGAGCCCAATGATGCAACATCGGAGTCCCAGCCACACACCCCTTTTATTAGGTGCTCGCTGAGCCTGGAACAGCACTGCCTGTTCCCACCTGGGGTGGGAACTTCCTCACTGCAGAGGTACTGGAGCAAAACTCTGCAGCTTCCAAAGGTGGAAGAGAGGCACGGCCATTCGGATGACCCCTCGTGGGGTCTAGCTGTTGTCCAACTGTCCTTCTCCTATGTGGGCAGAGCATATTGCAAATGAATGGACAGAAATTAAGCGTCCTGTGGGATGGGTCACCTTTAGACAATATATGGCTTAACGTTTGTGTTGCAGGGTCGTTCCACGGAATGACAGTTTGAACCAAGGGTGTCTGCCTCCCCTCCCCCAACACATACCTTGGCATTCCTATGGGAACAGGAGCACCACATATGGAATCAAGTTCCGGGTGAAATTGGAAGCAGGGTGGGTGAATTACTCTCTCTGTATATCTGGTGGCAAGCAGGTCCACAGACTTGCCCAAGACCTCCCAAGAGAACCTGTGTCAGCCCTTCCAAACCCTCAAGGAGAACCTTGCCAAATCATATCCTCACCCAGGTTACTGGAATCCTTGGTAGCCCAGCACAGACAGTAATGTTGCATGAGCTGTTCGAGCAGTTCCTTCTCATCCAGAAACTCAAGTGCTTCTATCCTGGAAGGAAGAAGATAGGAAGGACATCAGTAGACACACACAGAGAGAGACCCCTACCTTCCAACCCAGCCTGCAGCAGAAGACAGCAGCAAGAGTGCTGGATTGGGCCCTACAAGATCTGGATTCAAATCCTGCAGCTCATGGGGCAGTGCTGAGCCAGACACTTTTGTACTCCATAAACCTTCTTTTCAATTGTTGTTGTTGTTTACTACCTAAAACAGTTTTTCTTATGTTGTCAATTTTCCTTTCCACATTTTTATTGTAAGGCACCTTGCTGAGGCTTGCCTTAAATGGTGGAGCCAAAAGATATTCAATAAATTTAGAAGTAAAAAAAAGAGAGAGCAGTCAAGTACTACAACTCCCATTGGTGCAAGAGCGAGGAGGAGGAGCTTACCTTCTGACATCATCTTTCGGCAAGCAATTATAGGCTTTCATCATATCGATGGCATTTGCTGTTTCCCAGCCGTTTTGCAGGAAACGTTCCTTCTGTGAAGGAAACCCAATGAGACGTATAAGCAGAAGGTTCTCCATCAGGCGAGATGGAAGGAGGAGAAGCAGGGAGGGTGCAAACCTCTGGGCCCCAGGTGCACCCACCCTTTTAATACAATTTGGCAGAAACTTAAAATATATGATGCATCTTTGAAACTAAGGCTGCAGGAACATATTCCCTTCTCCCCAGCACAGGCACAGGCACTATCCAATAGACTTAAAAAGGACCATCGGGGCAGCGGGGGGGGGGGGGGGGTAGGAGGAAGGGATCTCAAACAGCACAGTGAAACCCAGAGGCAAGCATTATAAATTGTGCAAAAAATGCCACCTCACCCACTCAAAACATCTGACCTGGGAATCCAGAGATTTGCAGTAATCCACACCAACCAGGCTGCACTTCCGGCTCTGCAAGTTCTCAACCATGATCTGCCCAAATCGATCAGACATATTCACCTGGGGAGGGTACAAAAGACTGGCTGAAAGGGAGCCGGGAGAACCAGGACTGCCCCCCCCCACCTCCTATTCAGGGAGCAGGTGTGCACAGGGACTCACTCACATGCCCTCCTTTATCGCAGGAAGCACTCCAGCCCAGAAGTCTCAAATCCTTAGATCCACAAACAACATTTTCCTTACCACCATGATTTGTGCAGCTGTTGCCCTCCAGTTCCCGTAGTGCCCCCTCCCTCCTGCCCTCACCCAACTGCCTCCTGCCTCTGAAGGACTGCCTTATTCTGAGGGGGGAGGAGAAGAAAAGGCAAGCATTTTTTCTAAACAAGCAAATTGTCTTTTCCATTCTTTTGTAAATGGTTTGTTTTTTTTTAAAGAAAAAGAAAGCTCAATGCCTATTGTTGTAAGAACTTTAGGTAAACCACTTTGTGAGGTTCACCTGAAAAGCAGTACATAAATACTGCAAGGAAAGAAAGAAAGAAAGAAAGAAAGAAAGAAAGAAAGAAAGAAAGAAAGAAAGAAAGAAAGAAAGAATCCCCCATTGCAAGCCCACTGCAGAAGTGTGGAGGTTGGTATCATGTGCAGAACAGGGAAAGGGCCCAGGGAATTTTGACCCATTTCAGTCCTGTTGCACTCAATCAGAAGTACGTATATACTCGAGTATAAGCCGACCCGAATATAAGCCGAGGCACCTAATTTTACCTCAAAAAAACTGGGGAAACTTATTGACTCGAGTATAAGCTGAGGCTGGGTGTCACAGGCGCGTTGGTGGCTATTCTAGAGTAACGACTCCTCCAGGCGTTGTCTTTTCATACTTTTATTTAGTGCTGATTATTTACAGTGCAGAGCAGTACTATGTACATGTTGTCCGTTAAGGGTCAGAACCTCCGAATGGAGATTCGCGCGTTTTCCTCCAGCAAAGTAATCTCGGCATACTGAATCTCCGCCCCCGTCGCTTCCTCCTCAGTTCCGGGGTAGGTGGGACTGGTCTTCTTCCTTTGCTTCCCACTTCCCTTCCCACACTGGGCATGGGCTCCGCTACCTTGCCTGAGCCTCGGACACCACTTCCTGAATCTCCGCTGGAGATCTCTTCCTCCCCACTAGCGCTCCCGTTGGGTGATGAGCTGCTGCTTAAGATGGGAGGGACCTGCCTGTACGTTCTGTCCCTCACACTGGGAAATGCAGCAGCTACTGGTAAATTTCAAAAATAAAAATAAATACTGTCCTATGCCTTTCCCAGTTGTCGGCGGTTGGGGTGGGGGGAAAAGCAGCGAGGAATGATCCCTTCCTCACTGCTTCTCCCTCCCCGCCGCCTCACACAGAGCAGGCATAGGACGGGGGTTCGGAGAGTCGCAGCACAGCGCTTCTCCGAACCCCCAGTCCTGTGCCTTTCTCTGCCACCGCCCGCCTCACTCGAGTATAAGCCGAGGGCAGCATTTTCGGCACATTTTTTGTGCTGAAAAAGTAGGCTTATACTCGAGTATATACAGTCATACCTCAGTTTAAGTACGCCTCGGTTTGAGTATTTTCAGTTTAAGTACTCCGCAGACCCGTCTGGAACGGATTAATCTACTTTCCATTACTTTCAATGGGAAAGTTTGCTTCAGGTTAAGTACGCTTCAGGTTAAGTACAGACTTCCAGAACCAATTGTGTTTGTAAACCGAGGTACCACTGTATAGTACTTTACATCCCACTTTGTGCAGATTTTTCAAAAAAGTGCACGAGAAGTCTGTATTACATCAGCAGGCATTTTGTATGGACTCTTTGTGTAAAATATGCACCTTGAATGCATCCATCTGAACATTTACATTTTGCATGTATCTTTCTCCATAAAATATGCATTTTGGTGCACCAAAACAGCAACTCTAAATCCAGGCAACTGAAAGTTGTGATCTAATCCACAAGCAACATGGAGGGGACATATGGAGATGTTTACGTTTGTCCTGCCCCAAACATGATGATACATACAGGTGGGGCCCTGTATGTGAGGTCCATTTAGACCAGCCTTCCCCCAAACCTGCTGCCTTCCAGATGTTTTGCACTACAACTCCCAATAGCTCTAAGCCAGTGGCGGTGAAAGTTGTAGTCCGAAACATCTGGCTGGCAAAAGCCGAGAGACTTTTTACTGTCACCAGCTGTGCCTGACAGGGTGCATAGAAGTTACAGAATGGTTTTAAAAAATAAAGTAAAGCACACATGGCAACAGGGTGGAAACCCTACATGAATGGCTGCTTCATGAGCATCTTAACCCTGGAATGCTCCCTTCTCTGAATGCTGATGGGATCTGATGGGAAAGCAGCCAGCTCCAGCAGATCAGTAGAAACCTTTCCTTCAACTGCCACCTCCGTCTGAATTCACAGCCAAAGCTGGTGTATCAAACCTCTCATCTGCATTTCCGCCCTCACTCAGCAACCAGCAGTTTCTCCTTTTCATGTGGACTTGGCTCACAGCTCAGCTACTCCCCCCCCCCACCTGCTCCATTCAAGCTGCCAAAGCCACAAAAAGCACAACATGATTAACATTCCATAAAGTTCCATAACACTGCCGGTTCCTTGAGTTCGGCCACCTCTGACTCAAAACCTGTTTTGCTCAGCATACGCACATACAGTATATATATATATATATATATATATATATATATATATATATATATATATATTGAGCCCTGCACTTAAAAGTGACTCCACTGGTGTGCTGGGGGTGAGTGAGTGGGTGGGGACACAAAACAAATAAATAACTGGGCAGAAACAGAATTGGTCTCCAATTGTTCTGGGGCACCAGCCTTCAGAAACTCTGCAGTCTCCCAGAGGTAAATACTTAACCCAAACCTTTGCTGGAATGCCTGCACTTCCAGGATGGTAACCAATGTTAGGCCTACATTGAGTAGTCCCACTGAATTACATTATTTCGTTTATAAATTGCAGCTCGTAACGCATCGCAAAGCAATTTACAGTGGAATCAAAACATACCAAAACAGCTTCATATATAAAAACAGTCAAAGCAATTGTATACAGTCATACCTCGGGTTGCGAACGTGATCCGTGCGGGAGGCACATTTGTAACCCGCAGTGTTCACAACCCACAGCGCTGCGTCTGCGCACGCGTGTGACGTCATTTTGCGTTTCTGTGCATGCGCAAGCACCGAAACCCGGAAGTAACGCATTCCAGTACTTCCGGGTTCGGTGTGGAGCACAGCCCGAAAATGCACAACCCACAGCGTTTGCAACCCAAGGTATGACTGCACATATAAAAAACAATAGGAAAAATACATTTTATATACACACACAGTCTAACATCAACATGAGCATGTACATAAAACCAATTCAAATCCAATAATGATACCAACTGGGATAAATACAGTCGTACCTTGGGTTACGCACACCTCGGGTTACGAACTCCGCAAACCCAGAAGAATTTTAGCCGTGTGTGCGTTCTGCGCATGCACAGAAGTGGCATGCACAAAGCGTGAAAATCGCAGAAATTGTGCTTTGTGCATGCGCAAAATGGCACTTCGGGTTATGACCATTTCGGGTTACGAACTGCGTCCCGGAACGGATCGTGTTCGTAACCTGAAGTACCACTGTATGTCCATTTAGAAGCCTGCAGAAAGAGGAATGCCTTTGGCAGGCGCCTAAATCACAATTGAGAAGACGCCTGTCTTGCTCAAGTTCCAAGGGGCAGGGGCCACCAAGCTAAAGGCTAGATTCTGACACTGTGCTAAATGGACATCTCCAGGCAGGATGGGATGTGCAGAATGCTGGGATCCGTTGTGCAGGCAGGGGCTGAGATGGCATTTGAGGTTCATTGTTTTCAGTAGGTCTACTTTGAGTGTGACTAGCATTGGATACCACCCATGGCCAAAAGCACAGAGCATCCTATCTCTCTCTCCCACCATTCCCGCTTTCTGTGTTTCAAATAAGGGATTAGTACTTGAGGCCCTTGCCATAGTGAGGAGCGCAAGAAGACTACCACTGCTTGGTCTTACCTGCTCGTAGTTGATAAACATGGCGGCCTGGAACAGGCCAGCCGCCCACTTGAGGAGGTTCGCAGAATGGTCTTGGGTCATATAGATCAGGACGCATTCTGCCAACAGGAGAGTTGGCAAACTTTTAAGTCGGGGGAGGGGGAAGAAAGAGGGAGGGAAAGAGAACAAGATCAGTATACATATATGGTGGATTATATATACATAGAATCATAGAATTGGATGGGACCCAATCCAATCCCTTGCAATGCAGGCACTGCAACGCTCTGTGTGTGTGTGTTTTCGCCTCTGGTATCCCAGAATTTCAAGAGCATCAGAGAAGAACAACACAGAAAGCTGCCTTTTACCAAACCACACCACTGCTCAATCTAGCTCAATTCCAGCAGCGGTCCAGACAGAAGGGGTCTTTCCCAGCCCCACCTGGGGCTGATGGGGGTTGTAATCCAAAATTTCCAGAGGGCACCAGGTTGGAGGGGAAGGCTGATCTACACCAAGCTATCCAGGGCCCCAGCAACAAGAAGGTGAAAAGCTGTTCACTCTAAAAGTGTCCTGCAAGCTGTGTGATTCAGGGGAAGGGGGAAAAGAGAGAGGTGTTTTCAGCTTTCAGGCTCTTCCGCTGAAGAGCCTTAACTCAGCTGTTAGAGCATCTGCTTTGCACACAGAAGGCCTCTGGTTCAATCCCCAATGACATCTTCAGGTAAACATGAGGAAAGGCTCCCTGCCTGAAACCCCGGAGAGTCACTGCCAGCCAGTGCAGACAATACTGAGCCAGATGGACCAATCCAAGTGGATAGCTCAGTTGGTTAGAGCGTGGTGCTGATAACCTTCCCTGCAAGTTCCTTTCACATAGAAATAAAGCAAATTGGCAGAAAGGGGTCTCTGCCTTCTGATCAGCTGTTATGAACTTGGTGAAGCAGCAGTAGGAGGAAGCCGGTCAGCTCAGCTCCCTCTCCTCTCTCCATTAGCCCAGCAAGCCAGAAACTGCCCACCCACCACTCCATCAGCATGACTCAAACCAATGAGCAATCTCTTTGCTAGCAGGGCTGCTTTCAGAAACTGACAGCAACAGGCAAAACCAACTGCTGGGAGCCAAAGGAATTCTATATGGAGCCTGGGTGGGCAGGTGGGGGAGAAAAGAGGTGTGGGAAACCAGGAAGAATGTAAGGGCTCTGCTGAATCAGGCCAAAGGGGGTCCAGATAATCCAGCATCCTGTTCTCACAGTGGTCAAGCAGAGGCCCCAAAGCAAAACCCTCATGCAGGCCCTGAGCTCAAGAGCAACTCTCCCCTCCTGCAGTTTCCAGCAACTGGTATTCAGAAGCATTGCTGCCTCCTACTGTGGAGGCAGAGCACAGGGTAGCCTTACCCTGCGTGAATTGTAGCTCCACGCTGCTTGTGTTGCCTACAGACACATTTCTGCTCAGTTTGTAGTCTGCACACCACAATGATCTGGAAATCCTATCTCTGTTCACCTCCTGAGGTCCACAGAGAGAGCCCAAACCATGAACGGGCATTTTTTTTTTAGTTGAGGGCACATCCCCCTAGCAGAAAGGAGAGGGTGTGGAGAAGAGAGGATTTGATTCACCTCTCAGCCTTATGGGAGGGCAACTTACAGCAGTACCTAAAACAGAAATCAGAGGCCAGAAAAATAGCCTCTGCAGATATATGCATGCCTTGCTAGGATTGCAAATGAGTGAATAGTCATCGGACCCAAGAAACGCAGTCAGAGCAACCTGACCTCAGGGCAATGTAACCACACGCATTCCAGCGGACACAATCAGTAGCCTGGAAAACGTAAATCACCTGGATCAGGACAGCCAGGCTCCTTTAAGTCTCAAAACTGAAGCAGCAAGAACCACAGACATGTCCTGCTTGACTCTGCAGTAAAACTCAATGCTGCGTTGCAGCCCTTTGGCAACCTGGTGCCCTCCAGATGTTTTGGACCATGACTCCCAGCAGCATACCTGTGCTGGCTGGGACTGCTGAGAGCTGTAGTCCAGAACATTGGGTGGGGGGGGGGACACAAGGTTGGCAAAGGCTGCTGCACTGAAACAATTTCCTTGCACTCTGTGTATCTGAACAACATCCACAGCTTTTAAAAACCAGGCTGAATCACCAGTGTTAGAAACTGAGATATGAAAGCTGGGCGCTAAATGGCACCTTAAACCTAGGTTAAGGGCCCAACAACAGAATGTCTAAGCACACATTTTTCTTATAACAATAATACAAAGCTGAAAATGAATGAACTGCAGTTAAAATATTATGTTCATTTTTCACATAGTCTAGTCCTTCCCTGTCCCACCCTCCTAATACTCCTAATATTCTTAAGAGAGTCTCTTATCCAGTCTTCAGAGAGTAGCTGGATGTGGGGAGACAGAAAAAGGTCCTCCTTTCCTTCCACCCCGCAGTTTTAATCTGAAATCTTAGGTGCAATACTGCACCCAGTGCTCAGAAACTGCTCGCGCTAATGAAATTCCCTGTCACAAAATGCGCCTAGAACAATGGGTGTTTTGAACACTGTGAATTGCTACCTCCTAGGCAGCACATTACCCAGAATGTTCCCAGAAGCCTTTGCACTCCAGTCTTACTGTGGATCCATGTTGCATGTCTTCAGCTTCTCCTCTAGTTTGGCCAGCTCTCGGAGATCTGCACCAACAATGGCGTAGCGGCTGGAGTCTAGGCTATGAGCATCTGTAGAGAAAGCAGCAGTTAAAGCCCTTTCATTTATCACTACTTGCCCAAGGCGAGCAAAAAATGCAATGAAATGAAAATCACAGTTAGGTGACCAGCAAGAGGAACTTTGCAGATGTTGCTGCTTTCTCTCCCTCCAAGGCCACAAATGCCTACATTAGGGAACTGTTTTAATTGTTGTGCTGTTTTAATGGGCTTGTTTTACTGCACATTTTAACTGTCAATGTTTAATGTTCTGACAGGATGGTTTTTAAATTTTGTGTATTTATACGTGTTGGAACGGCAAGTAAGTGGGACATAAAATAGATGATAATGTTAATAGCCAGCTAAAATTTGTGGACTAGTATTTAAAAGGCTGACTTAAATGCTCTCATTTCTCCAAACCCAACACATCAAAGCTGTAGCACTTTTAAAGATTTGGGGGATTTTACGGCCGTGACATGACACTAAATTGCATTCATAAAGCAAATGTCATTGACAGCTGGGAAATATTATCTGGTGATCGGATTTAAAAAGAGATTGGAAAAAAAACACATCTCATCCAGAGACATGAGTGGCATTTTCCAAGGATACCAAGGCTGGCAAATTTTGAGTTCTTAGGAACCTGGATGTACCTGGAATTCTCCCATTCTTGCCTTACACCACCCTTCTCCAACATGGTGCCCTCCAAATGTGGCTAAACCACAACTCCTACCAGATCCAGCAAGCATGGTCAATGGCTAGGGATGATGGGAGTTGCAGTTCATCAACATCTGGAGATCCAGAGGCTCTCCAAACCTGTTCTACGGCACAACTGATAGACAATTCTCAACCATTTGTTATCCCCCCGGTTAAACATTTTAAAGCACACACGAATACAATAATCTAAGTTTTAAAATAAATATAACAGCCCCTGCCAGATTATCCCTAGCTACCAAAAGCCCCCCAGCAGAAAACCACCTTCCAAAGAGGACCAGGCACCAATGCTCTCCAGGTGTTGCTGGACTCCAACTCCCATCAGTCCTAGCCAGTATGGCCAATAGCTAGGCATGATGGGATTTGGAGTCAAATGATGTCCAGAGAGAGGTGGGTTCTTTATCCCTGCTCAAGGGGAAGCAGCTCCCCTTGAGGAATTTCCAGCAAAGCAAGGGGAAAATTCACATCTTCATTCTTTCCTTAGTTAGATATGGAGATGTTGTCAAACTGCTGGAAAGCTTGCTTTCGGAGTAAAACAACAACCTTCCTTGTGAGAGGGATGCTTGCTCCTCGAGACTCCATACTCTAGACTGGTGCTGTGCTTGATGAAGCAAGAAGACTGCCCTGGAACCAGGAAGCAACCAAACCATTTGGGGCTCATGGAGCAGAAAGATGCGGCAGGGCAGGAAAGGTGTCGGAGGAGATTTCGTCAGCTGAAGCAGGAGAGAACAGAGCACCCGTGGCAAGAGAGGCAACACGGTCGAGGTGACTGGAGGTTTTTAAACAGAAGCTGGATTGCCATCTGTTAGGGATTTTTTTCACTGTGATTTCTGCATCGCACGGGGTTGGACTGGAATACCCTTAGGGATCCCTTCCAAGTCTACTACTATAAGATTCTATACAAGCTTTCCCCCAAACTACCAGCTCAATTCTGAAACTAGGTTTCTGAAACTCTATGATTCTATGATTGGCAAAACATTCCTGAAGAAGCTAGGGAAGACCATTTCGGGTTTCTGTAAGCCGAAATGGCAAGTTCCTCATCAGGGCAGGAAAGAAGAGGGAGTCTGGCTATCAAGCCGGGGCGTTTGGGGAGGGGGGGTGGAGAACATTTCCCAGTTTAAAATTTCACTGCGGAAAATTTCCCGCTTCATTACTAACCTTGAAAGGATATTGATTGCAAATACTATAAAATATTGGAGAAATCTGGCAGTTTCCAAGTCCCCTAGTCTCCAGTGGTGGCAATAACCCCAGCAAGGCAAAACTGGGGAGGTAGGCAGTATGAGCACAGAGCAAAATCTTAAGATGGTGATATGCTAGCCACCTTCAAATAAGTGAAGGGCTAGCACATGAAAGATGGAGCAAGCTTGTTTTCTGCTGCTCCAGAGGGTAGGACCCAAACCAACAGATTCAAATGACAAGAAAGGAGATTAAACGAAACATTAGGAAGAACTTTCCAATGGGAAAAGCTATTTGACAGCGGAACAGACTACCTGGGAATGTGGTGGACCCTCCCTCATGGGAGGTTTTTAAGCAGAGCTTGGGTGGCCAATTGTCAGGGATTTTAAATCTGTGACTCCTGCATTACAACTCCCTTCCAACTCTACGATTCTACAAGAGCTTACCCCAAAACTACCAGTTCAATTCTGAAACTAGGTTTGTTGTTAGGGGGATGCTCTTTCAGAGTTATGCCTCTATAATGTCTAAAACCTCCCTCCGATCTCCCACCTGCCATGCATCACCAATGGCCAGGGTTTTTTTAGCTGTTAAGTCTTGGACTCATTTGTCCCAGAAGCCGAAAGAAGATAAAGCAGCCTTAGCAACTAACGGACAACACTGTCAAGGGCAGCACAGATCTATTGGGTGACACCCAACGAAGCGTGCGGAGGAAGGCTCCTGCCATCAACGGAGGCGGAGGAACATAACGGCTGTCATTCCTGAAAGGCTTTCCTTTCCTAGGCAGCAAAAGAACAAGCAAGCAGCAGAGAATTATAAGCTCAATGTCAACCCACTGTGCAGCAACTGTGAAAAATAAAGCAAATTCCATGCTACGGATCATTAGGAAAGGAACTGGAAATAAAACTGCCAGTGTTTTGCTCGTATACAAATCCATGGCATGGCTGCATTTGGAATACTGGGTACAGTTCTGGCAACCTCACCTCAAAAATAATATTGTAGAGTTAGAAAAGTGCAACCAAAATGATCAAGGGGACGGAGCAACTCTGCTGTGAAGAAAACTTGCAGTATTTGGGACTTTTCAGTTTAGAGAAAAGGCAAATAAGAGGCGACATGGCAGAAGTTTAAAAAGTTATGCATGGCATGGAGAAAGCGCGTGGAGAAACGTTTCTCTATCTCTCTCATAACACTGGCACTGAATGTTGGAAGACGCAGGACAAATGCCCGAGACGTCACTTCTTCATGCAGCACATAGTTAAACTATGGAACTCACTGCCACAGGAGGCAGTGATGGCCACCAACCTAGATGGCTTTAAGAGGGGATTAGACAAATTCATGGAGGAGATGGCTGTCAGTGGCTATTCGCCATGATGGCTATTCCGGCTCTGCTCCCACAGCCGGAAGCAGTAATGTTTCTGAATACCTGTTCCTGGTGGGAAAAAAGGAAGGGTGGAAAGAGCACTCTTGTGCCACAATCCTGCTTGCGGGTTTTTCACAGGCATCTTGTCAGGCCACTGTGGAAATAGGATGCTGCACTAGATGGGCCACAGAGCTCTTCTTATGTTCTTAAGCTGTTAGGAATGTGTGGGGAGAGGAGAGACAGGAAGTCCCAACAGAACCCTAACATTCCTTGTCAAGAGTGTGCCAGTACCTTTCAAGCAAGGGGCAAAGAGCAGTTCTTTCACAGGCTGATTCAAGGAGCAGCAAATATGGGTTGGTAAGAAAGCTCGGCAAAGAAAAGGTTAAATGCAATACAAGTGCATTTTGTGAAACATTGAGAAGGTGCCCACATAGCAGAATAGAGTGAGGAGGTGGTAGCGGCTTTAGAAATGCCACCTTGCTTTACCGATGGATTTTAAAGATGACTCACCCATTAGAAGAGATTCCCCTGAATGGCTTTCCATAATTGGTTTTGACAAGGGAGGTTTTGATCTGTGGGAGAGAAGGACAAAAAAAAGGAAAAGAAGGAAAAGGAGTCAGCGAGTCATTGCTGGTGGAAGCTGCAAAGAGAGGGAGGCTGTGTGTGCCCCCTGCTGGAAAGAGATCACTAGGCCTGACTGCTGCAGAGCCCAGTCTCTTGTGTATTCGCACCATCTGGGCAGTAAGATGCATTGTTCCATCTAGCTCAGTACTGTCCACACTGACTGGCAGCAGCTCTCCAGGGTGTCAGAAAAGATTCTCTCACAGCCCTCCCTGGAGATAGCAGGGACTGAACTTGGGGCCTTCTGAATGCAAAGCAGATGCTTCAACCATTGAGTCACAACCCTTCCCCTACTGTAGGGAAGAAGGGAAGAAAGGTCCATTCAGGGGAAGCTGTCCAGGAAAGGGTAGGCAAGCAGGGATTGGCTCCTGGACACACTGAGACATTTCCCTTCTCATATTGCAAAAATACATGCCCCTGCTTTCTGCATTGCAGGGGATTGGACTAGATGATCCTTCGGTTCCACTTTGAACTTGACAATTCTATGATTCTGTGTGAACCTGTGTGTGTCTGAAACTGACAAGGAGCAGTTCTCAGACTGCACAACATCCCGCAAGCCCTTCCCCAAGTTTGTTTCAGATACTTTGCTTAAATTGAAGTCTTGGGTCTACTGCATCTTGTTCTCCACAGTGCAGCCAATGTTCAAGACAATGCATGATCCCCTCTTTACTAGGCAAGACTAAGGGTCCTTTCACAAGCTATAAGACCCCCACGGCAGACCTGCTAAGACCCTAACATTTGGTACAGGAGTCATTTCACTTTCATTCATTCTAACATTTACATTCAACTTTACAATCCCGTACCAGGCTTTTGAAGCACCTCACAACAATATTAGGATTAAAAATACACACTGCAGAGAGCTACAGTTGGCTGATACTAATAATTTTGGGACTCTTCCAACCCTACAATTCTATTATTCTATAACATCAATAAGTGAGTACACAGTTGCAAGTCAGTAACATGTGAACTTGCCCAACTAACTGGCAAACTGTAACACGTTTGTTTGGGTCCCACACCCCAATAAAGCTTTTTGCAACTTGTGAAGCTACTCCTGCACTACAGAAATAAATGACTCAGAAAAAAGAAACTTAACAAAGAATAATTAAGATTGTAATCCTATAACTGGGGAGTAAGTAAAATCAATGAAGATTTCCTTCTGAGTAGACATGCCTGGATAGGCTAGTGCTTCAAGAGTGAAACTGACAGGAATCCTTTTAAACAAGAGAAAATCTGAATCTGACCTAAACCTTACAAGCTTTGTGCATCTATTTATACAGAATGTTGCACCCTATAGGAGCTGTAACTTTGCCCCAAGACCCTACAACCAAACACGCAGGGTAACAGACCCACTGAAATGAATGAACCTAAGCCAGACATGTCCATTAACTTCAATGGGTCTACTCTGAGTAGGACTAATACTCTTCGAAAGAAAAGACTTGATATTTTTCAGAACTATATTTGCATGCCGAAGAAATCTCAGCCCTTCACAGTTGCATAGTCACATACATTTTTTTTCATCCTTGCCCCCCATTTCCAACAGGCAAGACCATGTGACAATTTAACCTGGCCTTTGAAGCCCAAGAAATACATATTTTAGGACCTACCCTATTCTCTTAACTATATTTAACTGATTTTAATACTGTTATTTTAAATTATTGTAACTGACCCTGGGACTTCATGGTGAAGGGCAGGTAAAAAACCTAAAATGATAACGATAGGTGTTATTTTTTGGAGGGGGGCAGTGACGCTTCATGACTAGTAAGAGTTGGCCCCAACTTTTCTTCTCAAAACCGAAAAACATGTTCATCTCAGTCAAGCTGAAGTAGAGCACACACCCAGGCACTTACTTGATGTGGTGGATTTTCCTTGTGACTATAGATGGGAAGTCAACTTCAAAATATTTTATTGGAAGCAGATTATCATCCTGAAAGGGATTGGGAGAGGGGGGGGAGGGAGAAGCCAGACGTTCAGCTCACGAAGAGGCACACAATTCAGCTCCTCAGTTATGTCCCAGGTCAGTAGTTTTCAAGCTGTCTACTTTTTAGAAACCCTTTCCACACTGAGGAGGCTTTGTGTATATTCTAGAGCAGCATTGGCCAACCCAGTGTTCTGCAGGTGCTTTAGACCACAACTTCCATCAGTTCCAGCACCACAGCTATGTTTTGGACTACAGTTCTCATTGGCACCAACCAGAATGCCTACTTTGGACTATAAATCCCATTCCCCCCCCCCCAGCAAGCAGGGCCACATTTTGGACTGCAGCTCCCATCAGATGGGGATTACAGTCAATAATAATAATAATAATAACAATAATATTTATTTATTTATTTATTTATTTATTTATTTCTCCCCCGCCCATCTGGCTGGGTTTCCCCAGCCACTCTGCTGAAAAAGCATCAGGACACCATCTTGTTGGGGGAAACTGAGCTAGACTTCTCCGTCATGCATGGTGCAAGCCCAGGCTGTTAGCCTTGAGATTCCCCTCACAGGAACCAAACTCACCCGGAGCTACAAATGCAGGGGAGAAGAGTAACAATGAGTGGACAGGCCATCTTTCAGCAGACCATGCCCTCATTAATAACACCGAGGAACCAGATTGAAATACACTGCCTTGGGTTGTTTTACTAGCTACTGTATAGATTACCGCAATAAAAGCCCAGGGACAAAAATACTTTTGTAAGTGACCACTAGAGGCTCCCCTGGAGCTATAAAAGTCCTTCTTTGCACTTGCGTTAACAATGCATAATTTCTCACCTTTAATTTCCAGAACAGAGTGTCCATGCCAGCCCCCAGGTTGATAATTTGGCAGTTGCATTCAGTCTTCTGCAAGAAAGCCTTAAGTAAGCGGCCAACTCCCTGGACACGGGCATAATACCCTAACAGAAAAACAGTACTGTAAGAATCAGACAATGCTAACCAAGAGGTGACAGAGTATCTCCGTCAATTCTAAGTACATCTTGCAAAATGTTGTCATAGCTGTAAGAGAAAATAACAACACCTGCCCTGGTGCAACAGACATGTTGGTCCAACAAACAGTCTTAGCAGTGAGTGCTGGCAGGTCTGCTACCTGCCTTACAGGCCTTTCCCACCTAGCCTTGGAGGGCAGGACCCTGACTACAGCTAGAAAAGTTGAGGCTGCTGAACAGACTCTTGGGCTGGTATGCTGTTTAGGGTGTTTTGTTTTGGGGGGGTGTTGCTGTTGCATGTCTGTATCTTTATTTTATATCTTGTTTTGATTTATGCGGAAATTGTTCAGTTTGGTTGTGTATTATTTATTGTTTATGACTACTTTTGTTATGTTTTAGTTACCGCATGTATTTTGTTTTCATGTTGTAAGCCGTCTTGAGTATGGTTTGAATTGTGGAAAGGCAGTATACAAATAGAGTATGTATGTATGTGGCTCATGGAGCCCACTTTGGACTCATACTTGCATACAAACTTACCACGGCTGATTTCAGGCGCCTTCCTTTCTTTTGGCAGCCTCACAAAATAATCAAGGTAAGGATCCTTCCAGTAGCCAACGTTTACTGCATATCTGCCCAAGGGAAAGAGAAAGGCCCTCTTAACAAGGCTGGAATCCATGGTCAGTCAAAAACATAATTCTAGAGGATGTGGACTTTGATCTAATCTATGAAGGGGATTCTTATGTTCTGATTACTTTGTTGAAAGCATTTTAATTCCTTTCTTTAGCCATTAAAAAAAACCCTCCCAGAGCAGCTTACAAATGTCATTGATGTGGTTACAGTGGATCAACTGCTAGCTAGGATGACTGTGCTCTGCCTCCACTGCAGCAATGCTTCTGAACACCAGTTGCTGAAAACCACAGGAGGGGTGAGCGCAGTTGGGCATGAGTCCTGCTTGTGAACTTCTTCCCAATGCGGCATCTGGTTGGCCACTGTCAGAACAGGATGCTGGACTAGATGAGCCCCCTTTGGCCTGATCCAGCAGGCTCGTCTTATGTTCTTATAGTTTAAGAATGCACGGTGTGAAGACGCAGGGTAATGCCTTATATACCAAGTCAACCCATTGGTCCTACTGAATAAGTAATACCTACACTGACTGGCAGCGACTCTGCAGGGTTGCAGACCAGAGTTTCTACCAGCCCTATGTGGAGATGCCTTCAGGGCCGGATTTAGGTTTGATGAGGCCCTAAGCTACTGAAGGTAATGGGGCCCTTTATATGTTCAACTGTCCTTTGACAACAACAAATTGTCGCTGTTTTTTTGTGTTGAATATATGCTATATGGTAATTTATGTACCTAATAGGTATCTAAAGCCATTTGCACATGTTGCCATGCAACCAGTCCATGCAGAATGTAGGTACCCTATATATAGAAATGAGCAAACCAGTGATATTTTAGGGAGCAGACGAGCAGGCGGGGCCCATTATTTACATGATAGGAGCCTACACAACACAAATACTGTTGCTGTTATGTGGGTTTTATTTTATTTGTTTTTTATCTTAGATTTTGGAAATGTACATCCAGTTTTTCTTTTCCTTTAATCTTTTTGGGGGGGGCAAGAGAGTGGGGCCCTAAGCTATAGCCTGTGTGGCTTATACAGTGGTACCTCGGTTTACGAACTTAATCCATTCCAGAAGTCCATTCTTAAACCGAAACCATTCTTAAACCGAGGTGCACTTTCCATAATGAGGCCTCCCGTCACCTGTGCCCTTCTACCGTTCAGATTCTGTTCTTAGACCGAGGTAAAGTTCGCAAACCGGGACACTACTTCCGGTTTTGCGCAGTTCGTAAACCGAATCGTTCGTAAACAGGACTGTTCTTAAACCGAGGTACCACTGTACGTAAATCCGGCACTGGATGCTGTCATTGGAGATTGAACTTGGGACCTTCTGCATGCAAAGCAGATGCTCTGCCACAGAGCAACAGTACTCCATACCAAGGCATCTCTTTTTTCACACATACACATACCTCTCATTTTGCTTAATGCTCCTAGGCAGTTGAAGAGCCCCTACTAATGATAACAATACTATAAGCCCGGGGAGCTGCTCTTCTTCTGCAACGAGATAGCGAAGAGCATCCCCAGGGCTGAAGTCATACGACCTGGTTCCCCCTTGGCCCCGCCCCGTTCCCATGAGGTGGGAGGGTCGTTGAAAAGAGTGGGCGTGGCTCCCGAGGCTCCTCGCTCGCTCGCTCACCGCTTGCAGAGGGAGGCGTCGTCGCAGGTGCCCCTCACGGCCTCGTCGCAGATTTCCACGTCCCGGGAAGTGCTCGCCATCGCCGGCCGGAGAGCAAGGTGGGATCAGGTCAAGAGAGAAGAAGAGCACAAGCTGCCCATGCCTGGGCCGCTGCTACCGCTGCACCCTCAGAGCACCGCTTCCTCACCTGCCAGCAACGGCTATGCACATTGGCCCACGCCTGCGCGGTTTCTATTGGTCGACGGAGACGGGTCAAGCTTCCTTGCCCACCCCCTTATCACCGCTCCACTTTCCATTGGGCAGAGGCTTTGTCAGTTCCACGCCGAAACCAATCAAGGTTAGGAAGTGCCGCCGGGAGGGTCGCAGGATTTGCCGGGAAATGTAGTCTCTCGCTAAGAGGGCGGAACCGTCGCCAGTGTTTTGACAGCTCCACGGTGGATTCAGCCAATGAGGACAGACGCTAGATACTGTGGGAATTGTAGTTTCTCGCGATACGGGGCTAGGCAATATGCAAAAATGTAAGAAGACACCAGGTGGTAATCACACTTTAACCGACTTGGCTTGGCAATATTCCCCCGGGCTGAGGAGGCCATGGAGCCTGGTTGCTCAGAATGCCAGCATACAGTATTCTCTATGTATTTAACTGCAGTTTCTGTGCTTGGACGTATTTAGGTGATGAAGCTTCCTGGGCCAGTTGTGTTATCTCTTTGCCTATCCTACCGCACAGGATGGTCGTGAAGAATAAATGGGGTGGAGAACATACGAAGACTCTTTCAATGCTGGTTCAGGCTAATGACCAATCTAGTATTAGTATTAGTGCAGCCTTTTGTTCTCATAGTCTCCAGATTTCCAAATGTGAACCCCAAAAGCAGGACCTGAGAACAACAGCAGCTCTCCTCACTTGTGATTCCCAGCAACTGGCACTGAGAAGCGAGTTCTACAATTTGACCATGGGAAGCACTTTCTCTTATTTGTCCATCTCCCGTGGAAAAAGTTAGGTGTCAATGTAAAGACGTGCCATTTATTTAGCTGTTCAAATTGTCCAAGCACAGAAAGTCTGATAAGCTTTTGGCACCAACCTACTTACTCACCCTGCAACCCAACCTTTGGGTTGAATCTGTGCCACTGCTCTTCACGAAAATAACTACTTGGTTCCCACCCACTTTGTTACTGATAAGACTGTACGATTTAGTTGTGTTCCCCCCCCCAATATTGTACCCCACTTCGGAATTATTTCGAAACGAAAAGCAGTAACCTAGTATAAGTAAATAAATAGGAGTTATTCCTCCTGTCCTCCTCGGTGGGGTTTTTTAAATAGTTGTTTTAAATTCTTCTTAACGTTGTGATCCACCCGGGAATCTTAAGGTGAAGGGCGGGTAATAAATTATTAATAGTAACATTTATATTTCACCTTCTATCCTCCATGGGGATCAAAGTGGCGTACATGATTTCCCCCCCTCCCCTGCCCACTTTATCCTCACAACCACCCTGTGAGGTAAGAAGTGTCTGATGCACTCCCGCTCCCCGCTAGGAGAATAAAAAGAAAGAAGGCGCCCCCACCGGAAATCGGCCCTCCTTGTCGTTTTCTTGTCTTACCTATAGTACTGTATACGAACATTCCGAGTCAAAACCGGAAGCCCGGGGTCGTTCTGCCGTCCGCTCTCTATGGTCTCTATCACGTGGCTGACGCCGGAGGAGCAGCAGCCGCCCTGCGTCCCGCCGAGTGGAGCAGGGCGGGACCGCAGTTTGCCCGCGGAGCAGCCGGAAGTGGCGGAGCCTTCCGGTGTGTGTGTGGGCGGGGGGGAGGGGGTGTGAGGTGCGACGCCGGCCCGGCGACGACGGAGAAGTTGTGAGGGAAGGTCGGTCGGAAGGTGTCGCCGCCGCTGCCGGTGACCGGGCAAGGAGCGGGCAGGAGGAGGAGGAGGAGAAGCAGCAAGGACAGCGACGACCCCCCCTCTCCCCTCCGCCGCCGCAGCCCCGCTCCCCTCGGAGACGCCATCATGAAGAAGCAGTTCAACCGCATGAAGCAGCTGGCCAACCAGACGGTGGGAAGGTGAGAGCCCGGCCGGCCGGGAACGAGGGCACGGGAGACACCTCAGAAATGCCCCCCCCAAAGAATCCTGGGAACTGTAGTTTCTTAAGGGTGCTGGGAGTTGTAGCTCTTCGAGGGGAACACTACCATTCCCTGGCTTCTTTTGGGGGGTGGAAAGTATGTACCCAATACTGAGCCAGAGGAACAAATTGGCTGCTTTGGGATAAGGCAGCTTCCTCTGTTTCTTCCCCACCGCCCACCCCGCAGTAGATGAATTTCTTGTGTGTGAAGGACAGCCACCCTTCACCCTCAGACTTTGGTTTATCTGGGTTTTTAATGTTGACACTCGCTAACATAAGACTCCAGGTTTCTAGGTAGGAGTATTTTCCCCGCCTTAATAGGAAGGCTGGGAAATTGAACCTGGGAATTGAATCCAGGAACTTTTCTATCCAAAGCAGATGCTGGGGAAGGGGCTGTAGTTTGGTGGAAGAGCAGTTGCTGTGAATGCAGAAGTTGCTGTGAATGCAGAATGCAGTGTTGTGATAGGTGTGCCAGTGGTCTGACTCCGTACAAGGCATCTTCCGATGTTCTACCACTGGGTCTTCTAGCTTCACGCAACACTCTTTAAGTCCAGAGTCTTTCTCCTCATGCTTTGCCTTGCCAGCAAGTTGTGTTTCCTCCATGACAAACATCCACACCCAAAACAATGATAAATGGTTACAATTTCAAGCATGCGCTCTTAGAGGCATCTATTATTATTATTAGGTGCTATGGTGACGATTCTGCCAGCATACAAAGAGGGCAGGGCTCTGCCAAGGGTCATTTTATTTAGAATTGGACCCAAGGAAGCACAGGGAAAGAAAATGGAATAATGTGTTTTTAGCATTGCAGTGCAGTCCTTTTCATATCTACTTTGAAGTTAGCCCCACTGAGGTCAATGGGGCTTACTGCCTGGTTTAGGATTGCAAACTTAATTTCAGTAAAGGAAGTAGGGAATTTTTGCCAAAGGATTTGGGGGGGACGGGGACGGGACCGAAGCTTCTTAAAAGTGGCCCACATGGTTTTAAGAGGAAATGGTACAATATTTGCTTTCTGTGTTCCTGCTATTTTTTGTGAGAGTGGTTCTTATTTCGGGTTTGGTGTGTTGGGGGGGGGTCTCAGTTAATTTCATTGTACACAGGTTGTACATTGACAATAAAGGTATTATTATTATTATTATTATTATTATTATTATTATTTGCTTTGAACCCCAGATGAAGGCTGGTGGTGAGCTAGGCTAGGTTTGGAAGAGAAGTTTATAGACATGCTGTAGACGGCTACTCTCCTCATCCTGGTGATTTGCTTGGTTGCAAATGGCCTTTACCTCAAGTGTTCTAATTTTCAAATTTCTGATTCAGTAGATTTGGAAGACCTGATGTTTTGGCATGCCATGAATAACCTGGTCTTTACTCATCCTTGGTCTTGTCTTTCCTCCTGTAGTTATGCTAATGAAAACCTACCTAAGCATGATGATGTAAAAAGGAGGAGGAAATGTTGTTACCTGCTTTCAACCTCAGGAGTAGGGTGGATGATTGTTATGAAGTATCACCAGAAGGATTTCCTTCTCTCACCAACAGAGGTTTGCTAAACAGAAAGTAGCCAGCTCATTCTTCCTCATGCTAGGCACATGCCAGTCTGATCTTAATGATGAGCTGGAGAGCAGGGCCAATATTAAAGCTCAGTTAAATTCAAATGGGTTCAGGTCAACCCAGTCCTAGATAATTTAGGGCTTTGAAGGTCAGTACCAATCACTGAGCACAGAAACAGATTGATAACCCGTGTGATTAATGTAGAATTGGCATGATACTGAGCAAATCTTGGTGCCCAATTCTGGGTCCAATTGTAGCTTCCAAGGTCTATAGAAGAGCAACCTCATGAAGAGGACATTGTTAACAGCTCAGCTCTGATGTATCCAGTGCAGGACTGACTGAGGCTAGGCCTGTCTTCTCCAGCTGTGGCTGCAGTTTGAGAACTAAACACAGCTTGGCCGTCATTGCTACCTGAGCAGTGAAATAGGCCCTTAAGCTGTGTTCTTGGTGGCTCCTGGAGCATG
Organism: Zootoca vivipara; assembly: GCF_965207765.1. Classification (NCBI taxonomy): domain Eukaryota; kingdom Metazoa; phylum Chordata; class Lepidosauria; order Squamata; family Lacertidae; genus Zootoca; species Zootoca vivipara. Next base: position 29,650,201 of record NC_142596.1, read on the forward strand.
CAAAACATCATATTCTGTATGCTTAAGTGCTGGCGCATTGACTCATGGGCTCACTTCAGTTTGGTAAATAAACTCGTGTTTGGTTATTTCAGAAAACACATGCCCGGTTGCAATGGGGCAACCAGTGAATGCTCTGCTGAAGTGGGTTAATAATACTTCTGAAGTGCTAATGTGTTGTAGTGAGGAACATTTCACTTCTTCTTTTGTTTTCCTGCAGCGCTGCAGAGATTGTTAAGTTCCCTTCTTCCACTAACTCCAGATCACTGAGAGGATAATCTGTTAGATCACACAAAATACTAAATAAGGCAGGGTTGGGTGTGGGGACATGTTTGCTCAGGATCTCCCACCTGCTGGGTTGCACTGTGGAGAACATGCTTAGCTTACATATCAGGAAGTTCCTAGTTCAAATCTGACATCTGCTATGAACTTGCTAGGTGACCTTAGGCAAGTCTCCTTCACTCATTCAGCCCTTACTTACAACATGAAGTTGATAATACTAACCTTACCTTACAGGGTTGTTGTAATGACTAGAACAAGCCATTTAAATACTTCTAGTGCTTATTATCAGTATTATGTGTTGACATTCATTTTTAATAACAATATCAATTAGTGGGTTTATTTCTAAGCAACTTATTAATAAAGCAATTTAGAGTGTTCAAAAACTGAATGCAGGGATGGGGAACTGGGGGCCAAATGCAGTCCTCCTGACCTCTCTATCTGACCCTTGTGGCTCTGCTATGTCATGCCCCTTCCTGTGCCACACCCCTTTTCCAAAGGCCACTCCCCTCAGTAGCTGTCTGTGAGGTGTGGATGGGTGTCTATAAAAAACTTTCACTTTTGCATAACTTGAAATATAGCCTATTGTGCAAAGGTAAGAGTCACACCTGTTGCTGCACCCACACTGACCCCTCTCATCATTGTTATATGGCCCCTGGAAGGTTGGCTATGAGCAAATGGGGCCCTGAGGCTGAAAAAAATTCCCCAGTCCTGACTTAATGAATGCACTTACTTACTTATGCACTTATATACCACTTAATTATTTGCATTTCTATGTAGTGTACATAAAAACAATCCACAAAAATGGGTTATTATTATTATTATTATTATTATTAAAATCTTTATTATACATCAATTAATATCAATTTAATTATAATTTATAACATTTATCTTAGACATTACATACAATACATACCATATGCACTACATACACTACGACATTGTTGTCGTTTAGTCGTGTCCGACTCTTCGTGACCCCATGGACCCTAGCACGCCAGGCACTCCTGTCTTCCACTGCCTCCCGCAGTTTGGTCAAACTCATGTTTGTAGCTTCAAGAACACTGTCCAGCCATCTCATCCTCTGTCGTCCCCTTCTCCTTGTGCCCTCCATCTTTCCCAACATCAGGGTCTTTTCCAGGGAGTCTTCTCTTCTCATGAGGTGGCCAAAGTATTGGAGCTTCAGCTTCAGGATCTGTCCTTCCAGTGAGCACTCAGGGCTGATTTCCTTCAGAATGGATAAGTTTGATCCTCTTGCACTCCATGGGACTCTCAAGAGTCTCCTCCAGCACCAGAATTCAAAAGCATCAATTATTCGGCGATCAGCTTCATGGATCACTGCCTTGTCGTGGCGAAGGGGCTTAAATAACTTAGAAAAGTTATGTTTTGACTAAACGTGATCCACCTGGAGAAGGAACCGGCAAACCACTCCAGTATCCCTGCCAAGAAAACTCCATGGACAAAGACAACAGGCACACTACGACATATACACCTCCAATTCATCTCATTGTGCTATTTTATATTTGCTTAGTCTATACACATTTCTTTATTAGTTTTCTTTTTCCAATTTGTTATCAGGAAAAATTTCCTATATACTTTTTCTATATTTCAAAATGTAATTCAAGATTCATTCTAAGTCTACCAGGAGATTAACATTGTCACAGTAGTTTTTAAGATACAGTACTTTTAAAATATCCAATCTTTATTGACTTTCTGTATAGAATTTCCTCTTGTTCTCCCTGTCATCTATGGGACATAAAATTTTATTATAGAACTGTGTACCTTTAGCCATCTTCATATAGGAATGTTATCAGTAGTATTATACCCGTATTACAGATAGAGGGGGCGAGGCAGGGAGAATTCGCCTGAGGCCCCTGGATGGTAGAGAAATGGGGGTAAAATTTAAGACACTTGCTTCCTGGCTCTCAGTTCAGTATCTTTGCCATTGTAGGACTTTCCTTTTTTAAAACCACCGTGGCTCTATAGCTGCACTACCTGTTAAGATAAAATCATTCTGTCGATGTTTTGTGCAGTTCAGATTGACTTCAGGCTGTTCAGGTTTAGTAAAGAACACAAAACATTCCCCTTGGAAAGAAAATTGAAGAAAACCTTCTTGAAGCCTCTGAGATAATGTGACAACGTGAGTGGAGTGTACAGGTTTGAAGGTGACCTTTGACTGAAGCAGTATGAAGTTAGGGTGGGGTTCAGGGACCTTTGCTACAGTCACTGAGAAGCTTTTGCTATCAGTTTAATTTTATTGTAGGCATTCTCTGAGTGTACTTAGCAGTAGCTGTCAATTTGCATTCTTCTGCCAGACAGAGCATTATAATGCATGCTATCCAAGAGTGGTGCTCACTTAAAAATGCTTGTGCACTTACTCATGCAAATTACCACTAAGCATATTCAGAGATAAAGGAGGAACTTTGAAAGAGATTTTTCATTTATTTCCTGTTTCAGTTATAAAAGGAAGCACTTAATAGAAGTGGTGTTCTCTAAGCTCACCTGACTTACTGAAGCATGCAAAAGCATATGTTTCCCCAAAAGGGATAAATTTCATTGGTGCCTAGTCATGATTTGAAAATTCCCAATGAATATGAGCAGATTCCAGCTACCTTATTATTTGGACACTTTACTCATAAAAATGACGCAAAGCATTTTGCAAAACCTTGGCAGGGGATCACCTAGGAAATCCCATATACTCTGCTTTTTCTTGAAGGATGCTCATGATGATTAAATAATATGGAATATTCCTAGCACAACTTGTTTCACTTGAAAATAAATTATTAAAAATGTGTGCACACCAACATCTGGAAGACTCAGGGTCCTTAAAAATGCTTCAAAAACAAACAACTGACCATTGCACAGAACTTGCCTGTTTCAAAAAGATACGGTACATCTAAAATATCCACTGCTACTCTGCTTCTGGCATCAAATTTGAACTTGAATATTTTTTTACAGAGATTATAACACTTCTGAAATACATTTTGACATTTCTTCTTGGTAATAAAGAGTTCTCATTTATGGGGCAACAATTGAGATGATATCTTTGCTATTGTTAGCTGACATCCAAATGATATTGCTAAGGGGGCATACTTGGTTGAGTCTAGAGAATTGTGATAGGAAGTTGACTCTTCCTCGCTGGAACTTAGCATGCAATGGCATCATTAAGATATGGTGCCCTGTAAGGCAGTGGTGAGGATGCTGCTGCACCACGAAACATCTCAGATTCCAGAAATTTTGTGGGCAGTTTCAGCGTGTGACTTTCTTAGACTGCTGGAAGGGTGTCCAGAATTACATAAAGGTGATACTACTAGTGTATTTTTTTGTGTGGAAGAAGATAAGGGTGTTGCCTGACATGCTTCATAGCTGACAGAATAATATTTGGGAGCTGTCAGGCTCTGATTTTGTTTGTATTCAGGCTCTATGAATAGGAACTGGGACTGTGCATCTCCTCCCAGTGTTAGAAATGACTTTAAATATACATCTAGGCTAAATTCTCAAGCTACTGCAAGGCAGAACAGTTGACGGTCAGCTATGCTAAAACTTTGGCTAGAGTCCCATGCTTGCTTGGTATGACACTTAAGCAGCTTTCTTAATAGCCTGTCCTACAGTTTAGCCAACCTGCCTTGCTTCTTTCTTCCATTTAATACTTGGGGTTAATGGAGATTGAGGGCAGGGCTCTTGTCTTAACCCTTATTTCTACATAAGTGACCACTGTGAACAAATACCGGTACATAATTAAGAGCACTGGGTGGTGTTCAGCTAAGGTTTGCTCTGCATAGACCCAATGAAGTTAATGAACGGGACTAATTTATGTTCATTCATTTCAGTGGGTCTACTTTGAGTAAACTTTAGTTGAATACTACTGATTATACTATTCCGAATTCACAGTTCAGAGACATGAGGATCTGCAAGAAAAGGCATTTCACTGAAATGGGAAGTCTCTGCAGGGCCGTCTTAAGCATGCCTGGCACCGTGGTGTGACAGATCTCTCCGGCGCCCCCCCCCCCGTTTCCCGGCGCGGCAGGTGGGCGCCGCTGCACTGCGCCACCCAGCCTGCCCTAGGGCCGGCGCTAGGCCAGGGGGCGCTGCCCGCCCCCTGTTGCGGTGCCCCTGTGTGTGGCAGAGGCGGCCCCAGGCCTGCGCGCCTCTGGAGAGCAGCCTGAAGCCGCTGAACAGCGGAGGCACGCCGGGGGCAGCCTCAGCCGCGCCTCTCAGCGGGCGCAGTGGCGCCCCTGGTGGCCTGGCGCCCTGGTGCCCCGCACCACCGGAGGCGGGCCTAGAGCCGGCTCTGAGTCTCTGCAAACACTGTGTGTTGGTTTGCACTGTAAGCCTTATATTTTCCTTTCTTATTTCCCTTGCTCTGCTTTATAATGGCTGAATGAGATACAGGGGACTCAGGTTTCATGACCAGGCTCCGCTGGGGGCCAGAAGGGCACCTGTCCTCAACCGAGCCAGCCCCAGTGTCCCTGCCACACGGCCTCGCCTCAGATGAAGGCAGCCAGGTGGTAGCCAAGCAAGGCTGCAACACTGACCCTACTCTCGTGCAAGCAGGAGTGGGGGCAGGGCTCTCTCAGCTTGGAATGGCAGGCACGCTCCTCAGCCCAAACAGTTTAAATAAGCAGAGGGAAGACCAAACTATCAACAATGTTTCTTGCAGCTTGTTTCTCTCTCTGCCGGAGCAAAGTGTGATGATGGTTTCACCAGCAGTATATGTCTGGTGAAATTGCCGCTGCTTGAGTCCCTCTGCCTCCAACTCCCAATTAGTTTGTTTTCCCCTCTGGGCGCTGGAGGCCGAGGGACTTGCGCGGTGCCGGTTTCACCAGACATATAACACTAAGTGAAGCTGTTATCACAGTCTCCCCCCGCCCGCATTCTGGTCTTGGGCCATATCTTGATATATCACCCAGTGCTACCTTGGAAGAAAGGTACGATGTACATTAGTTACTTAATTTAAAAATAATAAATGGGGTGGGGGGGATTTGGTGCCAATAGTTGGAGATGTTGGAATCTTCATCAGGAAAAGAGTGAAGTTCTCTTGTCATCTCACCCTGTCAGCATTTGTCAGATTTCATAAGATGTTTCTTCCTTTCCAAAGTGACTAGAACTTCACCTGCACACCACCTCCCAGTTAGAAATTTTATTTGGTACAGTTGCCTGGCAGATGCTCGACTATCTGTCCATGTCATACATCTGCTTTGTTAGACTAAAGCAGCCTTCTCAACCCTGGATCCCCAGATGTTGTTCAGTTACAACTCCCATCACTCTTGACCCCTGACCATGCTGGCTAGAAATGATCAGAGTTGTAGTCGAACAACAGGCTGGTCTAACACCTGCATGCTTTATATCAGTTTTTGAGATGGCGCAGGGCTTCTGGGGTGAGGTAGCATGGTCTTTCATTGTTACTAAGCATGCTCAGGTTCTGAAGCTGCTCTACACCTCCCAGTTTGATTCATAGTGTATAGATTTAAAGTTGGTCTAAGTCAGTCTTCCTGACCTGGGTCCCTCCAGATGTTTTAGACTGCAACTCCCATCAGCCCCAGCCAGCACTGCCATACTGGCTGGGGTTGATGAGAGTTGTAATTCAAAATGGCCGTGGTGGCTGAGGCTGATGGGAGTTGGAGTTCAGAGTATCTGGACACTCCCTCCCACTGGTCTAAACTGTGCTGCAAAAATGCTTCAGATTCCAAGGTTCCTGCATCAAATATGTAACTTATACTTTTCTTGTCCTTTGTTTGAGCGAGCTGGTTACAGTTTCCTTTACTCTTCCTGTTCTGTCAGTGATTTGAGAATGGAAAGAAAGCTTGGTTTGTTGGGTCAGGCATTGTTCGTGTTTCTTTTCTTGCCAGATTTACATCTTGCATTGTAGGCAGCAATCTGTCACTCAAGATGCAGTGTTCATTTCTGTGTACACTTTTCATTCCAGCCGATTAAACAGTCAGCAAAGAAGGCTTCTGCAGCTGGATGGATCATTTCATTGTATTATACTGCCTCGTATATTAAGCCAGTAATGTATGATATTTTGTGTTTCAATTTTTGTTGCTCCTGTACAAGTGCTGAATTAATGACAGTAACGTTAAAATCTTCTGCAATGCAGGAGAAAACTGAAGTTAATATGTTCGTTAATCTTCCACAGGCTCTGCTTCAAGAATGTTTTGAATCTGCTCCCAATTGAAACTGCTGAGCTTGTGAGGTTTGGCAGTAGTACAGTCTGGAATCTGATCCTGCCTGTGTGTGCTTTTTTCAGCTCTATTTTTTTCTGACATAGAGCAGTCTAAATTTCTTCTGAAATTTCTCTGCATTTTAAGATGCAGAAGTTTACTTGGTTTAAAACCCTGATGATTTTGTCTTGGCAGTGCCTTAGCGATTTATTGAGACTAGCAACCTGCACTTGAACTTTTGTTGTACCTCTCATTAAACAATATCAAAAGCGAAACTACTTATTCTCTGTCTTCTTGTCCTTAGGGACAGGATTTTCCTCAGTCTCTGCAACAAAAGGCATGAGGTTATCAACTTCTTAAAATGTAAAGCCCATGTTTCAGTAGTGGGACTTTTCTTCTGCTTCCCCACTTACATATGGGGATAAACATCTAGCCCTCTGTACAGAGTTGTAAGTCTTATTGTGGGAAGATATGTGCAGCCACAACAGCTTTGTGGTTGTGTGCTGTACAAATCCTGAGTGGTGGTGCTTTGTGTTCATATGATGTGAAAATTGTGCTGGGTTTAGCCATCTCCACAATTAGCGTTAACAAAGCTTTTGGGGGATGCTGTCACTGTGGTTGTTCAAGCCGGTTTAGGCAAGAGTGCTGTGTATGATGAATACGTTTATAGGGTGGGTGTGTTCCATGCCATGCTGATTACTTTAATAAATTTACAACTAATAAGGTTGTCCAGTCTCTCTGACAGCTGTGGCTTCTCGCTTTGTTCCAGAGGCCAGTTTGCCTGACTTAGCTTTGTGAATTGTAAACGTTCAGCTTGTGCTTTTACCAGCCAGCGATTTGATATCCCAAGTGCTGTAATCTCAGCCGGAGACCAAGGAGAGCCCTGTGTTAGTCCTGTGATGAGGCACACAGAGGATTGAGAAACCGAAGACAAAGTTTTCAAATGGCACAACAAAATTTCAGGATTGTATTCTGTTCAGATTTGATATCTGATTCTAGGACTTTCGGGGAACTGTTAGATACCTGTAGTTTTCATTTGCTCAGAGCAAATACATCAAATGAATGAATAAAGTTTTAAGAAATCCATTTTTAAGTGCATTTCTGTTTAAAATTCTTCTGAATGGAATCTCAACTTAATGCAAACATATAGGGTTGGATCTAAAATAAATTTAACTTGGGTCCCTATGAAAACAATAGGACAAGCTGATCATGACACAGTAAATCTATGCACTTGTATTATGGTTTGATTGATACTGACTGCCAAGGACTGGCAAGTTGCCAAAGATGTCATCTGTTGATCCATTAGGGTGACTTTTATGTTTAGTCACCTCTTTTTCTAATGATAAGGGTGACATCCAATGATGTGCCTCAGCTAGCACATTCCACTTGTAGAATGCAACTTCCCCTCCCTTTTCCCCCCTGCGCCCCACACCTTCCCCAAATCTTGTTCTGGTGTGGTGGGGGGAACCCCAGAACAGATTTAGGGGGAGAGGAAGTTTTGTTACACAAGTAGAAATCCTGGCACCAAAAGAAGCACTTTGCTTGATGCCCACCCTAAGCAGTTGCATTTCTGCAGTTCGCGTGTGTTAAAAACCTCGGAGAGCAGAGAGAACTAGTAAGTGCGAAGCAAACCATTTTTGTAACTTTAGGAGTGACCAAAGCGACTGACTTTGCATTGAATCACTTCCCTTTCAGGCTTCCTAACAGCCTAACTTAGGTGTATTTCTGAGAGGAAGTGAAACAGCAGCAAGCAGCCCATTTGCTTTTGACAGTACAAGCATAAATATTTGAGGAGGGGTTTCGTCACTGCTCTTCTGGGTGTTGATTTTACAAATACCTTGAGCCAACAAAAAAGTCTTCCATACTCTAAATAAACATCCCTCACAGCCCCTCTTGATTGAACTTTCCCATGTGGAAAAATGTTACTAAATATTCAGCACCAGAACCAAATTTTATTAGCCAGCACCAGAATTCTGTGTCCACCAGTCTTGTTAACAGGGATGGAGCAGTGCCAAATTTATTCTTTCCAGAGGGTTTAGTATGGTATGGCTATCACCTCACCTCTTTTCAGCTGAATTTGGGGAAACCGCTTGAAGCATCTGTTGCATTGAACTGTTTCAATTGCTTTTGTTTGATTTGCTCATTGCAAACAGCTGAAAGTCTGTAAATTTTGTTAATAAACCTGATTTACAATGGGGGTTGAATAATTTTGATTGCAACTGTATAAGCGTTTATTACCGCTCTATGTTGTCTTCCATAAAAAACCTTGGTCCTCCACATTTTTAGTATATAACTTGTCTTAAGAAGCATTTCACTAATTCTGAAAGATCTTTTATATCTTAGACACAGAGAAGATTGCTTGGTAGCCTACTGTGACTAATTTATTTGGCACTTGGCACACTGAGTGTGTAAATATATATGTTGCAGTTTGAGCAACACTACTAAATGCCCCATTGGCACTTGACTGTTCCATTGGGCTGGATGTGGAAGGGATTGCTGGAGAAGTAAGGACAATGGCCTGTGTGCTTGACATTGCTCAGCTTGGTTAATAAGAGTGGCCAGAGGTAGACTGACTGAGTGGGTGGTGGGAGTGGTAAATGCCTCATTGTGGGAATGTTTGGTTTCATTTCAGCATGTTTAAAGAGGCTGTAGTGAAACTTCCATTGAAAAAACCAAACCTTCCCTTAATAACACCAGACTGGATAATTTCTTTTGAATCTCTAACATTAAATTTCTGGGCAAGGTCCTCAACCTGGGACTAGTAGGCCACCAGAGATATTTCATGAATGAGACAAGTTATCTAGATCAGAAATGGAGAACCTGTGGTCCTCTCTCCTTTAGCTGTTGTTTGATTGTCATTATCACTGGCCATTAGCCGTGCTGACTGGGGGACTGATGAGAGTTGTAGCCCAGGGCCGCAGGTTCCACATCCTTCATCTACAACAATTTCAGTCCAGCTCTAGGTCTGGTTGTATGAACAAGACAGCTTTGGCTGTGAACTACAGTGGAATTTAACAGGGAAGGAACTGCATTCTTGCTGTTTCTGCTTGACCACTCAAGTGTTTTTCCAGTACCTTCAGCTATAGAACCTCTGGCTTTCGGAGGTTGAAAGAGCAACAAAGGGCTGTTTGCAGAAGAACTTTTAAGCAGCCCCCATGCTGCACATTGAAGTCCCGATAATTGGGTCTTCAAAGCACAGCAACACCTGGCATCACAGTGATGTGACTACAGGCCATAAAAACTTCCCCACCCCTGAAGTACCGGTAGCAGGTGAGAATAGGGAGGCTATGGTAATATTCTTATTAGATTCAAAATCACAAAGTAAAGCTGCAGTAAAAAGGATTATCTTTTTGTGTGGTTTTTAAAAAAGGTGTAGGCATGAAAGCAATCTTGAATGTGTGGGTGGTCTAAAACCTTTGAAAGTATTAAACCACAAAATCTCTTATTGCCAAACGGATTTGGGTGTGACTCCCCTCCTCCCATGTTAGTTGCTGCTACAACAGGTCCACCTTGCACCTATAATTTTAAAATAGAAATGACGTCTTCATCTGGCAAAAGCTTCACTGGTGCTAAGCATTTCTCTAGGAAGGAGTTTAGTGGCACAGACTTGGCATTTACATCATCAAGCATTATGTAGGCAGGTGGCTGGCTGGCTGGCTGTATGTGAATTTTGGTCTACACATATTTGATTTGATATGACATTTGTATTAGGCTTTTTTAACAACAAGTGTTGAGCTCAAAGTGGCTCACAACAATCATAGCATTAAAACAGGGGTGTCAAACTCAAATTCATCGGGGGCCGCACCAGCAGTTTGGTCACCCTCAAAGGGCCGGTTGTATCTGTAGGACTATGTGTCCACTCTTTATTATCATAAATTATTGTCACTGCATTCAATTAGTACTGTTTTTTGTAATAATGTAAGTAATAACTAGCTCTGAAAGCAGAAACATAGTCAGAATAATGGCAAGTAGATATTCAAATGTACAATTATTGTACAATTTATTGAAAAATGATTTTTGGTAACTGCACTGGGTGGTGGAGGCTCGCTAGGGTTTCATGCAGGATCTTTGCAGAGCTACTAGTACCTGGAGATGCTGGGGTCCTTCTGTATGCAGGACAGATGTTCTGCCAGTGAGCCACCACCCTTCACCAAAGGGACTGGCTGAGGTTGACTCACTGGAGCTGCTCTCCTGGTTCCAGGGTTTAAGGGCCAGAAGTATAAAGCAGCATCCTATGTTTCTGAGGAGAGGGAGAGGGAGGGGAGGGGAGGGAGGAAGGAAGAAAGAAAGAAAGAAAAGAGGGAGTGGGAGGGAGAGAGAGAGGAAGGAAGGAAAGACGGGAGAGAAAGAAGAGTAGGAAATAAGGAAGGGAATAAAGAAGGAAAGAAAAAGAAAGAGGGAGAGAAGACGGAAAGGGAGAAAGAAGGAAGGAAGTAGAGGGAAAGAAAGAATAAGAATGAGGGAGAGGAAGAAAGATGGGAAGGACGGAAGGAAGGAAGGAAGGAAGGAAGGAAGGAAGGAAGGAAGGAAGGAAGGAAGGAAGAACAGGGAGCAGGAGGGAGAGAGGAAGGAAAGAGGTGAGAGAAAGAAGAGTAGGAAAGAAGGAATAAAGAAGGAAAGAAAAAGAAAGAGGGAGAGAAGACGGAAAGGGAGAAAGAAGGAAGGAAGTAGAGGGAAAGAAAGAATAAGAATGAGGGAGAGGAAGAAAGATGGGAAGGACGGAAGGAAGGAAGGAAGGAAGGAAGGAAGGAAGGAAGGAAGGAAGGAAGGAAGGAAGGAAGGAAGAACAGGGAGCAGGAGGGAGAGAGGAAGGAAAGAGGTGAGAGAAAGAAGAGTAGGAAAGAAGGAATAAAGAAGGAAAGAAAAAGAAAGAGGGAGAGAAGACAGAGATAAAGAAGGAAGGAAGGAGAGGGAAAGAAAGAATAAGAACGAGAGAGAGGAAGAAAGAAAGAAAGGGAAGTGGGGGGGTCGCCGCCTTAATTCAGCGCCAGAAAAGAGCACGAAGGGACGCAGGGGCAAAAAGCATTTCCCGTGCAGCGTGAGGCAGCGGGTGTCCGTTATAGGAGAAGTGCGTAAACCCTCAGAGTTGCACGTTCGTGAGGCTGAGCCGCTGCTGAGCTCACGTTCATGAGGCTGAGCCGCGGCAGAAGGAGGAGGAGGTGAGGCAAGAGGAGGAGGTGGCGGCTTGCCGGGTCGGTGCCCGGCAGCGCGTGCGGAGAGTCCCAAGCCTCTGGGATGAAGCAGTGCTCTGTAGCACTTTGAATCCTCCTCCTCCACACGGCGCTGCTGGGTGCTTTGTCTGTGCTTCAGCAGCAGCAGCAGCCATTTCCAGACGCCGAGCCGTGGCAGGAGGAGGAGGATTCAAAGTGCTACAGAGCACTGCTGCGTCTCAGAGGCTCGGGACTCTCCGTGCGGCGCTGCCGGGCGCTGACCCGGCAAGCTGCCTCCTCCTTCTCCTGCTGTGGCTCGGGGCGCTCCACGCAGCGCTGCTCCGGCCGCCTTTCTACCCCCCCGCCCCCAGCTGTTTGTTGGCGCTTTGTCGATGCGGCGCTTCAGCAGCAAGGTCCCGCTGCTGGGTCCTGCTGGCTGGGGCGCTCGGCGGGCCACATGACGAGGTCTGGCGGGCCGGATTTGGCCCGCGGACCTTGTGTTTGACACCCGTGCATTAAAACAACAACCATTGCAGTCACTGTAATATCAAACACAGTAGCATAAAAATCATACTACTACAACAACACATTCTTCAAAGCAATTAATACAGTTCAATAGAGTTATAGTTATTCAAAATATCAGAAAGAGCTGCTGAGCACCAACCCTGTGCTGGATCACATCCCCTCTCTGGAAAGGGACTTCTTCACTCAGTGCAGCAGGTAAGCACACTCCCAGGCAGTAAGATCTCCCATGGTTTTTAATCTTGACTTCCTTTTTACTTTGTATGGCTTCACAGGTGTGCCTTCAGGTGGCAGCTCTTGGAATAGGTCTTGATGCAGCTGGCGCAGGTATGGGTAGGTGTGACAGTCTATTTGTGGGGCCAGGAGCAACGACCCCTCTTGGGATCAGCTTCCAGCTGCTCCAGCAGCTAGAAGGTCATTGGGAAATATTGAGGAAGGTTTCCAAATCCCAAAATGGGTTTGTTTGTCTAGTGTGACTGTATGCCTCTGAATTAGGGTTGCCAGACTCGATAGAGGACAGGACTTCTGTGCCTTTAATTGCCCTGCTCTCTTTTGAGTCTGGAAACCTTAAAGAGAAACCAGCAGACCAAGCAAAGGGTCTGCTGGTTTCTCTTTAAGGTTTCCAGACTCAAAAGAGAGCAGGGCAATTAAAGGCACAGAAGTCCTGTCCTCTATTGAGTCTGGCAACCCTACTCTGGATACCAGTTGCTGGGGATCACAGGTGAGGAGAGTGCTGTTGGACTCCTATCTTGTTTGCAGGTTTCCCTTTGGCCGTGGCAATAACATAATGCTGGACTACATGGTCCCCCTGTGGCCTGATCCAGCAGTCAGGCTCTTACGTTCTTTTGCCAATGTTTCCTTGCCTGAAGTTCCACTTACTGCATTTCCAAATCAACTAAAGCTGTCAAAGCATCTTCAGGTTGTACGCAATGTGTTTTATTCAGTTGCAGTCATGGCTTCCCTCCCCCCCCCACCTTCCACACACACACACACACACACACACACACACAAGACTGTGAAATTCTGTTCTCAAAATTGCATTGGGAATGTGTGTTCCACTGTACATGTTTCTCAGGATGGCAGGGCATTCCGTCGAAGTCACAAGTGACCCACAAACTGGGTGAGATCATAAGCTTGTAAGCAAGGAGGAGTTTCCTGTGACAAATCACCCGCCTTGCAATGGCCTGTGGTGCCGTCAAAATAAAACACAAAGTTTTTAGGATTGGGAGACTTTGTCCTGGATTTCAGTATGGCTTTCAAGAGAAAGTGGAGAACTTTTACAAAGCAGGCCCTTTCATATTAAGGTTATGTCAACAGGAGAAACCTTGGAAGCTGCCTTGTTAGACCATTGAGGCCCATCTAGCCCAGTACACAGACTAGCAGCAGCTCTCCAGGGTTTTGGAGAGGGATCATTCCCCAGCTGTACCTGGAGATATCCAGGATTGAACCTGGCACTTTCAGCATGCAAAGCAGTTTCTCTGTCACAGAGAAATAACCTTCCAGAGTTGAAAATGGCCCAAGTAACTTTTTGAAATTTTAATACTTTGCCTGTTAATATAACTATGAAGCCTCTTTCTCTGTGCATTGCCATAAACTAGGGCACAAGACAGCCCTTCCATGTGTGGGTCAGGAATTGCAGGCAGGCATGCAGATGTCCATAGGGCAGTGCCTGCTTATGGGGAAGGGAAGCAGTCAGTGCCAGGCAGGAGGTTCTTGCAGTTTGCTCTCTATTTCAAAAGCAGCTTGCTATGCAGTACAGAGGCTGCTGGCCAAGTCAAAAGCCCCATTGAGAGCGTGGAACTGTGTGCTGTTCTGGATTGTGGGCCAATTGTTTGGAGTGCTCAAATGACCAGTCATAAGAGTCTGCTCCTGAAGGGGTTACCTAAATCCCCTCAAGTACTGGGAAAGAACACTGGTTTTAATAGATTTTAGATACATATATAGTTTTAATTCTGCCAGTGTTTAATTGTTGTTTTTTAATTATTGTTTTTTCTATGCTTATAGCAGTTAATTTTATCTGTAAGCCAAGTTGAGTCCTGTTGAGGAAAAAGGCAGGGTATTAATCATACTCATCATCACTCTCTCTGTATCTGTATCTGTTGATGCTTCAGGTAAGTCTTCAAAGCAGGATTCGATAAGCTAAGGGGCACATATAAATAAATGAGACAGAACTATTTCCCTCCCACTATTTTACTCATCATGTGCACCTCAATCTTGCACTGCATGCCTTAATGTGCAGTACAGTGCAACCTTGGTTCTCGAACTTAATCCATTCTGGGAGTCCGTTCGACTCCCGAAACCGTTCGAAAACCAAAGCACACCTTCCGATTGGTTGCAGGAGCTTCCTACACTCAAGCGGAAGCCGCATCAGACATTCAGCTTCCAAAAAACGTTCAAAAACTAGAACACTTACTGGGTTTTCAGCATTCGGGAGCCAAACCGTCCTAGTACCAAGACGTTCAAGAACCTACCAGGGTGGTTCACGAGGGGGGGGGGAGAGAGAGAGCTTCGTAATCAGGACATAGCTGACTTCCCATGGTAAGCTTAAGGTTGTGAGAAATGGTCTCTTTAATTTTATGTTGTGCCACGCCCTCATTTTGTATTATGTCACATTCCCTCCATGGCTGGCACCACCAGTGCCCTCTCAAAATTCAGAATGAGCCCACTAGTCTAAAAGGGCTGCCTACCTAGGACGTGGGTGGTGCTGTGGTCTAAACCACAGAGCCCAGGGCTTGCTGATCAGAAAGTCGGCAGTTCGAATCCCCTCAACGGGGTGAGCTCCCGTTGCTTGGTCCCAGCTCCTGCCAACCTAGCAGTTCAAAAGCATGTCAAAGTGCAAGTAGGTAAATTGGTACCGCTACAGCGGGAAGGCAAATGGCGTTTCTGTGCGCTGCTCTGGTTTGCCAGAAGTGGCTTTGTCATACTGGCTACATGACCAGTATGCCAGCTCCCTCGGCCAGTAAAGTGAGATGAGCGCCGCAACCCCAGAGTCGTCCACGACTGGACGTAACGGTCAGGGGTCCCTTTACCTACCTTTGCTCTACAGGGTGTACACACTAGTGGTGTCCTTGTGTGTATCCTGTTGCTAAGCAGTATCAAAATAGGCAGGAGCTTTCAGTGACAGAATGCTAGGACCAGATGGGGAGCCTGAAGTGGTATTTTCTGGATGACATATTCCAACCCGGGCAGGGTCCCTGTTTCAAACAAGAGGCCGCTAAGGTTCCCTTTTCAGTGCTTATCAAAGCATAAATGGAAGTTTGATCATATGTAAGGCAAGTACAGTGGTACCTCGCAAGACAAATGCCCTGCAAGACGAATTTTTCGCAAGACGAATGCGTCTTGCGATCTGATGGTGACTCGCAAGACGAAATCGTTTTGTGAAAAATTTGTCTTGCGAATCGCGGTTTCCCATAGGAATGCATTGAAATTTAATTAATGCGTTCCTATGGGGGGGCGAGAAATTCCAATGCATTCCTATGGGAAACCGCGATTCGCAAGACAAATTTTTCGCAAAATGAATTGCGGAACGAATTAAATTCGTCTTGCGAGGCACCACTGTACATAACCTGCTTGTGTTTTATCATTCTATAAACCAATAAAAGACTCAACTTTTTTAAAGTTGACAAAACGCAGACACAGCAAAATTTAGAATTCTCTAGACATGAAAATATCTGGTAGGCTGAAAGGCAGGGGTATCAATGTTAAAATTAAAATAGGTAGCAAATACAGACAAATGGCACATCACCTGTCAATGCAAGAACCCACTGGAGCTATAGGGTGCACGTACTGGCCTCCTGACCACACTCCAGTTTTGTACCCAGGAGGAGCAGACAGGACCGCCTCTTAACTGTGCGCATGAGACTGGCTGGTAAAGGCTTCAGCTTGTTTGTGCTGGTACCACAGAAAGTACAAGTTTTAGAGATCAGAATAAAAGGGAAATGGAAGAAAAAGCTGGGTCAGTGGTAAAGGAAATGGACCTGAAGCTCATTACATCTTCGGGGAGGGGGATTACATTCCGGGGAGGGGGATTAGAGTTGTGGGTACCTTTTCCATCTTCACAGCTGTGTGATCCTCACTCTATCGCTATACACAGATGTGCAACTGACAGCAAGGAAAGGCCATTGGCAGGGTGGGAGGGAGCAACCTCTGTCCATAATCATGCACATCCCAAGACACCTGAACAGCATTACAAGCCTCCTGCTCCCGGTTGTCTGAATCCATGAGCAAAAGCACTCCGTTAAAGGGTGGCAATACATATGACACAACTTTGTCGCTGGTCCAACTTCCACCTCCACATAACAGCTTGCATGCAGTGATGGGACCGAATCACTCTATTCTTTATCCAAACGATTTGGCTGGCATTGAAAGCATTTGGATAACTATGTGAGTGTCTGCCTAAACTGCCACTGATCTGAGAGTACATGAGCATTGAGATAATCTTGAGGATTAGTTAACAGAAGTTAACTATCCAGGAGCTTTACTGTACTTGCCGCATCTGAAATAGGAATAGAAATTTTCAGCAGTGTTAAAAACAGCACATTATCTGATTATTTCCTGGGAGCTAGTGTAGATGGCTAGAGCATGGATGTGGCTTTTGGGTCGCATTGTGATAGCTTTTGAGGGCTGGGGATGGTGGGAGTTGCAGTCCATGCTGCTGAATACCAGTTGCTGGAAACGGCAGGAGGGGGAGAGTGCTCTTGTGGTCAAATCCCACTTGCAGGTTTCCCACAATTATCTGGTTGGCTACTGAGAACAGGACACTGGACAAGATGGGCCATTGGCCTGATCCAGCAGGCTCTTGTGTTCATCAATGGAAATCTAAGTTGGGTCTGATGGGAGTTGTGGACTAAAATATCAGGAGGGTTTAGTGAAGGCTGAAATAAATCTTTCAATTAAAAGTCGGGAGAAAGGGAATGGTGTTTCATACTTTCTTTAAAACTTGTAGGAGCCAGCCATATTTAGTTTTGGAAAGGGTTTCCATAAGGTGGGAGCCACCACTGAGAAGAATCTGCCTCCCTAGGGAAGCCTGGCTGCCTCCTTTGTTAATGTCTTTTAGGTACCAAGTGAGGGCAGTCCTGCTACCTTTGACTTACCCTGAGGTTTGGCACAAGTTCTGTTCATTGTCATACTTCTGAGCGCTTTTTGAGTTGTTGGTCTTGATCTTATGCTGCATTTTTATTTTAGCCTTTTAGCTTGTTTATTGTTTTATAATTGTACTGTGAGCCCCCTTATGGATTCAACAAAAGGAAATACTTTTAAACA
This sequence comes from Zootoca vivipara, assembly GCF_965207765.1. Classification (NCBI taxonomy): domain Eukaryota; kingdom Metazoa; phylum Chordata; class Lepidosauria; order Squamata; family Lacertidae; genus Zootoca; species Zootoca vivipara. Next base: position 29,667,569 of record NC_142596.1, read on the forward strand.
AATGAAAATGATATTTCTAAATGCACACCATGTGATATGGTCTTAATTCCTAAGCCATCTCTTGGGCCATCCCTAGTGGTAAGGGGAAGGTTTAAAGCCCCACCCTTCTTCTGTCTTGCTGATTCAGAGGGTTGCCCTGTGCTTCTCCTCATTGCTAGAGACAAAATCCCAGCCTTAGCATCCCTAGACAACTGGTGCCTGATGCAATGCACACAGACCAATATTTCTGAAACTTGGGCAGTAAGGAGTTTTGGTCATTTTAAGCAACAAAGACAAAGGATCTGAAGTGGCTCTTTGTGGCAGATTTGTCATATTTGCCGGAGGGGGGAAACTGGCCCCTTAAAGTTATGGAGCCTCTTTGTCTTGGCTTCTGCACAAAGCTGCAAATTTTTCCATGTCTTCCTCCACCCTGGCCTGGCAGCCAGTCCAGCCATTGTGCTATAGAAAGTGAGCAGGATGTATTGGTAATGCAGCCTCTAGTCTCCTGGCTCACTGTAAAGCTACTTTCCCAAGGCTAGGAAGCCTTTCTGAAGCAGAAAGCAGAAATACCTCATCTGCCAAAGAACTGCCAAGCCATGGAAACTCACGGCCCAGTGTGGCTTCATGGAGGTGGCTCTTCACTGCTGTAACTTCTCTGGAGTTTCGGGTTCCTTTCCTTTCATCACCTTTAATCCCTCGCTCAAGGTTCAAGAGTTGCGGTCTCAGTTTGCAATTTGAAAGTGGAACTTGAGGGTTGTATCCAAGAGTAGACCCACTAAATGAATGAACCTAAGTTGTGTCCATTAATTTCACTGGCCTTTCTCTGAAGAGGACTAGCATTCAATAACAATTCTGAGTCACAGTTCATAGTCTCTTCTAATATGTGTCAGCATCAGATTTTCTTTGTACTTCCTTGTTGGCCATCAGGGACTATTTAATTCCCACCCTCGCTTTATCCCTTGCCCTACTTCTTAGTTTAGTCTCCGTCAAAGTTGAGCCTGTAGAACAGGACTTGGAATTCCTTCTAACCAGGAGATTGCCCTTCCTGGTGTTCTGTTTTCCCTCGGTCATACTTCCACCTCTGGCTAATGACTAATCATCAACTTGAAAAAGCAAACCTAGCCATCTTTTACTGAATGAGAGTATAGGCCAGGCATCCCCAAACTTCGGCCCTCCAGATGTTTTGGACTAATTCCCATCTTCCCTGACCACTGGTCCTGTTAGCTAGGGGCCATGGGAGTTGTAGGCCAAAACATCTGGAGGGCCGAAGTTTGGGGGTGCCTGGTATAGACTGAGCTAGGATAAATCTCAAACACCTGCTTACCCAGGGTGCCCAGAGGTTCGCCTAGGAATTTGAAATGTTTTTTTTTTCTATCCCAGAGAACAGTCACACATGAAAGAGTGTAATATAGACTCTGGCACACAGTTTTGAAAATTAAAAAAACAATTTCCTCATCCTGTTCATGCAGGGAGTGTGTCTGCATTTACTTAATGAATTTGCCAGTTAGAGGGAGCCTAGATGAGCTCCCAGTGGTCAGAGAATGGCCCTTTCATTCATTCCGCAAACCATATTTGTCCTCATGTTTAGACTGGATATTTTTTTCTTTCAGTTTTTGCAGATTAGAATATTTTATATTGGATAAAGAAGTGCACTACCTAGTTGATAAAACATGTTTGTTTAGGCAAGCCTATCCAGACATATAGATGTTGGCTTGCTTTAATTTTATGCTCTTAAGTTTAATTCTTTTAAATGAATTAATTACTTTTAAAAAATTGTTTGTTGATATTTTTATTATTCATTGTAAACCATTTGTAGATTTTTATTACAATCAAGTGATATTTAAATTTGGTTAAATAAAATAAATTTTAAGTGTACAAGAAGTCTCAAAATGCAAACACAGCTGTCCTGACCCTGAATTAGCTCCTCATCTTCAGAGGACAAGGGTTGGGATGCAGAATAGAAGAGGGAATTGCCCTCTGGGCCAGCCCCAGATGTCTTTACCACCCCAGAAAATTCATACATGGAATGGTCAGTACTGTGGTGTGCGAACCAATATTCCTACTATTAGCATAAGACAGATTCATACATTTCTGGGAACTTTCTTTGTTCCCTTCGTTTTTTCCAAATACTTTTGCTGGTCTTGTGGGGACCTCCCAATTCAACAGCTGGTCTTTTTCTTAACTATGTAAATAGCTGAGCAGCCAAAAACTTCTGCTGGGGAAAGCCACTTCATGTTTTTGGAGAAGTACTCCTCTGCATCCAGAAGATTATTCTTCTTCCTCTTTAGCCTTGGCATTAAGTGTTGTTGCAGACCCTCTCCTTCCTTCGACACTTTATTGTTCCAAAACATGTCTGGAACAGCTTATCTGTTTCCCAAATGCATCCTACTTTGTATTGTGGATGCTTGGACAATCCAGCCACTTGCATGGTGGCTTGGAGGACAGAAGTGGCATGTTTCTCTAGTTAGTCATAGTTTGAAGGCAGACAATATTGCCCCATCTTTCCACTGTAGTGAAACCTATATTCTCCCCCTAAACATGATTACTGTACTCAGGTAAGTTCTATTTTCAAGGGAAGCGTGCTCAGGATTGTCCTTAGATTGCCATTCTAAGCTCGCTTCTGAATAAACCTTTCTGATCCATGGTTTTATCTGAAATGCAGGCAGTAGTCAAAATGCAAGTACCAGATGATAATATGACAAGTCTTGAATTACTGTAAGGCTTCTGCACTTCTGGTCAGCTCCAGAGACTTGGCTACTTGCTTTACTTCCAGCAACCAGAACCAATTATTGCAACTGACTGGAGTTCCAGGGAGCCTCCTATGGAAACTCTGGTGAGCCAAAGTTTGAGCGACATTATTTATGGAAAATCCTCCAACCCATTAGAAGTTCGTCCATCCAGAGGAAAGGGGGGGTCTTCTTTGAAACCTCTGTTTGCTTGCTTGTGTGGGTTATGAATAGGATTGCTATAACTAAGGCATCCCCAAACTGCGGCCCTCCAGGTGTTTTGGCCTACAACTCCCATGATCCCTAGCTAACAGGCCCAGTGGTCAGGGATGATGGGAATTGTAGTCCAAAACATCTGGAGGGCCGAAGTTTGGGGATGCCTGCTATAACTCATTCTTGCTTGTTCTTGCTGGATGGAGAGGCTAAAATGGCTGGATTTAACTCACATCGATGTCAGTTTAGTGAGGTTTAGCAAATCAAGGAAAATGCTGTTCATTAGGTAGCCTTTCTAAAATTTCATTTTCGTTCTGAAACTGAGCTCTCTTAAGTCGTTCACAGTTCCTGTAAAGGCTGGCTTTGTACTGCTATAAAAGAAAATCGGGGTGGGGAGAAAAACATATATTGAAAGGTTAAGGAGAAGCCTCACCTTGATTCTTATCAGTCCCCTTCCATACAGTTGTGCCTTCTGCATTCTCAGGTTCTCAACACCTCACCAAAGAATTTGAAGTAGTCAAAGGTTGACAAGCACAAAACAGAAGGAAGAGAACAATATTTTCCTTAAAGATTCTAGTCCTCTTGTTTTTGATAAAAAGCTAATCTACATAGGAACATAGGAAGTAGCCTTATAGCAAGTTGGACAGTTCGTCCACCATAGCTGTCAACCCTCCCCTTTTTTTGCTGGAAATTCCCTTAATCCAGCGCCGTTTCCCGCTGCTATCCTGGATTGTTAGATATACCGTAGGCATAGACTGTCCCCGGGACAGGTGAGGCTGCTGCTGATCCCTTATTTTCAAATCCGAAAGTTGACTGCTATAGGTCCATCTAGCTCAGTATTGTCTAAGTGAGTGGCAATGGCTCTCCAGGTTTTCAGGTGAGTGTCTCCCTGAGCCCTACATGGAGAATCTGGCAATTGAACCTTCTGCATGCACAGGTCTATCACTGAGCTGAGCTGCTTTTTCAAGGTAAACATTTCACCAGGCTATTGCAAGCTCCTGGCTGGGAGCCCAAGTACTACAAGGCAGAAAGATGCCATGGCTGTGAGACCAATCCGACTCGATGGCTCAGAAGGGGCTGGGATGCCTGTGTTTTTGAACTTTTCTCTCTCATTGGGAGGAGAAAGAAAATAAGCACAGTAACCATCCTTGGGTTTATGTGGGATCTGCCAATTCCCAGGAAAAGCATGAAGCCTGTGAATAAATAAATCTGTCTGGCAGCCAACTCGCAAGCTTATGGAAAAATGCTTTTCAAAACATGCTGCCAAGGATTGCCTCAGACCAGGTAGAGTTTCACATCCGCATAATGGGGAGAGTGTTTTCCTTGAGCGCACAGCTCTGGGGTGCTGTCTATAGCACTGCTGCACAAGTTTTCCCTTCACTGCATCTAATTCTCCTGAAATAATGGAATTATAGAGTTGGAAGGTACCCCCAGAGTCATCTAGTCCACAACCCTGGCATGCAAGAATCCTGCCCATAGCTGTCCCTGTGTGGGCTTTTTTAATATCATATTTCCCCTGCCCTGCCTTCATGTAGTTTATTTGTGCAGCACATGGTCTCCTCCTTTTAAACCTCTGTAAGGTAGATCATACGTGGGCGGAGTGGGGAGTCCCCACAGGTCACCCAGTGGACTTCATAGCTGTGTGGCCAAATAGGTGATAGAAGACTGGGCCTTTGCGGCGATCTGCTGTCAACGTGGGGCATGCATCATTTGTGCTGAGGTGAGAGAAGCATGTTGCAGTCATGGCCCCATAGACAGCAGCACAATGCCGTAAGTAGTTCTAAAATAGCCTTTCTTAGGCTTTTGATCTCCAGAGATGTTTTGTACTACAATTCCCATTAGCCCTGGCCAGCCTAGTTGTGCTTGCTGGGGGCTGATGGAAGTCGTAGTGCAAGGCACCTCTGGAGATCCCCGATTTGGAGAAGGCTAGCTTCAGAAGACAAGGTGGTCCTCCTAAATAAATGCATATTTGTTCTATCCTGCTTTACACACAGATCATTTCAGTGCTTCTTCCCCCTCCCCTCTCTTTCTCAACAGAGCGGAGAAAACTGAAGTCCTCAGTGAAGATCTGCGACAGGTATTTTAATTTATTAATTAATGGCTGCCTTTGGACAAGGGGTCGGGGGAGGCAGTGGCTGTTTCTCACATGCTGGATGGGAAAGCTGCAACACAATTTCAGGCAAGAGAAGGGGAAATTTACCACAATAGCCAGAAGGGAATTTGAAAGGTTTTGGAGGGCAGGTAGTGTGGTCAGAAGTGAAATAAAATGTGAGAAGTGTTAGTATTCAGAGTCACTGTGCTTACTGCAACATGGCAGGTCTTTGTGTGGTTGTGACAAGACCTCCCTCTATTCCACTTAAGTGGGAAAATGACCTCTGCAAACCATTCAGATTGAGTAAATAAACATCTATTGTTTTACATAATTTGTCTAGCTACCAAGGCAAGGCAAGAAGAGAGGGAGCCGCCTGGTACACAAAAGTATGCTTATTGAGCCTAACAAGTTTCAAATATATAAATCCTTCTTCAGGGGCAGCCTTTGAAACAACCACCTTGAGACTTTGCTCTCCAATTCTATTGCAGAAAGAATCAGTTGGACACCAAGGACTTGAGCTGGTTGTTATGCAGGGTGCTCCCAAGGAAGGACTTCTATGCACCTCTCATTTTCCTGCATTTGGTGCCTTCCTAGTTTTCTCTTCCTGCCCAGGGCAGGAGCAGCAAGCTGTGCAGATTATTCCTGCCTGCTGGTTTGTCCTAGTCTGGCACCTGAGATTTCAATGGGTGTTTCCTTTATATTTTGAAGTTTGGCCTCCCAGCCATAAAGGAAATAAAAATAAGTGTAAGCTAGGATTTTCAAAATGCTGAAATTGCCCCATGTATTTCTCAGATATGGGGTGTGTGTGTGTGTGTGTGTGTGTGAGAGAGAGAGAGAGAGAGAGAGAGAGAGAGAGAGAGAGAGAGAGAGAGAGACAGAGAGACAGAGAGAGAGAGATCGATCAGAAGAGTGCAAAGCCCATGGCCTTACTTAGAGCCTCTTGGCTGCATGTGTTGCACATGTGTGAGTTTGAAGAGAGTTTGCTGATAAGCAAAGGCTCCGCCTTTCCCCTCGTCAGTCTCTGTTGAAATCTGGATCCTTTGCACTGGCCGAAGGGAGCTTTGTCTCATTCCTTTGTTGGAACAAGCAGCAATGTCCTCCCACTTGCGCAACAGAAAGCTGCTTGCACAACAGGGCTTCCAATTTCTCTTCTCCCCCTCTAGATTTCCCCAAAATCTGCTCTGGAGCGACCCCCAACCTTCTGGAGCAGATTTTGGGGTCATGAGGGGATCGCTGGCAGGAGGAGAGGAAGGAAATACACTTGTGCAAGCAGCATACCCCCACATGTTACATTGAACCTCACTCACAACCTGCTCTGTCCCGTGGGTTTCAGCTGTGTTTCGAAGCACGCATGTTTACTTGCTTTGCTCCAGGGGGAGATAAAGAGGATGCCCCTTTCTTCATGATCCCATGAGATATTTCTTTTCTGCCACGCATAAGAGTAAATTATGACCGCTATGTTTCTCACACTATCCGTATAAAAATGTACTGTGGATTGCTACTGCAGTGTCCCCTGAGTTTAGTAGAATGAAAGGAATTACTGAAAAATGAGTGAAAGCAACTAAATACCAGTTTTTAAAAAATTATCTTGAATTTGTAAAATGCTTATCAGTATACATTTATGGCTTTTCATTTGGAAACAGGGAAGCAGGACGTGAAGTTCCTAATTAGACTGCACTGCCCACAGCCTCCTCCTTGCTCTGTGTTTTCCAGCCTAGCTATATTTCACCTTCCAGACTTGAGATTCAGCTGTTTGTTTTATAGACGTGGGATCAGAAGCTATTTTCCCTTAATTTATTTTTATATTCCAACTTTCCTACACGTGACTAAAGGGGGTTATGGTCTTTCTGAATCAGAGGGGTGGGGAAAGGAGCAGATTTTGGCAGTGCTGCCGTGTAAATATCTGCAGCTAAAGATCTTTTTTTTAAAAAAAAAAGTGCCTTGTTGCCTTGGTGATCATATGAAATATTTGGAGTGGAGGGAGGTGGAGAGAAGCCAGAAATTGTTCCAGCCAACCATTTTTTTGCAAGCATGGGCTTCCCAGGCACAAGCGCTTGACCTGTCAACGCCCAAATGGAACTGCTTGCTCACTTGCTTGTTTGGCTTTGCTGCTGAACAGAATCCTTCCAAGTGTGTCTGCTGCTGGGTGTACATTTTCAGTTGCATCTCCTCCTCCTCCTGTGGAGTTCCACGTGTTTTGCCACATGGCAGAAAATGTTTCTGTCCTTTGGAATGCTCTCCTTTTAAACGTGTTAATTTCCAGAGATGGAGTAGGGCCCCTTCTGACAGGAGGAAGCTTTCCGTATGTTGCTCTAGACTCACTTAAATGCCAAAGGGCTTAACAATAAGTTGCAAAGCAGAAAGATGTGTAGACTTTAAGACCAGCTGTTTGCTGATAAGAACATCTGCGATGTTCCTAGTCTTGCTGGGAGAACTGAAAAGTTGGCATTTCAAAAGTGCAGTTTGCTCCCGAGCTGTGAGGCTGGAGCCCCTCTGCCTCACAGCATGGAGCCAAAAGGGGCCAAGGCTGTGTATAGTCCTACTCTGTGCGCATCCGTCTCCACAGTGGACAACTGACCTGTCAAAGGAGCATCTTCCTCTGTGCCTTAAATGTCTGGTGACTGTGTGGAAGAATGAGCTGCGTTAACCAAACAGAAGGTCAACGGCTTCTTGTGTGGTGACTTGGACTCTTCTCAGTTGCATGTTTTTGTCCCAAGTGACAGACGCTTTTTGGCCAGGGAAAGAAGAAAAAGAAGAAAAAAGTGTATGGGCCAGAAGAAATACTTGGATGCTGTTCCAGCTTTCTGAGGGGAAGCTGCTCCGTGTTCCAGTCTGCTCACCAGCTGCGTCAGCCAACCAAGCTGTAGGCAGCAGATTGAACATCCTGTTTGTGGCCAGTCTTGCAGAGCAGGGGTCCAGCTGAGCATCACAGAATTCATGATGAGGGGGATCCCCAGCCACTGTTTTGTGTTCTGTTTCACTGGGCCGTTGTTTGCAGGGCCATGGTTCCAAATGGTGTTGCATGAGAAGGGTCTGAATTGTGCCCTGGGTGCAAGCCATTCTATGCCCAGTGGAGCAGATGGGCCCTGCAAAGCCTTTTGTTTCAGTACTTTGGCAGTAGTGACATCTGAAGGGAGGGAGGAGGATATGTCAGCTACTACAGCAGACAGGCAAGGTGGGGGGGGTGTCCTCTGAAGCACCTGCTATTGTTTTGAGAAATTAATGCACAAGAGTTGGTCTTAAGAACATAAAAAGAGTCTGCTGGATCAGGCCAGTGACTCATCTAGTCCAGCATCCTGTTCTCACGGGAGCCAACCAAATTTTCACTCTGCCACCACAGCATATTAGCACCCAATGCCATGTTGTGAGATGCTTTGAGGATTTCAGTAAAAAAACAGGATACAAATCTACCAAATATTAAAAGATTTGGGGGAACACTTGTCTAGCATCATTTGCACGTAACAGGTTTTGGAAAAGCAAATGCAACTAGGCACTGAAGTGTTGCAGACCTGTATAGCCTCAGAAGTGGCAGGGCCCTCAAAGGTCATTTAGCCCACACCCTTGGCTGATGCAGGAAATCCTCTCCTACAGCAGAGGTGGGCATCTAATTGCTTCTTAAGAACTTTTAACAACGAAGAACCTGCCACCTCCCCAGGCTCTACTCTTAAAACAGCTCATGCTATCAGGGAGTTCTTTCTAACATGTAATTGAAATAGTCTTCCTTATACTGTGAATTTGTTTGTTCTGGTCCAGTTTAATAAATAAAATAAATAGACAGATACAGAGAAATTCCTCTGTCACCTACCGGTATGTGACAGCTGTTCAAATATTTGAAGGTGGCTGGTTATCATAGTACCTTTCCTGCAGACTACCTTACTTATAAACAGTGCCTTCCATTTTTCCACATACGGTAGGTCTTGGCCTCCAGGCCCCTCACCAGCTGGTTGGAGTGAGAAGTATTTTTAAGTGCAGCATTTTAAAAGGCTGCAGAGAGGATTCCTATCTGTTTACATGCCTCTCTACAGTTGAAACTTGTTCTGCCTTTTTTTTTTCTTTTTGGCTGGTTTTGTTCAAACAGAAACCATTCCAGAAGGCCTCCTTTTAACCCTCATGACTCATCAAAACACAGATAAACCACATTCCTTTTGCTGTTGTGCATGGAGGTTCCCAGCAGAACTTGGCAGACGTCTTTGCACTCTCAGATATTTGAACGAAAATTCTTTCACAGAGGGAATCTCAGTTCCTTATCAAATGCTTGCAGTTCTTTGCAAGCAAACCTGCCTTCCTACAGTGGCATTTCCTTTAATGTTAGACCTGCCAGTTGCCCCACAGTTGAAAGTGTGCTGTCTGCAAAAAAAAAAGTACCAGCCTACCTTTTCTGTCAGCTTGAGGCAGCTAACAATTAATAGTTTTAAAACAAGGCAGTGAAACTTTATGGCATGTCTGGCCAGACAGTGCTCTGTTCCCAGGGTTCTACCTGGGAGAGGAGGTAATGAGGCTGAATCAAATAAATGTTGGGTTTCATGGTGCAATTGCTAGACGTACAAAGAGCCTCATGTGCAGTTTCCCTTCCCTATTTCTTCACCATCTAGATTGAGCGCCGTCTCGACAACGTGAGGTCCGTATGCCACACTTCCTGCAAGAGGCTAGGCATGTGTTTGCATGGGCAGTCTGGAACAGATGCAGAAAAGAGACATGTAAGTGCCAATCCCTTCCAAGGAGAACTGTGCACCAGATTTGGCCAGGCTGAACCAGGCCAATTCAGGGAGATCCATGTTTTGGCCGAGTCAGGTAGCGACACGCAGAGATCAGTCCAGGCTGGGCTGCAAGAGTGATCTGGGGCTGTCGGGGCAGGAAGAAGAGGTACGCAGCTCACAGTTCCCAAGCTGGGGGAGCAGACCCCAACGGGTTGAATCCACGGCTCGCCAGCTGGTGCACAGCGCTACTTCCAAGTTCCTCACTCTTCAAGTCTGTCCTTCCCAAAGTGCTCCTGTTCCACTGGGCTCCTCTTTCTCTTCCGAGCACTGCACAGAGCTCGTCCAGATGTGCTGCCCAACATCTGAAAGAGAAAGGGATGCTTGGCTCCTGTTCTGGCAAGTCAGTCATCCTTCAGAAGCCTCTGTAATTTCGCAGAATCAAGTTCTCCAGACCCTGCCATGATGCTCTTACTCCCCGTTACTTTTGCATGTGCTATTTTTGGGGGGTTAGTTCCTAAGCACATTGTTATCTCCACCCCTGCAGGCCAAATTTGACCCACCGCAAACCTGACATAATATACAACATCAGTTGTGGGCGGTTGAGTGCAGTTCAGGGAAGCCGGCTGCACTGGCCAAACAGGGACCCCAGCGGGCCAAGTTTGGCCTCCAGGCCTCCCCTCCACCTTGCACAGAAATTTTGCACATTAGACTTCTTTAACAGAGCTAACTGCCTCTTCCTCTGTCATTGCTCATCCAGCACCACCCAGAGCCCTATCTTAGCTGGCACTTGTGGAGTTCAACACCGTTTACCTTCCCGCCGGAGCAGTACCTATTTATCTACTTGCACTTTGACGTGCTTTCAAACTGCTAGGTTGGGAGGAGTTGGGACCGAACAACAGGAGCTCACCCCGTTGCGGGGAATCAAACCGCCAACCTTCTGATTGGCAAGCCCTAGGCTCAGTGGTTTAGACCACAGCCTTAAATGATTCTCCACATTTGTTAAACTGAAAAACCCCTCACAGGTTCCATCTTCACAGTTGCTGGAGAGAGTTGGAATTGATGCTCCAGCTCACAAGTTGATGGACTAGGAACACAAGAAGAGCCTTGTAGCTGGATCAAGCCCAAATGCCCATCTCCTCCAGCATCCTAGTCCCACAGGGGCCACCCAGATGCCCCAATGGGAAGCCTGCAAGCAGGACCTGAGTGCAACAGCAACCTTCCGTTCTGCTATTTCCAGCAACTGGTAGTCAGAATAATGCTGCTTCTGACAGTAGAGATAGAAGATAGACAGCAGAGTTAGTAGCTGTTGAAGACAGTGGCACTGTCTGTTAAGTATGGTACACTCAGTCATCAGGTCAGCCTCCCCACCCAATGTCTCTTTTTAAATCCAGTGCACATCAGTCTGACCCACCTAAGCTCCACTTCCTTTCCTTCCCATTGTCATCACCATTGTCCCACCATCTTTTTCCCAGTGCCCAAGTTCAGCAGCCACAGGTTGCTACTCAGAGTAGACCCATTGGATTTATTGAACCTAAGCTAGGCTTATCCTTTTAACTTAAATGGTTCTATCTCTCAGTAGGAAAGTAGCATCGGACCTGGCATTTCCTTAACCCCAACAATAGCAATATTTGTTTTCTCTCTACAGAAAAAGCTTCCTCTCACTGCTTTTGCTCAGAATATGCAGGAAGGCGCTCTGCAGCTAAGCGATGAAACTTTGCTGGGGTAAGGGTTGCATCACTGTTATTTTTCCTGGTCATGGTCCTTTGTCATTTGTTCAGATATAACCAGTGACCTAATTTTATGCATGTCAGGCAATGCACCAATTCAGTATTTTTTTAAAAGAATACAAGCCAAAACAGATCTCATGAATTTGCTCCTGAAACTTTGGTTTTAAGTGTAACAATGAAAACCTTACATGACTCTCCTATAAGTAGCCCTGGAGATAAAAGGAGCTCTCATTACCTCTTTCCTTTCTCCCTCCCAATGCTTGGAATCCACCTATCTAAGGCAACTGTGTATTCTTCTTTGTTTTAAGGAAAATGCTGGAGACTTGTGGTGAAGCAGAAAATAAGCTAGCAATGGAGCTCTCTCACCATGAGGTGCAGGTTGAGAAAGATATTTTAGAGCCACTGAACCTCCTCTCAGAGGTAAGTTGCTTCTGCCGCTGTCCATAACCCAATCACGACCCGTTCCCTAAAATGACACAATCGTTGAGACCCGCCAAGAATCAGGTGTTGCTTTGTGTGCACTTAAGACAAATATAGCTGTCTGCACAAGAAACGTCTCAACTTTCAGCTGTCATCTTACCCTTTCAGACGGAAATCCCCAACATTCAAAAACAGAGGAAGCAGCTTGCAAAACTGGTGCTGGACTGGGATTCTGCAAGAGCCAGGTAATACAAACACAAACACACACACTCCTCTTCCTACTTCAGCACAGGAAATACCAGGATGGATTCCATCGTGGCTTTGGAAAAACCTTTCCATCTTGGTCCACTGCATTTGGGGAAGAGACATTTTAGCCTTGTCTCCTCGCTTTCCTCTGCTGCTCAAGATGTCTTCCAGCTCCCCAGACACCATGCGTCTATCTGTCTTGTCATAAGGACATATAGCTGGTGGAATGGAGTATGTGTTGGCAGGTGCATAAGACAGGAAACTGTAACACTAGAACTCGTGAACATCCAATTAAGCTCAGCGTTTGAAGATTCAGGACACATTAAAGGAAGTCCTTCTTCACATGGCATAAACTATGGAACTCACTTCCGCAGGAGGTAGTGATGGCTTCAAAAGGGGACTGGACATATTTCTGGAGGATAAGGCTATTGGTGACTGCTAGTCATGATGGCTGTGCTCCGCCTCTGTAGCTGGAGGCAGCAATGCTTCTCAATACCAATTATCACTGGAAACTGCAGGAGGGGAGAGTGCGCTTGTGCTCAAATCCTGCTTGCTGGTTTTTCACAAGGGCATCTGGTTGTCAATGTGAGAACAGGATGCTGAGCTAAATGGACCATTGGCCTGATCCAGCAGGCTCTTCCTACGTTCTCATAAACCCTAGTGGCTGTAGATCAGGCTATGAGTTGGCCTTGTGACTAAAGGAGGAATCTGTCTGGCTTGCTTTTTGCCCCGGGCCAATTTCACATCCCCAAACTTGCTTGCAGATCAGAACACAACTCTCTGTTCAATTATGGACTTCTCCAAATTTTGCAATGCAGTTTCAGTCTCCCCAAAATAAACATTTCACATAAAGAAATGCATGCAGAGCACATACTTTAGGCAGAAACGCATTGGGAAAAGAAATTTGCTTTTGCATTTGGCAAAAGAAAGGCAAGCAGACCATAGGGGATGCTACAAAAAGAATATGAGCAGCACATTGCTGTAAAAAAAAAAAACCAACGAAGGCCACCAACAACAAAGCTTGAAATACTTTAGTAGCAAGATACCAGCTAGGAAACTGTTGGGGCTTTGGATGACAAAGAAGACAGAGGCTCCCACAAGAGGCAGCAATGGCTACCAACTTGGCTGGCATTGAATGCCAGTTGCTGGAAGTTGCTAGTGGGGAGAATTCTGTTGTGCCCAGGTCCTTCTTTTAGGCTTCTCCTAAGTATCTGGTGGGACACTGTGAGAACAGGATGGTGGCCTAGATAGACCACTGGCCTAATCCAGCAGAACGCTTAAGTTATTGTTTAAAATAATTAAAATGCATTTTTAAAGAATCATATTTTTTCAGGTAGCAGTTGCACAGAATGAATGCAATTTACATGGCTTTTACTCCATGAGTTCTTTCAGTAAGTGTGCAAAAAAACAGGCCAGGGCAGACCTGTGATTGAGCACCAGGAAAACTTGACATGGAGCAGACTTAGGCTGGTCCATTGGTTCCACAATGCAATACACTGCTTTAGCTAAAGAGCATCCTGGGCTTGGCTTCTGAACCCACCTATGTCTGTGCCCATGCTTGTGCTGCTTCCCATGTTCTGTACCCTGCTTGGCACACTGCAGGCATCACAAAGTGTTTAACAGAGGAAGGGGGGAAAGTAGTTTGGAGACCTATGATCACTCCTCATTGCTTTCCCTCTCTGGTGCTCTTTGTGCAAGAAGAATAATTCTGATCTCTCTTGTGCAGATGGAACCAGGCCCACAAAACTTCAGCCACCAACTTCCAGGGGCTTCCGTCGAAGATAGATTCCCTCAAGGAGGAGATGGATGAAGCGGGGAATAAAGTCGAGCAGTGCAAGGTGCGTTGAGAACTCTTGGAACACTTCCCCAGGGAGAATTGGGCTGCATTCATACCATGCATTTAAACCACACACACAGAATCCTGGCAACTGCAGTCCAACCCTCACAGAGCTACAATTCCCAGCACCCATAACAAACCACAGTTCTCAGGATTCTTGCTCTTGTGTGTACTTCAAATGTATGGCATGTATGCAGTCTTGGGCTATTTATTCTGTTTATTTATTTGAAAGCATCTAGGACTGCATAGAATCTTTGTCCAAGATCTTCTTTCCCACCTGGATTCACAGATCTGCAGGGGAGGGCTGACCTCCTTATCTGGCTTCCAAAGACATTGCCCAGTTCCCCCCCCCCCCCAGAGAATATGTATCCACCCATCTCCTTTCTGCTGGGCTTTATTTTCTAACTCGCGTCTTCTGTTACCAGCCTTTTCTTCCGCTTAGTGGACATGTAGTGCAAAACATTGTCGGCCCAAAACTTGCTTTTATCTACAACTAACCTCCTGGCCAGGAGAGTCTAGCTCCCCTTAGCTATTGTTTTGAGAAGGCAATGGGAGGCATGATTTGGCTAAATTCTGGGGGAGGGCTTGTGGATGTGTCCCACCCCAATAATTCAAGAACTGATCCTATGGGCAGTGGCAAAGCTGCATGCTCCGCTACCAGGGGCAGAGAGCTGGTGGGGGCGTGGCTGGCACCCCCCGGGGGGGGCGTGATATGCCGCCTTCGGTGCACGGGGGGGCGCAGCGCGTGTCCGGGGGGGCTGCCTGTGCCTATGGGTCACATCCTGCACTGGGGAAGGGAGTTTAGGGGCACAGAACCCCTCTATTTTACTAATACTCACCATGGCTATTCCTCCCTGTAAATCTTTACTCTACAGCTAACTCTGTGTATCTCTGCTCCCACATATCATGGCCCAACAGTGTGCTAAGAGAAGCCAAATCCTATGATCAAAATAAATAAGGCAAATTGGCATATATTAGCAAACTCTTCATATATTTATTATTGTGTCACCCTGCTGCTTTGTATCTGTTACTTGCCTTGCATAATTTATTGAGGTTCTGCTAGCGTTCAGCAGGGTCAAGGAGCCATGCAGAGGCTCAACTGCTGGAACTTTTCCACAGTTGGAGGCAGTAATGCTTCTGAATACCAGTTGCTGGGAACTGCAGGAGGGGTGAAAGTGCTCTTGTGCTCAAATCCTGCTTGCCAATTTCCCACAGACATCTGATTGTCCACTGTACGAATGGGATGCTAGACTATATGGGCCCCCTTTGGCAGGCTTGCCTTATATTATTATGCTCAGGCACCCTCTCACACCACACATTTTGCTGTACCAGGGGTGGGAAACTTCAGGCCCGGGGGCCAGAGGTGGCCCTCCAAGCCTTCTTCTCTGGCCCTTGGGAACTTCCACACCTTTGATCAGCCTTTTATTTCCCTCCCCTTGTGTGGTTTTGCCTAGTTTGCATGTGGCTTGAATTTTAATGTATCTTTTTAAATAAAAATATATATTTAATTTGGGTGGGTGGGTGTTGAACCTAGGCTACTGTGCAAAGGCAAAATTTTGCATCTATTGCCCTTCCTATCACTAGCATTTGGCCCCCAGAAGGTTGCCTAGAAGGAAATGTGGCCCTGAACTACGCACTGCCTACTCTACTGCCAAGCTTGGTGGGTGGGTTTTTACAGCCATATCAATATTATAATAATGGATAGAATCGTGTTTCTGTAAAGCAGATACTGTTAGGCCAAGGAATATTTGACCTGATGTGTGGCTCTGCATATGGACCAAGGGGCCGTGGTTGTGCAGAATTTGCACAGCATGATGGGATTGTGCATTGGGAGGTGTTCTGGCCTGATGGCTGGTGGACAGGCAGCCTGGGGAGGGGGCAGTTTAAGCTCTCGGGTTTTGCATTCGTGTCTTCTTGGAAATTTGGTGCCTTTCATGGGCTTTGCTGTTGCTGACTTGCAGTTTGTCTTGTTCCCCCCTCCTCCTCTGCCCGAAAGGATCAACTTGCAGCGGACATGTATAACTTCATTTCCAAAGAAGGCGACTACGCCCGCTACTTTGTCTCTGTGAGTACCTCTCTCTCCTCCGAGAGCTCTTCCTTTCTCCAGACATACATTTCACATGCTTAATCCGACTGCCTGTGTGGTGTTGTTGTTGTTGTTGTTGTTGTTGTGTTCATCCAATGCTAACATTTTGTTTTTAAAATGTGGGTTCTATTCTCAGTTATTAGAAGCCCAAGCAGATTACCATAGAAAAGCATTAGCAGTCTTAGAAAAGGTGCTCCCTGAAATCCAGGCCCATCAAGGTAAAGTAAACCTGTGCTCTGCCTCCTGCTTTTGCCTGTGCCACCTTTGCACTCTCCTCCTCTGACTTTTTCTTTTTTATTCTCCCCCTTTGGCATGCCATCTTTCTGGAATAAGGACACGGGGCCTTTCTTAATGACACCATCTTCCCAAATTGCCCCCCCAATCCTCTCTGCAGCTGCATTTCTGACATTCTTCCAAGCCTCTATTAATACACTAACAAACCACGATGGATTTGGTCTGAAACTCCTCAGGGGGCAGCACCATGCCATGAGCCTGCCAGATCCACCTCTTGGCTTGCCCACCCAGAGCCACCACCTCGACTGGCCACCTGTTGCTTTTTTGATTGCCATATTTAGGAATCCATGAAGCTTCCTGATACTACCCAGGCTAGTATTATCTGTTGAGTGGCAGTAGCTCTTCAGTGTCTCAGGCAGAGAGAGGTGGTGTTTCCCAGCCTTGAGATGCTAAAGATTTGAACCTGAGATTCTCTGTACGCAAAGCTACCAAGCTGTGGCCTTCCCTTCAGGGTTGAGCTTTAAAGAGGCCATTCAGAAACTTGGAAGCAAGCGAGGTGTCTGGAGAGTGAGCAGCAGGGCAAGGGCAGCCTTCTCCATCCTTTCAGATGTATCCTAGTAGGATTGTTTGGTGCTGGGAATGTTGGGGGTTGCAGTCCAAAACATTTGGAGGGAGCCAGGTTGTCTAAGCCTGACCTAGAGTGGCAGGGAGGGACAGGTGAGTAACAGGCATTGCAGGGCACTAGAAAAAACAGTAGCCAGGTGCCTACAATTCAGAAGTAGACTGCCTGAGTACATGGAGGTTCTATATGGTGATAATTTCCCACTCCCTCCATTTCTATAGTACAGGGGCAAATGGCAGTCCTCGCGTAGCCATCACAGTACCATCCAAATGCAAGAGAGGTTATCAGTAAGAGATCAGCAGAAACAATTCCAAAGTTTGAAGAAGTGTAAAAATATTTAGGAGAAAATCATCCTTAAGGCAGTGGGGCATTGGGGGCGGTGCTCAGTGTTAAATAAAAGCTGATGGACCACTTGTGAGAGGAAGAATGAAAGGGAGTATCCTGGAGTAGGGCTGTGAACTGTCTGGCTGGCTGGAACGGTGAACAGGTGCCCACTCCATACTGCAACACTTAGTTGTCCTGCTGTTTAAAAAGCCTTAAGTCGTTTTTCTAGCTGCCAGTCATTCAGAGACATGTATAAAGAGTTCTGCAAACTAAAACCAGCACTCTAAAATCATAGTATCTTCTACTATGGCTAAACGACCCTTGATAGATGTGGCCTCCCCCAAATTGATCTAAATCTTATTTATTGGCCACCACTGTCTTTTGTGGCAGTACATTCTGTAAGCTCATTGTTGGCGGCTAGTAAGGACCCATGGCTGTTCCAGGTTTTGATGGTGCTTGTTGATACCATGCCCCACCCCTTCCCTACCCCATGGGAGACTCCACAGTATGGCAAGCATCCCAGCCATGCCGCAATGAAGAGAAGAGAGCTGCCCAGGGCACCTGCAGCAGTCCTGACTGCCGTGTCTACTCGGTGCAGCAGTCCTGACTGCCGTGTCTACTCATCATAATGCATATGTGTGCATGTGCAGCCTGACACCAAAGTGCAGAATAATCTAGGCTGGGGATACTAATAGCTCCTCACATCATCAGAGCAAAGTGTAGACTTAATAGCAAGAGAGAAAGGGAGAAGTAGAGGCTCAGTGGGCCTGATTGGGCCTGTGGTCTTTGCAAACCCATCAACCACCTGATCCACGGAATTGCACTGGAGTCTTCCTGGTCTCTCTGAAGAAGTATGGTGGCAATTTACGTTTGAGCAGGAGAGAAACGCGTCAGCCATTCTGCTTTGGCCGGCCCTTGCTGCTGCATGTCATTTGGCAATGAGCCGGAAGACAGTCTGTGCTCTGCTGTTATCCATGTTGATGCACTTCATCTTCTGCCCAGGAAAGGGGCTTGGGAGGTGCCCAGTTGGGTGCTGGTGGTTCTGTGCACCCTGGTGCCTTGTGCCACGGCAATGTGGCAGAAGCATCAAACGCCTTGGAGTGACCTCAGACATCTCATTGCTAGCACTTCCTGCATAACTAACAGTCTGCTGATGCTCTTAACTCCTCCATCTTTTCAACTAGAAGAGCAAATAATAATTAAAGAGTGTTTTCTTTGGCAGATTGGGGAGAAAAGAAGCTGGTTTGTGCAAAACGATTTGCAAGAGCCATTTTTTTTATTTAAAAAAACTATTTCCTCCATATTGCAGTGTTGACAAAGGTAAATCTGGATCACTATAATGATAGCAGCCTCTGCTGTCTTGGAGAGCAGATTGAACAGCCTTCCAAACATTTAATCTGTCAACATTGTGGTTTCATGTTTGCCTAAAGGGGCAGGTGCTACACCTTTATATCCTGTGAGCAAATCCTGTCTAAAGTCAGCCAGGTGATGTCATGCTGTGCCTTCCTCTTGGATCCAGTTCACATCCCTGTTTAAGTGTGTGCTGATCTGCTCTTGACACAGTGCTCAAATCTCGCTGGCCTTTGGAACAGGGTGGGTAAGCAGCTGGCAAAAATACAGCTGGCGAGCCTTTCTGCACCAGGTCAACCTGCTTCCATGCCTGTGGCAAGCTAGTCTGCTCTAGCTTCACTCTATAGGAAAACCTCAAACTGTGGACACCATATAGAAAAACCCAAATAGGGTGGGTGGGGAGAATACATGTGCAGAGGCACAATGGAAAACTTGGTCCTTATGAGAGGAGAAAGTACATTCATCTGTAGTGGGTTTTCTTCAATAACCGCTTCAGTCGCAGTGTTTAAGACAGCTTTTGTTTGGTCAGAACCACAGTGGCTGCTAGGGAACCCATAAAGGTGTGGAGTCCACAGGATTAAAAGTTACACAGGCTTGTATAGAGGCATTCCCTTGCCTTTGCATTACACATGCCAAAATGAAGTCACGTTCTCAAAGGAAAAGCATGCCTGAATTAGCGGGGGGAAATTTGTGTCTACTTTCTATCAATTTGGCTCAAGGCACATTAGTACAGCCTAAGCAAGCAGATTCTCCTGACAATGTCCTTTTCCACATTGTTTTTACACCTGTTCACATATAAGCTACCTATCAAGGTATGCGGTGATCATGCAACCTAGCATTTCATAGGTACAGTTTGTGACCCAAGCAGTGTGGCCTATGGTAATTGGATTCTGGGACACAGAAGGGAATTTGTTCTCAAAGACCCACAGAAAGCCTAGTTTCAAACAAACCCCCACAGGCTGGTGGGTGGTGATTTCATTTTGCGAACAGCTTGCAGTTCTGAGCTTGCACTGAGCATCTTGAAGCATGAATGTCAAGGAGGCCATGTGAATTTGGCCTTCAGGAAAAGCCTGGCTTTTTTGCACAGGAGTCAGCAGCCAAGTCTTTGGTGAATATGATTGCTTGAATTGTGAGCCCTGGCATCTAGAACTGCATCAGCCGGTTGTACAGAGATGGGCAATATTTGAGGGCATTGGCTGTCGGGAGGATTCTTTCTTTTTTTCCCCAAATGACTTTGCACAGGCTTGGCATCCTTGCTACTTTCCCAGAGAAAAATTTAAAGGGCTTTGCCAAGTGAATGGTTCAAAGCTGCTCATATCATTGCTCACTGCTACTCCAGATTCCATCCTTTTACTACATGGCAGTTGTGTTGCTGACTGTTAATCGTGCCTCTCTTGCTAGACAAGTGGACTGAGAAGCCAGCTTTTGGGACTCCCCTGGAAGAGCATCTCAAGCGCAGCGGCCGTGAAATTGCCCTCCCGATTGAGGCATGTGTGATGATGTTGCTGGAAACTGGCATGAAGGAGGAGGTAGGGCACCCATCATCTCACTGTTGCTCAGTGCCCTCCAGTGCTTTGAACTACAACTCCCATCCTGTTGGAAGTTGCAGTCCAAAGCCTTCTGGAGGGCACCAGGCTGGGCAAGTGGCAGCTTCAGCCACTCTCTACCTTTTTGCAAGCTAAATATACCCCTCAACTGTTCCTCATCCTTCTTAAATTGTGGCAGCCAGAACTGGACACAGTATTCCAAGTGTGGTTTGACTAAGGCAGAATAGAGTGGTACTATTACATCCCTTGATCTGAACACTATACTTCTGTTGATGCTGTCTAGAATAGCATTATTTTTTTATTGCTGCTGAATCACACAGTTGACTAATGTGAAGCTTGCGGTTCACTAAGACCCCTAGATCCTTTTCACAGGTACTACTGGCAAGCCAGGTGTCTTCCATCTCATATTTGTGCATCTGATTTTTCCTGCCTAAGGATAGAACCTGACATTTGTCCCTGTAGAAATTCATTTTGTTGGTTTGGACCCAGCTCTTTGTTCTGGCAAAGCAAAGTGATGTGTATTGAATTGAACCGAATGTTAACACCTTTGAGACTGAGCAAGCTGCTTGGTGTAACGTGCAGCCTTAGCAGGTGCTGAAGGACGTTTTGTCATGGTGCAGAAACTGCCCCCGTTAAGAGGATTTCTCTTTTCCGTCATGACACAGGGCTTGTTCCGGATCGCGGCTGGAGCTTCCAAGCTAAAGAAGCTGAAAGCCGCTCTGGACTGCTCCACCTCGCAGCTGGACGAGTTCTACTCTGATCCTCATGCCGTGGCAGGTAGGTCGTTCCCAAGAGAGTGGAATTGTATGTTCCGGGGGCGTGGTTCAGGCTTCATCACAAATTCAAGTATTTCTTTGGGGAGTGGGGCACATAGGTATTCATGGCAAAACCAGCAGGGCTGGCACTCAGGTGTGAGAGGTGCAACGCAGGCATGAATACCATAACATAATAAGAACCCTTCTGAATTAGGCCCATCTAGTCCAGCATCCTGTTTTCACAGCAGCCAACCAGATGCCTCAGTGGTAAACCCACAAGCAGAATTCAAGCACAAGAGACCTCTCCCCTCTTGTGGCTTCTGGCAACTGGGATTCAGAAGCATTGCTGCTTCCAGCTATGGAGGCAGACCACAGCCGTCATGTCTATTAGCCATTGCTAGCCTTCTCCCCCATGGTTTGTCCAATCCTCTTAAAGCCATCCAAGTTGGTGACTTATCACAGCCTTCTGTGGAAGAGAGATGCACTGCCATCAACCATCTCCTGCTGCAGTGTTGCTGTAAGTCAGGGTTGGGGAAATTGAAGCCCTCCAGAGGGCATTGGACTGCAGCTCCCAGCAGTCAGCATGGCCAATTATCAAGGATGATGGGAGCTGTAGTCCAAAAAACACCTGGAGGGCCACAGATATTCCCCATCTCAGCTATCAGCAGCCGAGACCAGGTCTTGTGTTGGGTGCCCTGGCTAAGGCCACTTCTGCTGTTCTGGAAACATAAGTAAGAAAATCTTCAGAGGCAGAAAGCTGTGAAATATGTCTCATTTGAAGGGGGGATGCTGCTCTCTTGGTAACATAGAAAGCATAACTTGAAAGTCCTGCCCCTCAAGGGATCTTTGTTTCGAAATTGTAGTTAAATTGATTTTCCCTGCTGCTGTGTTTGTGTCCTACCTCTGCTGCTTTTCATATTGCATCTGGTATTTTTATTGTATTAGTTTGTCTTATTGATTGTAATGCTGCCTTGAGAGTTTTGTTGGTTTAGAAAAACAAACAAAAAAACCCACTCTAAATAAAAGGTCAGCGTGAACCATTTTGGGCCATCTGATTTCAGTTAGCAGAGGAGAATGCCAGCCTGCCTAGCAATAACTCTAGTTCTGGGGCAGCTGCCTTGGATTACTCTGTTTTATTTACACTTATAAATGTACATCTCACCCTTCCACAGCTTTGTCTGTGTACCTGCAGCTCCATGAATTTAACATTTAACACAAACTATTACATTTCATCCAGTCAGTCGCCTCAATGCAGATAGAAATAAGGTTTGTTTAATCAGCTTGCCATGTTGTGCAAATACAACACTTTCAGTTGGCAGTGGCAGTTGTGTCACAGTGAACTCTGCAGGAACAAACTCCACTTCTCCCAGGCTCATCCTCCTCATCCGTGACCTGGCACTAAACTCTGAATGCACTCGAATAAATGCAGGGTAGGTCTTGACTTGGTTGAAGGTAGAACCTCTTCCTTTAATTTCCAGCGGGCTTCAACGGCATTCAAACTATATTTTATATTTATTATATCTGTTATTTTTATATTTTGTTTTTCAGGCAAGCTTGGCCCCCAAAGCAGGTTACAATTAAAATTCGTCACAGGATGAAATGTAAGGAAGTGTGTGTGTAGATAGATAGGAAGAGAAAGGGTGATGTTCGCAGCTCACTGAACCCATTTTGTGCTCCTCTGGGCATTGCCTTGCTGGCTAGTTTATTCCATTGTTGCATTTTAACCCAAGCCAGTAGCTGAACCTACAGCCCTGGATGCTTGGGGGTGCAGAGAAGCAGGTGGCCGAATGTCCCTTGCGTTCTCTCCCCAGGCCACACCCCTCCAAAACTTGCCGGGATTTCAGAGGCAAGACCCCCAACATGCCCCTGAGTTGGAGACTGGACAATGCTAGTAGAGATGGTTGCCTAAGGCAGCCTAAATTGTTGAACCTTGTGGTGGCGCTCTTCAGAATGTCAGCTGCAGTCACCTGGCTGGTTTGGTTCAGCCAAGGCATGGTGTGCATCGGAAGTGCAGATGGAGGGGCCAGAATCAGAGCTAGCTGCTCTGGCACCCGGAACGGCCTGCGGAGGCACATCACCAGTGCCGCACGTCCCGGGGGGGGCAGCATCCGGGGGGTGGCGCCGGCAGCAGGGAGCGTCTGGGAGGACGCCGCCCGCAGTGATGTCAAAACCCACCCCTCAGGGATGGCACCCAGGGCAGGCCACCTCCCCCTTTCTCTGCTACTGGGAGGGCTCCCTTGTGGATGAAGCAGGCTTCATGTTTTTAAGAATTCCCCAGGTATTTCTGCAAACCTAGCCCCTTTACCTGCACCATCTGAGCCTGTCTTTTGTTTCTAGGTGAAGACATTAAATCTGTGTGCTTTCTTCATTTTTAAAAAACGCAGTTGGCCAGCTGCCCTCCTTGAGATCTGGTTGCTGGCAGAAGGGAAGCCTTATGACAGTGTCTTGCAGCACCACCTAGTGTGTGGCCTGGGTAGTGAACACTGCCACGCCATTGAAAAATACTAATTTTTCTCCTTCCCTTGAACATGAAAAAAACCGTTAATTAAGAATGTACTTTTCTCCAGCTGCTAAAATTTGGGTTGTTATGCAGAGGGGAAGGAGGGAGCAGCCTCAACATTGAAAATGTGGTTTGTTAAGGACATTGAAGAAAGGGCAAAGGTTGAAGAGTGAATTCAGTTATGATATGGAGGCTGGGGAAACAATTTTATTATGATTGGGTATTTATTAGGTTTGTGAGGAACATATATGGATTACATATTAACTACTATAACTTACTCAGACTAATTTGAAATGGTGTTAACAATTCAATATTATGATTAGTGATTGCATTTATAAATGTGTAGTACATTGCACTTTATTATATTTATATTAGCATACTAGTGGCCTTGATGCTATTGTTGAGTATTTTAAATTGTGTTACCTTAGAATTCATCTGAAAAGGAAGTTTGAATGTATTGGCTAGCAGTTACGCCCAGGTTTTTGAATGGGAGTTGATTGTGAAAATAGTTGGCATCTGCCTCAGGAGGCAATGGAAGTATGCCTTTGAGGGTGAAGTGAAACCATTGGAGAGTTAACAGCGCCTGCTGTGGCTGTAGAGCCTGATATGGAAGAGACATGTTTTGCTGCAGCTGGGGCAGATGAAAGGTGTCCAGTTGTGTTGATGTAGGTGTACTTCTCTCTGTGCTCCTCCCAGTGGCCGTTCCTCCTCTGGTCACTGCTTATGAATGCACAACCTGACTGATTGTCTCCACGCAGGGTTAATGTTGCCAGCCTTCATGTCATGTTCACATACATCTTTGTAATGCAGATTATGAACAAGCAAACAAATACCGGTATTACCAGTCCCTTTTGATATATGATGTACATTTCAATTAATTTACAACTGTCCTTGATTGCACATGTAGATGGAAAGTAAGCACAACTGCATACAGTTAAAAAAAGATGATGGTGGTGATTATTATTATTATTTCTACCCCACCCATCTGGCTGGGTTTCCCCAGCCACTCTGGACAGCTTCCAGCACATGTAAAAACTCTTAAATTTCTTAAAATGTCACTTCCTCCAGATCTTCTGCAACCATTGGAGATTTCAGAGCAGTTTTGTCCCAGGGGTGTTTCCAGCAGAATCTGTGCTTGCTTGGTGCTGCTGTAGAAAAAAGGTCCCTGTTGTGCCTTGATTTTGTTGGGTGTGCCACCTTCAACAAAAGTGTTGTCGCAAGCTGGGGTGGGAGGTCAAGTCTTCCCAGTTTTGCCACTTCATGCCTGCCTTGTTGTTGCTCCAGGTGCCCTGAAGTCTTACCTGAGGGAGCTGCCTGAGCCGTTAATGACCTACGCCCTGTACGAGGAGTGGGCGCAAGTTGCAAAGTAAGGAGAACATGAAATGGGCTTTTTCTGGTTTGGGGGGGGGCAGAAATGGTCTTCCTGAGGCCCATAAAGCCTTCTGAAGCATGCATCTTCTCTCGATACTCCCTTTGTGTTGCTTTTGCTCTTAAAATCTCCTTTCAGATTATGGCCTTCTCTCTGAAGCCTGCTTTGAGCCATTCCTCCATTTGTTTCTCGCCATTTCCTTTTGCTTTGAATGGAACCTTACATTTTTGCAGAGCCCTTGGCTCAAGAGAACTTATTTCTTTCCCCAGCATTCAAGACCAGGACAAGAAACTTCAGGACCTGTGGAGGATTTGTCAGAAATTGCCAAAGCACAACCTGGCCAATTTCAGGTAGGGGACAAGGAGGTGCGGGGTGTGCTTGGTCCTGTACCATGTGTCACACCGTTTCCCACCAGGCAAAAGAGTGGTTGTCTTAAAAGTATTCCAGTCTCCCATTCCCCAAGATCTACCTTTTTGTGTTTAAGCTGAAGAAAACCGGCGCGACAGCTAGAAAGAAGAATGTGGTTATTTATTTGTTTTAGCCCTGAGAACTGTTTTGCTGGACCTTCATTGTCTATGCTTCCTTTTGCAGGCTGTACTGCTTTTGAGTTGTTAATAAGGAAAAGGGGATTATAAAGTATTAACCGATTCCTATAATCACAAGGGTGAAACGGCTGCTAGGCCGTATATTTTAGGAGCCATTAAGGACAGCAGAATGGGATGCAGGCAGATTTGATGCGCACAAGAGCATAGAAGGAAACCTTAGAAGCTGCCTTATATCGAGTTAGACCCTTGGTTCACCTGTCTCAGTATTGTCAGCTCTCCAGAGTCTCAGGCAAGGATCTTGTCTTGGCCCTCTTTGGAGATCGAACCTGTGACCTTCTGCATGCAAAACAGGTGCTTTAACTCTGAGATACAAACACTACCTAGCATGAGGTTCTGTTGCTCGAGCCCAGTGAAATGAAGAGGTAAGAGCTAGGCAGTGGTTTCCAATGGATGATGTCCCGTGTTAGGCAGCGGAGTGGATTTCTGTTAGTGTTCTCTGCCTCAGGCACCAAAATGCTGTGGGTTGGCACCAAAACTCGTTTGACACGGCTGTTTGTTGGGTGCTCCTGCCCAAGTAGCTGTCAGGGTTCAAGATGCTACAGGGGACTTTTAGCCACCCCTTTCTTTCTCCCAGAAGAGAGAATGAGCGGAGAATTTATTAGAATCGGGGTGGGGATGTCCCTGCAGTGTATTGAGCCTTGTTTCGCATCCAGCTCTTTTAAATCCTGAATCATTCCTGGCAGGTACTTAATCAAATTCCTTGCAAAGCTCGCTCAGTACAGCGATGCTAACAAGATGACGCCCAGCAACATTGCCATCGTGCTGGGCCCAAACCTGCTGTGGGCCAAGAATGAAGGGTAAGTGATCGAGGGACTTTAAAACATTAAAATAAAACCCTGGTGCAGCTTTATGTTTTTAAGCACAAAACCATTAGCAATTTGCCATAAGCAGGTTGACCACTCCTCACACTTCCACTACACTTTCACATACCTTAGTTTACATGTTTTTTTATCAGATAGAAGAAAGTCCTCCACACAATGTAGAGGTAAACTATGGAACTCTCTCACGCAGGAGGCAGTGAGGGCTACTGACGTAGATGGCTTTAAAAGTGTATTAAGCATTTTCATGGAGGAGAGGGCTATTGATGGCTACTAGCCACAAGGGATATGTTCAGCCTGCGGTGCTTCTGAATACCAGCTCCTGGAAACTGCAGGACAGGAGAGTGCGCTTTTCTTGGGTCCTTCTTGAGATACCCAAGCCCAGCCCCTGTGAGAACAGGATGCTGGACTAGGTAGGGCCATTGACCTGATCCAGCAGGTTCCTTACACTCACAGACCACGATTAGGTTGCCCAGCCCAGCTGGGGGATCTATTTGGGTAGGGGGGGGGGAGGCCAGCTCTTGAGCATCTGCAGGCAGTTCTGGATCCAAAGCAGAGTTGGGGGGGGGGGGTTCCACTGCTAATGAATCCCGGCAGGTTAGATCCACACCAGTCTTTCTACTGATTTCTATTCCATTTATTTGAATATGTGTATTGGAGGGGGAAAGAGCAAGAAACTGATGATAAGGAGCAGATTTTCTTGGAGGTAGCACAGAGGAGGTGGTCTTCTCTGGCAAGTTTGCTGCTCACTCTGGATTTGCGTATGTGTCCCTCAACAGCTCCCTTGCAGAAATGGCAGCAGCAACATCCGTGCATGTGGTAGCAGTTGTGGAGCCTATTATCCAGCACGCCAGCTGGTTTTTTCCTGAAGGTAAATGGCCCGTTTTCTCCATTTTCTGAGGTTAAGATGCTATTCTAAAAAGTTTGTTGCTGAATGATGAGCTGTTGTATACATAACGCTTTGTATCAACTTTTCTTAATGAGACAAGAGGTGCAGAATGAATTCATCTCAATACTTGCCTGTATGAGCTATAGGGTTTCTTTGAGGCTTACATAATATTTATCTGCTTTGAACTAAAATTAAGTCCCGGGGAAAGATAGCAAAAGATGCCTTTCTGAACCACTTGGGAGATGGGCCAGGGCAGATGAAGAATAAACTTTCTTTTGTACTCCAGAGGTGGATTTCAACGTGTCAGGAGCCTTTGTGGCGCTGCCTGCGGTGAATTCGAATCACCTGCACACAGGGAATGACTACGACTCGGGTACCTTGGAACGGAAGAGGCCCATCAGCATGGCCGTGATGGATGGGGAGCAGCTGAGGAAGGAAGGGTAGGGCAGCCCCCCATCTCCTTCTGACTTTTGTACTCCCTTCTGGCCCCAGGGGCTTAACCTGTTCCTTCAACACTGTTGGGGAGAGGTCAACTTAGGCCTCTGCCTGAAGTCATTTCCGAGGTCATTTATTCGCCTGAACCAGCCTTCCCCTCTTCCCCATACGTTAGAGATTTGGGCTGTTTCCACCAACTCTCCTTTCCCTCTCCTGAGGCAGAACAGTAGCTGGGTAAGAAATAGAGGCAAGTCAAGAGTCTCAGAATCACAGAATTGTAGAGTTGGAAGGGTCATCTAGTCCAACCCCCTGCAATGCAGCAATCACAGCAAAAGAAGCCCCAAAGAGCCCAGAACTTCTTGGTCCCTTCTGGCATTTCTCATCTCGCCCCTCCTTTCTCTGCCCTAGAACGTGTTTATTGTCTGTATAGCTAGCTGATCTCTGAAAACCGGTGGAAGTTGACAAAAATCTCTCACGTTTTTTCCTCCTCACATAACCAGTTTGCACCTGGGAAAAGTACACAGTGCAAACTTCCATTTAATGCAGTAGCAGCACAGGTGCTAATTGTCTCCATTAGCAGAAACCCACTAATAGTTTGAAAGCCTGAAAGTCAGATAGGCGGGACTCTTAACAAGCCCCTTAATGCAGCAAGAAGGAGTCCCAGTGGGTCTCCCCCCCTTTTGAAGGGAATCCTGCCATTTTGACACCACCCCAAAAGAGGCCCCAAGGGCCGACATGCATTCAGGTTTTGACACCCACTGTAGCGCAAACCTATCTAAGGTTGAACTGAGCCAAGACATTGTTCTCCTGAGACAGCTGGCCATGTCAACAGGGCCCCTGGGAGCCCCATAGTACAGTTGGGGGCAAATGTGGTGCCGTTACAAACAAGCCCTTAGTGGTTCCTTTCCCCCTCGTTGCTGCAGCCTGAGGAAGATCCAAAGGTAACATACTAGCATTTCCTTCTCCCTGTGTTCCATGCATGATGCAGGCCATGGGAGGCTGGTGGGGGAAGCTGTCGCTGTTGCCTACCTTCTGAGTCATTGGAGCAACAGTAGATGGGATTTCTCTCCTCTCAGATTGTGCAGTGCCTACAGTAACATGGTATGAGGAAGGCTTCAAGTCTTCACAGCAGAGACTTCTGATTTGGTGGGGCAGCAGCATCCATTGCCCGGTGCTAGAACACCCAGAACCCACTTTTGTCGCTTCTCCCCTCTGAACAACCCATTATAGCTTTTGTTTCATCCCATCAGTCTCATCCCCTTTCCCCTCAGCTGTCTGGCAGGGGTGGGGAACCCATCTTTTAGCCCAAAGGCCACATTCCCTTCTTTTTTGGGTGTATGTAGGGCAGTTCAAAAGCACGTCAAAGTGCAAGTAGATAAATAGGTACCGCTACAGCGGGAAGGTAAATGGCATTTCCGTGCACTGCTCTGGTTCGCCAGAAGCGGCTTTGTCATGCTGGCCACATGACCCGGAAGCTGTACGCCGGCTCCCTCGGCCAATAATGCGAGATGAGCGTGCAACCCCAGAGTCGGTCACGACTGGACCTAATGGTCAGGGGTCCCTTTACCCTTTAGAGCACATGCCAGTGATGGGTGGGGCCAGAAGAGGAAGTGGGCAGGGCAGTTAACAACAATTTATCATTTTCTACGGTAGGCAAGTTTCTCCAAACATTCTCACACACCCCTCAATTCTCTACTCGCCCCCAAAGCTCACTAGGTGACTTTGGGCCAGTCACTGCCTCTCAGCCTAACCTACCTCACAGGGTTGTTGCAAGGATTACATGAGGGGTGAACCATGTACACCACCTTAAGCTGCATATAAATGCAGTAAATAAATAAATGATCAGAGTTCACAGACACTTTCTAGCCAGGCAAAAACATGCAGGGAGGATGTGATTCAGGGCCAGTGAAGGGTGTGGCCTGGGCAGAGGTCTGAGGGCCAAGGAGAGACACCTGCAGGGCTGCTTTTGGCCCTCAGGCCTGAGGTTCCCCACCCCTGTCCTGGAAATTTGTTGCTGCCTTAAGTTGAACTAAAGCTAGGCAGGCTCTGCTTATCCATCTGCCTTCTCAATTCATGTTGGCATTAAATTCCAGCCTAACAGGCCTTCCCTCCTCTTGTGAATGGAAGAGCATCATAGTTCAAAATGCAGAGGTTTTGTTTTGCTTTGTTTTTGTTTTGTTTTAAAGTTATGCTTTGGCTTACTGCAGTGTGGCTAGACTAGAGGTCATTCACCACCTATCCATTGCTAAGTTATGGTAAAAGTCTCCCATTTTCCATGCTTTTGTTAGTGCAAATTAATCAGGGTTGTGTGTTCTGTCCTTAAAAAAACAAAAATCATTTTAGATTAGATTAGATCATGATTAGATTTTGCAGATGAAGCAGAATCGGCATATTTGGTCTTGTTTGGCATCCTCCTGCATTTGGTGGACATGCGAAAAAAATTCTGCTAGGCACACCCTCCTTTCCATGGAGGATCATAGTCAGTCTCCCCAATGGGGCTTCTAAGAATTCATAATGCAGTTTGCCCACCTGTTCCAAAACCTTCGTTCCTGGCTCTGCTGACTTCCTGTTTCTTCAAGAAGCTGGATTCTGTGCCGCCCTTTCTCTGAATTGACCTGGTATTGCAGAACACACCCAGCCCTGCAATTAATACTGAATAGAGGTACAGATGCAGCGTCCTTGGCTTAATCAAAGGTGGCAGCAGCTTGAACACATCAGGCTTTCGGATCAAAACTGCAACCAGCATCCTTTTGGTGAGAAGAGGCACTAGTATACATTACTGTTTTTGTGCCAGGAGAGAAAGTGGTACTACTTCTTCTGGCATGGATAAATGCTCCTCTGTTCCTGTGACCCAAATAGTTACACCGTGGACATAATATCCACATGGCCTTGATGTTTGCTCATTGCTCATGTGCCCTTCCTACCTGTTTGATTGTGCCAAGGTGCGTTGCATGCCTCTTAACTCTAACAATGTCCTGCAGACAAGTTTTGAGAGCTTTTCCCTGCTGCTTCTTTGCTTGCCGAGTGACAGGGACTAGTCTCTTGTCCAGCCCTCGTAGCTGAACTGCCCTTGTTTGTTTTCTGGGTGTTTTTCTGTGTAGCTACTAGTCCGCATGGTGTGTTTTCCTTCTCTCTCTCTCTCCTCTGTAGCTATGGTGTCAAGGTTATGGACTTCCAGGCGAACCCCAGGAGAGGTGGCACTATAAGTAGAAAGCACACAGCCCCAGCTTTCCAGCCACCACTTCCACCCACTGAGGTTGGCCCGCTGGCGCAGGCCACAGCGGAGCAGCACCCACAGGGCCCTGGGACTGAGCCCACCCCCTTGGGTGCTGCGTCCGCCCCCCTTCCCGGCCCAGCAGAGCAGTCCCAAAGCCAAGGCGCTGAGGATGGCAGGTAAGATGGAAAGAGTTCAGACCGAAAGACTTTCACAGAGACTTCTGTCTGTTTCAGCCTTCCCCAACCCTTTTTGGACTACAACTCCCATCAACCCCAGTGGATGCTGAGAGCGGTAGTACAAAGCAACTGAAAGGTCTCATGTTGGGGAAGGTGGATCAATTTAATCAAGGCAGTAGCAAAAATTGAAAAAAGCTCCTGGCAAGAGACCAATTCACATGTTCTTCCTTCGTGGTCAAGGTGTGCCCCATATTTTGCCTCATTTGAAAGGATTTAACTGGCAAGGCTAGCTTGCACTTTTTCAGGACTCTCGCAGGTTGATGTTCGCCTGGCTTGGCCACTGCCTGGGAGCAGGGGTTGGTGAGTGCAGGTCGACTCCTGCTGCACACCCATATGGCCCCAGCTGTGGAAAGCAGCCACCCTCTCTCTCCTTCCCACCCAGCCTTGAGAGCCGAACAGCTTCTTCCTTCCTGCCCCATAGCTAGAACCTCCATAGGTCTGGTCTTTTGTGTGGGTGCCCAAGTAGCCTGCGCCATGGGCCGCCTCCTCAGCCTGAGTCATGAAGTCATAGAATGGTAGAGTTGGAAGGGACCCCAAGGGTCATCTAGCCCAACTCCCTCTCTTTCCCGTAGCCCTTTCTTCTACCACTTAACGTGGGTGGTCAACTGAAGCTCAACATGAGCTACACACTGTTTCAAGAGGAGTTTGTCCTAATGCTCCCTGTTGCTTTTCCATGTGTGTTCCTGGATGTGCAAATTGTCCTGGAGTGAAGCATAACCCCCCTGGAATAACCTCACCCTGCCCTTGTCAGTGCTTAACAGCAGTGTGCCCCTTACCCACACAACCCACCCACCCCATGCATGTCTGTGTTGGAAAGTACACAAGTGTGGTTTGGGGGTGGGGTGGGGGAGGGTAGGTTAGGACCAGCAACTCAGAAGTCAGTTTAACTTTCTTACCTACCCGATAGTGTAGCCCAGGCATAGGCAAAGTCGGCCCTCCAGATGTTTTGGGACTACAACTCCCGTCGTCCTTAGCTAACAGGACCAGTGGTCAGGGATGATGGGAGTTGTAGTTCCAAAACATCTGGAGGGCCAGGTTTGCCTATGCCTGGTGTAGCCTTTCCCCAACCTGGTGCCCTAGGGCTGATGGAAATTGTAGTCCAATGCAGGCAGAGGACACAATCAGACTTGGAGAAGGCTGCCACACATAGTCCTAACCCCAACAAGCCCTCTGAACAGTATTTTATGCACCAGGGCAGGTCTCAGCCTGCTACTTGGATCTCTTCACCATACTTGTGTAGTGGGATCTTTAGAGAGAATCAACTTACGCCTCCCAATAGCAGAACATAGGAAGTGCCTGCTGGATCCCATAGCCCATTGAGTCCAGCATCCTGTTCTCACAGTGGCCAGCCAGGTGCCGAGGTAGGAAACCCTCCAGCAGGACCAAGCTCAAGAGTGCTGCCCCACTTCCATGTCTTCCAGAAACATGCTGCCTCCGACCCTGAAGGAGCAGCCTTTGATCAGAGTCTTTTCTCCCTTCCCAGCAGTTCAAAACCAAAGGACCCCACGACTCCTCCGCCCACGAGGAACGGGGGGCACATGAGCGCTGCTCAGGCCTACCCACAGCCCAGCCCTGGCACCAGCCAGCTCTCCGTGGGGCAGTCGCAAGTCTCTGCGGGGCCCAGTCCACATGCCGTCAGGCGAGGTTAGTCCTTCAGGAGTCTAATGAACATGCCTGCTTTCCAGGAATAGGTTGACGGCCGTCTCAACATACTAAGCTTAAAGTTGTGACTCTTCCTTAGGCATCTATTTCTTGTTCATGGCAGTAGCATCACTTGTGGGTGGGAGGGGGCGGGATAGAGGGAGTTATTCCAACACTGACTCTCCTGTTTTGGGCCGGAGGTGCATTAAGAGGCAACGGAATGTGCCCAGTGTTTTTTCTAGAGTGTGTCTGACATGGCGGTGGCTGGCTACTACTGTCATTCTGCACCATCCACCAAACATGGAAGATGATGCTCTATTAGCCTTATTTATTTGCTTGTTTTCTGTGCATGAGTGTTTTAACTTTAGTTAGCATCTCTTTTGCACTAGGAGAGGGTGGCGGGCAAGGAATGATGGGCAGGGTCATGAAGTGATTGACTGAAGAGGGAGAGGGGAGGTTATTGAGGAGGATTAAATTTATTACCTGCCCTTCACCAGCAGGTCCCAGGGCAAGTTACAACCATTTACAATTCAGTATTAAAAACAGTTAAAACATAATACGTTCAGGGCCCTGAAGAAGCACATCTCCTGCAAAAAGGCCAGGGTAAAGTGATTGCTGAAATCTGTATAGTGAGGAAGCCAGGCTTCCCTCTGGAGGGAGTCCCACAACAGGGGCCACCACAGAGAAGGCTGTCTCCCAGGCCATGAGCTTCTGATGAAGGTGCAACTACCAAGAGGTCTCTTTTGCTGGTGTTAGCACCTGGGAAGGTCTGTAGGGAAGGAGACAGTCTTTCAGGTACTTGAAACCTAAGTTGTTTGGGGCTTTTTACACTAACGTAAGCACTTTGAGAGCAAATGCAACTACTTTTGAAGAGGGGTTATATGACTTTTGTAGGCAACCCCAGAGAGTAATCTGACTTTTGCATTTTGGACCAGTTGAAAGTTTTCAAGTTGTCTTCCTAAGGGCAGCCCCATCTAGAGCACATTGCAGTAGTCCAGTCTGGATAGTTGAATGCAGGGAAGGGGGCCATCATGCAACTTCATCCTACTTTGCATTTTGATTGGTCAAATGCAACTTCCAAACAACCCCTCTGAGTTCTAGGAGGCTTCAGGTTCTGCCAGGTGTTTCCAGGGGCTTGATACCTCTCAGGGCAGAAAAGAAGAGAGGAGCTTTTAAATGTTAAGGACAAGAAGCTCCATGTTGATGTGAGGCGGTGAAGAGACTGCTTCTGAGAGACATTTTTTAACCCCTGACTTTTCTTTCTGGCCTTCCTTGCAGCCGTGAAGAAGCCTGCCCCAGCCCCTCCAAAGCCAGCCAACCCACCTCCTGGGCAGCCAGGGAACCAAAGTGCCCCCTCCGCCCCTCAACCGCCCTCCATTTCCCCAAAGCCCCCCACGAGAAGCCCTTCTCCCCCCAGCCAGGGAGCCCCCCAGCCCAGCCCTGTCCCATCCCAGGGCTCTGCCCCCCGACGGTACTCCAGCAGCCTCTCCCCCATCCAGGCCCCCAGCCACCCGCCACCCCAGCCGCCCACGCAAACAGTGGCCACTCCTCCTCTCCAGCCCAAGGCCAACACTCCCAGCTCTTCCCCACCTGGGTCTGAGTCCAGCCTTGAGCAGCCCTCGCCCACTCCTCCCCACACGCCCACGCCCCCCGACACCCCACCCCTGGAGAAGCACAACCCTGCAGTCACCTCCCCGGCTCCTCAGCCCCTCGCCCAGGATGCTCCTCCAGCTCAGTCGCCCCCTCCTCAGATGGGCACGTTGCCCAGGCCGAGGCCCGTGCCCAAGCCAAGGAACCGCCCCACCGTCCCCCCTCCACCGCATCCTCCTTCTCACCTGGCTGGAGACGGTCCTCTTCCTGGTCCCCCTTCAACGGCATCCCGCATCGTGACTGGTAAGGACTGCTTCTCTGTCAGCTCTGCCTCTGTGAACCTTGTGATTAAAAAAAAAATCCTGTGCCTGGAGGTGGTTGGTTGGTTGGATGTGGCTGGAGAAGGGGGAGAGAAACGCTCTCATCTCCACCACTGGGACAGAAGTGGAAAGAAGGCAAGGAGAAGGAGTTTCCCCAGAAGAAGAGAAATGGCTCCAAACCCGCAGCAGGCGTGGTTTCATCTGGGGGGGTGGTAATTGCAGTCAATCCAAGAGGCCCATATGGAGTGAAAAAGAAGACAGACAAAACTCATTTGGGGCTTTGTATCAGCTAACGCTGAAACGCCTTTAAATCAGAGCAGTTTCACGGCTACAGCTACCAAACGTTTCTTGGAATCGCAAGTTGTTATGTGCAAGTTTCTAGAGACAGAGAGAGATGCTTGAAGTGTGAAGAGAAAAATGCTTAATGGTTGGATAGATAAAAATTATTTTTTTGCACTGTTGACCGTATTTCAAATTTCTGCATAAATCAGATTTCAAACACTATCTAGAGTTTTCACACTCAAGAAGGATTGTAGCCACATTTGTCTGTGTGCGTGTGCACGTGTGCGTGTAGTTTTAGCATACCGTTCTTCCCCTCCTCCATGCCTCCCCATCAGGACAGCTGCACCACCCAAAATGATTCCGTTTCACCCCACCAACATTGACAAGCAGCATGCCTCTAATTGATCTAGCTTATTGGAATGTGTGGGAAGCTCTGTGACATTTTGTAGCCGTATAGCTAGGGATGGGCTCACAAATAGGCAAAGCCAGGGTTTTTTGTGTTTTTTGTGGGTTTTTTTGCTTTTATTTATAAAAATATTTCTGTGTCATGATGTCATAAAATACCAGAGTGGTTTACAATGCTAAAGCAGAGAACATTGTTTCAAAAAATGAAAAATGCCTATAATCTTTGAGGTGGCTGGCAACTCAAAAATAAGAATGCATCAGCGGCAAAAGCCTGCCAGCATGAAAAGGTCTTCAAGATATACTGGAAAGTCAAAAGAAGACTGTGACTGCCGACATGAAACACACAACTTAATCTTGAGACCAGTTGGGCCACTGTGACGTGGAGTCGCTTATCCCAGCATGTCAGACTGCAGGATTTCCTCACAAACTGCCCCAGTCGCCATTTCAGCACTGCAGAAGCTGTGCATTTAGAAAGCTCTGTAGATGCTAGGAAGAGCTTTGTTGCAGCCAGATTGTGGCTCAAGTCCCTTTCTGTGCATATAGAGGAGGAGGATGCTTTGTCCTCAGGAGTAGCCCCCCTCCCACCTAACGAAGCAGATCCTCCTTGACACTTAACGAAGCAGATCCTCTGAAAAAGAATGTGTTACCCATTTAGGAAGCCCAGGCTGCATCAGTGCCCACAAAGCTGACCAACGTCCCTGCCAACTTTTAATCTGGGTTGGGTGCTTCTTAATTATGCTTAATCTCAAAACAGCATTGTGACGATAAAAACAAGGCTCTCCTTTTTCCTTTTGCCGTAGGCTGAAATAGCGCATGCCCCATCCTTTTTTTTTTTTAATTTTAGCAGACCCTCTAACATGTTGACCACCTTCCTGTGCTGGAGCTTAAAGGGCGCTGGGAATAATAAGAAGCTCTATTTTTTAGCTGTGCAAATAACCCATTGAATCCCTTCTAGGTTGTAACGCCAACTTGCCAATAATAATAATTCTAATTGAGAATTTTATTAAATAATCTAGATGTTTGACCTGCATTGTTCAGTAGGAACTGAGATTGGAAATGGTAAGGAGGCCCTTCGATTGGCCAGAATTGTTGTGAATGCATAATCATGGACGCAGCTTCGTCCCTTTACTAACAGGTCACTGTTAACACAGCTTGCTTGCACCCAGGACTAACCCTGCATGTCAAAGAAGTGATGCTACCCTTGTGGGTACCTTTGTTTTGCCCCCCCTTCCTCCTTTTTAACACATTCACCGGATGTATCCCAGGATCCTGCCCTGCCCTGTCCGTTATTTAGCTTCTTTTCTGTCTGCCCCATCCATCCATACTTGGAATATGGAATGAATTTCTACTCTTCAAAAATATCCAGAGCCTCATAGATGGCAACACCCGACCTACAAGGCAGCCCTCCCCTCCCCTTTCTCTGTTTCTCACTATGGGGGTGGGGACTTGTTGGTGTGTTTTCCACTTGAAACCGAGACTAAGCCTTAGAGGCTCCGCAGATACAACGCTGAAGATATTAGCAGCTTCACCGTTAATTGCTGAACCATAACTGGTATTAATTAAACGTCATTCCCTTTCCTAGGAACATGGAGTGGGGAGAGAGAAATAAGATGGGGGAAAGGGGTCACTTGTACAGATTGAAAGCTCACATATAAATGGGAAGCTGTTGAGCAGCTGAGCCCAGTCTTCGGGGCAAGTTGCGACTCTGCCACTCTGCTCCTTGCATGGAAGTTTGTGCCTGTGGAAGCTGCTGCAGTTGGGTGGAGCTGAGAAAGGTGGCCCTGTGTTGTTCCAAGCCATCCTCGTAAGGCAGTTGTTAGGGGGTGGGGATTGTATTAGGGCAGGAGGAGAACTGGGTTTCAGCTTCCCTGACACAGCCGAATGCATTGCATTCTGCACCACCCATGGAAGCACCTGAAATCTGCAAGGGCTCTGCTCTGTCACCTTCAAGCAGGGCTTTGCATTTGAAAGGAAGAAGTGACACTTGCCACCCAAGTCCCAGGGGCCTGCAGGTACTTGAAAACAAGCCCTGTTTCCATGTGCAAGATGTCAGGTGTGCTTCTAGCTTTTCAATGTGGTGGGAGGAGTGTCTGCTGGCATCAGGCTGCTTCTCTGTGCCACACAGGATTTCATGGTGTGTTTGCTGCTGCTTCTTTGTTGTTGTTTGGGGCGGGCGGGTGCTGAGTTGCAGTGTATGGCAAATCCTGAGCAAAATGTTTGTTCCAACCCTTCTCCACTTCCAGGTTCTAGCAGACTTGCTCTGTAATTCTGCAAGCTTTCCCTTGTATTTGAGCAAGTCCAGAAGACGGATATCATCCCTACTTTGGGGATCAGGGTAGCTCCTTCAGATGAGATTTCCTTCCTAAAGCAGTGTCTCTGTCCCTCATGGTGTCTCAGCTAGCAGTCCTTGGGCCCCATATAGTTGGACTGTCCTGCAGTGACGCTGTGGTCTAAACCACTGAGCCTCTTGGGCTTGCTGATCAGAAGGTCGGCGGTTTGAATCCGCGTGACACGGTGAGCTCCCGTTGCTCTGTCCCAGCTTCTGCCA
Organism: Zootoca vivipara; assembly: GCF_965207765.1. Classification (NCBI taxonomy): domain Eukaryota; kingdom Metazoa; phylum Chordata; class Lepidosauria; order Squamata; family Lacertidae; genus Zootoca; species Zootoca vivipara. The sequence goes on from NC_142596.1 coordinate 29,705,279, forward strand.
ACCTAGCAGTTCAAAAGCATGCCGGTGCAAGTAGATAAATAGGTACTGCTGCGGCGGGAAGGTAAACAGCGTTTCCGTGCGCTCTGGCTTCCATCACGGTGTCCCGTTGCGCCAGAAGCAGTTTAGTCATGCTGGCCGCATGACCTGGAAAGCTGTGGACAAACGCTGGCTGCCTTGGCCTAAAAAGCGAGATGAGTGCTGTACCCCATAGTCGCCTTTGACTGGACTTAACTGTCCAGGGATCCTTTACCTTTACTTATTTTTTAAATTATATATATGTCCACACAGTTCTTCCAGCAGTTCTCAATAGACTGCTTTTTATTAGCTTTGCTTCCTTTGGGTAAACCCAGGGATAAGGTTGTGTATATATATTTTTTTCCACACTTACAACACTGTACAAGTTCAAGATCTGGAAGCAGGGCAAACTCTCATCACTTTTAAGGTCTGTTCTGCAAAGAATTAGACTCAAGCCTTTATGGCTGCAAGATGCATTTAAAAGGATGTGGACTGGTATGAGGGGAGGGATGGATCCAAAGTTCCCATGGGGCCAGCAACCCAACTCCTTGCTTTTCCCCATAACTAGAAGAATAAATGAATGCAATTTCTTGGGGTGGGGGGGGGATGCTTAATTTCTTTGGGTCATAGAATCCAGTGTTTTCTTGGCACAGTGTTGGGGTGGAGGAGTTTTATACATATACATCCCTGCCCATAAGCTTCCAAACACCTCTTCTCTGGGTCAGCCTTCCCCAACCTGGTATCTTCTGGATGTTTTGGACTACAACTCCCATCAGCCCTTGAGGGTGACGGGAGTCAAGAGTCTAAAACATGGCCATGGGGGTGGCTTGGGGTGATGGGAATACTAATCCAAAACGACTGTGCTGGCTGGAGCTGATGGGAGTTGCAGTCCAAAGCATCCACAAGGCTCCAGGCTGGGGAACGTTAGTCTTACTTTCTGTCGTCTCTGTTCACAAGTCTGTGCCCTTTCATCATTGGTGTTGTGTGTTTTCTTTTTCCCCCCATGTCTTCTCCGCGCAGACTCTAATTCCAGTATTCAAGAGCCACCACGAGGCCTCCCTGCTGCGGAACTTCCAACAGAGTCGTCAGCTTTGCCAAACCAGAGCTCCCACAACCACCTTGTGCTCGACATCAATCACGATACCGAAAGCACCGCTTTATAAACGAAAGAAACCACTCCAGGGCCCCAGCTGCTCCTGCCCCAGCGGGAACCTCGCCAGTCAAGGCTCTACAGTGAGGAGCTTATGGAAATCGAAAGAAGTTTAATGACCTGTGTCTTGACCAAGGTGCCTAAGCTGTGGCTGGGATGATGATTGTCTGGCTGCCCCCGAAAAGTATATCGGAAGCTTAATTGCTGCTGTTAACAGAGACGGCTGAACAATTCCAAGAGAATCCAAAGCAATGCATGTATCATGGAAACAACCTTTTAAAGGCCTCTGTTGAACTCTTCCTCTAAATTCCTTTTTTTTTTTGCTCTTACCAAGGAGATGGCTCACAAGAGACGTTCTGTCTCTGACATGCTGCAGACTTTGTTAAAATATGAACCAAAAAAACACAAAAAAAACCCCACAACCTCCACGTGTGCTGGCAGGAGGAGACTGCTGGTTCTCAGTCCCTTTTGCCCTGGCAGTGGAGAAAATCCTTGTGCCTTGATGGACTGTTATACTGTAGAAGGAAATGTACTGTCTCTCTAACCATTTCAGCTCGCTCTCTCTCCCTCTCTCTCTCTGTCGTCCGGTGTTGTTATTTACTCCCCCCCCCTTTTTTTTTTTTTGGTTTTCATAGTTATTTGTATTAACCATCCCTGCTTTGGTTTCTGTAACCCCCATAAAAACAGCTGCTGTCAAGCTGAAAACTTCGGAAAACTTTGTGTATTTACTTTCAGTTGTTATAAATGAGTTGGAATTGGAAAGCGGTTTTCTTTTCTTTTTTGGAAACATCACTTTGGAGTCATCTGCTTGGTAAAATTATTCTCACTTCTGCTGCTGTAAGGAAAATGTCTTCTAATTAAAATGGTACACCATCAGAACAGCTGCCCACTCTGGGAGGGGCATCACTCCCTTCGAATAGCACATTCAGGGGTGGGGGAACAGTGTGAGCCAAATAGGATTTACTCCATCTCTACACTGGCTAATTAGTTCCACAATAGCGTGTGTGCATGCATGTGTACATAAAAATACTAATTCATTGAAAGTGAAGCAGTAGGCAAAGATGCGGTGTCGCTTTTTGTAAGTCTCTTGGTGGTAGGAGAGCAGAATCGAGTGCAGTCTCTAATTTAGAGAGTGCGGCCCCTCAGAAAACACGCACCTTGTTGAATTTCCCTTACAGTCCCCATGTTTGAATGGACACCGAAACTGTAGGCAACACCTGGTTTCGCTAACACGTTTATTGCTGCCTTGACCCTTTCTCCTGTGTGCTGGAAGGAAGTTTAATGGACGTTGGCATTCCTAGCCAATTCTGCAAGTTAACAGCACCCTTGAACTGCTACCCACGAAAACGCTGGCAGTTTGGAAGGTTTCATGAAATCATATGAGTAGGAGTAGGCCACACACATTCTGCAAGGAAGGAGGAGGAGATTATAGGCAGTGTCAGATAATTAACAAATCCCTGTACACCAGACCCTCTCAGGAGATGCTTTCCTGCCCTTGGGCAGTAATAGTAGTATGGAACTGTTATAAATAAACATAAGAGGAGCCTGGCAGTTTGATCAGGCCCAGTGGCCAAACAGGTGCCTGTGGGAAGCCTGCAAGCAGGACCTAAATTCAAGAACCCTCTTGCTACTTGTAGCTCCCAACAAGTGGCTTTCAGAGGCATAATTCCTCCAACAGTGCAGGATTACCAGATAGGCAGAGTCAGCACTGGCCTGTGGGCTCCATGCCTCTTAGGGACCCCTCGGCAATGAATCAAAATAATAAATGCTGATTTGAACTTGAAAGAAAATTACAATCAAGTTTTCTTAGTTCAGTGTTTGTCCCATTAGAGCAGGGTGCAGGGCAAGATTTCTACTGCCATGGGGCCTCCACAGGATTTAATCTGGCACTGGCATAAAGTAGCCATCATGGCAAGCAGCCACTGCTGTTCTCAGATGCAGGATGGACGAGCAGATCTTCCTCTCAAAGGCAGGTCCCACTAGTTTGGTGGTTCCAGGGTCTCCAGGCATAGGAGACCCACCCCCTTTGCCTGAAGTTAAGCAAGTTTAGGTCTGGTCACTGCCTAGAAGGGAGACCTCTCGGAACCACCGGTCTGCTACCATGGAATCCATGACGGGGGACAGCAAGCAGGTGTGAAGGTAAGATCATAGTAAATTGGACATCCCTCCAAAGCTGCACTTCAACTTCCTTTGACGAGCTACAAGAGCCCCTCTGGGCAGGTGCATGATATATGCATGGCTAAATTGTAAAGGTAAAGGGACCCCTGACCATTTGGTCCAGTCGTGGCCGACTCTGGGGCTGCAGTGCTCATCTCGCGTTATTGGCTGAGGGAGCCGGCGTACAGCTTCCAGGTCCTGTGGCCAGCATAACAAAGCTGCTTCTGGCGAACCAGAGCAGCGCACAGAAACACCATTTACCTCCCCGCTATAGCGGTATCTATTTATCTACTTGCACTTTGATGTGCTTTCGAACTGCTAGGTTGACAGGAGCTGGGACCGAGCAACGGGAGCTCACCCCGTCGCAGGGATCCGAACTGCTGACCTTCTGATCGGCAAGCCCTAGTCTCTGTGGTTTAACCCACAGCGCCACCCATGTCCCTCTGGCTAAATTGAAGCTTGCTGGAAAAAAAGGGAGTCTCATCCACTGATCTGCCCGCCTTTGCTTCTGCCCCATCCAACACTGACATGCAGCCCTTGAGCTGGAAAGGGCAGTGTGGTCTAGTGGATAGTGTTGGACTAGGACCTGGGAGACCAGGGTTCGAATTCCCACTCAGCCATGAAGCTCACTGGGTGACTCTGGGCCCGTAGGATAAAAATCAAATCATTAAATAAAGGTTCCCCACCCCTGACCTATAGACTTCACTTACTTGATTGTAAAGCAGTTTTGACATATTCAGTATGCAAACATGGTTGCTCCTTCCCTCCATGATTTTCATTTTGTACCCCTGCACCCACCCACCCAGGATGCTCACATACTGGAGATGGTGCCTACTGGCTGGAAGGGTGATGGAAGGCAGCGTACCTGAATCCATTTTAGGCTGCAAAGGATTGTTGTATATCTTCAGAAACTCCTCTGGACTGAGGCACTCCTTAGCCGTGCACAAATACTGGATGGTTTCTGCTGGGATCAGAAGTTCTGGCACGACCGTGTGGAGACAATCGCTGAGGCCTTTATTGCCCACCTTTGAGGTCCACAGGGAGGAAGCACAATTTCCAATAGAGAGCATTGCACTGATTAGTTTTCCTTCTGCAACTGGACGTACTTAGCTCACCTTTTCTTCCTTAACAAATGTTCCCAAGTCAGCTTATTAAGGGTTGGTTTGTATTTAATCACGTAAGATAAGCAACCTAACGAGAAAGCAAGAACTTAAAAACAGTGGGCTCTAAAGCAAGAGATCTGTCTTGGCTTTTTATTTCTTAGTTATTATTCGTTTGATACATATTGTTACTGTATGTGCAAAATAAAAAGTATACATTAAAAATACCATAACAGATCAAGCAAAAGCAATAAAAGCAAGTTAACTGCAGCAGATCAGGCTGAAACTCCCACCCCCCAAATGCCTTCCAAAACAGATGTCTGAGACTCTTAAAATCCTAGGGTTGTGGGTTTATTTTCTTGGCCAAAAGATTACTGTATTGCAGGGGGTTGGACTAGATCAGTGTTTCTCAACTGCTGTTCCGCGGCACACTAGTGTGCCGTGAGACGCTGGCTGGTGTGCCGCGACGTGCGGCGACGAGAAGGGCGATTTGCATTGTCACGTGCCTGGCGGCCGCCAATACACAACACTAACCCGCCAGAAAGCAATATTTCTCCTCCTCTTTCCCAAAGCTCAGTGCAAACGAGCCTGGCGGCCGCCAATACACAGCACTAACCCGCCGGACGGCTTGTGAAGCCTTATTACAGGAGATTGCAACCAACACAGCAATTGGCAAGTGTTTCTTACAGTCATAATTATAGTCAATATAGGGCGGCACAGAGTTAATTTTTTAAACTTTTTTAATGGTGGTGTGCCGCGTGATTTTTTTCACGGAACAAGTGTGCCGTGGCCCAAAAAAGGTTGAGAAACACTGGACTAGATGACCCTCATGGTCCCTTCCAACTCTACAGTTCTTAGAACACTGAAAGAGCCTGGCTCCTGGGTCAGGCCAGAGGGGGCCCATCTAGTCCAGCATCCTGTTCTCACAGTGGCCAGCAAGAATCCCCAAATGAAAGCCCACAAGGTCCACATGTGATCCTCACTCAAAGACAAGAAAGGCACTAGTTGGAATGAATAGCTTATTTTCTTGGGATCAACTCTGCTAGCTTTGGGGTTATCAGGGCCAATGAGATGAAGATAATATGATGAGGTTCAACACACACACACCTTACCTAGAACTCATAGACAACCAGTGAAGCTGAGTGTTTGAAGACTCTGGACGGATAAAATTAATTTCTTATACACACAGCACCTAGTTAAACGGGGACTCGGTGCGACATGAGGTGGATGGCTCATGGGGACTCGGTGGATGGCTCATGGGGATGGCTCACGGGGACTCGGTGCGACATGAGGTGGACATGGATGGCCACATGCTTGGATAGTTTTAAAAGAGGATTGGACACATGCGTGAGGGAGAGAGCCATCGATGGCTACTAGCCACAGTGGCTGTGCTCCCTCCATGGTCAGATGCAGTAATGCTTCTGAATATCAGTTGCTGGAAACCACAGGAGAGGAGAGCGCTCTTGTGCTTGCATCCTGCTTGCTGGCTTCCCACAAGGAACCCTTCAGCCACTGCGAGAGCAGGATGCTAGACTAGACAGACCATTGGCCCTGATCCAGCAGGCCAAATGTCCTTACCTTGAGAGTCGCAAGATAAACTCCCAGTCTCAGGTTGAGGGTAAGGCACTCTGTGATCACTTCCTCTGTCGTCTGGGTCTGCGTAACGTCTTCAAGAGTTACTGGGACTTCCACTGCTGTGGCGTACCACTGGTTGAAGAGTCTGGTCGGGATGTTGTGAGACATCGATAATATCTTAACGTCGTGTATTAAAGCACTGGGGGTAGGGGTGGATGGACAAATCCGTCAGCTTTTTGATTCTCTCCCTTTCTCATTCTTCCAATCTTAGATTCAGTTCCCCATGTTTCCTGGGTTTGCGTGAGAATTTCTCCTAGTAAGCACATTTTTGCATGAAGCTTTGAAAAATATAGACCAGGGGTCAGCAACCTTTTTCAGCCGTGGGCCGGTCCACCGTCCCTCAGTCCATGTGGTGGGCCGGACTATATTTGGGGGGGAGGGATGAACGAATTCCTATGCCCCACAAATAACCCAGAGATGCATTTGAAATAAAAGGACACATTCTACTCATGTAAAAACACACTGATTCCTGGACCGTCCGCGGGCCGGATTGAGAAGGCGTTCAGGCTGCATCCGGCCCCCAGGCCTTAGTTGTCTACCCCTGATATAGACATCTTTGCAAGCAATTTTCTGCCTGCGCACTAAGAAGGAGGCAGTTGATGGGCAGGGTCATATTTTGAAACTAAGTAAGAATATGGCAGGTGAGTGGGGGCTGCACTGCAAGGGGTTGGACTAGATGACCCTTGGGTCCCTTCTCCAACTCTACAATTCTATGCTTCTATGAAGGAAGAGTGAGGTTGGTAGGACTGTGCTCTATTCACCCTAATGGACCAGCCCCCATCAGCCTCCCCTGAACAAATTTCCAATCACTTACTTTGAGTCTTGCTTTTCAACAGCTGCCAAGTCCATAAGAATGTGGTAAATTGTGCCACTGGATGCCTACAAATTATTATTATTATTATTATTATTATTATTATTATTATTATTATTTTGTGCCACTGAATGCCTAAAAATTACTACTACTACTACTTACTACTACTACTACTATTTCCTTTTTCCCAGACCAGGACTCAAGGCAGCTTGCAGATAAAAATGCAAAACACAGATAAAACAGAAAAGCTAAATGCATAGAAAAGACCATCATTAAAAAGTAATTAATTGAACAGTAATACAATTGAAACAATATTTAAAAAAAAAACAAATTTATTACAAATGTGAATAACAACAACAGTAAAAGCATTACATCACCAGTTCTTTTCTTAAAAACAGTAAGTCCCTAAAGGATTGTTGGAATAGAAAGGTTTTCACTTGCCAGTGGAAGAACAGCAAGGAGGGAGCCAGTCTGGCTTCTCTAGGAAAGGAGTTCCAAAGTTCCAAAGTCTGGGAGCAGCCACCAAAAAGGCCCTCTCCTGCATCCCCACTAAACGTGTCTGTGAGGGTGGCAGGACGGAGAGAAGGACCTTCCCTGAAGATCTCGGAGACTGGGCAGCTTCATTTGAGAGAATCTGGATTTTCAGAGGGAGCAGGGAGTGGGGGAGGCATAAATGCTCAAGTCACACTGGGGTCTGATATCCTCTGTTACTGTGGACAGGAATGGAGTAGCATGAGAGGCAGAATGTGAGTTTTGACATTGTTTCTAAATTTTGGGTTTGATGGATGTTTTTAAGTCAAATACTGTACTCATCTTCGGGCATTTCCAGACTCCCTATTTTCAGGTGGGATTCAACTGCCTATCGACAAACTCAGCTTGCACAGTTGAAGTTGGTCAGGCCCTTGCAAAATAAAGCCACTTTCCCCAAAGACTGGAGAGTTTTCAGTAAGGAAATTGAAAGGCACTGGGAAGTTTGGGATTATAATTACTTGATGCAACTACATCTACTGGTAACTTCCATACATACAAATCAGAATGAATGCACAATAAGCAGCCAATGTTGTCTAAAACTGCCCACAAACGTGGTGCAAGCCAATCAGACTGAACGATCAATAAATTGGCCACCTGGAAGTGCAGTTCCAGAGTTAGCTTCCAAAAAACCCGCAAAGCAGCCTTTTGCAGGACCCAGCTGCCCTCCGGTGGCCACTTACCTGAATGTAAATCCCATTGAACAAAGCAAATCGTTGTTATAAGGAAATATGTGCAGGCATTCAGTTGCATGTGGGATTTCTCTGGGATTTGTGATTAACCTGCACTATTATAGAAAGAGGGATCTCTTGGCTTGAACCTGGTAGATCTGACTCACCTCTAGAATCTGCAGAAGACAGTGAGAGTAGATGAGGAGGATGCCAGAGGGGGATTCCCCTAGGTGGATCTTGGAAATCCTCTGGAAAAGTTGCTCATGGTATGCTTATGAAGAGGAGGGAGCGAAAGGAGACCAACTGAGAGATCCGCTGGAAAAATCATTGCCCAAGCGTAATGGACCCAAACAGGTCATGGCCACACCCATGGAGCCACACCCCTTCGAAGACTGTGCATGAGCCGACGAGATGTGGCCCACTGGAGTTTTGTATCTGGCCCTCACTATTCTTCTTCCCACATCATATCCTTTCTCCAGCCACAGCTACCCACTCCATGGCCCTGCCTCTCACTCTCCATGAGTATTTTTGCCTGGCTGGAAAGTGTATTTGAACTTCCATAATGCCTCTTATGAATGAGAGAGAGAGAATTGTGCAGTGTTTTTCTTCTAGAAAGAGAGACACTGGTACTTCATGCCCTTGGGTACTCCCAGGGGAAAAAAAGCACTGGGTGCATGTGTATAGACTGGCCAGCTGTACAAAGGTAATGTTTATTATTTATTATTGTTATTATTAGTAAAGGTAAAGGTAAAGAGATCCCTGACCATTAGGTCAAGTCATGACCGACTCTAGGGTTGGCCGAGGGAGCCGGCATACAGCTTCCAGGTCATGACAAAGCCGCTTCTGGCAAACCAGAGCAGCGCACGGAAACGCCATTTACCTTCCCGCTGTAGCGGTACCTATTTATTTATTTACTTGCACTTTTTGGCATGCTTTTGAACTGCTAGGTTGGCAGGAGCTGGGACGGAGCAACGAGAGCTCACCCCGTCGCGGGGGTTCGAACCACCGACCTTCTGATCGGCAAGCCCTAGGCTCTGTGCTTTAACCCACAGCGCCACCCGCGTCCCGTTATTATTTGTACAGTGGTACCTCAGTTTGCGACCGCAATCCGTTCCGCGGAGGCAGTCGCTCGCTGAAGCGGCCGCTCCCCGAAGGCACGCGTCTGCGCATGTGCGAAGCGCCGATAGAGCGCTTCTGCGCACACACGCTGCGCAGATCGCTTCTGCACATGTGCGAGCTGCGCAGATCGCGTCTCACCCACATCTGCCTCTGCCAGCCCTGGTATGTGGCCTTTAAAAGGTTGCCATAAGGGAATGCAGCCCTCAGGCTGAAAAGGGATTCCCCACTCCTGCCGCAGAAAAGCCCTGTGGAAGTTCTGCAGCCCAGTTCATCTCTGAGGCTGTTTTTCCAGCACTGGAAGAGGCTCACGGGCAATGCCTTGCCTCCCGAAAGTCAGCGTGAGAGGGTAGCTCCCATACCTGTGACATCTGCGCTCTCCGCATTTTCTCGCAACAGCGCGACAAAGAACATCCGATGGATCAGGAATTTCTGGGGTCGGAGGGAAGGAGAACACGAAAGGTTCTGTTAGTAGCTCTTTGCCTGCGTCTTGGACCCATTTTATAGGAAAGGCGATTGAATCTTATGCTGTTGAGAGCTGGAGCCCGAAATAGGTCAGTAAATAAAATACCCTGTGTCAGTGAAGTTCATACTTTATTCAAAGAAGCCAATAAAGCTCAGGCCTAGTATTCACCGCACTAGGACTCATGGCTACCCTTTGGGACTATGAAGAGGTTCAGAATGGCAGGGCGAAGGCTACACTACATGTGTAGAGGGCAGAGTGGGGCAACTTGAGAAGCCATAATATGGAAAGGGATGAGGAGCTGGTCTGGAGTTGTGGGAGAGCAGCAAGAATGGAGGAGCGTTGAGGAGACCCTGTGCAGAGGTGCTGAGGTGAAAGCGTGGCCTTGTGTTGAGGAGAACCTTCCAGCACCACCCAAATTTCCCCTCACACCTTCATCTGTTGGCGCCTCTTCTCCTCCAGAGCACTGAGGAGGGTGGCCCTCGCCACTATGTTGGCCACTATGTTGGCCATTTTGCCCAAGATGGCAGTTCCGGAACTCAAGAGAACAGTCTGAGGTAACTGCCGCGTGAGGGAATGGCCTCCCCTAGGAAGTCAGCTCTATTGCCAGCCTGTGTTCTGAGGATCTATGCTTTGAACCTGCTCTACCCAAAAGAAAATAAGCAAATATATAGGATTGAGGGGAGGCCGTCTTTGGGTCTCCTCCAAGCCTGCAGTTTTATTTTTTATTTTTTGTATGTACTGTAATTGTTATTAAGTTTTCTGTTTTACAATTTGAGATACTCATTTTACATCCTTCAGATATCAATGACTTCCTTTCTTCTCTTTCCATGGTTCATTTTACGTATCTTATATCCCTGCATATTTTACAAAACTATGCCATTCAGTATTCCATTATTGCACCCATCAAACTTATTTACACTGTTGAATTTATCTTAATGCTGCCAGCTCTCCACAATTATTTCCCATATATTCAGTAAACGTTTTCCTATCTTCCTTAAACGTATGTTCTTCTTGTTCTCTTATTCTATATGTTAGGTCCGCGAGTTGTGCATATTCTGTCAACTTAGGTTGCCATTCTTTTTTGGTTGGGACCTCTTTCATTTTCCATTTTTGGGCTAACAAAACACGGGCCACAGTAGTAGCATGCATAAAGACATAAACAACCAAACCTGCAGTTTTACATCTGTAAGGTGGGTTATTGCAGCAGAAGGAACTGCATGACATGGCATGGAGAAAAATATTTTCTCCTTCTCCTTCTCATAACAACTAGGAACTCATGGGCATCCAATGAAGCTGAATGTTGGAAGATTCAGGACACATAGAATCATAGAGTTGGAAGGGACCACATGGGTCATCTAGTCCAACCCCCCGCAATGCAGGAATCTTTTGTCCAACATGGGGCTCGAACCCACGACCCTGAGATTAAGAGTCTCGGGCTCTACTGACTGAGCTATCACAGAAAAGGAAGGACGTTTTCCCGCAGTGCGTAGTTGAACTGTGGATCTCAGTGGTGGCCACCATCTTGGATTGTTTAAAAAGAGGATTAGGCAAGTTTATGGAAGAGAAGGGTATCAAGGGCTACTGGCCACGATGGCTTGGCTCTGCCTCCACGGTTGGAGGCAGCAATGCTTCTGAATACCAGTTGCCAGAAATCACAGCAGAGGAGAGGGCTCTTGTGATGGAGTCCTGCTTGTGGATTTCGCACTGGGTTATCTGGTTGGCCACTGAGAGGCCCAAATGCTGGATTCGATGGGCCATTGGCCTGGTCCAGCAGGCTCTTCTTTTGATCTTATTCCGGAGTGGTCAAACCAGTCTCTTTTGTTAAGTTAAAAGACCCGTTAACATAACTTAAAGCTTATTTTTACATGACTAAACATTTGGCCAAGTACAGGTGTATTGCCATAGAAACAACCAGCCAGCAATGCTTCGATTCAAAAGATCAGACAGAAAAGAGATGGAAAAGTGCACTGAAAAGTGTGGGATAATTTTATTTTGATATTTATTAAAACACTTGCTTGACGAAACTGACACCTAATCTCCCCAGAAACAAATCAGGATGAAGACACCCGCTGGACAGTTTAATCTCTCTGCAAACAAATCAGGTTGAATGCTGATTAAACAGGCCGTCTGGAGGCAAACCTAGTCTTTGTTTGTGGTGTTGGAATGTATCTTGGGTTTTTTTCCCCCCTTTAGAAATAAATAAATAGCAAGACTACTTCTTGGAGAGGAGCCTTCCCAAAACTCAGAAAGAAGCAAGTATATCTAATCCAGGTTATCTAAAGACATTTGTTGCCAACCAAGGTTGAGCTTAGTCTATTTTCAGTGCTGAATTTCTTCTACGCAGTTAAGGCAGCTGTTATAAAGACACTCATTTTCTGAGGAAAGACAATTTGGGCTGCACTACGCTAGAATCACACAGTCGAGGTTCAAATATTATCAGCATCGCATTTAACTTCCCTGGGTTCTCCAAAGACAAGGATAGGCTCCGCAGACATTTCCCAGGGCATTGCATGCAACTTTCCCACATCACCCTGGAGCTGGTATGAAGAGGCCACTGGGTTAGACTGGTTATTGCATGATGAGGAAAACTGAAGCCAGCTCAGACATATCGAGGCATCCTTGCACAGATGCCTGACTCCATTCAGAATAATAAATAAAAACACACACACATTGATTTGTTTTTGTTTTTACAAGTCCATGAAAAACATGACACAGTTCATAAAATACTCCACAAAAATACTCTCTGCATTATTTTGTACAGTAAAAGGGACACCGTCAAAACACTCTCCCATTGAAAACCTCACAAATATGTTGGCCATTTCAACAAGCAACTCTTTCTCCTTCCTAGTTATGTCCACAGATGTTTCTGGGGGGTTATGCAGTCTTCTTGCACTCTAGAAAAGTTCATTTTGCTACCTTTTCCTTCATTGTTAAACTGAAGTTTAGCACCCTGCTAAAGAACCTTTCATAGAATCGCAGAACTGTATAATTGGAAGGGACACCCAAGGGTCCTCTAGTCCAACCCCCTGCAATGCATGTTCACTTCAAGAGAATGCCATTTTTTTATCAGCCCCTAATATTATCTTTTAACACAAAATTGGCATTGTATGACACCACTGAAATATACATTTGTAAATCGAGAATGCCTGGGATGTATATCTGCAGGATATTAAACAGAACATAACAGGTTGTTCTTGTAGTGACTGAGAACCTTAAGACATGCCTGTCCTACAAATGTAGACGGAAGGGCTTTAGCTCGGTGCACAGGACACCTGCATTGCATGCAGAAGGTCCCCAGTTTAATCCCTGGCATCTCCTGGTAGGGCTGGGAGAGACTCGGGATTGAAACCCTGGACGGTTGTTGCTGGTCAGTGTGGGCAATACTGAGCTCAATGGACCAAAGGTCTGACTCAATATAAGGTAGCTTCCAATGTTTCAAATAAACTGTATGCCTGTTAAGCTGTCATGGTTCAAGCTATGGGAGAAAGTCACCCACCTTGAACTACAGTAGGCTCAGGACAAGGAACAATACTTGTTCACTGTGGCAACTTTTGCATGTGATGCTAAGTCAAAGTACGACTCCCAGGAAGGAGGAGATTGCAGCAGCTTTGTTCGGTCCCTTTTTGCTCAGTATGGCAGCTAAGCCAAAGCTGCCTTAGCATGTTGTCTGAACCTGGATCTGTGGTTAAGAACTATCTGCCTTAATGATGGTTTGTGCCACGCTGAGCTAAGAGGATTGGGGAGGACCAAAGAGGCTGTGAGCTCCTATGGAGGATTCAGTGCATGAACACGGTTCTGGTATGAAGAGCATCACCATGGCATGAGTCCCCATAGCTAAACATTGTGGCATTAAAGCAGGCTTTGCTCACCTGGAGTGCTCCAGACACTTTGGACTACAACTCCCATAAGCCCTAGACAGCACAGCCACATGGGATTTGAAGTCCGAAACATCTAGAGGGCACCAGGTCGGCAAAGGCTTTATTAAAGACCCCGTGTTGTATCCAATGCTAGTCCTACTTAGAACAGACCCAAGGGCAGGCATCCCCAAACTGCGGCCCTCCAGATGTTTTGGCCTACAACTCCCATGATCCCTAGCTAACAGGACCAGTGGTCAGGGATGATGGGAATTGTAGTCCAAAACATCTGGAGGGCCGAAGTTTAGGGATGCCTGCCCAAGGGAATAGTGAGTGATACTAATGTAAGAAACTAAGAAGAGCCTGCTGGATCAGGCTAGTGGACCATCTAGTCCAGCATCCTGTTCTCACAAGGGTCAACCAAAACCCAAAAGTGGGATTTGAGCACAAGTTCACTCTCCCTTCCTATGGTTTCCAGCAGCCAGGAATCAGAAGCATTGCTGTCTCCGAGCAGAGCAGAACCCTCGTGGCTAGTAGACATTAATAGCTCTCCATGAATTTATCTACAGTAATTATCTTACAAAGCCATCCAGGTTGGTGGCCCTCACTGCCTCCTAGGGAATAGTTAGTTCCATAGTCCTATCTATTGTTTGCTAATTTCAATGGGTTTACTCTGAGTAGAACTTAGCTGGCTACAACCCCCAGAGCCACAAAAGACACCTGCCGCATGTGGGGTCATGCGACTGTCAGGAAACGCATGGCAAAAGAACGGTGTCTCATTTGTTTAAATAATAACTGTGCCAAGCACACCTGCTAATGGACTTTGCCCCCAAATCACCGCCAGGGACCCAGTTACATTGGAGAGGCTCTGGAGTTCTCCTACTGCAAATTCTTCAAGTCCATCTGCAAACATTCAGGCCCTTTTTACTTTCCTTGAGAATTTTAAAAAACACAGTGTCTGGTACAGGGTCGTTATTAAGTGTTATCATTCGCCTTAGTCCTTCCTATAGCAATGCCCATCTGCTTGGCGCTGAACAGCGTCCTTGAATAGACGAGGCTAGGTGCTATGCAAAGTAAGCCCAGAGGAAGACGCCTGCGCTTAAGCAGATGATCAGGTTGACGTTGAGGATGTGCTTCACAAAAGGTGCTTCCTTCGTGGAAGCCAGGGCGGTTTCACTTTTCAATTCTGCAGCAGATTTTGGAGTGTCCGAATTCCTGCTCTCCATTCCACAGATCCACAAAAACAGCCTTGTGAGTTTGGAGGTCTTCTTACAATCCAGGGAACCTGAAGAAGAGACAAGTTAGCAGTAAATCAGTGGTCAGGCTCATGGACATGGGAAATGGACCCATGACCCTGAGATTAAGAGTCTCATGCTCTACCAACTGAACTCTGTTCTCTGTGGGTCACTGGTAAGTTTTACCGTTTTTATTGTTTTCAGGGCCATCACTAATCTCAAGCTGCACTGGAGAACGAGGACCAGCCTCATGGACACCACTGGCAGGGAGAGGGACAGCAGGGCTTCCGGGAGCTTGTGGAAGGACATCCTTCTCTACATGAGCATCCTTGCGGGTGAACCAGGTGAGGCGGGCGATCTGTTAGGACAAAAGGCACCTTTAACAAACTACAGATCCCAGGATTATCTGTGGTTGATGAAGCGGCATAGAAGTGTTTTAAAGGGACAGCGTGGGGACTCAGCTACATTAGTAAAGAAACAGTGATTTGATCACACTTTAAACATGCAACACCAGATGGCGACAGAGAGCAGGAAATTTTGAAACAACGGTTTTCCATAGGGATTTTTTCCCCTTTTACTAGAACGATCTAATTTCTGACTTGTTTAAAGTCCCCCCCCCACCGTGTGTAGATCCACCCTGGGTGTCACCTAATTTGTTCCAGGTTTCAGAGCTGCTCTAATTTGATTGGGTTTTAAAGCGCCCAAGAAGATGGGTCCAGAAACGAGAGTTGGCAATGCCTGCTGGAATTACGCACCCTTTCTTTTGAAGGAGGCTCTGTCAGGAGACTAACAGTCACCACCACAAGCAGCGTAGCCAGGCTCAGGATCATTGAGAAGTAGAGGTAGTGGACGTATTTCACCACCGCTGGACGGCCGTCTGCCTCATCGCACCGTGGCAGCGGGTAGATGAAATCCAGCACCATTCGGATCAGGCCCATTCCCATCCCAATCAAAAGGCCACAGAATGCCCCCTGGGAGGAAGGAAGAATCCCATGTTGGAACAAGAAGAGGCATCTACAGCACAGTCAAGTGGAAAATTGGTTTAATCCCCCTTTTAGGGCACATCTGCTGAATTCAGCCATCTCAAAACAATCCACAAACCAAAGCCCAACAATCCTTTGAAATTTGAAACAATACTTGGTGCCTTTTGATCAATGGATAGAAGATATGACAACCCTTGCAGCATAGAAATGGATTGCTTTTAGACACATATTTTGTATGGGTAAATATACTGATACTTGGAACACACATAAAAAAAAATTGCAATGATTTGCATCAGAAGATGTTCTCCCCATTTTTGGTACCTGACAACTGGTCTTCAGAGACACACTCATGCCATACCCCAGGGCCACCCAAAAAACTTTGCAAATAACGCAGCTCACAACTCCCACCGCTCAGGACTTCCACGAGAACCTGCATCTCACCCACTTTTTCATTTGTTCTTCTCCAGAAGCAGCCCAGGATGAACACCACGGCCACGGGCGGTTGCAGATAGGAACTGATGGTCTGGATGTAAATGAAGAGCTGTCCCCCCTGGCTGGCCTGGACCAGCGGAATCCATAAGATGGAAATGACTACAAGGAGCAGGACAAAGACCCTGAATCAAGGAGAAAGGCCTCATTATCTTTTCGTTTTGCTACCGATTTCTAATGGCAAGGAAAGAGTAAGTCCTGAAACATAAAAGGCTGTATCAAAGTGAGATTTAGCTGTGATTCCTGCATTGCAGGGGGATGGAGGAGGGACCTTGGGGGTCCCTTCCAACCCTAAAATTCTATGATCTAACTATTGGAAGTCTACCCTGGGATCTTCTGGGACTCCTGTTGAGTGTGCACCACCTCGCCCATGGGGCACCTTACCTGCCAACGATCATGAGCTCCCACTCGGAAGAGAGGGGCCTGATATTTCGCCAGAGATCCATGGTGAAGATGGTGCTTGCGCTGTTGAAGATGGAAGTCAGGGAGGACATCAGTGCTGCGATCATCACAGACATCATCAGACCTCTGAGTCCTGGAAGCCAAAGGAGAGCCCATCACTCGCGAGGGGTGCCCTGGACCAACCAGAGTGCCCACTTCTCTCCTAATATAAGAAAAGCTCTGCAGCAGCTGGATCAAGGCTAAAGGGGGTCCATCCAGGTCATGGTCTTCAGCCATCTCTTCTGGGAAGCCAGCAAAGGGGGCCTGGGTTTAACAGCAACACTCTCCCCATTTGTGGTACCTGACAACTGGTCTTCAGAGATAAGCTCATGCCATGCCCCAGGGCCACCCAAAAAAACTTTGCAAATAACTCTGTTGTTTACTGAGCCATGGTGGCAGCTGAACATGGCAGGGAGGAGAACGGGGACAAAATGAAAATTAGTTAGCTCTGCCTGTCATTGGCTCTGACTCCACCTAATGTTGGCCTCCCTGCCTTCTTCCCCACCAGTTCCAATGAGCACCGCCCCTTGTCCTCGAACATCTTGGACTTTATTTGTTACCATCCGAAAGTGCTGTTGGTCTCTCACCTACAGCTAAATTTCCATCCACCTGCATCTCTGTTCGGGTTGCTGAGAAGCCCCCCCCCCTTCCTCCTTACCAATTGGCAAAAGTTCAATGACCAATTTGGGGTATGCAATATCAGAACATCCAGATGGGTTGCCACAGATCCTTTTGCAGGCGACCGGATCAGCACAAGCCACGAGATCTGTGATGAAAATGTAATTTAAACTTGTTGTAAATAGCTGTGAGAGAGTGGGGGGGGGAGCCAAGGGCGTAAAAATGAATGGGGAACTGTTTGCAAATCATCTGTAATCAAGAGGCAGGTCACCTACTGAAAACAAGTCTATTTCAGAAAACTTATTTAATTTGGTTTGGTTGTTGGTTCTGCATCTTGCGACTTTATGATGTTTTGATGGTTTTATGGCACATTTTATTTTTGGAATGTGCTGGCAGTTTTGAAATACGAGGCAGCCTACATGGCTCTTCCCCTCCTCAATTAATCCTCACAACAACCCTGCGAGGTAGGTTAGGCTGAGAGATGCAATGACTGGCCTCGAGGTCACCCAGTGAGTCCAACGTTCTCACCGCTCAAACCAATGGATTCAAATGACAAGGAAGAAGAACATCAGCAAGAACTTTCTGACAGTAAGAGCTGTTCAGCAGTGGAACAGACAACCTCAGAACATGGCGGGCTTTCCTTCATTTGAGGGTTTTAAGCAGAAGTTGGATGGCAATTTGCCAGGGATTCTTTAACTATGATTCCTGAATTGCAGGGGGTTGGGCTAGATGACCCTTGGGGGGTGGGTACCCTCTAACTCCACGATTCACTACACTCTGCAGCATCAGGGGGCATCTTATTCTTCCTTCTTACCTGGAAAGAGGATGCGGCTGATCATGCCAGGCAGAACCATCATAAACAAGGGCAGGATTTTCAAGTAGGAGGCCAGCAAGGCTCCCCCTTTGGCATGAGAGAGGTTCTTGGCTGCCAGAGATCTTTGAACAATGACCTGCAACGTAAGGAAGGAGACAGGTTGGCCCATCTAAGACCACCTGAGAGATGCAGAGGGAGGCAGTGGCTTATCTGGAGTTATAACGATGGAGGTGTTGGGTTCAGGGCCTGTCCAGTGATATTTCCCTTTTGGTTTGAAGTTGTTACTCACATCAATTTTGCATTGGCAAAATCCTTTGGCATTTTCTGACTTTTAAATTATACCCCTGTCATGTGGGGACAAAGGGCAGGACAACAAAAAATGGATTTTAGAAGCCCCGAGGAACATTCTACGTCCTTTTAATTGTGTTTGTGGGAGAGGGGTTATTGGTTTGTTCTTGTTTTATTATGTATTATGTATTTTGTGTCCGGAGCGGCACCAGGGGCATGCACCCGGGGGCAGGGCGTTGCCGTGCACGACGCATGCGGTGTACGCAGCGGCACCGCACATGTGCGCTATGCGGCGATGGCAAACCGCCCCAGTGCTGTACAGGGATGTTGCTGGGGTCCTCCGTTCATGGCCGCAGCCACAAGCAGAGGACCCCCAGCACTGTACGTATGGTACTGGAGGGGCGCTGCCGGCAAACCGCCCCAGCACTTTACAAGGTTTTTTATCGGGCGGCTTGGGGAGGCGCCATTGCCCTGCCGCCTGGTAAAAAGTCTCACTCCGCAGCTTGCTCGCTCACCTGCTCGGCGTGTGCTTTGCTTCTTCCTGCTCGGGCAGAGGCGAGGGGCAGGCCAGGGAGGCTAGGTCAGCAGCCGCTGATGCCCCTCTCTGGCCCACCCCTCACCTCCGCCCGAGCAGAAAGAAGCAAAGTGTGTGCCCGCCAAGCAAGTCAGGAAGCAGCCAGCCGCCGAGTGAGGCTTTCACCGGGTGGTGGCTGGCTGCTCGCTCACTGGGGGGGGGGCGCCGCTGAGTGTAACCACCACCCCCCAGAGTGGAACCCGGATGTGCCGCACCTCCTACACCCCCCCCCTTGCTATGCCCCTGGCCCTGTGATCTTCAGCTGAAGGGTGGTATATTAATAACGACGACAAGAACAACGACAACCACCTGGTCTGTGCACCAGTACCACAGCGAGGGGATGGTCATTCCAACCAGCACTCCTGGCCAGGGAAGGTCAGACGTGACAGGATCCCGGAAGATGTGGAAAGCGTCGTCCCTGGGCAAACCGCAGCTGTTGTTGCCACTGTTGTTGCTCGCAATGGCTTGGAAGTATCTGTTCTGCAAGTCTTCCAGCCCTCCAACTTTGGAAAAACCTGGAAAGTTGAAGAGTAAACGATATTCAGATTTCCTGCCGGTGCTCAGTATTTGTATTGCTTGGGCCTGCTGTGGTGTTTTGATAAACTGCTAAGTTTCTCAATGAGCTTTAGGGAAGAATTCTCCATTGTGAGGTAGCGTGTCTTGACATGAGCCCAAGAATGTGACACGCTCTCTCAGCTTAGAGCTGCAGATTTAAGCAAGGAAGAGGTGTGGTTTGGTAGAAGACATAACTTTTTGGTTAACTGTTACAGATTTTGTCATCTTAAGAGAGTTTAAAACATTCATAAATATTGTTAAAAATATTGGCTCTGATGGCACAACGTAAGATCGTGATGAAGGGGTGCTCTCATATCAGCTGATTATATGATATTTTTATTTTTGACTAGGGACCTCAAAGACTAGAAATAACTCAGGCATCTCTGGACCTCTGCGAGTGTCTGCTCATGACAAGTCTTAAAATAGGTGAATGCTAGAGACCCTTTCAGGTGTTCTCAGAAAGTTGGAGTGGCGGCAGCCCAGGACAGGGTCTTCTCTGTGGCAGCCCCTAAGCTGTGGCTCTCCCTTCCCACAGAATAATAATAATAATAATTTAATATTTATACCCCGCCCATCTGGCTGCACCTGGTACCTTCATTGTACAGCTTCTCGTGAATGCTGCAGACGCGCCTCTTTACCCAAGCTTTTGACAATGGAGATGCATATTATAGGACCAACCTCATTGCAAGTTGTTTTAAACTGATTTTCAAACAGTGTTTTAATATTATATTTTAATCCTGTCATGTGCCCTTAGGGTGAAGGGTGGGCAATGAATTGTCATTATTATTATTATTATTATTATTATTATTATTATTATTATTATTATGCCTATACTGTACTGCAAACCAGGAGACTGAGTTGGCCTGCTTGAGCTTGAGGCCAGACTCAACCCAGAGATGTCCTAGATCACATGCTTAGGTGCTGCGCTGCAGCCACTCAAGGAGGTACGAGGAAAGTCAGGTAGCAATGAATGAAGTGGACACCTGCAGCTTTCTCCTGCATGCAAAACTTGGCATCACATCTCAGAGGGCAAACCCCAAACCCCATTCACAAGAGAGCTCAACTAGTAAAGCATGAGACTGTTCATCCCAGGGCATGGGGTCATGCCCCATGTTGGGCAAAATATTCCTGCATTGCAGGGGTTGGATGAGATGACCCTTGTGGTCCTTTCCAACTCTACAATTTTATGGTTCTGTGGTTCTAAGATACTTACTGAAGGCCATCAGCGTCAGCGCCCCAGCTAGCATGATGACAGTCTGCAGGGCGTCGGTGTATATCACAGCTGCCAGGCCACCTACAGAGGGAACAGAAGAAGCAAGACCTGTGCTTGGAACTTGGCCTGGACATTAGCTTGGCCAAAAGATTTGGGCTTGCATTAGTCAAGCCTCATCTGCCCAGTTGCTTGCACAGTGCAGTCAAATGGTGGCTGACCTAGTCCTGTTCTGGGTAGATCACCACCATAAGATAACTGATGAAAAGCAGAGCCGGTCCTACCATTAGGCAGAGTGAAAGTCGCCTCAGGCTGCAGAAGCTGGAGCAGGCAAGGAGCAACCGGGAGATATTGGAGGCCAGCTTCCCCTGTGTCCTCTAGGGTAGCCTGCTGTCCTCAGGAACATAGTGCCCCATTGCCAATATCAAAATAAGACCCAATAGCCAGTCCAATCAGCTTCTGTACAGAAAGCGCTTCTCCCTCTCCAACCGCTTTCACTGCAGGGTCCCTTCTAACCCTGCAGTACTGTGATTCTGTGATTCCCACAAGAATAGAGCTCAGAGCCATCCAACGAGGCTCAACGTTGGGAGGTTCAGACTAAAGGAAGGACATCTTCACACAATGCACCATTGGAACTATGGAACTCCGCCCCACGAGATGCAGCGATCAGCAACAACTTGGATGGCATTAAATAAGGATTAGACAACTTCATCAAGGATAAGGCTACTAGCCACAATAACTACCTATTCCGCTATCGGAGGCAGCAAGATATCTTGGACAGTCAGCGTGACCTAGTGGTTAGTGTCGGACTAGGGCCTGGGAGAGACCAGAAATCAAATCCCCACTCAGTCATGAAGTTCCCTGGGTGACTTTTTGGGGCAATCACTGCCTTTCAGCCTGATCTACCTCACAGGGTTGTTGTGAGAATTAAATGAGAAGGGGAGAACCATGGATGCAACTTCAAGCTCAGGTGGGAAGGTAAAGGTAAAGGGACCCCTGACCATTAGGTCCAGTCGTGGACAACTCTGGGGTTGCGGCACTCATCTCGCTTTATTGGCCGAGGGAGCCGGCGTACAGCTTCCAGGTCATGTGGCCAGCATGACAAAGCCGCTTCTGGCGAACCAGAGTGCTTTCGAACTGCTAGGTGGGCAGGAGCAGGGACCGAGCAACGAGAGCTCACCCCGTCGCAGGGATTCGAACCACCGAGCTTCTGATCGGCAAGCCCTAGGCTCAGTGGGTTAACCCACAGCGCCACCCGCGTCCCTTCTCAGGTGGGAAACTGGGATAGAAATGCAATATACAAACAAACTCTGCTAGAAAAGCCCTTAATTTGGGGTGGGGGTGGGGAACGGACATATCTGCTCCTAGAGGTTGAATAGAGAGATAAGGACAGAGCTAGCTCTCTCTCTCTCTCTCTCATCAGACTCACCTGCCACAGTGTAAATGGCTGTGATAACCAGCAGCCCAATGACAGCCACATAGAGATCCCAGTGCAAAGCCTGCTGGATGAAGAGGGCCCCAGCGTACATGTCAACCTGGAGGAGACAAAATCCAGACAGGTATGAGGACACTGAGGTTAGACTCCGTCTGGTCTTTTGGATCTACTTGACTGTGAGGATCCCTCCTCCATTCATCTTGATTTGTTTGTGGGGTGTTTACACGTCTCGTATTAACCATTCACTCATCCCACATTTTCCAGTGTGCTTTCCAAATGGCAAAAAAGCCTGATTCTTTTTCAAAGTGTGTGTGTTGCACTAGAGGGTGGCAGAGGGCTTTGATCCACTCCCGCAAAATACTGGAGGCACCTCAAGTAGACCAATAAATGCTCTCAGCTCCATTGTGCCCTACAGCTGAAGGACCCCCACCCCCACCCCCTGTACGGACAGCCAAGCTCTGTTCAGCTCTTTTGGACAAAGGAGAAGCTTGTTTGGAAGAGGAAGAGCTGGAACAATGGCTCAGTCATTCCTTGGGAGCAGGAAACTCAACAGGTGCTGGAGAGCAGCAGTAGCAGTCTGTGGGGAATTGGGGGTAGCCCCCAATCCAGGCTGCTAGAAAAGCACGGTGGGATTTACACCACCCTACCACTGCCATGTCCCTCTTTAATTTGACATTCTCTTGAATTGTAAACAGGAGAATTTTTTTATTTCCTGAATTTCTACTCTATCTTTTCCTCCAAGGAACTCAAGACATATGCATGCTCCTCCCTTTCCCCATTTAACCCCCCCCCCAAACAACCTTGTTAGGTAGGTTGGGCTGAGAGAAGCGGTGAGTGGCCCAAGGCAGTGAGCTTTTTGGCCAAGTGGGGATTTGAACCCTGGTCTCCCAGGTCCTAGTCCGACATTCTAACCACTACACCACACTGGCTCTCATGCACACTCCATGGCTAAAAAGGGAGGGTTTTGTTTGCCCTGAATGCTGTTGAAGTTAACTGTCAGGGCTGCCTCTGTTGCTGCAGGCCTACTCAAGGTGGTGTGTGTGATTAAATGGAAGACGTCATGAGCCTAACACAATATAGGGCCACCGTGTTGAGCTGGGTCAAAAGATGGTTCATCAGGCATCTGCACAACATTTCAGGGAGCACAGAATGCCCTGCATCACTGCCACACAGTAGAAAAGCACATTTGAGGCTACATTTAACGCAGGAAAGGGCTTTGCAAAATTCGTGCGGGACAACTCAGGCAAAAGGAAGCTTGGGGATGTGAACAAACCCAATGGAAATGAAATTAACCCAACAACCACACACAAGTGCCTCAAACTCACCAGCTAGTCTGACCTGGGGCGGGGTGGGAGGACAAGGATTCCCCAACCCCATATGACCCCCATATGCGAGTAACTCCCCCTCCCTACCCCTTGTCTCTGTATATCACTTCAGGATTCCATTTGTGTGCATCAATAATTGTTTTGAATCAGTCTTAAAACTAAACTAATGATCCACTTGATGACATCAGCAAAGCAAGGCATCTGTGTGTGGAGTCCAGACTGGGAGCATCTTCTTGCTAGATGCAAAAATGCACCCTGGTCCTGCTATTGACGAAACACAAGCAAAGGACACTTCATTTGGAAGGGGGGGCAGTCCATATTATTATTAACAGTAGTAATAGTAGTAGTAGTGGCCTTGAGTGCTGTCTGGTTGTTAATGAGCAACTGAAGAGAAAGTGTTAGTAAGTTACTCATTAAAACCCATTGACCCCAAAGAAGAAGAATTCCTAAACCGGGCAGGCTAGTCATCCTCTGTCCCTGTCCAGCACAACACAGGAGAGGGTCATCATGGCTCAGGGCAGAGCATCTAATATTCAGAAGGTCCCAGGTTCAGTCCCCAGCATCTCCAAGCAAGGCTGCTAATGTCCCTCATCGAAAACCCCTGAAAGCCATTGCAAGACAATACTAGCTCAATGGACCAAGGCATAAGGTCTGTGTCTGAAGGTTTTTGTTTTGCTCTGGAGCTTTTCCTGTGAAAACACCCTCTTTAAAGCTGAATTGGACATCAAATTGGGGTTTCCATGGACTGATGTTTGCTCTTATTGAGCTTTAAAGAGCAGGTTTCCACAGCAAAAGCTCTGGAGCGGGGGGGGGGGGGGAAGCAGGGCGGCACTCAGACACAGAGCTGAAGATCGCAGACCATGATAACAGCACAGCAGAGGTAAGTGTGGATAAGCCCTCAGATGTTCTGCTGCATCTCCTTTACAGTACATCTATATCAAGAGAAATAAGTTCACAAAAAGGGAGCAAACCAAACAGGCGGAACCACAAGCAGGAAACTCACCAACAGACAAAATAGATAAGGAGGGAGAAGATTCTGTTCTCAAGCAAAATGAGCTGCTACTGCTTTCGCTTGCCCTTGTTCCAACAGGAAGAACACAAAGGAACACTTTGTAAAATCATTCTGTGTGCTCAATACATCTAGCATCAAAGAACAGGTAGGAGAAGCAGGCTTTTCCCCAAAATCTTCCTCAGCCTTCAGCAACCTACATAATCTTAAATCCAGATTAAATCCTTCCCTCCTTTCATCTATTTGCCTGTCATTCAGAAGCCAACACAACATGTCAGAAAGATTGAAAGGCAGAAAAAGGTCACTTAGGAAGCCTCGGTGGACCTACTCTTTCCAAGCCAATTCTGTTCTGTCTCCTCTCGTCTCCTTACTTACTGAGATTTTGGTGAATATATAGATAAACAAGTAGAGAATCGCTAGGAAAATCTGGATCCTTTTGCCCCCAAACCGCCTCTGCAAATACTCTGGCATGGTTGTCACCTGGAAATAATAAGACAGCATTGATGAAAAGGAGCAAGAAAAGATTGTTCGAAATATAGGCAGTAATAACATCACGGAAATGGCACAGTCCCTTTTACCTCGGGAGGACAAGACAGTGAATTTAAGGTTTTTAAAGACTACAATTCCGAGAAATGACATGATGCGTAACTTGGCACCTCCGTTTCGGAACAGATTCCTGCTCTCTGAAAAGGTTGATGGGAAACAGTGGCCATAGTGTGGCCGGTGGACTTACCCCTGCTGCCACATAGATCGGCAGAAACAGCCATGCCAGCACCAAGACACAGAACATGCCCTGTGAGGAGAAGCAGGTCAGGAACAAAATAAGCAGGATCCAACCAGAGAACCAACAAAACCATACAAAAGCTCTCTCTGTGTTGGCTTTGGGTCCACAGAGTGGCTGCATGCCCTACTTTGAGTCCTCTGTTTGAAAGGCTGTCTGTTTTAAACGTAAAGAAGCCAAAGATGAGAGAGAGGGTCAGAGGGTGTGTGTGTATCTTGAACCTGCCCATCAAGAGGGAGCTTCTGGGCAGTAAACTGAGAAGGCCCTCAGCTCACCTGGGCACAGTCTGCCAAAAGATCTGTCTCGCCAGAGTGGTGCATGCTCTAGTTATCTCCCGCTTGGACTACTGCAATGCGCTCGACGTGGGGCTACCTTTGAAGGTGACCCGGAAATTGCAATTATCCAGAATGCAGCAGCCAGACTGGTGACTGGGAGTGGCTGCCAAGACCATATTACACCGGTCCTTAAAAACCTACATTGGCTCCCAGTATGTTTCTGACTGAGCACAATTCAAAGTGTTGGTGCTGACCTTTAAAGCCCTAAATGGCCTCGACCCAGTATACCTGAAGGAGCTTCTCCACCCCCATCGTTCAGCCTGGACACTGAGGTCCAGTGCCGAGGGCCTTCTGTCAGTTCCCTCATTGCAAGAAGTGAGGTTACAGGGAACCAGACAGAGGGCCTTCTCGGTAGTGGCACCCGCCCTGTGGAAACGCCCTCCCATCAGATGCCAAGGAAATAAACAACTATCTGACTTTAAGAAGACATCTGAAGGCAGCCCTGTAAAAGGAAGTTTTTAATGTTTGATGTATTTATTGTGTTTTTAATATTCTATTGGGAGCCACCCAGAGTGGCTGGGGAAACTCAGTCAGATTGGTGGGGTATAAATACCATCTGGCTTGGTTTCCCCAGCCACTCTGGGCAGCTCCCAACAGATGATGATGATGATGATGATGATGATGATGATAAAACATCAAACATTAAAAACTTCCCTAAACAGGGCTGCCTTCAGGTGTCTTCTAAAAATTGGATAGTTGTTTATTTCCTTTACATCTGATGGAGCTGGACCTCAGTGTCTGGGCAGAACGATGGGGGTGGAGATGTTCCTTCAGGTCCATTCCCGCCCCAACACACACACATTATCATCCTCAGGAGCAGGTTGTGTCATAAATGCAATACTCACGTTCCACTCGTAAGCTGTAGCACCAATTCCAGACGCTGCCCCGGAGCCAGCCAGGCCAATGAAATGTCCGCTGCCAACATTACTGGCGAAGAGAGATGCCCCCACCTGGGAAGAGAGGTTGGGAGAGCCAGCTCAGTTCCTGCCCTTGCCAAGAGCACCTAATCTTGCCTGGCAGAGAAAGGACTCCATCCAGGTCCCCTGGAAAGGCTGTCAGGTCTCATTATGGGGACTGGTTCACTTTCAGTTTCTTGTTTTCCCACTCTTAAGTTCAGTTCACCATGTTTCCACATCAGTGTGAGGTTATCTGTTTTTCTTTTTCAAAGCCCTCACAAAAAATGATCAGTGTTTTAGTGTGATTTCTCCCACTGTACACATTTTCTATACAATTTGGTCTATTCTGCACATTTTTGAGGAGGAATTTTCTCTAAGACAATTTTCTCTAACTGCAATTTTCACTGAAATGTGTGTTTTATACACACTTTACCCCATAATGTATGCATTTCATTCTGTACACATTCCTTTCCTGGGGTATTAGGGAAAGGTGGGGGACACATCGTGCTCCTTCTGCACTCAGCTCCCGCCTGTCTGACCTCAGCTAGGAGAGAGTTGTACCCGTATGAATAATCTCAATGCAGGGATAAGACCTCATAAAAAACACCTTGAGGCTTTGAAGGCAGACAGAGGACTCTCTGCATTCCAGCCCCTTTCCCAAACACATAGCAGATCCTCTCTGCAACAGACACCCCACCAAGACATCATAATGGAGATTGCTTACTGGCCACCAGACCATCTCGCCTCCAGCCAAGAAGTAGCCCTTCACAGTGCTTCGCTTGGTTTTCCACATGGACTAAGAAAGGGAAAGAGAAAGAGTGATAAAAACAAGCAAGTCTAAGAAGCCAGAAGTGGCGGCAGTAAGTCACCCTCAACAACAGCATCAGCAACAACCCGACTGCCCAAAACATTTTGGCGCCTGAGGTGGGCCACAAAATGGCCGCCAGGGAAGAAGAGGTGAGTGAAGATCTACATCAGTGACTGGGGGTGGAGGAGAGGAGACCAGCAGCATTCTGGGCAGGAGATTTTGATCCATGGGCAAAGAGTGTACCTAGGTGCCCTAGGGATGTCAATCAGTTTTTCTGGGAACTGATGTTCAGTGGTAAAGAGCAGGCTTTCCTGGGGAAAGCGGCGGGGCAAACAGAAACCCGCTCAGACCCATGCTTTGTAGGCATGGGGCAAGCAAAGTGTGGGCACACCCTGAGGCCGACTCTGCAAAGGGACAGAGTAGCTCATTGGGAGGGGATCTGCCTGGCATGCAGAAGGTCCCAGATTCAATTCCCAATGGCATCGCCAGGAATGGGCTGTGGGAGAAACTCCTGCCTGAAACTCTGGGGAAATGCTGCCAACCAATACTGAGATGGATGGACCAAGGATTCTATTGGGACATCTGGTTGGCCACTGTGAGAAGAAAGAACATAAGGATGAGTCCAGTGACCCATCTAGTCCAGCCTCCTGTTCTCACACAGCAGCCCAACAGATGCCTGTAGGAAACCTTCAAGCAGGATCCGAGATCAAGGGCCTTCTCCGTGTCTATGGTTTCCAGAATCTGGGATTCAGAAGCATTGCTGCCTCCAGCTGTGGAGGCAAAGCACAGTCGCTGTGGCTAGTGACTCTCAATAGCCCTGTCTTGCATGAATTTGTCTTATCTTGTTTATAGCCATCCAGGTTGGTGGCCATCACTGCCTCCAGTGGAAGCGAGTTCCATAGTTTAACTATGCGCTGCATGAAGAAGTGCTGGACTAAATGCACCCCCTTTTTGGGGGGGGCTTATATATCAGCCAGGCTCTTCTTAGATTCCCACTTGGGCATTTTCCAGAGAGCACTAGGCTGTGGTTTCTATTGGCAGAGGCAGGGAGGCTTATGGCTGGGAAGGCAACCAAGAAGTGCTTGGGCCATTTGCATGTGGAAATTGTTGGCAGCATGGAAAAGCAGGAAGTGAACTACCTTGACTCATCAAGTTGCTCAATCACACCTGCAGGGAGACATGAATGAATGGAGTGCTTGCATTGCTTGCTGGGTATGGAATCTGTGCCAAAGCTGGTGGCAGATTGCCCTGGCAGAGGGTGCCAGGAGCTAAGAATAACTAGTTCTAGAATCTGCCAATAAAGGACAAGAGTCACATTTTGACAAATTTCAACAAAAGTGAGAGTATGTCTATCCTGGTAACAAATGACCTCATGGAATTATGATGGTTCCTGGATGGCTGCTGCCAGTCAGTGTAGACAATAAGGAGCTACATGAACCAAGGGTCTGACTCAGTATAAGGCAGCTTCCTATATCAGAGGAAGGGCTGTAACTCAATGGCAGAGAATCTGCTTTGCGCCCAGAAGCTCCCAGGTAAGGCTGGGAATGATTCCTGTCTGACAGCCTGAAGAGCTGCTGCCAGTCAGTGCAGACAGTACTGAGCAAGATGGACTCAGTATAAAGCCAGTGTGGTGTAGTGGTTGGAGTGTTGGACTAGGAGCTGAGAGAGCAGGGTTTGAATCCCTGCTCAGCTATGAAGCTCATTGGGTGACCATGTGGGCCAGTCACTGCCTCTCAGCCCAACCAATCTCACAGGGTTGTTGTGGGAATTAAATGAGGAGGGGGAGAACTATGTATGGCACCTTGAGCTCCTTGGAGGAAAAGGAGGGATATAAATGCAATGCAGTGCAATAAATAAAATAAAATAAAATTCCTAAGTTCCCTTTGGATCTCTGCGCCCATGTGGAGTGAACAGAACAATCAAGGAAATGTCTTTCTTACCCACAGTCCAACAGCCATAACAAATACAAAGTACAGAACCAGGACAACAATATCCACAGCCTCCA
The DNA here is from genome assembly GCF_965207765.1 of Zootoca vivipara. NCBI lineage: Eukaryota > Metazoa > Chordata > Lepidosauria > Squamata > Lacertidae > Zootoca > Zootoca vivipara. The sequence continues at coordinate 29,734,583 of NC_142596.1, forward strand.
AGCTCTGTTGGGGGAAGGCAGGCGGCAGAGTGGTTGTGCTTCGCTCCATTGCCACTTGGATCTCCTGGGCACCCTTCCTTCCTTCCTTCCTTCCTTCCTTCCTTCCTTCCTTCCTTCCTTCCTTCCTTCCTTCCTTCCTTCCTTCCTTCCTTCCTTCCTTCCTTCCTTCCTTCCTGGTGTGTTTATCTGGCCAAGAGAGAGAGAGCAATATACAACAAATATGTAAGGATCTTGAGCAACATCTGCTGCCCATCAAATCCCCCTACTTGGAGATCACTCTTGAAGTTCCTGTAGAGTAAAAACATTTTCTTGTGACTGGAAAGGTGTGCAACTCAATTGACTGAAAATGCAAACCAAACTGCTCCGAGGTGGGTACCATTTCCTGATTCCATGGAGAAAACAGAATCCAGGAAGAAGGATCTAGTCTCTAGCATGCGGAGGGAGAGAAGTTGACTGTAATTGGGAGGTACTCCACCTTGAGTTCAATCACACTGTGCCAACCATAACAGATCAAAGGGATTGAGCAAGAAGCAGATCTATAGTCCAACCCGTGGAAACCATCTCATTTGCATCCCAGCTTCCTGGATCCAACAAGCAAGGGCTGATTTTAAGAATTGTTTTTCCATGTGGTGAAAGTAAGCAAAGCCATGTCTGTTGCTGCTGTTACCCCTATTTCAATTTATTAGTGGCTTGCAATAGAAAAAGCCTCTCTGTGTCTTACCAAACCTAGAATCACAGAGTTGTAGAGTTAGAAGGGACCCCAAGGGTCATCTGTCCAACCCCCTGCGATGCAGGAATCTCAGCTCAAGAATCCCTGACAGATGGCCATCGAGCCTCTGCTTAGAAACCTCCAATGAAGGAGAGAGCACCACCTTCTGCGGCAGCCCATTCCATTATTGAGTAGCTCTTACTTTCAGAAAGTTCTTCCCAATGCTTAGTCAGAATCTCCTTTCTTGTCATTGGAAGCCATTGGTTCAGATCCTCCTCCCCTCTGGAGCAGAATCCAAGGGGATGCCAAGAATCTTTTTCTGGAAGATGTCTGAGTCCATTGCTTAGGTTGGTTGGCATCCTTCTGAGTAGAAAGTATTGGGTTAGGAGGCTCAGGGGTCTGGAAGAATTGGGCCGCAAACCAGCGATAGCTGAGTCAGTAGACCATGAGATTCTTAATCTCATTGCAGGGGGGTTGGACTAGACCTCATGTTGTTGTTGTTTAGTTGTTTAGTCATGTCCGACTCTTCGTGACCCCATGGACCAGAGCACGCCAGGCACTCCTGTCTTCCACTGCCTCCCGCAGTTTGGTCAAACTCATGTTCGTAGCTTCGAGAACACTGTCCAACCATCTTGTCCTCTGTCGTCCCCTTCTCCTAGTGCCCTCAATCTTTCCCAACATCAGGGACTTTTCCAGGGAGTCCTCTCTTCTCATGAGGTGGCCAAAGTATTGGAGCCTCAGCTTCAGGATCTGTCCTTCCAGTGAGCGCTCAGGGCTGATTTCCTTCAGAATGGATAGGTTTGATCTTCGTGAAGTCCATGGGACTCTCAAGACCTCATGGCCCCTTCCAACTGTACAATTCTATAATGAGGAACATGTGGCCCTCCAGATGTTGTTCAATTCCAGCTCCCATCAGCCAGCAGACTCCGTGGTCAGGGATGACAGGAGGTAGCCATCCAACAACATCTGGAGGGCCACATGCTCCCCAACCCTGGACTAGACACACCATCAAATCCCCTTCTTTTGGGGTAAGGCTCAATTCAGTGGGAGAGCATCTGAACTGCCTACAGAAGGTCCCAGATTCCTTCAGGGAGGACATCTGCCAGTCACTGTCAACAGGTAACCCCTAGCCACTTTTATATTATTCCTGCATTGCAGGGGGTTGAACTGGATGACCCTTGCCATCCCTTCCAGCTCTACAGTTCTACTACTTTTCCTTTAGGAGGTGGCCTTTCTGCAGTATACCGTATGTCTTTGTCCATTTGCAGCAGTGCTTTCTTCCCTGTGCTCCCAAGGCGGAGTCACCTGCAGAAGACTTAAAGGACCTCATCTCATGGCCCCAGGATCTTAGCAGCTGGTGGTTGGGGCCATTTGGCTCAACAAAGGCTTTTCATGACTGTTCTCCAGGTGGGTGGCGAGGGGCCTGAGTTGCTTCCTGGTGTGGGGTCCCCACAGCAAACATCTCAAGCCCCTAAGCAGTGAGGTCAATAGAAGGTCAAAGTTCATTTCTTAAGCACTGGGACCCTTTGACATCCTGATGCAATGATCCCTTCACATGATCATGTGCCCTATGGATACACAAATCAAACCATTTCAGTTCCTTGGTTTTCCAATCCTAAATTCAGTTTGCTGCATTTCCACATTGGTTTGCAAACTACTTTAAAAGAAAAAGAATTCATTACACATTTGTGTTCATTTGGGCAAGCAATTTTTCCTGATATAATTCATTTTTGTATATCATGTTCAGTCCCTAATATACTAGTTACACGTAGGTAGCCGTGTTGGTCTGACGCAGTCAAAACAAAATAAAAAAATCCTTCCAGTAGCACCTTAGAGACCAGCTAAGTTTCTCATAGGTATGAGCTTTTGTGTGCATGCACACTTCTTCAGATACACTGCATGCACACCCTCAGAAGGGTGGTGGAAATGGGTGATTGGCTGATAGCCAATCACCCATTCCCACCACCCTTCTGAGTGATACCCCTCCCCACCCTCTGACTATACATAAGGGTCTGGTGACTTCTGTTTCAGTGTATCTGAAGAAGTGTGCATGCACACGCAAGCTCATACCTATGACAAACTTAGTTGGTCTCTAATGTGCTACTGGAAGGATTTTTTTTATTTTGTTTAGTCCCTAATATAGTTATTCTTGTGCACACTTTCCTTTAATACATGTTGCTTCTTTCTCTCCCATATTCTCTCTCTCTTCCCCCTCCTCCTTTGGCTGGGGAACTGCATCTCGACCTTTGGAGAAGCCCAGATTTCATAGGATAGCTGTGCTTTAGGGTTTTCCTTTTAGAATGCAAAGAAACCTGGATGTTTTCCACTCCCCATGCCAAGAAGAGAACACTTACTGTGGGACACGCTGGTCTGGGTCAAGCCAATGGTACGCCAGCCGGGAGCCTTGGAGGCCTTCGCTGTGCCCAGGTGTTGGAGCAGCAGCCCAAGGGAGGAGGAATCCTCTGAGGCTGCTGCGGAAGCCAAGCTGCCCTGCTCTGTGTGGGAGCCCTGGGACTAGACAAACACGTTCTTCCGCTTGGCTCTAAGGTGCTCACTGTACAGAGCAGGAGGCAAGGAGCCAGAGGAATACCTTTCAGATGGGTGTCACTTTCTTGATTGGCCAAATGCCTGCTTTTCCCAGGAGCTTCACTTCCTCTAGTTCTTCCTATACCGGTAGATGCTGAATCTAGAGAAGCAGGGCAATTCCACTGCCTCCCAGCTGCCTTTGGCCATCCTTCAATTGACACCTTGCGGCAGCCATGCCATATGAACTGTTTTCATCCCAGAGCTGCAGCTTTAAGAACTTGGTGCTTTCCTCCTTCCTCTACCCTCCCCATCCCCTTTTCCTTGTGTGATATCTAAAAAGATATCGAAAGCCTCAGAGGCTAAGAGACTGTCACTCCTCCGACTGATCTTTGTAAGCCACCCAGAGAGCCTTCTTGGCTTTTGAACAGGGTAAAAAATATGCTCTGAATAAATAAACAAAGGAGCATCTAAAATGCTGCGGGGCACGGAGCCTGCAGGGCTGAAGACTTTTGGGAAGGGTGCCAGAGAAATTGCCTGACATCATTACAACCCTTACAATATCCGACAGAGGAAAATAGATCCATTTCATTTGCATGTCACGAAGAAGAACAAGTTCTTTGAGGGTGGGATGCCAGCCATAATAGCTAAGAATGGAGCTGTCTCCAGTGTCCAGATGCAGGAGAGAAGCAACAGGCATCATGGTGAGTGCTGGTGCACCAGCAGGAAATGCCTATGTTTTCAATGAGTTCCTCTAAAACAGCCTTCCCCAACCTGGTGCCCTCCTGCTGTTTTGGACTAGAATTCTGTACTACAATATTACAATCTAACGCGATACTCATTCTGTTCCTGTGAGCACTGGGTTTCTGATCGCACCCAAAATATCTTGTGCTAGATTAACTTCAGCGTACAGCTTGTCTGCGACACACACAAAGCACGTTTTCCTGCTGAAACGTTTTAAATATGGGCTTAATTCTCATCAAGCAGCATCACACGCCTTATCTCAACTGTCAAGCAATGGGCTGTTGTTGTTGTTGTTGTTTTAAACAACAGCGTACAATTATCTAACAATTATCTGGAGAAGAGAAGAAGACTGAGAGGTGGTTTGACATGAAAGATGGAGCAAGCTTGTTTTCTGCTGCTCCAGAAGGAGACCTCAAGCCAACCTATTCAAATTACCAGAAAGGAGGTTCCAGCTAAACATTAAGAAGAACTTTCTGACACAGCAGAAAAGAGGAGTGGCATGCTGTGAGCTCTATGTACATGGATAGTGTGATCTAAGATGGACATAATCAGCATAAACCCAAAATGTTTATGCACAGTGCAGCACATACCAGCTCAGTAAGGAGAAGTTAGCAAACAAACTGAGTGCATATCAGGTACAAAGTAAGCACTAGAGTTGTACGCAGGAAGGAAGCAAGGAAGGTTCATTTGTGACGCTGCTTCAGATAACAGGCCACTTCACCTCAGAAATATGCCACCAACTCTCCCTTGGGAAAATCCAAAACCTTGCAAGATTCCCCATGGACACATATGAGGAAATCAACAAATGCCTTTGTTGTTGTTTAGTCGTGTCTGACTCTTCGTGACCCCATGACCAGAGCACGCCAGGCACTCCTGTCTTCCACTGCCTCCCGCAGTTTGGCCAGACTCATGTTGGTAGCTTCGAGAACACTGTCCAACCTTCTCGTCCTCTGTCGTCCCCTCTCCTTTTAAACTTTTTGTGGGAGAAGGTAGCAGAGCAGGAAACCACAGCAAGAGCAAAGTGTTAAAAGCTCTCTCCCCAAATGCTGCAGTAATTCATTATGGATGCAAAAAAATTAAGCAAGGAAGGGCCAGTTGCCTGGGTCTAATGGGGGTTGCAGCCCAAAACATTTGGCATGTGCCAAGTTGGCAAAGCCTGTCCCAGGCTAACGAGGCCTGCCTGAATATGGGGCTTAGGTGGGGCAGGAAATAAAACACTACCCCTTGCAAATTAAGTCTAAAGTTTACAGGCAAGGGTCCGTGCTTATTGGGGAGGGAGCTGTCATTCCAATTTGGCGGGGGTGGGATGGAAGGCTCCCAAGGTATTTTTCACAAGCCTGTGGAGACACCCATACAAAGAGTAGCCAGAGCTCATCATAAGAGCCCAGCAAGTTGTGGGAAGCCATTCTCCCATAGGGACAGGACATTGCTGGGCTCTTTGCCTGGAGTACCAAGTCCCAGTGGCAATTTCTTCCAGCAGAGGGAACCAGTAGCCTGGCTATCTTACTTCATTGCCCAAACTGGCAAGGGGTTTCCCCATCCACCCAATTTGAAATCCCCATCCTTGAGGCTTTGACCAAGAAGGCTTTTGTCTCCTTGCTTAGAGCCAGCATGGTGTAGTGGTTAGAGCATCAGGCTAGGACCCAGGAGACCAGGGTTCAAATCCCCACTTGGCCATGAAGCTCACTGGATGGCCTTGGGTGGGTCAGCCACTGCCTCTTGCCCTAACCTACCGCACAGGGTTGTTGTGGGGGATTAAATGAGGAGGGGAGAGCCCCTGTACACCACCTTGTACAGGGAAAGGAGGGGCATGAAATAAAAAATAATTGCACCAAAGGTGGATGAGTCTGAACCATCCCATTCACAGCTGTGTTTAAAGGCCCACAATGCTCTCAGGGGCTTAGGGCAGACGTCTGTGCATCCCCAGTGAAATCCCCCAGCCTTTGAGATTGCCAGCACCCCTTCCCCACCCTTCTCCCCTCCTGATTTCCATTGGTGAAGTCCACGTCCTGGAATTGCTTCCTCCTTGTGACTTGAAGAAATGGAAAGTTTCAACCTTTTTTGTCCATTCCGATCACAGTCTTATTCCGCTCAGTTCCCTTGGCACCAAGCGCCTGCCCTTTGCTGGGTTGGAGGGGACAGTTCTTTCCAGAGAACAACCAGCGCATTGAAGCGGCTCCATTGAAACCAGCCCAGAGAGAGCCAGCAGACCATGTGGCTGGCCCATTGCCACCTCTGAACCGGGTCTGATGCTCCTCGCCATTCTATTTATGGTTTTTGCATTTGCATTTGCAGCCCCGACGGATCTAGGCGCCCCCAGACCCACCCATAAGAATCCTCCACACAAGCCATGAGCATTGAGGGGACTTACCCTGCCTACACCTTTGGATTTCTTTCTCCTGTCACCCTCGATGCCGCCAGCCTCTTGCCAATCCACGAGACGGCTTAAATATTGCCAGCGGGCAGACGGGGATTTGCCAATGGGGCTGTTTTACATTTTCACGAGGCGTGAGAGGAGAAATTTATAGGCAGAGCCATTCAGTTCATTGGAGGCCTGCTTGCTTTGTGTTGATGCGGCTTGCAAGAAGGACGGACACGTTGTTTCCTTATCAGGGGTTTGGGGGTCAAACTCCAAAGTGTGCCATTCCCCCACCTTCCAGAAAGCAATCATTGGAGGAGAGGCAGAGGGAGGGAGGGAAGGAGGGAGAGGGAAAGAAGCGAATTGAATGCCAGAGATAAAGAGGAAAGTTGATAGAGAAGTGTTCATCCCTGTCCCATCATAATATTAGAACCCAGTGGGGTCATCCAAGGAGGCTTAATGACAGAAGACCAGGAGAATAAGAAGTCCTTCTTTACAGACCACATAGTTCCCACTAGAAGGAGTGATGGCCACCAAATTGGATGACTTTAAAAGAGGGTTTAGCAGATTTGTGGAGGAGACACTTCTCCATGGCTATTAGCCACTGACTATGTTCTGCCTCAGATCAGAGGCAGTATGTCTTCCTCACAAGAAAAGAAATTCCAACTAAATATTAGGAAGAACTTTCTGCGGTTAAGAGTCAATGGTCTGACTCGGTGTAAAGCAGGTTCCGATGTTCCTTAAGGGAAGGGTTGTAGCTCAAAGGCAGAACATCTGCTTGGCATGCAGAAGGTCCCTGTTTCCAAGTACAGCTGGAAATGTTTCCTTTTCTGAAACTCCGGTCTGAAACTTCTCTCCCCCCTCTGTGTTGTTTGTCCTATAAGCTAGCTTGGTCTTATTTTGAATGCACTATAAATCATAACACAACAATCAAAAGAAGTTGGTTTTGATGAAGAGATTGTGGCCAGGCAGCAAAGCGTGTCGAGAAGTCATTATCAAGACACAGATGACTCGAAAGTAAGGCTTACCCTGACCTTTGTGCCACCCCCTCCAGTTTTGCACCAAACATTTTCCCCCAAACAGTCCTTTCTTTACATGCAGGCAAAGCTGGCACAATACCCGTGCCCAGCAACCTGCATCTCAAAAGCAGAGGGAAAGGGGCGCAGCAAGGCAACTTCACCTTGAAACACTGAGGCACCTGGGTCAGTTTTTTTTTATTCCAACATTTAAATTCTAAGCAGAATTTTGAAAAAGACTTGCCACCAAACCATTTGACTTGCTGGCAGAGGGTGAGTTGCAGTCAGGCTGTTCCCACTTAACTGGCCCATGAAATGAAGCTACTTGGGCTGTGGCCTCATTGCAGCCAGCACAAATGCAGGCGACGATGTATTGGAGCCCTCCAATCGACTCACAACTTGCTTGCACGATCGATCGCAGCCTTATGCACTTGGCAGCCAGCCAGCATGCAATTGCACAAATTAAAGGCACACAAACTGGAGAGCTTGGAAGATCCCTCTGTGCCAAGTTTTCCCACTGCATTTTGGGATAGACCCATCACCTCCCACCCTGCAGTGGTTGCATACTTGAAGAAGGATTGACCAAAGTTTACCCACCAGCGGAAGCACCGTCATCCTCTTGGGACAGAAGAGCAGCTGACAAGACTCCATAGCAAAAGTTGAGCTGACTGGGAACTCCAGAACTCTTTTCTCTCTCCTTTGGAGTTTTTCATTGCTACACCGTCGCCCATCAAGACAAGTGAAAGCTGGGCCTCAGTTCCCTTGCCACCCTCTTGCACAAAAGAACAGCCGCCCCATCCCTGGGCATTGTGCCCAAAGTGATCTCAGGGCATCACATGAGCCATTATGCCACACTTCCCCTGCTCTCCTTTCGGGGCCAGAGGGGGCGAGAGGGGAGTTAAGATCTTCACAAAGCCCTCATATTGAGTTGCAGACATTTTTGCTGGTAGCTGCTTTTAAGAAAATTGCTAAATGCTAGTATTCTGCAGCAGGTCTTGTCAATAGGCTCATGGTTTACGCAAATGTGGTCTGTTGCTCTGGCTGAGAAATTGACATGCCAGGTCAGGGCAGCCAGAGGCAAGATGAGACTTAACAACAACAACAACAACAACAACAACAACAACAACAACAACAACAACAACAACAACTTATTATTTATACCCCGCTGATCTGGCTGGGTTTACACAGCCACTCTGGGTGGCTTCTAACAAAATATTAAAATGCAATGGTCTGTTAAACATTAAAAGCTTCCCTAAACAGGGCTGCCTTCAGATGCCTTCTAAAAGTCTGGTAGATGTTTTTCTCTTTGACATCTGGTGGGAGCGCGTTCCACAGGGCGGGTGCCACTACCAAGAAGGCCCTCTGCCTGCTTCCCTGTAACCTCACTTCTCGCAATGAGGGAACCACCAGAAGGTCCTCGGTGCTGGATCTCAGTGTCCGGGCTGAATGATGGGGGTGGAGACGCTCCTTCAGGTATACTGGACCAAGGCCATTTAGAGCTTTAAAGGTCCGCACCAACACTTTGAATTGTGCTCGGAAACATACTGGGAGCCAATGTAGATCTTTCAAGACCGGTGTAATGGTCTCGGCGGCCGCTCCCAGTCACCAGTCTAGCTGCTGCATTCTGGATTAGTTGTAGTTTCTGGGTCACCTTCACATAGAGCGCATTGCAGTAATCCAAGCGAGAGATAACTAGAGCATGCACCACGCTGGCGAGACAGTCCGCAGGTAGATATGGTCTCAGCCTGCATACCAGATGGAGCTGGTAGACAGCTGCCCTGGACACAGAATTGACCTGCGCCTCCATGGATAGCTGTGAGTCCAAAATGACTCCCAGGCTGTGCACCTGGTCCTTCAGGGGTACAGTTACCCCATTCAGGACCAGGGAGTCATCCACACCTGCTGGCCTCCTCTCCCCCACAAGCAGTACTTCTGTCTTGTCAGGATTCAACCTCAATCTGTTAGCTGCCATCCATCCTCCAACCGCCTCCAGGCACTCACACAGGACATTCATTGCCTTCACTGGTTCTGATTTAAAAGGGAGGGAGAGCTGGGTGTCATCTGCATACTGATGAACCCCCAGCCCAAACCCCCTGATGATCTCTCCCAGCGACTGCATGTAGATGTTGAAAAGCATAGGGGAGAGGACAGAACCCTGAGGCACCCCACAAGTGAGAGCCCAGGGGTCTGAACACGCACCCCCCACCGCCACTTTCTGAACACGGCCCAGGAGGAAGGAGCAGAACCACTGTATGACAGTGCCCCCAGCTCCCAACCCCTCTAGACAGTCCAGAAGGATGTTATGGTTGATTGTATCAAAAGCCGCTGAGAGATCCAGCAGAACTAGGAAACAGCTCTTACCTTTGTCCCTAGCCCGCCAGAGATCATCGACCAGTGCGACCAAGGCAGTTTCAGTCCCATGGTGAGGCCTGAATCCCAACTGGAAGGGATCCAAATGCTCCACTTCTTTCAGGTGTGCCTGGAGTTGTTCAGCAACCACTTGCTCAATCACCTTGCCCAAGAATGGAAGATTTGAGACTGGGCGATAGGCTGGGTCTAAAGATGTGGGTTTTTTTTAAGAAGCACAACACCTGGGTTTAATCCATCTCCCATATGAGATGCAACGATCAATCAAGACAACTTTCCCAGACCCAAGGACATAGCTGGGGAGACCTAGTTGACTAGAGTAATATGCATTATAAGTAGGTTCTAAGTAGTGGTTCCAACTTTAAGCTGTGGTTACGTCTGCAATAAATGACAGACGAGCTGCTACTGCTTACATATTTTAGATTTCGATCAACACCTAGATAAACAAAACAGCAACAGAAAGAAAAGTGCAAGTGGCCCATGCCAACTCTGAATGCCAACTCTGTTACTGAGCGAGATTTTCATGGGACCCAGCAAAACGCAGCAGGAGAGAGCCAGGATTACTTTGGAAGAGTTGCTGTTTTTCATTGGCCCACTTTCTGACCATCAATGAGCAGGTGATGTGGCTGACCTGCTCGCAGTTAATGATCACCCCTGCCAAGGCCGCCAGGGCTCCCCTGCACGTGACCTCACCAAGAAGACTTTGCATTATCAACAAAGAGCCACGTGCCCATCGAGAGAGACAGATCTGCTGCCAAGGCATGGCAAAGAGCAGGCAACAGGCCAGAGTGTTTCTCGCTCCTGGCATGTTGACTGTCACAGCAGACACTGGAGTGGCTGTGGGCTAAAGCTCAGGGCAGGCTGTGCAGGAAGTCGGTGAAGATCATGCTTGGTTGGTGGCCACGAGCGACGGGTGCCATTCACACTGGACTGGCAAGGCAACCCTCGGGGGAGGGGAATCAGCAACTCTCTAGAAGTTGCTGGACTACATCTCCCATGATTGCTGACCATTGGTGATCCTGGCTTGGGCTGATGGGGATGAGGGGTCCAACCGGGGCCGGCCCACCCAAGAGACACATTGAGGCAGTTGCCTGAGGGTGGCAGGCTCTCGACAGCTGGGAGGAGTGGCAGAACTGCCACCGCCTCCTCTACTGTGCATCTGCCACCCCCTGGGTGGGCATATGGCAGAGGGTGGTGGGCAGGCACATGGCAGAAGTGGAGGAGAAGGCTGGGGAAGCATTTCAGTTTTGCCTCTAGGAGCAAAACATCCTGGCTGTCCCAAACAACATCTGGATAGCCAGCAGTTCCCCCACCCCTGCAGCAAAGAGGACAACGGGTCTTCAGTTGCATGCTCTGCATTGCCTTCCTTATAGAATCATAGAGTTGGAAGAGACCACAAGGGCCATCCAGTCCAACCCCCTGACAAGCAGGAAACACCATCAAAGCATTCTTGACAGATGGCTGTCAATCCTCTGCTTAAAGACCTCCAAAGAAGGAGACTCCACCACACTCCTTGGCAGCAAATTCAACTGTTGAACAGCTCTTACTGTCAGGAAGTTCTTCCTAATGTTTAGGTGGAATCTTCTTTCTTGTAGTTTGAATCCATTGCTCTGTGTCCGCTTCTCTGGAGCAGCAGAAAACAACCTTTCTCCCTCCTCTATATGACATCCTTTTATATATTTGAACATGGCTATCATATCACCCCTTAACCTTCTCTTCTCCAGGCTAAACATACCCAACTCCTAAGCCGTTCCTCATAAGGCATTGTTTCCAGGCCTTTGACCATTTTGGTTGCCCTCCTCTGGACACATTCCAGCTTGTCAGTATCCTTCTTGAACTGTGGTGCCCAGAACTGGACACAGTATTCCAGGTGAGGTCTGACCAGAGCAGAATACAGTGGTACTACCGTACTGTATTACTTCCCTTGATCTAGATGCTATACTCCTATTGATGTAGCCCAGAATTGCATTGGCTTTTTTAGCTGCTGCATCACACTGTTGACTCATGTCAAGTTTGTGGTCTACCAAGACTCCTAGATCCTTTTCACATGTACTGCTCTCAAGCCAGGTGTCTCCCATCCTGTATTTGTGCCTTTCATTTTTATTTTTATTTTGCCCAAGTGTAGTACTTTACATTTCTCCTTGTTAAAATTCATCTTGTTTGCTTTGGCCCAGTTGTCTAATCTGTTAAGGTCATTTTGAAGTGTGATCCTGTCCTCTGGGGTATTAGCCACCCCTCCCAATTTGGTGTCATTAACAAACTTGCTCAGGATGCCCTCAAGCCCATCATCCAAGTCATTTATAAAGATGTTGAATAAGACTGGGCCCAAGACAGAACCCTGTGGCACCCCACTAGTCAATTCTCTCCAGGATGAAGAGACATTTGCCATCTCTGTGGCAAATGTCACAGTAATTGGCTGTCCTTACATGGGGAGTGGGTGGCTCTTGAAAGGTCACCTCCCTCCCCCTCCTTGGATACCTCCAGATGCACCTGCACCAACGATTAGTGAAAGCTAATGGATGGACTGATTTCTCCATTGACTTGCAAGGGGGATGAGGGAGAAGAGGTTGTACCCTCAGCAAGGGCTGCTGTAGAGAAGGATGAATACAGCTGCATCCCTCCCACTGGGGACCCAATGCCTGGTCTCCTCTCCCTGCCTGCCTGCTCAGCTTGTAAGATCTCACCAAACCTTATGCTTACAATTGCAAGCATATCATTGCAACCCAAATGAACCAGAAATTTGTTTCAAAAATGAGTGTCTCAAGAAGCTGCAGCCTGCTTTTCCTGTCTTTGTGCACCATCAACATCCACCCAGCGAGAGAGAGAGAGAAGAGAGAGGAGAGGGAGAGGGAGGGGGAGAGAGAGAGTTCTGAATGCCACCAAAACCACATTTGCACTGCGACAATCTTTTGGCCAGCTCCAAAAACAAACCACAGTTTCCCTCTCTAGAGCCTCAGGGATCAAAGCGATGTAACGTTGCACATGCAAAAGGTTTTGTTGCAAGGACAGCATCACTTTATTGGAGGGGAGCATGTCAAGTTGGATGGAGACTCAGCTCCGGGCCTATATACATCATGGTTGGTAGGAGCTCATCAATCATCGAAAAACATCACAAGAAGATATTGTCTGGAAGCAAAGAGGGGGACCTGGCTCTGTCACTTTGCAACGTCAAGTCAGAACAGTCATACAACAGCCTCAAAAAGCTCCTTGAACAAGATTAGCTGGACACGGCACAGATCATCTGGTGGCAAGGCAGGTTACCGGTCAGCCTTCCTGATAACCCAGCACCCTCCAGATATTTTGAACTCCAACTCCCATCAGCCCTAGCATCATATGGTCACATCGGCTAAGGCTGATGGGAGTTGTAGTCCAAGATATCTGGAGGGCACCAGGTTGGAGGAAGGTTGGATGAACCACAAATGGGAACCTGGGTGGCTCAGCTGTGGCGAGTAGAGACGCCAATACCTGGCACTTGAAGCAGTGCAAGACGAAACAGTTTACAGCGAGGGGATGGTACGACGGGGTTTAAAAACAACAACGGAAGAATTTTTAAAAAATGAAAAGCCCAAGAGCCCACTAAGGTCAACTGTTGTTAATGCACTGGGTGGTGACGAGTCTGTGCTTTTGGCCAAGGCTACCAAGAAGTTGCTTTCTCCAGAGTGGCATGGAGAGAAAAGGTTAGATGGGAAAGGTGGCTTCTTCCTGAAGCACAACGGGTGGTGGGATGGAGAGAAAATAAAGTCCTGGGTTTAATTTCCATCTAAGATAACCTAGAGTAAGTGGGGCAGGTGGGGAATAGAAAAGCTTCTGCCAGAGACCCTGATGGTCCTGGGCTGCACACAGCATCCCTCAGTATAAGGCAGCTCCTTGTATTTCATGGAGCGATGAGCAACTACACTCTCTCTGCTGTTGCTGAAAGAGGCTTTGCCACAGCCCAAGCAAGCACCCCCCTGGCCTGGTGCCCCTCATGTGGGCTGGCGTTGCCATCCAAAACATATGGAAAGCACCTGATGAGGATGAAGCCTTCCCAGGGAGAAGATTGCAGCTTCAGGGAGTTATCAGTCCTGGATGCTTTCAGTCTTATTTGCCAGGGTGAACTGGTTGGGGCAGAAGCGTTCCCCAGACGACTGGCCTGATGTGTTTCTAATGATATGGACACCCCTTTTGGGGAGCAGGTTGCAGAGCCCAGAGGGTAACCAGGACTAGCTGAGGCGAAAGAGCAAAGTGTCTTGGCCTGGGCAACTTGCCAGGGGCATCAAAGAATTCCCCAAGGAGAAGATGTTTGGGGAATTGGTGCACAAACCTCCCTCCTCCCGCCCTGCCCAGATGCAACAGTAAACTGGTTGGATGAAACCAAAATCCAGACTCCTCACGAAGGCCCATGAAATTTAGGGGAGAAAAGAAAGGCAGTTCTGCCTGTCCCTCTCTATGTCCTCCTGGGCCTCACAGCTCAGGGCAGAATCGGCCCTGCGATACAAATGTGCCGAACAGGATTTGCACATGGTGATTTATACAAATAAATGCAAATTTTAAGCTGAACTTTTCGGGGAATGGAAGCCCAAACTTCTTGCTCTTACTGTCAGGGCTTACTCTGAGCTACCAGATACCGAACAGGATTTTCTGGGCCTGGTTCCTTATATGTGGATTGGGTCGCACACAAATTAGGATGCCGAGTGGGTCTGGGGTCTTGCCAGTAGTACTGCACTAGGCAGTGTGTCCAGCTTCCCTATAAGCAAAGTTTTTGGGTTTTTTAAAAAAGTTTATTCTTTAAAAGAAGTGGGGAGAGAAAGGGTGGGAGATCCAGGGCTTAAACGAAAACAAAAAACCCCACAGGGATTCGGTGCCCTGGGAAATCCACTAACATGCCTGGCTTAGGGTTGGGTGGGCTGAAGGAATGCATGTCCTGAATGGAGGGGAGGAAAAAAATATCTGGTCCTTGAACAGTTTGTAGAAAGCCACGGACACCCAGAGGGTCCCACAGCCAGCATGGCCGCTGATGCAACTCCTATTTCCTGCCCTCTTGCATCCAGGTCCACAATGGGGTGCCACAGAGATGTTTTCTCCAGCACCAGGAAGAGCACAGAGTGATGGTCCCTCGTTTTCTCTCTCTCCAGCAGTTCCCAAGCCAAGCAGAGATGCATCCCCCTCATCTTCTCTTGGCAACAGGCTGTTGCATCACCAGGCAAGAGGCGGGGTCATCCTGGGGCTGCGCTGGGGCTCACCGCCAGCCTGCACGTCGCTGAAGGCGCGCTGCGGGGAGAGAAGGAGGAGGTGTGAAAGGCAGCCCTGGGGTTTCCCCAAAGACAAGACCAGGCGAGGAACACAAAAGGGGGTGTCCAATGGGGAAGGTTTGCCCCTTTGGTGCAATGGCAAGCTTCTCTTAAGCTCTACAGGAGGCCTGCCAGTCAAAAGGGGACAACCCAGGGCCTCTGGCAAACCAGTCATCTAGTGTCTCCACCACCTCACATCACAGCATGAGGCCATCAGAAACCTTAATCACGTGGCAAATTGCGACCCAAATGCTGGAAGCTGCCTTATATCGAATCAGACCTTTGGTCCCTCCAGCTCAGTATTGCCTACACTGACTGGCAGCAGCACTCCAGGGTTCCAGGCAAGGGGGTCTCTCCCTGCCCTACCTGGCAATGCCATCAGGGATTGAACCTGGGACCTTCTGCATTTAATACAGGTGCTCGACTGTGGGCCTCCCCAGATGTCCCAGATGATGGGAATTATCATTCTAAACATCTGGAAGGCCCCAGTTTGGCAAAGGATGCCCTTCTCTAAGACTGTCCTGTCCTTTGGGGTTTCTTAACTCTTGAGGTTTTACACGCAGAGCCAACTATTCGCTCCAACCAGCAGATATCCCCCTCGCCACCTGCATGTGATGAAGCTTCCTGGCACACATATTTTTTAATGATTGTTAAGTGTTTCTGTCTTTCTTCATTTCAGGTTGTATGACATGCGTCCAACATTAATTTAAGTGGGTCTGAAAAGCAATAATAGACATGACGCACTTAGGTCCTTTAATTTTGAAAGGCCTACTCTCTGAGTAGAACTAACGCTGGATATAGGAGGTGTAAGAAGACACCGTTTTCCCTTCTGCCCTGTATCCGTCGCAAGCAGTGCTGTTTCCATTCTGCTGCAGTCCGCCTTCTGCCCAAAGTGACATTATTCACCTCACAGTCCACTGCAGTGAAACTGCGCAACTTAGTTTACAAAATTGATAACGCAAGTTATGTTACCATTGTTCTCCCATCCCATTCATTTTGGTACAATAAAACAATGCAAAGAGTAGTGTGATGAATGCAATGAATGGGGTTACTTGCAAAAACAGTGAATCCCAATCATATCTGCTGGTTCGGCTTCTGTTCTGGGCATGGGAAGACTAAGCAAACTTTCCGCTCCCATTTCTCTCTTCGTCTGAATTCTCCACCCTCCCTAGTTGGATGCAGTCCTGCGTTTTTATGGTATCGTGAGCGGCACTGACCAGGCCAGGGGCCACAAAAGGTAACATGGAAATAATGCATTAAAAAAAAATACAGCAATTGTATTATTTGTAAGTTGGAAACAAACCTCAAACTTGCTCATGAATTCGGCGAAAATGCCAAAGAATGCTTCAGAGGTTGTGACTTTGGAGTCCTCCCCAAAGAAAGACAAAACTTTGCCAAACTCATCCATGGCTTTGTGTTGGAGGTCACTCAGGGATTGGATGGTGGGGTGAGCACTTTCCAGGAAGGCCTTGAGGCGGATGGCTAAGGAGGATAAGCTCTGCCACTGTCTGTGCGTACCTGGGCTGCCAGGCCTTTGTCTTGATCCAGTACTTAAGAGGAGAACCACTGAACTGACCACAGGAAACAGACTCCAAGCAGCAGGTAAAGACTGCCCCCCACTCCATTTATCCCAGTTATGAGATGAAGAAAACAAACCCACAGGCATTTTATGCACAGGGGTGCACCTGGGAGCCCAGAAGTGTTGCTAAGCACTGAAAAGATTCATTCCATAAAACTTGCTTAAAATTAGCAAATGCCAATTTATAGGAACAGATGCAAATCTAGGCTTTTAAATGTTACAGGCGGCAGAAACCACCTAATTCCCCATCCAAATCACACTCACTCATTTGCTTGGTTAATTTGCACTCCACCCTAAATCATTCCAGATTAGCTCCTCTTTAAATATTTCTCCCCCCACTTATTACTTACAAATCATCTCCAGATAAAATCATTTCAGGCTAATTTATTCACTCAAATTGATATCCTACCTAGGTATCAAGAGCATCCCCAATTAAAATTCCCCCAAATTCAGAAGTGCTTGGGGGCAATAGTGAAAAGGTTTGGGGGGATCCATGCCCCAGGGGGGATCCTGCTAACAAAGCCCCTGCAGGGGCCAAATTGATATGAATACAAAGGGTCTGTTCAGTGTCACTATTTTGCAGGAGGAATTTGAGTGCATAAGGTAGACTTAAAGGTAAAGGTAAAGGGAACCCGCGGACGACTCTGGGGTTGCAGTGCTCAGCTCGCTTTACTGGCCGAGGGAGCCGGTGTACAGCTTCCAGGTCATGTAGCCAGCATGACAGAGCCGCTTCTGGCGAAACCAGAGCAGCACACAGAAATGCCGTTTACCTTCCTGCCGGAGTGGTACCTACTTACACTTTGATGTGCTTTCGAACTGCTAGGTTGGCAGGAGCAAGGACCGAGCAATGGGAGCTCACTCCGTCGCAGGGATTCGAACCACCGACCTTCTGATTGGCAAGCCCTAGGCTCTGTGGTTTAACCCACAGCGCCACCCGTGTCCCATAATGTAGACTTGGGTTTGTGCAATTAAAGAGGATTGAATTGCTCCGTCTCCGCAGCACAACAAATCCACTTTGATCCTGAATACAGCATTTTGCACTTCGGGAAGTGACAGAGAAATGTGTTGGAAAATGTGAGATAAACAAATAGTTCATGGGAAGACACCCTGCAAGCAAATCAGGATGGAAGCGGGGGGGGGGCCTTGCGGGCCAACGTGGCCCTTGGCAAGCAACTCCCCCTGATGCTAGCTGTGTGGCCATTCAGCAAGGAGACCAGGGATGTGGCAGCAAGGCCAGGCCAGGCTCTGGGACACAGAGACCCCCGGTGGCAGGCAGGCAGGGCAGAACGGGGATCCCTGTGTGCGCCCAGGGCTATAGCACCCCTGTCCCCCCACACACACACACACTACGCCCCTGGGCTGGAGGGGATTTCCGCAGCACACTGGCCTTTTCAACCAAAGGATACATCCATCACTGTCGCAAACCTGTCCTCCGGGGAACCCCCCATGTTCTGGCAGGCAACCTCAATCTCAGCTATGGTGGTGTGGAGGTCATGGAGGTCAGCCATTATTGTTCTCTGGTTCACTGAGGAAGAAAAAGCAGTACAGAGAAGAGGATTCTTTTCTTTTTTTAAAATATATCTGTATTAGGTTTTACATAACAAATTTAAATTCAAACACATCATTCACCTCTTCATTTAGAATTCTCTGAATCCTTTGACTTCCCTCTGCTCTTCCATAGTTACCGTACCATTATCAAACCTTTTTCCCCCTACTGCTTATCTTATTTTCTCTAATTTGTTAAAAAATAATAATCCATTTTTCCATAGTTTCTCATACATTACAAGCATTACTCAAACCCTGCCAAAGTTTTTAGTTGTTTACAATGTTCTCTTGTACCGTACATTATAAATTTTCCCCATTCCTTCTTGAAATTCTTCTCTTCCTGGGTTCTGATTTCCTTCTTTCCTACCGGCATGGCTAATTCACCACTAGAAAAATTCCTTCAGTAGCACCTTAAAGACCAACTAAGTTTATATTTTGGTATGAGCTTTCGTGTGCATGCACACTTCTTCAGATATCTGAAGGTGCTACTGAAGGAATTTTTTTATTTTGCTTCGACTCAGACCAACACGGCTACCTACCTGTAACTCACCACTAGAAAGTGTGTGTTGGGGAAAACTAACCTGGAAATGAGTAAACTATGGGCTTTTTGGCTGGTTGGTTCATAAAAGATATTTGTATACCGCACTGTGTCATAAAGAATATAAATCAAAGTGGTTTATACCAATAAAAACACGAAACCACACCATTAAAAAGTTAAAACATATCTCAACTAACCATCGTGGAAAGATGTACAGTATTCTTAATTGCTTGCATAGGCCTGGCAGAATAGAAAAGTTCTCAGCAAGCGTTTACATGCTGGCACAGAAGGCACCTGCTGAATTTCTAGTGGCAGAGCATTCCACCGGACTGGGCTGATGCCTCGAAAGGCTTGGTTTCTGTTGTTGAATGAGCCTTGCCAACCTAGGGAATGACGGCCAATGCTTTTACAGATTATCTCAGTGATCAAGCTGAGACAGAAGGGTTCAGGGGATCCCTAAGGCATCCAATGTAGTGCAAATCAGCATAAGGATTTAAGCTTGTGCTATGGAACTTCCCCCACCCCACCTCCCCACTCCCCAAATCTGCTCCAGAGAGTACAGGAAACCCCAAGACAGATTTAGGGAGGCAAGTTCCATTGCACAAGTTTAAATCCTTGTGCCAATAGAAGGATTTAGCTGGATATTTCCCAAAGCCTCTCCTAGCCACTCCGCCCCCCGCCCCCCCACTGTCCCTGAGGCAACTCACAGAGGCTCATGGAGGGGGAAATGAGACCCTTCCTCACTAATCCCCCAGCCCAAGTCAATGGGAAGTGATCAAATGGGAAGCTTAACCAGGAAGGAGGAAGCTTTCAAGATGCCTGGGGAAAGCCCTTTGCTGAACCAAACTTATTACTGAATAGGCATGATCCATTTCTTCTGTAAATAGTTGATTTTTTTGCATTTTTAAAAAGGAATGATGAAGGGATTAAAAAGTGGTCTATTAAGAGCTGTGTGGAACCTCTGTTTAATTCCTGCTAAGTGCAGGAAAGCAATGAATAAAGGAGTCTAGTGTGGAACCCCTTATGGGAAGGGCTGTAGCTCAGTGGTTAGAGCATCTGCCCCAGGTTCAATCTTCAATGGCATCTTGGGGATGGGGGTGTTCTGGAAGGGGCCCTGCCTGAAACTCTGGAAAACTCCTGCTGCCAGTCAGTGTCAACAATATTGCACCAGTTGGACTAAAGGCCTGGCTCAGGAGCAGGCATTTTCCTATGGACCAAAATCAGGGCTAGGCAGCCTTCCTGCAACCTGGTGCCCCCCAGATGTTTTGGTCTATAGCCTCCGTGAGTCCCAGGATCGCACCACTGTCTGGGGCTGATGGGAGTTGTCGTCTACTCTAAACCATCTGCAGAGCCCCTGTTTCCCAGATACTCCATCCTCGTCCGTTTTACCTTTGGCAGCATGTGGCACGGTGGGCAGGTCCTTGGCAAATCCCAGGAGTTCTGGGAAATGTTGGCTAAGGGATTTGGCAAGAATGTGCAGGAAGGTAGATTTTCCATCGACAGTCTTGGTGGTATTCAGCTGGAACAAAGGAAAGGAAAGGTGGGGGTTGGAAATGAAGGCTGCCAGTGGAACTTCAGGCCACAAGCAGCTCAGCCTGAGAATGTAGCTGACTCGGCGCAGGCATTTGCCACTGCAGCAAAGCTTCTAGTCCACATAAGATTCATAGAACTAAAGCAGGAAGTGACCCAGAGGGTCATCTAGTTAAATCTCAGGGCAAGCAGGAATAAGAAGACAGAGCAGTTCCTGCCCCTTTGATTTGCTAGTGAATTGCACTGTGGTAATACAATCTGCCAGAAAGTAATATACAATCTGCCAATTATACCAGAAAGATATGGAGGTCTCGTACACCTCAGGTAGTGTGGTTGCTGACCTTGAGCCAGACATCTTGGAGAGTGAAGTCAAATGGGCCTTAGAAAGCATTGCTAATAACAAGGCCAGTGGAAGTGATGATATTCCAGCTGAACTGTTTAAAATTTTAAAAGATGATGCTGTTAAGGTGCTACACCCAATATGCCAGCAAGTTTGGAAAACTCAGCAATGGCCAGAGGATTGGAGAAGATCAGTCTACATCCCAATTCCAAAGAAGGGCAGTGCCAAAGAATGCTCCAACTACCGCACAATTGCGCTCATTTCACACGCTAGCAAGGTTATGCTTAAAATTCTACAAGGCAGGCTTAGGCAGTATGTGGACCGAGAACTCCCAGAAGTGCAAGCTGGATTTCGAAAGGGCAGAGGAACCAGAGACCAAATAGCAAACATGCGCTGGATTATGGAGAAAGCTAGAGAGTTCCAGAAAAACGTCTACTTCTGCTTCATTGACTATGCAAAAGCCTTTGACTGTGTTGACCACAGCAAACTATGGCAAGTTCTTAAAGAAATGGGAGTGCCTGATCACCTCATCTGTCTCCTGAGAAATCTCTATGTGGGACAAGAAGCTACAGTTAGAACTGGATATGGAACAACTGATTGGTTCAAAATTGGGAAAGGAGTACGACAAGGTTGTATATTGTCTCCCTGCTTATTTAACTTATATGCAGAATTCATCATGCGAAAGGCTGGACTAGATGAATCCCAAGCCGGAATTAAGATTGCTGGAAGAAATATCAACAACCTCAGATATGCAGATGACACAACCTTGATGGCAGAAAGCGAGGAGGAATTAAAGAACCTTTTAATTAGGGTGAAAGAGGAGAGCGCAAAATATGGTCTGAAGCTCAACATCAAAAAAACCAAGATCATGGCCACTGGTCCCGTCACCTCCTGGCAAATAGAAGGGGAAGAAATGGAGGCAGTGAGAGATTTTACTTTCTTGGGCTCCTTGATCACTGCAGATGGTGACAGCAGTCACGAAATTAAAAGACGCCTGCTTCTTGGGAGAAAAGCAATGACAAACCTAGACAGCATCTTAAAAAGCAGAGACATCACCTTGCCGACAAAGGTCCGTATAGTTAAAGCTATGGTTTTCCCAGTAGTGATGTATGGAAGTGAGAGTTGGACCATAAAGAAGGCTGATCGCCGAAGAATTGATGCTTTTGAATTATGGTGCTGGAGGAGACTCTTGAGAGTCCCATGGACTGCAAGAAGATCAAACCTATCCATTCTTAAGGAAATCAGCCCTGAGTGCTCCCTGGAAGGACGGATCGTGAAGCTGAGGCTCCAATACTTTGGCCACCTCATGAGAAGAGAAGAATCCTTGGAAAAGACCCTGATGTTGGGAAAGATTGAGGGCACTAGGAGAAGGGGACGACAGAGGACAAGATGGTTGGACAGTGTTCTCGAAGCTACGAACATGAGTTTGACCAAACTGCGGGAGGCAGTGCAAGACAGGAGTGCCTGGCGTGCTATGGTCCATGGGGTCACGAAGAGTCGGACACGACTAAACGACTAAACAACAACAACAAAACAATACAATCTGCAACTATTTCATGAGCTGATTGTGATTTAAATGTGAAATGTTCTAAGGGTTTGTCTTTCCTTTTTGTTCTGAACCACACTGAGTTCCCTCTTTGGAAGAAGGGTGGTATATATATTTCACAAGCAATTGTTGCGCAGAGGTTGATGATTTCAGCAGATGAAACTTGCAAGGCAGGCTAGACCAGGGGAAATCCCTAGTCCTTCACAGCTATGAAATGGGCACAAGCACCACCCTCTTCCCCATCTGGACTTCCAGTTGATGACTGTAGCACAGAGTATCTTGAAAGCGAATATTCTGCCCACACAGAAGCCGGAGGTTTCTACAAATGCACTCACCTCTCTCCATACTCTGCCCAGGAAACAAGAAGCATCACCCTGTTTGAGGACATACACCAGCCCAGCCCAGGCAAAAGCACTTGAGCTGGTGAGAGGTGTGGCCTGGAGATGCAGGGCACAGCCTTGCGAAGTCCCGAGGGCCTGACAGATAGGCCCAGAGGGCCGTATTTTGGCCCCCAGGTCCAGGGACCACCACATGCCACATGCCTTGGAGGGCTCATTGAATCACAAAACTGTCAAGTTGGAAGGGACTCAACCACTTGCAGTTCAGAAATGCTCCTCCAACGCCACTTACCTCAGTGAGGAAGTTGATCTTAAAGCCAGTCGTTTTGTTGGTCTTCGGTTGCCCATGATTCAGGTAGTTGCCCATGGCCAGCACAAACTGCAATGAGAATTTCTTGTGAGTAGCCAGTCAAAGGGGCCTCCTCTCTTCCCAACCCCAAGGTAGGACCTCCCACAACATGGTGGCCTTCAAACACTTCAGACTACAACTCCCAGCAACCCAGAGTCATGCTGGCTGGGGCTGATGGGAGTTGTAGTCCAAACCACTGGGAGGAAATCAGGTTGGCAAAGGGTGGTCTCTACACAAGACCGAGGTCCAATTCTGCACAATGCATCTTCATTGTTTTCACAAGTTGAACTGACTTCTGCTACACAAGGAGCTGAAAACACACTAGCTGCTTGGATCACCTTCCAGTCCACCCCCAGATAGATTTCCCTGCAGCACGAAACATGTTAAATCCCACCAAGAATTTGTTCAGGGGAAGCTGGTCACAGAATTGTAGACTTGGAAGGGACTCCAAGGGTCATCTCGTCCAACCCCCTGCAATGCAGGATTCATAGCTGAAGAATCCCTGGCAGGTGGTCATCCAACCTCTGCTTAGAAACCTCCAATGAAGGTTTCTACCATGGGAGTTCGTTTGACTGTTGAACAGCTCTTGCTGTCCACCAGGGCAAGGTGGAGCAGAACCCTGCCATATTTTTTCTTCACCCACGATCCACAGCTATGGTTCAATAGTCCTGTATGCATAAAATTCTTATAGAATTATGAGTTCCAGTCATAGCTGCCAAGTTATCCCTTTTTTAAAGGGATTTTCCCTTATGCTGAATAGGCTTCCTCGCGAGAAAAGGGAAAACTTGGCAGCTATGGTTCCAGTGTTAAGAGAGAGGGAGAACAACTTTTCTCTCTCTGCTTTCTCCGGACCAAGTAAAATTTTATAAATTTCTATCATGTTGCCTCTTGAAGGAGCATCTTCACCTGCATCATTCAGCCCAGACATTGAGATCCAGCACTGGGGGCCTTCTGGCAGTTCCCTCACTGCAAGAAGTGAAGCTACAGGAGACCAGGCAGAGGGCCTTCTCGGTAGTGGCACCCACCCTGTGGAACACCCTCCCAACAGATGTCAAGCAGATATAACCTTTAGAAGACATATGAAGGCAGCCCTGCATGAGGAAGCTTTTCATGTGTAATGTTTTATTATGTTTTTATATATGTTGGAAGCTGCCCAGAGCAGCTGGGACAACCCAATCAGATGGTCAGGGTACAAATAATAAAATGATTATTATTATTAAGTTAAGGAAGGCTGGGAAGAGACCTAGAGGAAAAGACCTCTGCCTCTGGTCTCCTCCCGTTCACTGCGCTGTTGCCCCAACACTCCCTGGATTTGTGTGAGTTTCTAACCCCTCCCTTGGGTCAAAGATGAGCTTTATGTCTCCAGGAGTCCCAAGGGCAGACCAAGATGGAGATGGGACGAGAACCCAGCGCATGCCACGTCTCGAACATAACTTCTGGGTTAATCAACAGCCGGCTGAGGACGCTGTGCTGTTAACCAGGCGTGATTTGTGGCCTCATCAGTGGGTGTGAAGAATCGTTTGGGAACCCGCCAGTGTCCTCTGGTCTCTTTTTCTCCCTTGGGGGGCAGACTACACGCTACAGGTGAACAAACAGCCGGTCACCGTGAAAGGAAAACAGCTTGGGGAAGTGAGGATTTGGAGAAGAGAAAATTGTTAGGAGCAGGGGTGCTGATGGCCAGCAAATTGGGCAGTTTTAAATAAGAAACATTATTTAGTTATTTATTGCCCAGCCTTCACCCAAAGGTTCCAGAATGGGTTACACGCTGCAGCATTAAAATACTATATTAAAAACTTTAATGTATCGGACTATGTGGAAATGGCAAAGTTGACGGCAACATTAAGAGATTGAAATATTGAACTTTTTATAGTAGAATGGAGGCCTTTTGTGAACTATTTGGGGGAATGGGGAAATAAACCAGTCAAATGAAATCGCAGGCAGGATTTGAGATAGGAGCGGCGGAAGAAAAACGATAAAGTAATTGTATGAGATGGGTTTCTGTAATAGAGTTTGCTATATAATGCAGTAGAAAAGGTCTTGAACAAAAACGCTGTGGAGGTTTGGGTGGGAAGTCAATACATGAAACAATGTAATTATTCAATTTGAAGTTAATTTATATATAAAAAAGGAAATTCAGTAAAGATATATATTATAAAAAAACCTCCATATTAAAAACAATTTGAAGCTACTTACAAACCTAAAAATAAGGCGTATCCTAAAAACATATGCTTTCAGTGTCAAAAGCCAGGGTAAAGAGGCGCATCCTCAGGATTGTGTAATGAAAGTGCCAGGCATACCTTTGTAGAGAGGGAGTTCCACAACTTAAGGGGCCACCATAGAGAAGGCCCTCTCCCGGACTGCCACCCCCTGAGCCTCTGAGAGTGGAGGAGGAACATTGGAAGCTGCCACATACCGTACTTGGTCAGACCATGTACCATCTAGCTCAGTATTGTCTGCACTGGCTGGCAGTGGCTCGCCAGGGTCTCAGGTGGGATATATTCCCCGCAGGTCCTACCTGGAGGTCCTGCTGGGGATTGAACCTGGGACCTTCTGTATGTGAAACAGCTGCTCTACCACTGAGCTACAGTCTTTCCTCTGGCACATAAGATAGAGATTTTTATTTTTATTTTAGAAAGTGGGCTGGGTGGGGAGTTGGGGAAGGAGAGTGCATGCTAGCCAAAGGCTCCCTGGCTGCACCTGCATCCCGGCAGAGCTCAGCTGAAAAGAAAGGGGCATTTTAGACTGCATTTTTTTCTCTTCCCATGTCAAGGAGCAGTCCTTTGCAAAAAAAGAAGGGAAAAAATTGCTCCAGGGTTGTGCTTCTGTTCCATTCCTTTGGCAGTTTTCTCAAGAGAAGCATTGGGAAAACATGGGTGGACCATTCTGGAGTAATTAAAATGCCCGGGAAGAAGTGAGTTTGCCTGTTTGCATTCTAAATGCCTAGAGTTGTGAAGCCCTGCCACCCCTGAAACCAGGAGGGAGGGAGGGAGGGAGGGAGGGAAGGAAGGAGGGAAGGAGCCACCAAACTCTGGCTGAGTGGGAAGTGGCTGCCCCCTGGTGGTGCACACTAGCAGCGAAACCAACTCTCCTGACCTCTAAGATCTTGGCCAGCTTCTTGCTGTTCTTCAGCTCCAGGGAGGCGTTGTAGATGCACTCATAGCTGGCTGTGAGCTCCTCCATCTTCTCCGGCAGGGTGGTCTTGAAGTGGAGGCTGCGCAGACGGGTTTTGTAGTCGGGTACCAAAAGCATCTGGAAGAGGAAGGAGGCAGGGAACAGGGAGGGGAGTCCCCACTTTATTCCACCATCTCTTTTCGCTACCACCAAAATTGTTGAGGTCTGGGCAGGGCAGAAAAAATTGCTTGGGGTGGAGGCTAGATCAGGCCCCTGAACCAAAGGCTAGCTGGCCCTCCTTTCAATTGACCCTCCCCACATCTCCTTACAGACGAAGTGACATGGGTGTTTAATAGAAACATATGTTGGTTATCTCAAAGCCGGCAAGGATCTATCAATTTCAGTTACTCATTTATCCAATCTTAAGTGTAGTTTTCCACATTAGTTTGCAGAAATCCTCATGAAAATTCATCTGCAAATTTATCCTAACATACATATTTTTGTAAAGCAGTTTTCCTTAATAGAGTGTGATTTTGTATGTTATTTTCACTAACATACACATTTAATGCAGGCTTTACCATAGCAAATGTGTTTTAGTACATGTTACTGGGCTGGAAAACTGGGCTGCAAAATTCAGAGAAGTATGAATTTTGAAGGATAGCTGTGCTTTGGTTTGCAAAACACTTTCAGAAAGTGTGACACAGGCCTTTAACTGCAAACTGAATGGGATCCCCCCCTTCTTTGTCAGTGAGCTTCTCCAGACCTTAATGTCAGAAGGGAATAGATCCAGCTTGGAAAGCATTTACAGGAGTCTCCAAACTGTTAGTAATTTGCAGTGTGCCAATTTGGCCAATTGAAGTGGATTAAAGCATTCTGCTGCCCTTGTGCAAGAAATCTACCTGGGGAAAAATAGGCTGGCTTTTTGTGGTTAAGAAATAATGCGGAAATGCATTGAAAAGTGTGGGACAAGCAAAGGATTGACAGAAATACATGGAA
Organism: Zootoca vivipara; assembly: GCF_965207765.1. Lineage (NCBI taxonomy): Eukaryota > Metazoa > Chordata > Lepidosauria > Squamata > Lacertidae > Zootoca > Zootoca vivipara. Next base: position 29,761,443 of record NC_142596.1, read on the forward strand.
ACACCCCATAAGCAAATGAGCACGAATGTTCAATGTCATTTAACCTCCCCACAAACAATTAAGGATGAGTGCTCAATAGAGATCAGGCATGGCTTAACCTCCACACAACTTTTGTGAAAGCAGATCAGGGTGAGTGCTCAGGAGCATCTGTGTGCCTGTGTCTCACATGTGTGTGTTTTGAAGAACAGACAAATCTCACGTGGTCTTTTGATGAGCTACACACCTGACCTGAATCCGTTCATGGCCTGGTGGGTCACAGCAACCCCCCCCCCCCTGCAGCCAGATTGACGCTCTCCCTCCTCACCACGACACTGGGCCAACTCCCCTGCCTTGGTGTAGCACCTTGGTTTAGACGAGTTTCCCAAACTTGGGTCTCTAGCTGTTTTTGGACTACAACTCCCATCATCCCCAGCTAGCAGGACCAGTGATCAGGGTGATGGGAACTGTAGTCCAAAAACAGCTAGAGACCCAAGTTTGGGAAGGCCTGGTTTAGACTAGTGGTTCCCAAAGTGGACAGTAGTGCCCCGTGGGAGGTGGCAGTGGGATTAACTAGGGGGTTGCTGAGAGGCAAAGGGGTGGCAGGGATGTGCTGGAAGGGTAAATGACTATCAGACTTTGAAAAGCTGGGTTCACTGGATCAATCTCATCCACTTTGTTACATTAATTAAACGAAATAGTTTGAACTGGATTTTGAATGCCATGTGCATTGGTTTGTTGCTGTTCTGAATTTTATTGTGTTGTTATCTTCCTTAGTGGCTCATGCAAACTGCTATTCTGAAGACTGCTTTTTATAGGGTAGACGGCACTGGGGATGCGTTTGTGGGACCAAGGGGGCCTGAAAAGATTTGGGAACCACTGACTTGGACTCACCTGCAGCACAAACTGGTCCGGCTCACTGAGTTTGCTGAGGCTGCCCTGGTAATTGTGGTACTGCTCCACTTCCTCTGCATCAGGCGCATAGAGCAGCAGCTGCTTGATGTGAGAAGCCTCCAGGCGGTCGCTCTCCATGGTCAAGAGGATTTGGCGCAGCTCGATGTGGGAGAGCTTGAGGTGGGCAATTAAGATGGCTGGGCAGAGAAGAAGAGCGGGGTGGGCGGCCTGCCAAGGATTTCCAACCCAGAACCGACAGGCTGGGCCAGAACACAAGTGCACCCATGGAAACGACAGGCTAATCTGCCCATCTCAGGTTCTCATTTTCTACCTCCTCCCCCATTTTCACACCAGGATTTTAGGGTGTTAGTCCTGCTCAGAGTAGGCCCACTGAAGTTAATAGGCCTGGCTAACTGAGACTCATTCATTTCAATGGGTCTACTTTGTGTAGGACTTAGAGGCCATGCTTTATTTTTTTATTTGTAAATCTGCACGAAAATACTTATTCATGTTGAAGTTTCAGGAAATATGCACGTTTTTGCGTGCAGTTTCCCCATATGCAGCCCATTTTGGTTATTTTCACGAATATATGCATTTTTGTGCTCACTTTACCCTAACAGGCACAGTATAATATATTTGGTTGGCAAAGTGCATTGCAAAATTCAAGCAAGGGAGAACTGTATTGTGGGTGGTGCTTTGGTTCGGGAACCATGAATTAGGTTGGTTCCCTTTAAAAACGCAATCCACACACATTTCTTCCGCACCTTTAATGTTCCCAACCCACAAGGGGAGCACCAGAAGGCCTTGCAGTGCTTCAGGGGATCGGCACCCCTAAAATATCACAGTCCCCAGCCCCAGCCCCTGAGTCCTGCCAAAAGAGACCCTAACTGGTGTGGGCTCAGACATCTCTCTCTCGTTTACCTGCCTGCCTCTCGGCCCCTGGACCTGGTGCATCCTTCACCAGGCGCTACTTACATGTGTTATAGGCCTTTTTGTGTGACAGAATCTCAACCACATCTTTCTTTTTCAAGGACTCTGGCAGGGGGCTCGGCTCTGGAAGAGAAACTGAAAGATTTAATCAGAGATAAGGACAGGGGTCGGAGGGATTCGGGAGAAGAGAGAGAAAAAAAGAAGCGGATGGGATCAGGATGGGATGGAAACAAACGGAGCTTGCAGGGCTGGAAGTTTGCATGCTGGGTGGGGGGTCCTTGAGCTCCATCCTGAGCTTGCCCACCCCCGGCTGGAGGGAGGAGGACACTCGGCTGCAAAAGGCAAGACAAGACGTCAGATACACAAGAAATCCCAGACCCCAGTCCTATCACGGCTCACCCACTCTTCTTCCTGTTTCTCCACCTGGGGTTCTTGAGTTCAGTGCTTCTTCCTCAAGAGAGTCCACTTGGCTTCTCTCATTCATCTACCAAGCCTCTTCGCCTTTGCTGTACCCCCACTAGCCGCGCCCCGCGCCCCCGCTCCTTAGTAGAGAGGTAGTGCAGAATAAAATAACTTCTGGGGCTCCTTCAGAATTAAGGGCCCTGAAGCTTAAGCTTCATTAGTTTCAGAGTACATCTGCCCCTCATTCATGCCATGCATAATTTTATAAATAGTAAAAGGTAAAGGTAAAGGACTGCCGGACAGTTAAGTCCAGTCAAAGGTGACTATGGGGTGCAGCACTCATCTTGCTTTCAGGCCGATGGAGCCGGTGTTTGTCCACAGACAGCTTTCCAGGTCATGTGGCCGGCATGACTAAACCACTTCTGGTGCAACGGGACACTGTGACTGAAGCCAGAGCACACAGGGACATCATTTACCTTCCTGCTGCAGCGGTACCTATTTATTTACTTGCACTGGCGTGCTTTCGAACTGCTAGGTTGGCAGGAGCTGGAACAGAGCAACAGGAGCTCACCCCATTGCAGGGATTCAAACCACTGACCTTCCGATCAGCAAGCCCATGAGGCTCAGTGGTTTAGACCACAGTGCCACCTGTCATCCCCGACTCACCTTTTCTCTAAACTAAAAAGTCCCAAGCATTGCATCCCTTATTCACCCCCTTGATCGTTCTGGTTTTCCTTTCCTGGACCTTTCTCAACTTTGCAATGTCCTCTTTTGAGGTGAGGAGACCAGAATTGCACACAGTATCTCAGGTGTGGTCGGCACCACAGATATGTAGAATGGCATTACGAAGTTGGCAGTTTTATTTCCAGCTCCTTTCCTAACGATTCCTAGTGTGGAATCTGGCTTTTCCATGGTTGCCACCCTCACATCTTCTCCTTCTATGACTCTAGGACATGAAGGTGGCCTTGGCCTGGCAGCCCACCCAAGAGGGGAGGATCCACAAGACACCAGGATGCATAGCTGCCAAGTTATCCCTTTTTTACAGGGATTTTCCCTTATGCTGAATAGGCTTCCTCACGAGAAAAGCGAAAACTTGGCAGCTATGCCAGGATGATGGGACAGAGAAAACAAAGGAAGCCCCCGCCCATTGAAACACAGAGGGAAGACAATCCCCTTAAAGAGAAAACCACCCCCTTGGAGAGAAGACAATGGCAAGGAGATGGTCGTGCTGCTCCCATGTCATCAGCCAAAGGGGATTGGGCAGCGACAGAGTTTGACAAGGGTTCACAAGCAGCCATTGTGCAAATTGTGAGCCCATCTCAGGACCACAGAGGGGGCTCTGGCAAGTTCCCCAAGACGGGACTGGCTCGGCTCTTGTTTCTCTCCCTCCACCCCCGGCTGGATCTGGCAGATGAGGGCTGCCGGTGCTTGCGGAGAGAGACAGACAGATGGAGGACTCACTCGCTGGCTTCTGGGTTCCAAAATGCAACTCCAGGTTGAGGTATTTGACCATGTCGCTCAGTTTGTCGTAGTCCGAGTCCTCCCCGAGCTGCGCAAGGAAAAGGTGTAGTCAAGGATTCCAGAGAGTAAACATGCTCTTTCTTCCACATCAGAAGCATACAAGAGGGACTTGGATGGTGCTCAAGCAGGCTTTTATCTAGTAATTTGGGGGCAACCACTGGGACACACAGAGAGAGAGAGAGAGAGAGAGACACCTCCCCTGCAGAGAGGGACTTAAAGCAACATCATATCTGGGTCTGGAAGATGGCTGGAGAGAGCAGCTTCCCAGACAGACTTCCCTTGGGTTTGATACAGTGATTTGTTACCTGCAATGTTTCTGTCTCTTGCAGACCACAAGGACAGCTCCAGCCTCTTGCTATATATAATAATTATTATTCCAACAGAATACTAAAATACAATAATCTATTAAACATTAAAAGCTTCCCTAAACAGGGTTGCTTTCAGATGTCTTCTAAAAGTCTGGTAGTTGTTTTTCTCTTTGACATCTGATGGGAGGGCATTCCACAGGGCGGGTGCCACTACCGAGAAGGCCCTCTGCCTGGTTCCCTGTAACTTGGCTTCTCGCAACGAGGGAACCGCCAGAAGGCCCTCGGCGCTAGATCTCAGTGTCCGGGCAGAACGCTGGGGGAGGAGACGCTCCTTCAGGTATACTGGACCTAGGCCGTTTAGGGCTTTAAATTTGAATTGTGCACTTCTCCACAGCTACAAATGTGGAGGTTTGTGCCCCCCAAAAGTAAACAAACAAACACCGTCTGCAAACTACTCTTGTGGCCCGCTTGATATGAAAAGTTGGAGTGCTCTGAATTTTTCCACACATTACTCAGCTGAAAAATTGGATCGCAACATTCAGAGATGAGCAAATCTCAAAGGATGGTTGTGGTTGGGTCTGTCTATTATTTCAGAGAGTGCAAACTGAGTGGGTAGACGTGGAGGGATGGGGGGAGATGTGCCTTTAAATGTGAACTGGAGCTTCCTCAACATTACCTGTCCCCAGATGGTGCCTTCAGAATTCTCCACCTGCTCCCAGCGCAGTCGCTTGACGCTCATGTGCTTGGACTCGTTCCTGCGCTGAATGATGCTCTGAGTCACTGGAGGAAGAACACAGGGGACCGGAGGGGGCAGGGGAGGGGGAGGGGGTAGAGGGGCTTGCTGAGAGTGGCTGTCTGGGGGCTTGGGGTGGGGGGTGGAAGAGGAGGAAAAGGAGGGGGAGGGAGTCTTCTTCACAGCCTCCGTGCTCCGGTGCTCCTCTTTGGGCTCGTGGAAGTGCAGCGGAGGCGGGAGTGGGGGTGGGCTGATGGGGGGCGGAGGGATGTGATCGGACAAGGTGGAGTAGGTCAAGGAGCTGCCTTCGCTGCTGCTCAGGTACTCGCTGGCGCTGCTCATGTCATTGGTGACGTAGCTGCCCTGGTCGTCGTGGAAACTCATCTGGGGAGAGAAAGACGAGAGAATAGATGGCCAAAGCACTCTGGAACTCCCTGCTGATGGATGTCAGGCAGGAACCTTCTCTGTTCCCCTTTCGGCACCTTTTGAAAAGACTACAGTTTAGACCAGGCATCCCCAAACTTCGGCCCTCCAGATGTTTTGGACTACAATTCCCATCATCCCTGACCACTGGCCCTGTTAGCTAGGGATCATGGGAGTTGTAGGCCAAAACATCTGGAGGGCCGCCGTTTGGGGATGCCTGGTTTAGACAAACCTAACCAGAGGTGGAGAATGCTGGTGTTGCTTTCAGTTTATTTATTATCCTCTGAGTGTTTTACAGAGTTGTTCTTACTGATGATTTTCTTGTTTTAAAAAAAACTAATCAAACAGTGTATAAATTCTATGCAATAAATAAATAGATGGAGCATCTCAAGAGCACCAGAAGATGCCTTTCCCAAGATGCAAAAGGATGCCATTGGCATTGTTAAGGGCTGGCACAGGGGGACAGAGGCCCGCACCATTTGTACTGGGCCCTGTATCTCCTGCACCTCCCTTCGTTGGCTGGTGGGAGGGGCGCTTCATTGTAAAAACAAACTTGCTTACAAGGCTAGCCTGGCCTCGGGTGCCCGTGCTCTGGTGGCATCCTGTCTGAGTTACTGCATTGCACTGTGTGTGGGGCTGCCCTTGAAGATGGTCTGTACTCTGTAGGGTTGGAAGGGACCCAAAGGATCATCTAGCCCAACCCCCCTGCAATCAATATCAATCAACAATATTGTTGCTGATATGCTTGCTGTCCTGGGAACCTTTGGGAGTAAGAGCAGGATATAAATTGAAATTGTTGTTGTTGTTGTTGTTGTTGTTGTTGTTGTGACACCAGTTACCAGCCTTCACTCATCATGAGGCCTCAATGCATATAAATTAGCACAGCGTTTCTCAACCGCTGTTCCACGGCACACTAGTGTGCCGCGAGACGCTGGCTGGTGTGCCGCGACGTGCGGTGACAAGAAGGGTGATTTGCATTGTCACGTGCCTGGCGGCTGCCAATAACCAGCACTGACCCACCGGAAAGGAAGCCGGCCGGGTCACAACGCGGGGCGAGCGCAGCTCTCAACAGCCACCACCACGGGAGGGTGGTTTTAGACAAACTTAAAGAAGCTGGCTGGATGAGCTCAACCTGAAACTTGCTGAGCAAAGGATTGTGCTGGCAGAGAAATCAGCGGCTTGTGAAGCCTTATTACAGGAGATTGCAACCAACACAGCAATTGGCAAGTGTTTCTTACAGTCATAATTATATAGTCAATATAGGGCGGCACATAGTTAATTTTTAAAACTTTTTTAATGGTGGTGTGCCTCGTGATTTTTTTCATGGAACAAGTGTGCCTTGGCCCAAAAAAGGTTGAGAAACACTGAATTAGCATATGCAAACTGTACTTAAATTTATTCCATGGGTCTTCACCCTATGTCCTATATGCACCAAACCACAATGCCCCCGGGCATCGCCCTGGTTTTGTCCACAGGTTGAAGCATTATGGGATGCCCATTCCACCATTTTTTGGCATTCCCCACCTACACCATCCAAATTGCTGGGTGCAGGGGTGGGTGGGAGGGGGCAAGGTTCCTGGTCAGAGGGTGAAGACTTGCCAAGGAAGCTTCCCCCTGGAACTTTTTACCGGAGAAGCAAAGCGCCACCCTCTCTCTCCCACCTCCTCGTAGTCATTCTCGGGCGTGAGGAAGTCATCCACGATGGTGATCCGGTGCCCCAGCTGCTCACTCAGAGCGTCCAGAAAGCGGTCCGTATCCCGGCTGCGTGGCGGGCGGGAGAAGGTGAAGAGCTTCTTCCTCCGGGAGAGCGGGCTGAGGGCGTAGCCTGCGTGCTTCGGGGACGGTGCGGGGCTGCAGTCCAGGCTGACGTAGGGGTTGGATTCGGTGCTGCAGGGGGAGGGGATCCCACCGTGCGAGTGGTAGTAGCACGGCTGGTCGGTTGGAGGGTGGTTGTTCTGCCAGGAGATGCTCAGGCCTGACTTCCGTGCACCTGCAGGGGGTTGGAAAGAGAACAAAGCGGTTCCATTGGATTCGGCCTTGCCCTGCAAAGGGGACGGGGCAGCCAATAATGGCTCTGAGTTTGCAGAATGTCCACATGTGCAGACCTTGGAATTGAATCAAACCAGTGCAAAGGCAGAGTAGGGAGTTAATATGCAGAGACAGCGTAGTGTAGTGGTTAGAGTGTCAGGCTAGAACCTGGGAGACCTGAGTTCAAATCCCCATTTTACATAAAGCTCATTGGGTGACCATAGCCCAGTCGCTGCCTCTCAGCCTAACCTACCTCACAGGGTTGTTGTGGGGAATAAATGAGGAGGGAAATAAATATTTGTACCACTTTGAGCACCTTAGAGACAGAAAAGGTGGGATAGCAATACAATAAATAAATAATGGCTATAGCCATCCCAGTTGATCCCATACAGATAACTTGTGGCATCTTAAAAAAAAACCAAGCAAACTAGGTGCCAAGTTGGGATGGGTGAATCTGTCAATTCGGGTTTTTTGTTCTTCCAACTCAATGCTGAGCTCCTCATACTTCTGCATCTGTTTGCTTTTTTTTAAAAGTGCTCCTGAAAATTCACCAGGATTTTTGTGTACATCTGTCCTCCCCTTTGGAGCTGCAGAAAGACACACTCAGTTCCCTTAACTGTTCCTCACAAGGGTTTGTTTCCAGACCCTTGATCATCTTGGTCATCCTCCTTTGCACTCCTCCTTCCAGCTTGTCAATATCCTTCTTAAACTGGGGTGCCCAGAACAGGACACAGGGCTCCAGGTGGGATCTGACCAACCAGTTGAATAGAGTGGTATTATCGCTTCCCTTGATCTGAAAACTACAGGTGAAACTCGGAAAATTAGAATATCGTCAAAAAGTGCATTTATTTCAGTAATGCAACTTAAAAGGTGAAACCAATATATGAGATAGATGCATGACATGCAAAGCAGGATATGTCGAGCCTTTTCTTTGTTGTAATTGTAATTATTTGTCGTTAGGTGGGTCAATTATAAATGGAATGTAATTAATGAAATGTACCGTAATAGCGATGTTTATTTTTGTATTATTGTAACTATTTGTTTTATTACTGTGGAATTTCCAAAAGAAAGCATTTGTAAAAATTAAAAGAAAAAGAAAAAATAATAAAGTTGCATTACTGAAATAAATGCACTTTTCGACGATATTCTAATTTTTCGAGTTTCACCTGTATATGGGTGGAGTTGTCCCAGCATGAACCGGTCCTCTGACTTTTGTGATGCGTTATGTACACCATCACAAATTCACAAGTTGCTTCTGCTGCCTAGCCAAGACACGAGAGCAAGGCGAGGGGGGTGGGGAGTATATTTTCACCTGCTGGGTTTCCTTGCTCTGGGATGGGAGGTGATGTCCTGTGCATGGCTAAGTTGCCCAGCTTCCCTCCAAAGCCAGTGGTCAGCCTGGTTTCCAGTTCTGCATAGACAGCAGACATCTGAAAAAGAGCAGAGGGAAGGAAGGAGTCCCTGTGCGCTCAGCTGCCTGCCCGGGCCGACCTCCCACCCCTCCTCACTAGCTTCATCTTCCATAAGCCGGACCCAGAACTCACCATTTTGGGGTTGGGCGTCTCTGGAAGGGAAGTCCCATCCCCCGCTTGCCTCTCCCCTGCAGCCAAGCGGACTGGCACCTCGGAGGCTTCGCTGGGACCTGATGGGAAGAGAAATGGAGAGGCAGCAGGGGCAGAAGCTGCCAGAGGTGGCCGGGGACCAATTGGGACTGGTAGAGTGGAAAGCAGGGGCACAGGCGAAGCCAGAACCAATGGCAGGCAGAGCCAACATATCCTAGTTTTGTCCCCATCCTAGTGCCCAGCTGAGTTCTGCAAGGCAACATCCAGGCTATGAAGGAGGAAGCTGGCCACCAGTTCTTCTCCACAGCTACACTATCCTTGTTGCACCATGGCCAAACACCCAAGGAACCTCATCTTCTGAAGCCACTCAAGAGCCACTGTGCATTCCAAGGCATGTCCCAAAATCTCTTGTCACAATGTAGAGCAGGACTGGGGAACTTATAGGAGGAGGTGGATGTGGCCCTCCAGGGATCTCTGTCTGGCCCTCAGAACTCTCCCCTGGCCACACCCTTCCCCACAAAGGAAGAAGTGCCTTTGTTGTTTAATCATCATGAAAATTCATCAGTGCAAATTTCTCCTAATAAACACTTTTTTGCAGTTTTGATTCAGGTACGCATTTTTGCAAGCAATTTCCCTTAATGTAATACAGTCTTGTTGCATTGTTTTCACTAATATATGCACATTTGGGCGCACTTTACCTTTGTACATGCATATTTATAGACGTTTCTTGGACGGAAAACGGCATTGCAAAATTTGTGAATTTCAAAGGAGGGCCGAGCTTCAGCTTTCATATTGTTTCGGAAAGTGAGAATTTGATAGATTCACCTCTGAATGAGAACTGAATCAGATTTCTCCACCATCCCAACCGCCTGCATCTCAGCTGGGTGAGTGGAGCTAGTCGCAAGTGGGAAGGAACAGAAAGACAATCTTCTGATAACACACAGAGTGTGACCTACCTGCAGCTCCACTGCCCTCAGGACTGTGGGTGGGGACACTTTCCCGGCATGCTGAGGCCCCCCGCATGGAGCTGCGATGCCGATCCTCTGCCTCTGTCTCAACTGCTGATGAAAAAGAAGTGGAACTGCCTGAGAGATGCCCAAGGCTGCAGTGTTTGGGACCTTACAGTCCCGATTGAAGGAGAGTAAGAGGAGGCACGAGAGAAGCTTATCAAATCATACACCACATAGATGATTTTTGTCTCCATCCGTTGCAATGCTAGAAGTCATGCGCATCCAGTGAAGCTGAACGTTGGAAGATTCAAGACATAAAAGAAAGTCCTTCTTCATGCAGCGCATAATTAAACTATGGAACTCCCTTCCACAGGAGGCAGTGATGGTCATGAGTTGTAATGTTATGAGAGAGAGAGAGAGAGAGAGAGAGAGAGAGAGAGAGAGAGAGAGAGAGAGAGAGAGAGAGAGAAGCTTTTCTCTATCCACTTTCTCCAAATCATGCCTAATTGTATAAGTTTCCTCTCAGGGTTCATCCACACTTCCTCTGGTCCAGTTGTTTCCCCCCAGAGAAAACTGCTCTTCAGTGCTCAATCAGAGCAGACGGCAATACGAGTGTTCTATAGATTGCTGTTTGTTCTGATTTGGAGCTAAAGAGTAGATTTTCCCTGGGAACGGAGTGCGACAGAGAGAAAACCACAAGCGGAAGTGTGGAGGAGCCCTTTGTCAGCCCCAGATGCTTCCATCTTTCCTCAAAGGGGAGTCATTGGGGTTGCTCTTTTCTGAACCATGAGGACATCCAGCGATAACAAATGCATGGAGGATAAGGCTATCAGCAGCTAGTAGCCACAATGGCTGTGTATGACCTCCAGTAACAGAGGCGGGATGCCTCCCCATATAACTTGCAAGGAATCATTAGTGGGGAGTGTTGCTGTTGCACCCAAGGTCCTGCTTGCAGGTTTCCCAGAAGAGGAATCCGGTTGGCCACTGTGAGAACAGGTTGATGGACTAAACAGCCCCCCCCCCCCGTGAGATCCAGCACTGCAGGGCCCTTCATAACAACAGCAACTATTTTATTACCGGTATTTGTACCCCACCCATCTGCCTGGGTTGCCCAAGCCTCTCCCGGTGGCTTCCAACAAATATAAAAGCATCATAAAACATCCAACATTAAAAACTTCCCCATACAGGGCTGCCTTCAGATGCATTCTAAAAGTTGTATAGCTATCTTTTCCCTTGACATCTGATAGGAGGAGGAGGAGGAGGAGGAGGAGGAGGAGGAGGAGGAGGAGGAGGAGGAGGAGGAGGAGTTTGGATTTGATATCCCGCTTTATCACTACCCAAAGGAGTCTCAAAGCAGCTAACATTCTCCTTTCCCTTCCTCCCCCACAACAAACACTCTGTGAGGTGAGTGGGGCTGAGAGACTTCAGAGAAGTGTGACTAGCCCAAGGTCACCCAGCAGCTGTATGTGGAGGAGCGGAGATGCAAACCCGGTTCACCAGATTACGAAACTACCACTCTTAACCACTACATCACACTGGCTCTCACTGGGAGGGCGTTCCACAGGGAGGGTGCCACTACGGAGAAGGCCCTCATCCTGGTTCTCTTCTTATCAACTCCCTGGAGGAAGCATGAGTTATAAATGACATAAGTAACATTTAGGGCAAGGGCATGGAAATAGAATCCGGGGGGGGGGGGGCTTCAGCAGCTCCCAGCCGGCTATGGTTACATCCAGCACAGCCACACTGGGGGGGTTTCTGGTCAAACTCTGCACCCATTCATTCATTCCAAGACTATAGGAGCTGTTCCTGGAAGGGCTGTAGCTCAGTGATGGAACACCTACTTTGCATGAAGAAGATCCCAGGTTCAAATCCTGACAAAGGTTATATTTAACCTTCAGAAGACATCTGAAGGCAGCCCTGTCTAAGGAAGTTATTTAGTGTGTTGTTGTTGTTGTTGTTGTTGTTGTTGTTGTTGTTGTTGTTGTTGTTGTTTCCAGGTAAGGGTGGGAAATGCTCCCTGGCTGAATCCCTGGAGAGTCCCTGCCAGTCAGTGTAGACAATACTGAGTCAGTCTAAAGCAGGTTCCCATGATCTTCCTCATAACTGCTTTTGCTATTTGTGGCAGGGCTGGTGTGTTTACACACATTCTCTCGGGCGCCTGCTCTTCCAAAGTGCCCTCTCTCCTTTGGCCTCGGCGGCGTTTGAGCTGCTCCCTGGTGTAAAAATAATCTCATTGCCACAAACACGGGCATTTGCTCGCAAATAACCATTCCCCAAAGCTGAAGATTAAGACCTTTCATTCTAAATTTACCCTGCTGGGGATCTAATGCCCACAATCCCCTAAAACACACAGCTGGTGCCGAGGTTGCCACGGCAACTGGAGAGAGCAACAGTGCAGGAAGGAGGTGGGGTGGACCCTTCACGGCAGGAACTCGGGTGATGCGTTAATACCCACACACCACCACCGCTGCTGCTCTGTAGCAAGGACACTTTCCCAAAAGAGAGCTTGGCAGGCTGATCTTTTTACGAGCTGGCTGGATTCCTTAACAAATGCAGCCCTTCACACCTTTCTGTCTGGCCCTCAGGACTCTTCCCAGGCCATTCCCCTTGGTGGCCCTGCTCTGCACCCTCCCTGAGCACTTTTGCTAGGTTGGAATGTGCCCAGCGCTGTGATAATGCCTCTTGCTTGCCTGGATGCAGAGATATAGATGGATGTCAATCCTGTATGACTGGAATACACTTGTTTTCTGTGGATTGTGTCCAACTAAGTTTTAATCAGCATTAGTCCCATGGAAATGAATACACCTAAGTTAAATCACACTCACCGATTTCAATGGGTCTACTATAAGAATGACTAATGCTGGGCACAACCCCATTGTCTTTATATGGGGCATTTCATCCCAAGTGGTCTCAATGTTATTTACACAGTCGTAAATCTAACAGAAGGTACTAAAAATAGCTGCAAGTCATCAATAACAAAACTAAAAAACAGACAAACCCAATACTATAATACAAAGCAGGCTCAAAAACCATCCAACTAAAGTCTGAAAAGTGAAAGAAAAGTAAATTTAAGCATTTCATGCCAAAAGCAGCTCCATCTGGAACAGCTGTTTTGGTTTATATCTCATTCCGAGAAGTGCAAATTAGGTAGCTTCCCATTAAAGTGCAGGCAAAAAAGAACTTCTCACCAATTGCTATCTTGAACATGACAACGTAAGAAGCACCTGCTTGCTGGATCAGGCCCTAGGGGGGTTCCATCAAAGCTCAGCATCCTGTTCTCACTGTAACCAACCAGATGCCCCACTGGGAAACTCAAAAGCAGGCTCTGCCCAGGCCCTCTCCTGGCTTGTGATCCTTGGTGACCGGCACTCCGGGGCAAATGCACTCTGCATATGTTTGGCTTGAGACAGACACTCGAGCTCCTGAGCAGCGCCACCCACAGGTGCTCCTCCCTACCAGGTGCTGGCTGCTCACCTGCCACTGATTTGTAGCCAAGGAACCTGGTGATCTTCTGCTGACAGTGCTCCTGCTCCTCGTATGTCAGCAGCTGGTAGATGAACTGCCAGATGACCTGCTTGGAGGGGGTGTCCAGGACTGGGTAGACGTCCACTATGAGGGTGTCTATGTTCCTGGGGGCGGAGAAGAGAAAATACAACAGTGATTTTGGGGAGAGCTGGAAAATAGGGTGCAATGTTCTTTGGCGGCCCCAGGAGATGCCCTGGTCTCTTGACCTCTCCTGCCCTTGTTGCCTTTAAAAGCAAATCTGACTGGCACAAATTAGGTAGGTGAGGCTTCCCACATTGCTTGTCCTCCTTGCCAGCAAGAAAGCCTCACTTTTGTCAGCTTGCTACTTGTCAGCATAGCTGCCAAGTTATCCCTTTTTTTAAGGGATTTTCCATTATGCTGAATAGGCTTCCTCACGAGAAAAGGGAAAACTTGGCAGCTATGCTTGTCAGGGGCCTCCCCCCCCCATCATCCTGACCAGCACTTCGCCCAACGACAGCACTAGCAGCAGGTCAGGGGAAAGTGGAATGGAAGGGGGGAGGCTCAGCGAGGCTTCAGAGCCCTGGCAATACTTTGGGGAACCGAAGGTGGAAGAAGGGCTCAGCGACATATCGGAGCCCCTGCACCACTCTGACCATCTAGGGGAGGAGGGACGGCTCAGGGAGGCGTCGGAGCCCAGCCAGCAAGGGGAAGAAGGGACACCACTCCTTCCGGTGCCCAAATTGAGGCATGTGCCCAAACGCAGGGCAAAGGGGCAGCATTTTGGGGTGCCCAGGTTTATTATGCTGGCCCCGAAGCCGACAGACGCCATTGCCGGGTTCTGAGAGTGACTAGGCGGTCATGTTTTCTGCTATCTCTGCACTGTAAATAGCATGCACAATAAAACCTTTAAAGACACAACGGACTGGAGCGTCTTTACTCGGGAGTAGCCGCAACAACTCCCTGACACTACTGAAGGCACTTGAGAATTCAAAGATGCCTCCCATCTTTCTGTGGGAAGATTTAAGTTCTGCCTTGCTAGATCAGAGCTTTCCAAACTGTGTGTCGCAACACGTTAGTATGTTGGCTGCAGTGTGTAGGTGTGTCAAATGAACACTGCCCAAGTGCCTTCCGGGGCTAGAAAGCGGTTAGTTTAACCTCTGGTTTGCTAGTAAAACTGAATTACTGCGTCACAAAATGATGTCTGTCTAAAAAGTGTGTCACCAGCATGAAAAGTTTGGAAAGCTCTGAGCTAGATAGAGCTATCAGGAAGAGACAGCTCTGCTTGGAATTAGGTAAGTTGCAATAAGGCATCAGGGCTAGTCAGACCTGCCTTAGCCCACTTGCTGGCACATGGTGTCAGAAGTGGGACATTTTCTTAATGACATATCTCTGCTGGTGGTGGAGACCCACCCAGCAGCTCCTGGTGCTAGCCTTGAACTGCAGGCCCCTGGCTCCTGATGAAAGGAATTGTGTGCACCCAGCTGTCAAAAGTGTTGGTTCTACAAGAACCACACTAGGCCCGGATGCAGGACTCATGTAACAGAGAACATATAGTAAATGGATGCTGCTGCAGGTCCTAACAGGGCTTTGGATGCCCCACTCAGAAATGAATGGAGGGAATAACCAGCAGGCTACCTGTGCTGGAAGAAACTCTCCAGTGCTTTGCAGATTGTGTAGCGCTCTGGTGGTGTAAGCAGATGTTCCAGCTGCTGGTGGAAGGTCCTCCCTTGGATCTTGATGCTGGAGGGCAGGATCTCAGCAACCCACTGCAAGGAGGTGAGTGCCGAGGAGGAGTTGGGGCTCTCCGATGACTCGCCGTCTGCACGTAAATGGATAAATCATGGTAAAGCAGGAAAAGAGGCAGGTGTGCCTTTGAGCCAAGGTGGGAGATCAGGGTATGAACCCCCCAGTGACCTTTCAGCATAAGCAAGGGGTTTTGGGGGAGGTGTTGCACAATAAATGCAGCCTTTTCCCTCTCATTTTGACTGTGCAAGTCTGTGCATTGCCCCTCAATGTGGTAGGAAGAGAGGAAGCTGCCTTATACTGAGTCAGACCCTTGGGTCCATCCAGCTGAGTATTGTCAGGGTGCTCTAGCATTGAGATAGAGCCCTTTCCCTAAAAATAAGATTCTAGTTCTCATGGTTTTGGATAAAGGGCCAAATTATAAGGGCACAGGAAACCTCCTTTTCCTGACTCAGACCCTGGTCCATCTACCTCAGTACTATCTACAATGACGGGCAGCAACCCTTCAAGATTTCATATATTTTCCCAGCCCTACCTGGAGGTGCTGAGGATTGAACCTAGGACCTTCTGAAAGCAAAGCAGGTGCTCTACCACTGAGCTACGGCCCTTCCCATAGACCAAGCATCCCCAAACTGCGGCCCTCCATATGTTTTGGCCTACAACTCCCATGATCCCTAGCTAACAGGACCAGTGGTCAGGGATGATGGGAATTGTAGTCCAAAACATCTGGAGGGCTGAAGTTTGGGGATGCCTGCCATAGACCTATCAAAGTGACTTATCACCCTATACTTCCCATACACAGGAGTCATACAAATGACAGCGCCACTTCCACCATGATGTGCACGAGTTTACTCATGAGTCCGTCCCATTCAGGGGCTTACTCACTAGTAAGTGTGCTTAGGGCTGCAGCCTTAATGCTCATGGATGGCATAGGATTTGGGTCGTGTTTAAGAATTCAAACAATACTCTCCCAATATCCACCTGGCAGCTCTATGAAGTTTCATGCAATTTGTTTCTGCGGTGCCAAAGGAGCGGATGTTGACTTCCGTTACCTCCCTAAAGCAGACAACCGCCTATTTTGCAAAATCACAAGCTACAAACTGCTCCTGTCCAAAAGCTATGTAGCAGGTTGTTAAACCTTCGTGTGTTTGAAGTGATGTGGTCTGGAAAGAACCCCCACCGTGATAAATCAGAGTTAGCATTCACCCTGGAAGTTTAGCTGACATGAACAATGCCCAGTCCCCCCCCCCCCCCGGTGTAATCACTGTTCGGAACCTGTCTTTTAAAGTGGCAGTGCTTCCCAATGCCTCCCTCTCAAAGCACGTGACTCCATCCCAAGTGAAAAAAACAAAACAAAAACCCAGATGAATCCTCCTGCAAATCTTTGGTGGCTCCAAATATTAACTTTCCCCAACACAGAGATCACTCAAGGTACTGATCGCATGGCATCGCTGTATCCATCCTTTGAAACAGCCACATTCTCCTTTCAAGCCCTATCAGATAACTTTTATTTTATTTTATTTTATTGAAACAATTTAACTACAAAACGAAGCCACTTAACTACAAGCGAAGTGGCTTGCAGAGATAACAATATTAAAAAATAAAAATCAATTATCAGGCAGGTGCCTTCGCAGTACACTTTTCAGCACCTACTAAAAACATTTTTGCTTAGGAAAGCCTACTCAAATGTTGAGAATCAGTCCTCAGTTTATTTTAACTTTTCAAAACTCTTATTGTTGTCAATTGTTCTTATTGAAGATTGCATTATTTTATCTTTTTGTGAACCGCTTTGAAGGTGTTTTTTTCAATTAAACAGTGTATACATTTTATGAAATAAAGAATGATAATAAATGGAAATAAGTTGAAATTATAAAATCAAACATCAATTAAAATGCCAGCTGGATTTTTATTTTTTTAAAGTCTTTACAGTGGTACGTCAGGTTACAAATGCTTCAGGTTACAAACTCCACTAACCCAGGTGAGAGTTTGCATCTCGCAGGTGAGAGATGGCATCTCGCCTCACGCAGAGGCTGAGAAGAAAGGAGAATGTGCTCCCCTCCCATTCCAACCCTGGGACCAAATCTTCCCCTCGACCCATTTGTGATCTTACCACTGGAAAAGCTCACAATGCCTTCTTCAACCACCAGGGTGGGCATTGCCCCGCTGCCCTGGAGCATGGACACAACCTTCTCATGGGAGCAGTTCCTGCAGAGCGAGAGAAAGACTCTTGTGACATTTCAAGGAGAGAAGAAGAGTTTGGATTGGATATCCCGCTTTATCACTACCCGAAGGAGTCGCAAAGCGGCTAACAATCTCCTTTTCCTCTTCCTCCCCCACAGCAAACACTCTGTGAGGTGAGTGAGGCTGAGAGACTTCAGAGAAGTGTGACTAGCCCAAGGTCACCCAGCAGCTGCATGTGGAGGAGCGGGGAAGTGAACCTGGTTCACCAGATTATGAGTCCACCGCTCTTAACCACTACACCACACTGGCTCACAGCCACACAAGAAAAGCCCTTCAAGGAAGGGCAGGTGGGTACTGCGCTGAGCAGATTTACACAAAGTAGGGCAGCGTGCATCGACCTGGTGCCCTCCAGACACATTGGAACACAGTTCCCATCAGCCTCTGCCAGCACAGCCAGAGCATCCGGAGACCACCCACCAGGTCAACAAAGGCTGAAGCAGGATAATGCATCTCCTTATTGGGATGCACGGGATCCCAGAAGGGCATTGCAGCCTCCCTGGGTGCAGGCATTCCAGAGCCCCAGGGGTGATCATAGGGAGACACAAAGGAGCAGCTCCTTCACCTCATGTCCAGGCCGTTTAGGAACAAGATCCTGTCCCCAGCTCTCAAGGATGCTTTGTCAGCTGGACTCCCTAGAGATGGGGGGGCAGAGGAAGAGAGCACAAATGGATCAGTCATTCAGGACTGGGCAGATGATCCCCTGCCTCAAAAGCACAGGTTCCTGAAGATACGACATCCACACCAACCACACACCTTTCTCTTCCCTGGTTGTATTTATAGGCTTAAAGTTTGATCAGAGAAATGAAAAACACACAGAGAACTTAACATGCAGGTGCCATTTCTGGAAATGAAACCATCAGGGGTATTCTGCAGGACACCTTGGTTCTCCTTACCAGGCAAGACGGACTCTATCCACACGGGGGCATGTCCACGTAACGTAAACCCAAAGCTCCTGCTGCCTTTGTAGACACGAACAGTCCTGGGGGGAAACAAGCAAGTTTCTAGTCCTTATATTGCTTGGCACTGGGGCAGGAGCTTCGGGAACTCCAAGGAGGAACAAGCCCCCTTCTGGCTTCTATTCTCCAGCCCCACCTCCCTTTCCTTGTGAAGGTGAGTCTCCTTCCCCACCCCCCATATTTTAAATAATAAAATTTTATTAAGACTTTTCATAATACAATAAAACAAATTAACTAACCTAACCAAAAGAAGAAAAGAGAGAACAGAGAAATGAAAAGAATTTAAAGTCCTCTCTCACAGGTATATCTTAACCTTTGTCCCATACAGAAAAGGTTGTACCGTCCCAGCTCTCACCTTCCCCCAGCCTCGGAGATCTCACTTCCCCTGCCTCCTTGAACAACCGCCTATCACCTTCATCGGCATGCAATTCTTCTCAGTTCTGCCATTACTACCTCTGACTGTGGAGGCAAAGCCAAGCCATCATGGCTAGTGGCCACTGACGGCCTTCTCCAGCTCTATGAGGAAGAGGCTCATGCACCCTCACTGCACTTTGAACTTGGGGCATCAGGGTCGCAGTTCCTAGCACGGTTAGTAATTCTCAAGCAAGGTCCTGTGTCAGATAAGGATATACTGGATGGCTGAAGGAGAGAGACAGAGAGATGGTCTCCTCTGCTTGTTGCCATTGCTGATGCCCCCACCATAGATGGCTTACTGTACAAAGGAAGGTCGATGTGGCATGTTACCTACACGCCCCCCCCCACAGCATCAGCATCAAGAGCATGGGGGAAATGTGACAGAGTGTTATTTCAAAGCCAGCGCTTCTTTGTTTGTTTACTACATTTCTGTTTAACCGAAGCAGATAGAATCAGGATTCCAGGTGACCTTAACAGGTTGGAGAACTGGGCCAAAACTAACAACATGAATTTCAACAGGGACAAAGGTAAGGTTCTGCAATTAGGCAGGAATATTCAGGTGCACAAATGCAGGATGGGGGACACCTGGCTTGACAGCAGTGCATGTGAAAAGAATCTAGGTGTCTCAACTCTACAATTCTAGGATCAACAGCTGGCAGCCTTGTACTGCAGAGAGGCCTGTGCACCTGTTAATTCAAGGGTAGCCAATGTGGGGCCCTCCAGTTAGAATCATAGAGTTGGAAGGGAACCTGAGGATCATCTAGTCCAACCCCCTACAATGCAGGAATATGCAGGTGCCCCATACGGGGATCAAACCTGCAACCTTGGCATTATCAGCACCACCCCCCTAACAAACTGAGCTATCCTATGAGGCTACAACTCCCAGCAGCTCCAGCGCTAGGGAGTCTGGAGGGCACTCCATCGGCTACGCTCCTGTGCTAAATAAGCCCATACATAAAACAAAACACTTAAGAAGAATCACACGGGGGTTTGTTTTGCCGCCCTTATGATTCTGCAGGGATGGCTTCTTCCTTCATTCTATAGATTTACAGGTCTCTAATGTTTAGATTGCAGAATGCAAACACCTGCAGTGAGTTCCAGGTCTGTGGGCAGGGGGAGTTACCTGCGAGCAGCCCCTGAGCCCACATTGCTGGCAATGAGGGAAGTCGCCTTCCTCAAGCTTTTGCCGTTCTCCTCGTGGCTCCTCGGCACTGAGCTGGCCCGCGTGGAGACCAGGAGGCGTTCGTGGTGGTCCTCGCTGCGGCTGCGCCTCAGCCGACTGGCGGAGTGCTTGCTCTTGGCGTGGCACAGTTTGCTGATGAGGCTCTGGGAGACCACCTCGTCGAAGCGCTGCCGGTGTTTCCTGGGGATGAAGATCCTGGAGAACATGGCAAGGGAGAAGCGTTAGGGAAGTGGCAGAGGAAGGGCAGGGCAGGCTCCAGCAATCCAGAGCCTTATAAACCCATCACAGCGGCGGAAGAAAACCCAGCATTTATAAGAGCACAGAGGGAGGTGGAGGAGCAGAGTCCTGTGATCCTCAGCTGCTGCGTCGTGTTATTACAGGAATCAATTGCACAGCTTGTCCTCCTGAATGCTGGATCTAAACACCTTGCAGAGAGAGGAACGAGCTTCTGAGCTCACTACAGCCATGTGCTAGTTGCAATTTGGTGCCTTTGGCTGACAGTTCTATCACCAGCTACCCTTTTATTCTCCCAACATAGGAGGTACGGCGGATCTGGCAGGTGGAATTTGCACACGGGTGACACGCTTGCCATTTGCAAGCCAGCCCCAAAGTGTGGAGTATTTTTAAAGCTCAACTCACAGATGGTGTTTTCTCTTCACTACGGTCTGACAGCAAAATCACAATGAGCTCACCAGCCCCGCATCCCACCCCGCTAAAGGCATCTTTGCTGCACTTGGCATTCGGGAAAGCAAACGCCCACGCCAAGCCTACCCACGCAGGCAGAGCAGCTGAGGACGCTTTGGTCTTTTTGCAGGGCTACTCGGCAGCTACCAGGATGCCCAAAAGATTGGAACAAAGTCACTGCCAGGTGGAATCGAGCGTGGGTTTTGATTTCCCGTGACCTCTGCAGGGGCATCCAAGTTGAGATGGACCTCACCTGAGGCTAAAGGTGTGTGTATGGAGGTGGGCTCAGTAGAAGACTGATGGCATTGCTGTGAGATAAGGATGCAGGATGAGCATAAGATGAAAGGATGCAGGGGTGGACTACATGACTCTTGGAGTCATTTCCAACTCAGCAACTCTATGATTAACACTCTGACGGGGCCTATTCCCCACTTGGGGATGGGGAGAGGTAATCACAAGGCTGTTGAAGGGACGCCAAGAGCATATATTGGGCAAAAGATTCCTGCATTGCAGCGGGTTGGACTAGATGACCCTCATGGTCCCTTCAACTCTACGATTCTAGGGCAGGGGTCAGCAACCTTTTTCAGCCGTGGGCCGGTCCACTGTCCCTCAGATCTTGTGGGGGGCTGGACTATATTTTTTTTGGGGGGGGGGGGAATATGAACGCATTCATATGCCCCACAAATAACCCAAAGATGCATTTTAAATAAAGGCACACATTCTACTCATGTAAAAACACCAGGCAGCCCCACAAATAACCCAGAGTTGCATTTTAAATAAAAGGACACATTCTACTCATGTAAAAACATGCTGATTCCTGGACCGTCTGTGGGCCGAATTGAGAAGGTGATTGGGCAGCATCCGGCCCACGGGCCTTAGGTTGCCTACCCCTGTTCTAGGGCATCCACCTAACCCCAGTCCTACAATATTTTTCACTGACTGCTTTGTATGCGATTGGGCTATTCCCCCCCCCCACTTGTGGCGGAGGTTGCAGGGCATGTGGGGCACCAGCTGGTGGACCGTCTGGGGGGCTCCTGCCACTTGAGGCACCAGCCCCACCCTGCCTAATGGCTAGGCAAATTCTCCTCACCGCAGGCGTTCTTTGCATCACAAATGGCTTTGCCGGGGGGGGGGGGGGTGTGACCACCGTCCTCCCCTCTCCCCTTCTTGCTCCAGAGGTGAGAAGACCTTGCACCTTTCTCCTCCTCCAGCCTCTTGGTTCTCCCTGCCTTTCCCTTCTGTCTCCAATGCCTGAAGCCCAGGCAGGCAGCCTCCCCCCCCTTCTCCTGCCTCTTTCACAGAGCTGCCTGTTTCCAGTGGAGGTGACGCCACTGCAGCTTCTCTGAGGAAGAGGGCTCCAAAAAACACCAATTAATTGGCCTCAAATTACATCCTGTGACCAGGGGGAGAAACTTCACACAGCAAAAGTATTAACAACAGCAGCAGGAACAGCAGCTATTCTAGAAAAGGCAACATGTACTAATAGTTCACCCTTCGCAGAGTTACCATTCCTGGCTGCCCTTAACAGTGCCTAGAATAATTTGAGGTGAAAAAAATGTGCTTGGAAGGAATTGTATGTATGCAGCCGATTGATTTTGTTGCTGGGCTTAGCTCAGTGATGGGCAACCTTTTGAGCTTGGTGTGTCAAAATTCACCAAAAAACTGAGCATAACTCAGGTAGTGTGTCACTTCGAGAAAAAAACCATAATTTCGTGATATTTATAGTTTAAATAACAAAAATGTATAATTGTAATATATAACTGTATTTAATAAACCAAAAACTAATTATTTAACCAAACCAAACCCCAAACCCCTTATTTATCACAAAGTGCCCAGAGTTGCTGAGCTTTTTGGGGGGAGGTGCTGACCAAAGTTTTGGAGTTTTTTTGGGGGGGTGCAAAAGTTGCTTTGCTTTTTTGGGGGGATGCCCCAAAGCTGCTGTGCTTTTGGGGGGGAAGAGAACAGAAATAAATGACTAATAATACATTTGCTGGAACTAACACGCAGCACCAACATAATCTGCCAAACCGCCAAAAAAACCCAGCACAGAATGGGTTAAAAAAACCAATCTCTGGCTACCAGCAACAACAATAACAAAAAAGGATCCTTGTTTAAACAGCAGAGACAAGCTCTAGCGGAGACAAGCTGTAGGAGGAGTGGGAGAACAAATTGTGGGGGGGGGACAACAACAGTGTGAATGGGCCGATGGGGCGCGTGCCAGCAGTGAGGGCTCTGTGTGTCACATCTGACACGCGTGTCATAGGTTCGCCATCACTGGCTTAGCTGGACAGAAAGCCTGCCCTTTGGGGCTGCTGGATTTTTCGGCCCCTTCCTCCTCCCCACCGGTACAAAGTGCGTTGCTCAGGGCACGGACCAGTGATATATTTCCCTGGCATTAAAAACTTAAGATGAGCCTGCTGGATCAGGCCAGGGGCCCGTTCAGTCCAGCATCCTGTTCTGACACTGGCCAACCAGATGACTCTTTTGAGAAACCCACAAGCAGCGCCCAAGTAGACAACAATAACCTTTTCCTCCATGAATTTGTCTGATCCTCCTTGAAAGCCATCCAAGTGGGTGCCATCACTGCCTTCTGTGGGAGGGAGTGCCACAGTTTAACTATACAGTCGCTCACTTGAATCCCTCTCCCACTGAGGTTAAACGGAAATCGAATGAAAATAAGGCCGGTAGGGGGGAGGGGGTTGTGGATGGGAGGCAGCGGAGTGGTGACCAGTGCACTACTTGTGAGCTGCAATGGTGCTGGTGGCTTCCTCACGAGTAATCTGCTCCAAACTCTGTGGCTGGTTTTTACAGAGTTTTATTATATACATATGTGCAAGACAGAGCAACAAAAAGCATGACTGTTCTATCCCGAATCAGAATCCGGAAGCACCACCCTTCGCGACTTCCACCAACAGAAGACACTGGGCATCCGGACTCTCCTCCTCTCTGTGCACCTCTTTTCACCCCTCCGTTGTTGGGGTGATGGGGCTGGTGGAGAACCCTCCCCACTGCAACTGCCCAGCTGGGGGGGCTGGTACTGTCTCCTCTGGCACCTCCCCCTCCTGAGCGCTCTGGTCTGACCCTCCAACGCTTCCCTCTGAGGGCCTTCCCCCCCTCAGCATCCTCAAGGCTCTGCATCGCTTCCTGAGGGTCAGCACCACCTCCTGCGGATGACTCCGCAGCATTGCCATCCCAGGCTCTTACTACATCGGAGAGCCCTTGTCCCCACTTCCTGGTCTCTCAGCTGACTCCTGGTAGTCCCCTGACATGGGCCTAGATCTGCTGCCACTCCCAATGGCCTGCAGGCAATTGCTCCATTTGCCTCATGGGAGCGCCGGCCCAGCCCTCTGCTGATTTGTAGTCAAGTGATGGGCCCAGAATGGCACATAATCAGAGAGAAGTAGCAGGGGGGTGGGATATTCCTATCTGCTTTCTCTGCACCATGCATAACCTTATGCACCTCTATCATGTCTCTATTTTCTTGCCTTTTTTCTAAACTAGGAAGCCCCAGAGGTTGCAACCTTTCCTCATCTGGGGACTAGTCCTAGCCCTTTGGTCATTCTGCACAGGTATGGTGCAGTTACGTTTTTGCACAAGAGGGAAATGCCATCTAGTGGAAGGCAGGCAGCTGGTCAGGGCCTGGGCTTGGGTAACAACCCCTCGCACTTGTTTCAGCTGCCGGGGAGGTTTAAATAGCCAAATAGATTGGCTGAGTCAAAGAGAAACGCACATCTGTATCAACAGGGATTGTACAGAAGACCCTCCTGGTAGACTTTGATCTGTCATCTACCAGTCCCAAAACCTCCTGCCTGATGGGGTTCTTCGTTTTTCTTCATTCTGGGTCACCTGTTGACATCTCAGTGAGAGCTGGTGGACAGGAGAGGGATGAGCGGGTTATCATAGCAAAAGCAACTAAAGTGCACCTTGGACCTATCAGCTCCACAGGAAGAAACATCTCCGAGTAGATTAAATACATCGCACTGGATTACTCTCGGTTTATAGCGTATAAACCCAGCCAGGCTGTCAGATTGGGAGGGGTGGGAGGAGGGATGAAATGACATAGCCTCAGGGGACTGCGCTAGCTTGAAACTAAGGACCAATTTACCCAGTTATAGCTGCCACAAATTGCTGATCTTGGCACGGCGGCCAATCTTGCCAATATCTCTGATGCATACTGAGATCCTTGAGGCCCATGTCTCCTGCTTGGAAAGGCTCCAAGGACTGTGTAAAGAACATCAGAAGGCTGGAGTGGGCAGAGGGATTTTTTTATTATGATTAAGAGCAGAGAACGGCATGGTAGAGGCAGCATCGCTCTTCACAAACACAGGAATCCGCCTTACACCAAGTCAGACCATGGCCTCCTTCACGCCATACATTGAAAGCCATATCATGCCACTTTGAACAGTCATGCCTTCCCCCAAAGAATTCTGAGAACTGTAGTTTGCTGAGAGTTGTTAGAAGGCCCTTATTCCCCTTACAGAGATTCGGCTCTCAGAGTTCCGCAATAAGAGGCACTGATTCCTAAATCACTCTAGGAACTGCACCCCTGTGAGGTTCTCCTAACAATTCTTAGAACCCTTAACTACACTTCCCAGGATTCTTTGGGGGAAGCCAGGGCTGTTTAAAGTGATATCAATGCTTTAAATGCATGGTGCAAATGTGGCCAAATTGGTCCATCTAGCTCAGTATTGCCTACACTGACTGGCAGAAGCTCCCTGTGGGCTTCAGACGGGGACATTCCACAGTCCTATCCAGAGATGCTGGTCCTCGAATCTGAGGCCGTCTGCATGCATAGCAGATGCTCTACAAATGAGCTGCAACTCTTCCCGTAGGAATACAAGAAGCTGCCTTCCAGAGTCAGACCATTGGTTTATCAAGCTCAGTCTTATCTATTTTAACTGGAAACAGCTCTCCAAGGTTTCAGGCAGGGGGCATGCCCAGCACTACCAGGAGACACCATTGAGGGCAGAACAGAAATCAGTCAAGTGAATATAATTGGTCTTAGAGCACATTGTTTTGGGTGGTGGCTTTTTTATTCGCATTGATTGCATTTATACCAGACCTTTTCTCCAAGGAGCTTAAGGTGGTGTACATAGGTCTCCCCCCATCATCACTTAATCCCCACAACAACCTATGAGGTAGGTCAGGCTGAGAGGCAGTGACTGGCCCAAGGTCACTCAGTGAGCTTCATGTCTGAGTTGGGATTTGAACCCTGGTCTCCCAGTTCCTAGTACAACACTCTAAACATTACACCACACCGGCTCTCGTGCAAAATTGATTGTTCTGTTTTGACGTTTCCTTTGCATTGAAATGAACGTAAGTTGCATAAATAGTTACATAACTCACCATTAAGTAGTGAGCAGTGATAGGTATTTGGCAGAAACTGAACTGCATTGGAATGAAAACACAGGACAGGGTGGAAATTGTTGTCTTCTTACATCGCTCCCCAGGAGTAGCCTTTGATATTGTTGTGACAACTCTGGGAGATGTTTTTGGCTGGCAACAGATGACAGCTCCATGCTTCCCCCTCCCCCTCCCCACTATCATCACAGCTTTTTTTTCTGATGGGTTTAGTAGGGCAACCTCCTGTCTGCATTAATCCCCTCCGTGTGTACCCCCTGCTGCCATCTGCCTGGCTTGCCATCGCTTCACATGGCCCAGGGCAAGAAGCCAGAAGAGGGGGAGGGAGGAGAGAGGAGAGAGGCCTCCAATGCTCTGCCAGGTATTTGGGTGACCTTCCCTATTAATAGGCAGAAACTCAGTCCCTGGGGTGCTATCGCTAGACTGACAGCTTGGTGGACTCTACGGTCGGCTGGGATGCATCGGAGAGGGGTGGGACCTGCTGCAATGCACCCTTTGGTAACCAGAGAAGATCCTGCCTTCCCTGCTTGGGGAATGTAATACACACTGATCAAGTGGCTTTTGTCCTTCCTCCTCTTCCGAAGGGTGACTGTCAGAAGAACAGCCAAGAGGGATGGGAAGAGATGGCACTGAAGAGGCAAAGCACAAATGGCTAGCAAGGAACCTTCTGTCCCCAACTCCTCTCTTCTAAGCAGGCTTTCATAGGATCCTAGAGTTGGAAGGGACCCCATGGGTCATTTATTCCACCCCCCTGCAATGCAAGAATCTTTTGCAAAGTGAAAACAGCAAGCTTTTTGCTCTGGCTCAACCTTGTCACTCTGGCTGGCACTGTCCCCAGGGGACCTTCTGGCCACGTGCCTCATGTGGGCCACTGCATGCTCCTTGCCAAAGCCAATGCAAAATTCCTTCAAAGGGGACAGAGCTGGCCGGACCTACCATGCAGCAGGGGGGAGCAGGGTGCTTCAGGTGCAGACAGAATTTAGAGAGATGAATGAGTTAGAGGAGCTGGTGTCCAAGACATGCAGCTTTTTTAAGTTGGCCCACAAAGGGATGGAGGGTAAGGCAATCTCTTGGGCTGGCCCTGAAGGGGAGTTCCAAAGGGAGAGCGATGCTCCTCAGGAGAGACGGAGCAGGCCTTGCTTTGATAGTTGGGAGTGTAAAGCTCCGCCTTCTCCCCAAGCTCCAGGAGCAAACTCTCTTCACTCCAAAGGGTTGGGGCTCAGCTGACATTTGCAATCTTCAAAGCCCAGACAACCGCATTGGTTGACTTGCTGTCAGTTCTGAGTTTTCCAATTCTAGCAGACTTTGAAATAATGGATCAGATTTTGGCTCCCCGCAGTGCTGATGCAAATGGAGGAAAGAAGCTCTAAGGATCAAACAGTGGTTCCTATGATCTGACACACACATACCAAAGACAAAACTGCAGAAGCCTTTCCTTAGCTTGCTCAAGTCTTCTGCAGCAGCTAGAGCAGCTTTCCACAACCCGGTGCCCTCCAAATATTATATGCTAAAAATCCCACCAGCCTCAGCCAGCCTAATCACAGAGGCACAACCTGGAGTCCAAAACATCTAAAGGGCCCTGGATTGACAAAAGTGTCATCTCTCTTGATGAATGCAAAGAAAAGTAGACTCTTTATTACTGCATTTGCAATTGTTCAAGATAAAATCTATTTTGGAAAGAGAAGAAATGAGCACTGAACCACTGATATATCACAAGTGAACTTTTTATTTCATGTGTTTGCAGTTGTTTAAGATAAAACCTATTTGGGGGGGGAACTACTTTTGACATTTCAATGGATGTTTATTGTTTGTTTACAGATAATTGTCTTGGTGATATTATCTTGTGTCGATTGCAGTAGTAATTGTATCACCACCCTGTCCATTGTTTTATTGTTTTGGCTCCCACCCGTCTGTCCGTTCTCAAAAGCAAGGGCTGGCGGACTGGTTGGGTGGGCTCCTTCACCCACTTGCTTGCTTACGCCAAGGCCGCCTCAGCTCCTGGCAACCAGCACCCCCTGGCCAGCCCCAGAGGCACTATTCGCCCGTGGAGCTTGTAGCCAGTGTTGCAACAAACACCTGTGCAAGCCTTTGTGAGGCAGAGATGTGAGAGGGCATCAGAGGAGGGGGGGAGTAAAGAGGGACAGATGCCAGTGTTGCCTGCGGCACCCCTGTCCATCATTCAAAGCACCTCAGGGTGTCACAGCACACTGGTTGGAAACCACTGCCATAATGAGAAGCCCACAAGGAAGATCTGAACACAAGAGTGTTCTCCCCTCCTGTGGTTTCCAGCAACTGGCACTACAGCCTCAGTGTGCTTAGTCTGGCAAACAGGAGTCCACATAAGATCCTCCCCTGAGGCAGGATGCTCAGGGCACTTCACCCCAGGTCTGAGAAACCAAATAGCTCCCACAGTACTTCACTGGTTCAGCTGGGCAAGGAGTGCTCCAGGTGGGTGGTGAGAGGCTGGGAATGAAGGAGTGTCTGTCTTCAGGCCAGAAGGTTGGCCCTGTAAGAATCCAAAATTATCCCAGATTGCCTGGGAGAGACTCAGTCTGCTCTCAGCCCTTGTTGGAGCAAGTGGCTCCCTTTGAGCTCTCCGTGGTCCTGAAACTCCTACCTTCAACTATGAACTCTAGCACCAGACCAGCAAGCAGTGAAGAGTCCTGGCAAAGAAATGCATTGGAAGGCTGGTCTGAGATAGTTCTTGCTGCCTGAGGTGAGGACAAAATGCCCCACCCACCCCCATCAGGCATCCCATGTACAGAAATGAAGTGGGCTGGCCCTTGAATCCTTACTTCAACAGCATCCCCCAGGGATTGCACAGCAAGCAAAGCTCTGCCCAGCATCAGCCTCCCCAGGTACCTGCCTCCCTCTGCCTAATGGCAGAGCTGGCTCTGGTTTCCGGTCATGACTCAGACAATCGCCCCTTGCCAGGCCTATGCAGAGAGACTTACCCAAATCCCATTTGTTTTATGGGTTAGGGTTATTTATCCAGCAAGCCTCACTGATGGGTGCAACATTTTAATACTGTCACATTTTTAGCAGTTTCTGCTAAAACAAAACACCCAAGCACAGAAGAAGGAGAATAAATTGAATGTTCTTCAGCTAAACAAACTCTACAGCATTTTCTTCTGTAGTGGAGTATAGTGTCCCTGATGGGGAGAGATTTAATCTCTGCCAGAGACACAATGCAGCTCAGTTCTAGAAACACATGTGCCCCTGCAACCTCTGGGCAAGTGGGGAAGAAAGTAGCTTGACAAAAGAGGAGGCTGTCTAAAGCATGCGACCCGCTGACCTTGCTAGCCACTGTTGGAAAAGCAACCAAAGTAATAAAGGCAAATCAAAGCCTCCATCATACTGCATTGCAGAAAGGGAATATGCGAAAGCAATAAAATCCACTTGAAGAGCCTTTTGGAAAAGGGAAGCTTAAACATATAACTCATTATGAAAGGTCTCTTGGGAGATGAATACAGATACTCTTAATTAAGTGTAGCCAAAAAGAACTTTTAAAAGAAAATATATTGGACGCTGAAACCACAATCCAAAATCATTGTGGTGGTTTGTTGTGTGAAACTGCAGTGCAAGGGTTCCTTCTGGTCCCTTAACTGAGGTTTACCTTTCCAGGTACTGAAAGAATTGCTCGACATCAGTGCCAATTTTGGAAGCCGGAGTCAGTACCCTGAGTTGTTGTTGTTTAAAACCACAATTCTGCTTAGAAGAAGCTGGATTTTATATATCCAATCATGTCAAGCAAGGGCGAGGAAACAGTGGAGATACAAAACAGAAGGATCCATTTGAGATTATTAGTTTGAAGACCAGTTTTTGAGTCCATAGTGTGTATGCAGTCCAGGATGGTGTAGTGGTTAGAGTCAGGCTAGGACCTGGGAGCCCAAGGTTCAAATCCCCATTTGGCCATGAGGCTTACTGGGTGACCTCATCTGCCTCAGAGGACTGTTGTGGGGATTAAATTGAGGGGGGGGGACCACATACTGTACACCAGCTTGAGCTCTTCAGAGGAAGAAGGTGGGATATAATAAATGCAATATATGAAATGAAATGAATGAAAAACCAAAATGGAAAGTCCAGGAGGTACAAGTTAGGCTGACCTGGTGCCCTTCAGATGTTTTGGACTACAGCTCTCATCAGCCCCAGCCAGCAACTTGGAAGGCACAAAGTTGGTGAAGGCTGATCTAAAGCAACGGCAGGCAGAGAAATACCACACCGTCTCTCAAACCCATTCCAATAGCAAGAAGAGAAGAGCTCAGGGACAACCCAATATAACCCTTTCTTGCATTGCAGGATGCTTTCCCTTCAATTCATGGCAGCCCATAAAGACTGGCTGCTAGTTCAGATCCTTATACTTTATGAAGATAAGAAACAGCCTCATCCAAAATCAAACTGCTGGCCTACAGCTCTTCAGGGTCTCAGGGATATGAAGGTCTTTCCCAGATCAGCTACTGGGGATGTTTCCTCAACCAGAGATGCTACAGATAAACCCCAAGACTTTTGGGGGGGGGCAAATCAAGCAGAAGCCTGAATCTTTTACTGTGCCCTGCATGTTTCTGGGTAGGAAATAAATTTGGGGGGAGGGGAGGAGCAGCAGGAGTGATCTGAGTCACTAGGTAAGGTATTAATTTGAGGTAATAATTAATTTAAGATGACCTAATTTAGAGATGATTTAGGACGGCGACGAACAGTGGTACTTGGAGGGGAACTGAACCGATCTGCAAACCTCAGAGGCTGCCATGTACCAAGCCGAACCATTGATCCATCTAGCTCAGTATTACCTACACTGACTGGCAGCAGCTCTCCAGAGTTTCAGGCAAGGGACATTCCCAGCCCTACTTAGAGATGCCATCAGGGATTGAACCTGATACCTTCTACAGGCAAATCAGGCAACCCGCTACTGACCTATTTGCAGCAGGATCTTTTGGGAAATTAATGGGGGTATACGAATCAAAGAGGAATTGGGGTGAGGTATTCTGGGCTGGGCTGCAAATTAAATAAAGGGTTGATCTGAAATTTAGCTGAAGGGGAAAGCAGTTAATTTGCCTTCTGTGGCATTCTAGATCCACATCTGTTCATATGAACCGGGGTGGGCAGATTTCATACAAATATGCATCTGTGGTCCCATGCCCCAAATCTTTTAGGCCCCCAGCAACATCCCTGAATGCAGAATCTTCACTACTGACCTATGCCCATTCCCCATGCTATAAATCTCTGTAATGCTGTCACTATAAGCAAAGCAGTTTGGCTGTCTGACAAACTCACCCCAAAAAATTGCAAATACTTCAGTGAACTAATTACTGATTTTGCAGCATACTGTGCTTGTCATGCTCACCCTGAAAAGGTGATCCAAAATAGGGAAGACTGGCTGTTATATTTATACAGGACTGGCCAAAATAGGTGAAAGAGTACGCAAGCATTTGAGTTTCACATAATTCTTCATCGGGAATGTAGCAATCCTTCAAATACACACAGAGCAGTGTTGAGTTTCACAAGTGACTGGAAAACAGTTGCCTTGCTAGGTCTGATAATGGCAAAAGCTGGAAAATCTGAATTGATAGCAGGCTGCTTGCAAAGCTAGCCTTAAAAGTGCAAAAAGTGCAAATGTTTTCCAGTAGCTTGGAACCCACCAAGCTGACTCTAGTGAGTTCACTTTCCATTCCAAAAAGTGAATAATTATTTGAAGACTGAAAGCTTGCATACTTCTACCCTAATCTGCCCATTTCCGTTTTTCCAATTTTCTTATTTTTCCAGCTTGCCACTTTTCTTCACGAGTGTGATTTTAAAAAGTCCTCATCAGAATTCATCAACATTACAGGACATGTTTCTCCTAAATATATACATTTTGCATGTAATTTGCACATTTTTGCAAACTTATTTAGTGGATTTTTGGTACGTTATTTTCACATATACACATACTTTCCCCCTAACGTATAAATTTCCATATGCATTTTTTTTTGGGGGGGGGGAGAACCCAGCCTTTGCAATCCAAATATCAACCGATAGATTTGTTTCTACCTGCATGTTGGTTCCACAACTGAAAATCAGGTAAGGTTCACACCACAATGCAAACTGACCTGAACTGAATTTCTCCACCCATATGAGCCTGAGCTGGTTCAAATATTTTTGCCTTTACTCCCTGCCTCTTCAGATTGTAATAACGGAGGGGATCGGATGTCTGACCGTGATGTGTCTAGATCAGTGGTAGAGCATCTGCTTTGCATGCAGAAGTTCCCAGGGTTCAATCTGCAGTGGCATCTATGGATACAGCTGCGGGGGAAAGTCCCTGCCTGAAACCCTGGAGATCCACTGCTGCGAGTCAGTGTAGACAACACTAAGCTAGATGGACTGTTGGTCTATGTGAGCTGTGCCAGTGTAATGCATACACCCGGAAAGAACCTATTCTCACATCAGTGGGGGACCAAGAAGCTTTAGGACCACAGGTCCAGAATCACTATTTTAAAAGAACCCTTTCCCAAAAAGTGTAGCGCCAAGCTTCTCTGCAATCCCCCTGCAGATTTAACAGCGGTCCAAAGTCATCTCGAGCTTTAGCATCAGCAGTCTCCATCATCAATATCACCCGCCAGCAGCCCCTAACTGCCCCATCTTGCCACAACATCTGGTCACCCCCGCTGACCTTGGTGTGTGACAGTAACCCCATGGTGTCCAGGCCACCGTTTCCCTAGTAATGAGAGCCCGGAAATCCCTTTTTGTCATGAAACGCTTTGGACGGGAGGACTCTCATGCATCTACCGGACTGCAGCATAATTGTAAGATTAAAATAAAAAGTTTCTCTCTCTCTCTCTCTATCTCTCCCTATTTAACAGGGTCACATTTGCAATTAAAGCCAATTGTTTTCTTTGCTTCCTTTTTTCCTTGCTCCTAGAGGATGTCAGCAAACCTTTGCAGATGCAGTGTGCTACAATGCATTGCAGAATTAAGTGGTTTGAGTAAAAATCATAAAGGCATTCTCTCTCTCTCTCTCTCTCTCTCTCTCTCTCTCTCACACACACACACACACACACACACACACACAGATCCTTCTGAGTCCAAGAAAAGACCAATTTGCCACTTACCCAAGACAGCTCATCTTCCGATTCTGTCGTTCTTCTCTCGCATCCTTGAACTGGAGACTAAAAATGTGCACTTTTCCAGTGTGTGCAAACCATATGGCAGTGTTGTTTGGGGGGGGGTGTTGGAGAGACACACAGAGTGGAAACAGGAGAAGCACGTGCTCAGCCCCTCTCCTCCTCCCCCCCCCCCCGCCCCAGCCAAACGGATAAAGAAAATGTCAGCAAATTAAAATCAGATAGAGCTTAATTCTGGATAAATAGGTTGGAAATCCATGGGAGCCAGGAAAAAAAGAATAAAACAAATAAGCAAACAAATAATAATGATTAAAGGGGAAGGGAGGGAACGCGTCTAGTGCAGAATGTGGGGGGGGCAGATGCAGGGGGTCGTTGATCCAGCCAGAGGATTTAGCATGTGTCGGATCGAGGAAGTCAGGGAGGATGCTACAAGCAAAATGCTATGCAAGGAAGATATCAATCGCTCCTGCAAAAGAGGGGGGTAGTGTACTGTATAACACAAGAGGCTGTCCGGAAGGGTAGCAGTCCCCCCCCCCTCCCCTTGGTGGTGGAAATCAGCAATGAAGGAAGATTCAGTCAGGCAGCTACAGAATGTTCTTGCCTCTCCTTGGAATGTCAGAGATGCATTGCTGGGCATGGGAGACTACGGCCGGGCGCAGTCAAGGGTGTGCATGGAGGGAGATGGGGAATGATTAACAATCTCACACCACACATGCATTAACACACACACACACACACACACACACACACAGGCACTCTCCCTCCCCCAAAGCAAAAGCAGCAGCAAAGTTGTCTCCATCCCACAGCACAAGTGGCAGAGCTGAGCATGATATCAGAGCCCAACCCTGGAATCCACTCTGTGTGGTGTAAGTGCTCAGCCCTGGAAGGTTCCAAGTGAGAACAATAGCAGCAAAGTCTCTGCCACGGTCTCATTGTCTGACCTTCAGCAAGATTCTTTCTCTCTCTCTTGCTCGCTCTCTTTTTGACTCAGTTTCCACATATGGGTAATGGGGCCACAGAGTACCACCTCATAGGGCACTTTTGAGAGCTCTAAAGCTTTTAAAGCAGTACTTTTTTTTTACAAAAGCAACATAGTAAAGATAATTGCAGTTTTCCATTCCCTCCCCCCCCCCACGCTCCCAATCCATTTTTCCTTTTGTCTTGTGTCTTTTAGACTGCCTTATCACTGACTTTTGTAAGCTGCTCTGGAGGTTGTTTCAGGATGAACAGCAAGAGAAAAATATTCTAAATAGATAGACGACATTAATAATGTGCCAAAGAAGGTAAAATGATGGCATCGGCACTTTCATGCAGCGAGAGGCAACAAGATTCTCTGACCCACGAAATACTTGCGTATGAACTTTATTAGAAAATGCCCAGAAACTTAGAAATTCTTTTTTTAAAATCAAGATGGATGGAGGATGTTAGAAAGAAGCCAGGTTTTCAGTTAGAGTTGAAAATATTAAGCCCATATTGACAAGCTGGGACATGCGCAGAGGAGGGTGGCCAAGATGATCAAGGATCTGGAAACAAAGGCTATTGAGCTACGGTTGAGGGAGTTGGGTCCGTTTAGCCTGGAGAAGAGAAGACTTGAGAGGTGGTGTGATAGTCACCTTCAAATATGAAAAGATGGAGCAAGTTTGTTTTCTGCCGCTCCAGAGTGTGGAACCTAGACCAAATGACCAGGAAGGAGATTCCAATTAAACATTAGGAAGATGTTTTCTGATGCTAAGAGCTGGTTGACAATGGAATGGACTCCCTGAGAAGGTGGTAGGCTCTCCATCATTGAAGGTTTTTAAACAGAGGTTAGATGGTCATCTGTCAGAGCTTCCTGAGCTGTGATTCCTACATTGCAGGGGGCTGATGGGACCTTTGGTTCCCTTCTAGGATTCTAGATTTTAGTGTTGCTAGCTTTGACTAATGGAGAGGAGAATGTTGCCCAGATAAAGGTACCGGTACCTTCCCAGCCTGCACTATATCTTCCCCTCTCGTATTCCCGGGGATTATACCGCAGTGGGGCACTGTCTGCACGTGAGGCTCATAGCAGGGATTAGAGACCCTGGGAGCTCCTGGTCATTAAGCAATCAGGCCTCCATCTGGCCCTATTTTCCCAACTTGTAATCTGTGGAACCAGGAGAAATTGCAATATCCAGGGGGGAAAAACTCACGAAGGGTTAGGCAAAGTGGGACGCCAACTAAACACACAGCCTGAGCTTAAGACAAACCTGATTCCATTTGCCAACATTCTTCCCAGTCTCTTGAGCACAGTCCTGGATATTACAGCAACTCAAACAGCCACATTCTGTTCTTTGTTTCCCACCCCCCAGCAATGTTATCTGGGCTTAACTGAATAATTGCAATTTTAAAAATACGGTAATAGAATTAGCCAACCCAAATGCCATCATCCCACAGTCCCAAGGAGAAGGGTGGGAGTGCTTACGTGCAGAGTACGCAGGTAGGAAAGGGGAAGAAACTTGGTTTGGTTCACCATTTAATGCCAACGCACCCAATATGTGAACTGAAATGCAGTGATCCTTTTGACATTTGCATTTTCTCTGAATTCAGCGATGCAGTTCTCCAACCTAATGGTGTGGGCAAGTATGTGTGGGCAAAATATTCATATATACTGGTGAAATGGACATGCAAAAATGTGTGATGTTAGGGGAAATTCCTTGCAAAAATGTCCGCATTAGGCAAAATTCCATACAGAAATTTGTATGTTCAGGAGAAAAGCGCCCTCAAAATCCTGGGAGGACTTCCTTTATCTATAATAAAAATTGTAAGCTGGTGCAAGAAAGTGGCAGACTCAGCTGAAAACTGGAAAACAGAGAAACCGAGAGAACCTGAAATTGGCAGATTCACCCATCCTGGCATGCAGGAAGAGATGGGAAAGGATAATAGAGGCAAAGCAGGCCAGCAGGAAGGTAAAATGAGCCCTGCAGCTGGATCAAACCAATGGAAGACCATCGAGTCCAGCATCCTTTTCTCACAGTGTCTAACCAGATGCCTATTAAAAGTTCCCAGGCACAAAAAGTTCCCAAGCACAAAAAGCAACCAGTTTCCAGCATCTGGCATTCGGAAGCATTGCTGCCTCTGACATTGGAGGTACATCAGGGGTAGCCATTGAAGAAATCAGGTGTGCTGGGGCACTCAGAGACCTTTGTGCCGCTCATCTCACATGCCTATGCTGCATGAAGGTTATCAACAGGGGCAGGGAGGATAGCATAGAAAAGGTGACCAAAACTCAGTACCTGATATTGTCTATAAGGAGATGGTGCGAGTCCTTGGTGAGGATCATGGGGAGGGCGTAAGCTAAGTAATCAACCTTCCTCTCAGCTGCATATTGTTTTAAGATGGTGAACATCTTCTCTTTCACCTCTGGTTGGTCACCCAGGATCTCTTGCACCTGCACAAAGGAGAGAGCAAAGTGGGTAATGGTGGAGGTTGCAATTTAAATTTGTTATGTGAGATTGTAAAACACTTTGTTGTTGTTGTTGTTTTAAAAAATGAAATTGTGGTGTTCTTTTACACAAAAATAGAGAGATAAACATTCTACCCGCCACCTCCAAAAGTTCTCCAGACCTAGAAACAACAAACTTTTCAAGGTAGCATTCTTGTTTTAGATACCTGGAGTCTTTATTCCTAGTGTTATTCTCTATGAACAAAACGGGACCTGTCAGGATGACAATGACAGGCCTAGATTGCTTTGCTATAGAGGCTCAAAGTTAAAAAGGGGGAGAGAGCAGAAAGGCAATCCCATCCCATTATGGGAAGATGGGATATTGTGCTTTTGACCACCCAATCTGTTTTTTCAAGCTGAGAATAAAAAGTTTATAAGGTCACACTTGTGTCAACTGCACGGTGAAGGGTCTGCTCCAGTAATGGCTGCGATATGGTGGGCAAATTCTGGTGCTCACCAGAGGAGGGCAGCAGAGAACCCTCAAAGCATTTTAAAAACAAAACTCCACAATGCATACCCTACATGACCCCACTCCAGTACCAGGTGTGCCCTTTTTTAGTCTGCACTAATTGTGAGAGCTGGACCATCAAGAAGGCTGATCGCTAAAGAATTGGTGCTTTTGAATTATGGTGCTGGAGGAGACTCTTGAGAGTCCCATGGACTGCAAGAGGATCAAACCTATCCATTATGAAGGAAATCAGCTCTGAGTGCTCACTGGAAGGACAGATCGTGAAGCTGAGGCTCCAATACTTTGGCCACCTCATGAGAAGAGAAGACTCCCTGGAAAAGACCCTGATGTTGGGAAAGATTGAGGGCACTAGGAGAAGGGGACGACAGAGGACGAGGTGGTTGGACAGTGTTCTCGAAGCTACGAACATGAGTTTGACCAAACTGCGGGAGGCAGTGGAAGACAGGAGTGCCTGGCGTGCTATGGTCCAAGGGGTCACGAAGAGTCGGACACGACTAAACGACTAAACAGCAACAACAATTGCAGATCGTTGTCACCTTCCCTGGGCCAGGACCTCTCCCCAAACTCCACTCCTCATTTCCCCTGTTCTGCACTCTCATCAGAGGCTGGAATGTGCTCCTGAATTACAGTCATGTCTTTTGTGTGCTTGAATAGAGGATGGATAGGTATATATTTGGTATTTGCATGGCTGGGACAACGTGCAATGAGCATGTGCAAAAGGAAGGGTTGTTCCACCCACTGTGGCCTCTGGCTCCACCCAGCATTGGCAAATGCCAGCCCAGAAGTTTGCCCACAGAGGCACGTGGCCCTCAGGCTGAAAAGGACTCCCTTCTCTTGTTTTAACAGAAGGCCCAAGCTGACCCCTCACATCCCTCTTGTTGGGTCCCTTTTAGAGAGCAAGTGAAACTTTTCCTGGTACGGAGCCTGTTCTGCCCCCCCCCCCCCGGCTTCAGTTATTTAGTGATAGCAAATCTGTGTATTAGTATTAGGTAGAAGGAATAACCATGCTGCCCCTTTAAGAAAAGATAGCACCTTTTCCCCTTTTTAGACCCCAAGGCAGGTTGGGAAATGTAGGCACAGCAATATCCTACTTTCTATTGGCTCTGCCAGAGAGCAGGGAAAATACCTTCTTTCTCTTGGCTCTGGCCAGAGTGGGAAGAAATCTCCCTGCCTTCCTCTAGTGGCTGTCTAGTTATGGCAAACCCAAGAAGAAGGGTGAACTCATCCTTACAGAGCTCCACAGAGAACTTCACAAAAAGTTTCTAATCATCTATATTCAGAGCCATAGAACAGCCTATTTGAATGTGAGCAATATTTCTACATGTGCCTTGATTATCTTCAATGAATCTATGTAGGAGAGTTTTGTTAATACTATCCAGAAAGAGAGAGAAATATCCAGATGAAACAGAACCCAACCTGCTTGCTGCTGCAGATCAAATGGCAGTTAAAGTGACAGCTACAAAGCCCAGCTCAAGTTTTACAAGTATCTCTATCTGGTTTTTACACCAGCATTCAATGGGGAAGGAACGAGAAATTCAACTCGGGTCACATTCAAAGGCAGACCTGCCCAAATCACCATTTCCAAAACAGTATGCAAACCGAAACACCCATCCTTGGAAAGGCATACTTTTCCGAATTTTGCAATGCAATTCTCCAGTCAAGTAACATGTGCAAAACTGCATATACGTACAACATGCATACAAAAGCATACGTTAATGAAAATAACAGGAAAATGCATCATATTGGGCAATTTTGCATGCCCAGATGCGTATATTAGGAGCAAACAGCACTAAATACTGACGAATTTTCATAAGGATTATATGCCTATGTGATGTGGAAATGTGGAGAACTGAACACAAGATTGGAAAAATGAGAAACAAAGAGAAACTGAAATTGAGAGCTGCACCTCCTCTGCACACAACCAGTTGCCAGGGCACTTTACCAAAGTTAGAGTTCTTTGAAATAGTTTTGGAGAGTTTTTGTGAGACTCTCTTTAATTTGTCTGTTTGTGGTTAGGATGGGGCTGAAGGACCATGATGGGGTACCGGTAGTTTGTGTTCCTTCTCCTATTTTAATGATGACTTCTTCTGGAGCGTGATCTGTGATTTTAATGCTGCCTATGTTTGTTGCTTCCACTAAAGGGATCAGATTCTGTGTGAGCAGAATGCTGCCCAGTCTGTACAGTGTACCGTGGCATCCGGATTGGAATGTGTGGCTTGTGTCTCCCGGGTTATGTTCACCCCAGATGTTGTAGAGGCCTCTGTTTTTTTAACATTTTTAGCAACTTGTAAGAGTTCCTGTTTGTTGGGGGGGGCTTATTGGGGAGCATTGCCTGTGGGTTTGTAGCATGGGTGTTTTTCAAGGATATGCCTCTCATATTTAGGTTGAGGTCACCTCCCAGGATTACAAAATGCAACCAAGTATCAGCAAACTACATCTGACCACCCAGCTCTGATCCACAGCAGGGCGTGGGAGCTCAGACTCCCCTTCTCCCTTTTCTGCAAGATGGGCAGAGGTGAAGCCAGGGAGCACCCAGCCCCTCTGGCACTCTGTCCTTGGCGCCAAAGCCTGCCCACACATCTAGGTGGGTCTTGAAGCACAGGAGGAACAGAGGGAAGGAAAGCACCTCTCATCGCCAATGCACTCTGGCCTGAGCAGAGCCCAACTGCCCCCAAACACTCTGTGTGGCTACTTTCAAACACTGTCCCAGTTTGGACATCGCACTAAGCTACGGTTGACAAGAATGAGCCAGGTTCAGGAATGGACAAATCTATCCGTTTTGGTTTCTAATATCTCTAGTCTTAAGTTTGCTTCACTCCATTTCCTGCAGACATTTGCAAAAGAAAGTATGGTTTGTTTAAAGAAGCCTGATTGATATGAAGAACAAACAAGCCATATGAACAAACCATACTTAACATGAACCACAGTTTAGGGTTTGGGCAACACACTAAACTGTGGCTGGTGGAAAGTCAAAGCAAAAGATTCTGAACTCCTCCTCTAACCTTCACCAGAAGATAGGGTAATATGGAAGCACAGGCAGTGCATGTTTGCAGTGGCTCATTCTTAAC
The DNA here is from genome assembly GCF_965207765.1 of Zootoca vivipara. Lineage (NCBI taxonomy): Eukaryota > Metazoa > Chordata > Lepidosauria > Squamata > Lacertidae > Zootoca > Zootoca vivipara. Next base: position 29,801,329 of record NC_142596.1, read on the forward strand.
ATGTTAAACTGCATTTCAGGGTAATGTACAAATGCAGCTGTACACCCCTCATTTGCACCTACTTCAGACATTTTGTGCATGCTTTCAAAAGAGTGGTAGGTTGTGTCATGACCCTGTCCTCAAGGTCCCAATGTTAAGTTGAGGAGGACTCTGGTTCAGATAATGCACGTCACCCCACTTGAGAAGTAGCCCTCAGCACTGCCTGCTACACTGGCCTGGCCTGAGGATGTAGTGCAGGCATAGGCACACTCGGCCCTCCAGATGTTTTGGGACTACAACTCCCATGATCCCTAGCTAACAGGACCGGTGGTTAGGGATGATGGGAATTGTAGTCCCAAAACATCTGGAGGGCCAAGTTTACCTATGCCTGATGTGGTGGCTCTCCCATCATACTCAGAGTCTGATTCTCCTGCAGCCTCCCTGCTCTACAACCACATGCAACTGCAGAATAAGCTACATAACATTGATATATTGCAAACAGTACTCCGGTGGGGGGGGGAGGCAAAATCACTGGAAGGTCAAGGCCTTATAGCCCAGGGGTAGGCAACCTAAGGCCCGTGGGCCGGATGCGGCTCAATCGCCTTCTCAATCCGGCCCGTGGAAGATCCAGGAATCAGTGTGTTTTACATGAGTAGAATGTGTAGAATTTTATTTAAAATGCACCTCTGGGTTATTTGTGGGGCATAGGAATTCGTTCATTTTTTCCTCCAAAATATAGTCTGGCCCACCACATGTTCTGAGGGATGGTGGACCAGCCCACGGCTGAAAAAGGTTGCTGACCCCTGTTATAGCCTTTTGAAGGCATCAGATGACTCCAAGCCTTTGCTGAGACAACATCTTCCCTGACTCAATAGGAGCTCTCCCAGGTCCTTATGCGCTTGTCTCACTGGAACTGTCCAAGGTCCTGATTTGCCTTGCCCTACTCTCTGGTCCTATTCACCCATTTCCCCTGAATTCCCCTGGGCCACAGCAGAACAGTATAGGTTTCTCCACCCCTGCAACAATCCAGCCGCAATGCCGGCATGGTTATGGGAGCTGGAGTGAGATCGTAAGCAGAAGAGAGGGAGCTGTTCACATCCCCCCTGGTGCTCGTCCCACTTTGATGCTCTCCAAAGCCAATTATCACAGGCTTTTTGTAACCTACATCTAGAAACCACAAGGAACCCAGCAGTTTCAAGGCACCATCATGTGACCAGGATGGAAGTCCTAATGAGGAACCAGACATTTCAAGGTTACTACATCTGGAGCAGCGACATCAAGAAAGGGGTCTCTTCAAGGAAGCTGCCTTGCATCCCTTTCCATCTCTCATGATGGGGAAAGCAGGATTCTTTGGAAGACAGCTCAGTGGTAGAGCAGTGTGAAAGCCTGGAGTGCTGCTGCCAATCAGTGTAGACAATACTAAGCTACATGGGCAAATGGCCTGACCCAATATGAGGCAGTTTCCTATATTCTTAATCTATCGCCCATTCTCAACAATGAAACTTTCGCATAGGCATTGGGCTGCAGTCACAGTTTTGCTCACAGTGACAGCCCTCAAATCCATAGCATAAACAGGATATACATAAGAGACAAACACAAACATAGGACCAGATTTTGCAGCAGAATCCAGAGGCAAATCCTGTCCCCATATTCACTTTGACAACACATAAGAAAAGCCAGTTGGATCAGGCCAGTGGCCCATCTAGTACTACATCCTGTTCTCGCAGGAGCCAGCCAGATGGGCCAGTGGGAAGCCAGCAAAGATCTGAGCACAAGAGCAACTCTCCCCTCCTGGAGTTTCCAGCAACTGGGATTTAGTGGCATTGCTCCCTCTGACCATAGAGGCTATAGTCTAAACCCCCATGAATTTGTCTAATCCTTTGTTGAAATCATCCAAGTTGATGGTTATCACTTTCTCCTGTGGCAGTGAGTTCCACAGTTTAACTCTGTACTGTGTGAATAAGTCCTTTCTTTTCATTAGATGTCCATGAAGTCTAGTGCCATGCATCATTTTAGAATAATTTATCATGTCACCTCTGACTCATCTTTTTTTTTCCTAACTAAAAAGTCCCAAATGCTACAACCTTTCTTCATAAGGGCGTCATTTTGATTGCCCTTCTCTGAACCTTTTCCAACTCCACAATATCCATTTTGAGATGAAGTGACAAGAAACTATACACAGTATTTCAAATGCAGTTGCACCATAGATTTGTGTAACAGCATTATGATATTGACAGTTTTATTTCCAATTTCTTTCCTAGAGATTCCTAGCATGGAATTTGCCTTTCTCACAGCTGCTACACACAAGGTTGACATCTTCATCGAACTATCCACAAAGGTCTTGTTCCTGGCCAGTCACCACCAGTTCAGACCCCATGAGCATGAAATTAAGATTTTTTTGCCCCAGCATGCATCACTTTATATTGGATTGCCTTTGCCATTTTACCACTCACTAAGTTTGAAGAGGTCCTTTTGGAGCTCTTCACAATCTCTTTCTGTATTATTAGATTCTGTTCTCTGAGCAGGGCGTTTTGTGTTCTTACCCCAATGAAGACAGCACTTTGCTCATGCTCAGAGGCATCCTTTACCAATGCGGGGGGGGGGGTGTAAATTGGAGAAATAGGCTTTTAATTGATCAGTCACTAGATGGCTCTTCTGTTACTCAGAGCAGACCCACTGAAATCAGTGGGTCTTAAGTGATGATTGATTCAATAGGACTACTCTGAATGTGACTGGGGTTGGAGATGACCCTTGGAGTTTTTAAATGATTAGTTTGTGACCAGATGGAGGCCTTCCAGTCTTCAGGCCAAATGCGGCCCTTCAGAATACTTTCTGGCCCCCAGGGCTCTCCCCAAGATACAGCCCTTGCTGGCCTTGCTCCACACACTCCTCAGGTGTTTTTGCCCAGCTGGAATGTGTCCTTGAACTGTGTGATGCCTCTTGCTTTACTGGATTGGAGAGGCAGGAGAGTGCGTAAACTTTTGACTTTTGCACCGCTGGAGTGGAGAGAAGAGCCACATCTGCTGCTCCACCCATCCTTGCATCTAGCCTCATCTAATTTTTGCCCCTGCCCCCCACCCCCACCCACTGCTGGCATGTGGTCCCTGAGATGTTGCCTATGCGGGAGGGTGGTCCTCAGACTGAACAATCTTCCCCGGTTCAGTAACTGTACCCATGAAGGGTGGGCTGTAATAAATATTTTTAACCATAAACAAACACACACACAAATTAATCACTGCTGGGGTGTACCCACAACTGTGAGGCTTGAAGAGGTTCTGGTGATGCACCCCACTCTCTGGCCATTGGCTGAGGACTGACTGTGATGTCACAAAGGCACATGTCTGCTGAGTGGATATAAAGGTGGGGCTTTTTTCCTCTTCTCCAGCAGAACACAGCGGGCAGCAGTTGTGATATGCAGCATTGCCCAGTCTTCTTCCACTTGGAGGAGACAAATTGGCAGGTGGGTGGCGGATGCTATGAAGGATGTTGCAGGAGGCTATGGAATGATAACAAGGCAAGTTTACTTCCTAAGAGGGATTGGCTGATATCCATGATCTGAAGTTGGTTGGTGTGTGGTGATGGACCTAGTGGAAGTTGGCAGATGTTTGGTGGGAGGAAGCTGTGACGATACTCCCCTCTCTTATTACTAACAGTGTGCTGAAGGAGTTCAGTTATTGTTCAAACAACCCACTATTCCTTCTTTCCTCCAAATAAACTCCCTGTTTTTATATGGGTTTGCTAGTACATAGAGTACAGTTCCAGCTTTCCAAATAACATGGCTCTGTATCCTTAAAAACTCCAGGCAAATGTTACAGGAACAATCTTGAGCCCTCAGTAAGGTTTCCCTCTCAACTCAGGTTCACCTCAGCAGCTATTGCCTCAGCACTTTAGCCTCTGCAAGGCACTCTTTTCCCTCCACTTGCCTCCTCTGGGCGTGACTTTGAGATGCAAACTATCCACCTGCTCCTCAGGCTCAGTTTTATCTCCCCTCTTCAGTCACCACCCTTTTGAGTTTAGATACGTTGCTGGAATAAGGAGGAACATCCAATTTGACACAACATAGATCAGGCATCCCCAAACTGCGGCCCTCCAGGTGTTTTGGCCTACAACTCCCATGATCCCTAGCTAACAGTACCAGTGGTTGGGGAAGATGGGACTTGTAGTCCAAAACATCTGGAGGGCCGAAGTTTGAGGATGCCTGACATAGATGAAAGCTTTATTTAACTGGAGAACATATATATTTCTTTTTGGTTTCATTTGTTTAAACTCTTAGTTCATCATCTTCTTTTCATATAACACAGACTTGTTAATACAGCTCCTGCATCCGTCTCTTACACTCTACTCCCCACAACTGCCGACTCCCAACTGCCATTTAGAATCACCTCAAGCTCCGCCTCCCAAGGAACACCTGCCTATAATGGGAGTGATAGATTAACCCATGATGAACTGGAATCATCATTAGGCACTATTCCGCCACATTGAAGCCAGTGGGGTTCTCATCCGGAAGCAAGGCTGACTGGAGAGTGAAAGATGAACAAATGGCATTCTTCGTGGATGTCGGCTGGCCGTGTGTTTGTGAATGGGAGGTTTTGAATGTGGTTGAGGCACATGGTGTGTATAAGTGCGTAAATGAGATGTGTGAAAGGTGACTGGTGGATATTCATGAATAGAGGGAACTTTGGGCAGTGGGCAGGCTGAAGTTAGCGATTAAGTTTTCAGGGTAGCCATTCCCCACCACCACCATGTTTCTCCTGCCCCAGGGATGTCTGATGCTGGTGAGTTTTTCCCAAGACCATGCATGGAAGAAGGCCATAGGCTGGCTGAAGCTGACAAGGCTTTCTCAAGACATTTCCGTCCCTTTAGAAAGCATGCCAGCTTATAGTTCCAAATAGGTGTTTTTCAAAATACATCCAAGTGTAATGTCTATTCTGTGTGAGTTATATGATGTATCCCTCCCCGGTGTCAGCATACACGAAGGGAATATTTTTTAATAATAAGTGAGTTGCTGGTGAGGTGCCCCCACAATGGCAGGCCTGGGGAGGGTGAACTGTTGCCGTTAGCTACAGGCGGTCTGTGACATCACAAAAGGACATGACATCATCATTCCATGTCCTAAGAACATATTCCGTTGCAGTATCCAGGGTTCATATATTTGTTCATCTTCCAACATGTTATATGCCATTATCTGCCACCAACGTCCTCCTGGCTTTTAGATAGGACAAACAGTCACCATTTGAAAGAATTAACAGGCACAAATCTGACATTAGAAAGGGCAACTTTCAAAAGCTAGTGAGGAGGGAACGTCTCCATCTCCCATGATACTCCACGACTGATTTAAAAGCTGCATCTCCCAAGACACTCAGCTGCATTGATCCCTAAAAGATTTTCCCACAAAATAATTCCAAAGGGAGACTGCAGTGTGAAATTTTAGAATTACAGCTCATCCAGACTTTTTAGTCTACACCTTGGGGGTGAACAGAGAATGCTTCTCTTTCCCACTAACACATCTTCCCCCAGCAATGCTGTTGTGCTGTCACCCCAAAATGTTGCCATGAGAGGTCTCCGCCCCTCGTTTTGCATACGTTTAAGATCCAATTGAATTGTCACCATCTGTACTTTTTTCATTTATTTGAAATGTAAACAGCTAAGCATTATGAAACACCATAGTGATGAACAGCAGCAATTAAAACACAACAAATAAGAGCAATTCTCCAAAGAGAAATAAGATTTCTTCACCATCTATTTCCTGCTGACCCTGTTAAGAGTATAAGACTAGGATCTGGGGAACCAGGGTTCAAATTCCCACTCAATCAAGAAGCCAACTGGCTCATCTTTGGCCCCAGTTACTATCTCTCTGCCTAACCTACCTCACATTTGGAACACAAATGCAGCAAATAAAATAAATAGATCTCCTCCACATACATAATATACACCATTTCTGTTATGAAAGAAAGAAAGAACAGAAGAAGAGCCCTAATATATGCATCTATGTAGACATTGTTTGGTTGGAGAGCTGCATCACAAAATTCAGAAAAGTATAAAATGTTGACGGATAGCTGTTTTTCAGATCTCATAGTGTTTCAGAATGTTGCTGATCTGATATGCCTTTAAATGAGAACTGAGCAAGACTTCTTCCTCCACCTGTACTCTCTAGATCAGTGGTTTCCCCACTACCCCCTTGGTTCCATAAATTCATCCCCAATGCCCCCTATCCTACCCTATAAAAAACAATATATTCAAGATAGCAGTTTGTACAACCCACTAAAGAATATAATAACAGAATAAAAATTAAGGCAGTAACAATTAATTGCACATTTATTGACAATCCAGTTAAAGCCATTTAGTTGAATTAATTCAGCAAAATGGATAAACTTGATCCAGTGATTCCTTTGCCATGGCGGTCAACCCTTTGGATTTGCAAATAAGGGCTGGAATAAGGCAATTTCCTGCCAAAAAAAGGGAAGGTTGACAGCACTGTCCTTTGCACCTTCAGCACCCCCTTGCCGCCTGCTTGCCTCTTAGCAACCAAATAGGCAATTCCACTGCCCCCCAGGAGGGTGGTATAACCCACTTTGGGAACCACTGCTCTAGACGGTCTGGACCACAATTCCTTTCAGTCCTGTGCTGGCTAGGGCTGATGGGAGTTGTAGTCCAAATCCTGCCGACGGCTCCCGTTTTAGAGACGGCCTTACCTTCTTGCTGAATTCCTGTGCCTTCTGCCTCCGCTCTTGATGGATGGCGTCAGCACTTTGGACAAACTCCCGCACGCTGCTGCTGGCCCACCTCTGCTGCCGCCCGAGGCGCAGGAGCCCCAACCTGAGGCCCTTTCCTTGGCACGCCTGGATCATGACGTCCGCCTCTTCATAGAGCTTAACTGGAGTCCCGTTGATCTCCAGGATGTAGTCTCCAGCTTTGACCCCGCATTCGGAGGCTGGTGAGGCAGGATCCACGCTCCCCACTTGCAAGGGACATCCTCCCTCGCACAGAGTGAAGCCAAAGCACCCCCCTTGGCCTGGCTTGAGTTCTACCTGCTGGATGCGTGAGACCACCCCAATGCTGGGGGGCACGTTCTCGCACTGCCTCGCCAGGGCAACCAGTGCCTCAGCGTTCATGGAGGAGACGTGCTGGCCTTCAATCTCCAGGATCTGGTCTCCCAGCTGGAGGCCGGCCAGCTGGGCGCTGCTGCCTTCTTCCACAGCCAAGATGTAGCAAGGGCCATTCCCACTGATCTTGAACCCAAATTCCTCAGGCCACCCATCGTTGGTAGCTGGCATGGCGGTGACTGGGGAAAAGGAGAGCACGGAAAGGTCAGCCGCTGAATCTGGTTCCCTCATGGAAAGAACAGTTCCTTGATTCAGGTGACATTCCCACCAGATATCTAAAGCTCTAAAGCACTAGGACAGCACTTTAAACAGTCATGGTTTCCCCTAAAAAAATTAATAAATCTGGCAGCGGAGAGTGGAATAAGAGCCTCCTAACAATTAACAAACGACAGCTCCCAGGTTGCTAATCTGTTAAGGGTGCTATTAGGAGACCCCTTAACCACCACCACCCCCAGTTTCCACTCACAGAGTGGTTTAACAGTCAATCCCTCTTCCTAGAAAACTCTGGTAATTGTGGCCCTGTGAAGGGAATAGAGGCCTCCTAACCACTCTCAGCACCCTTTCCTCCCCAAGGGAGGCAAACGCACAACAGATTAAAAAGAATGTCTAAAAACAAGTCCAGAACAGGTGCAGGCTGGGTGGGTGGGCCTGATCTTGCTGACAGACAACTAAAGTGGCTACTCACAGACGATGGAAATGCACAACAGAGACACAGACACAGGGTCCAGATTCTGCAGGAGGGACCAGACTCAAACACTGTCCCTGTATATCCTTTCTGGAAAGACATGCCCTATGGTCTAAGGCAGCCTCCCGTACACTCACCTGACTGGCTCTTACTTTGGCCCTGACAATGGGGGCAGCATCCTCCAGCAGGGCAGCTTTGTCAGGGGATGTGAAGCTCAGGACAGGCCACACACAGCACACAGAGAGAAAAATGGCTGAGGAGCTCAGCGGGGTGGACCACTGCTGCCCCCCCACCCCGGCGACGGCTGCCTGAAGAAGCCACCTCGTTCCTCCACTCCCAGGTCTTAAGTAAAGACTTACAGAAATTGCAGGCCATTGGGATCTGGCTGAGGTCTTGCAAAGAAGGCTGCCGTCATTTCTCCGCGGGGTCTGGAGTTTTGTGGTTCTCTTCAGCTTGGGAAGCTGCTTCCCCTACCCCAAAGCTTCACTTGCTACAGAAAATGGAGGACTTGGGGATAAGAGTCTCCCAAGCCCACAGTGCTGACCAGGCCATGTTCTTAAGAATGTGGAAGGCCAAGTCACCCGAAAAGTTCACCCAACCTGGGCTGGAGCTCTTAACCTTCCCATCCCCTCAAGCTAGGAAGATGTGACTGAGCTCCAGCACAGCTGAGCCATACTCCTTCCCCTCCATTGTCTCCCCACTTGCCTGCTTTTGGGGGTGGGGAGGGGAGAATATTACGACCAAGCGGGTAGATGGATCGACTAAGTCAAACCCAGACAATGACCACGTCTTCTTGCCTCTGAGGCCTCTGAGGGGAATTAGAACCGGTCAAGAGCTAAACTGGATTAGAGGCCTAGTCTGGGTGTTGAGTGAGCAAATTGAAGTCGACGCTAATGCAACAGCAGACAAGGCTCACGTGGGTCGAGACAGGAGGACAGCGACAGTTTGCTTCGGAAGGAGGTGGGGAGATGCCATCACAAAGAGGAACACTGGAAGCTGCCTTGAACTGGGCCCTAGCATCTGCCCTTCTAGCTAAGTCTACCAGCCCTTTATTCGAAACCATGAGGACTGAAACCACAGCACCTGCTTTACATGTAGAAGCTCTCGGGTTGAGAGATAGGACTTGGAACGTCCCTTGCCTGAAACCCTGGAGAGCAGTTGCCCGTCACTGTGTAGGCAATGTTGAGTTTGATGGACTTGGAATAAGAGGACATGAATCTTTTTCTAAGTGCTCTGCGTGCTTCTAAGTGGGTGATGCGTTTGTGGGGAACTGAATTGGGCAGGAGGGGGGCAATGATCTGGGTTACTGGGTTGAATATTAATTTGAAGCAAGAAATTCATGCAACTGAACTTTATCTAGGGAAAAATTGGAGGGCAATGGAAGTGAGTAAATAGAGGGGAAATGAAATGATTTGGGGCAGCCTCTGCTGGAGAATTAATATGTGAGTACAGTAAATTGAAGAGGAACTGATTTGGGGTGCAAGTTAACTGGAGAATCTGTCAAGGGAGAGTTGGAGGGAGGCACTAATTGGCTTGCCTTCTGTGGCACTTAAATTCTAAAATTTGCATCTACACCTATTAATTAGCATATGTGAATTTTGTTTCTAGGCCCCAAATTTTTAAAGCACCTAACAATGCCGCACCACAAGGATTCAATTTTAGCTACACTGTTGCACAATCAGAGCTACATGCACCCATAAAGCATGTTTATTTATTTCATAAAATTTATACACCACTAGACTGCAAAAGAGGGGGGAAATCTCAACATGGTTTACAAAAAAGAAAAAAACATTATCAATAAGAAGTTAAAATAACAATAAACTGAAAACAGATGAAAACTTGCATCAACTTTCTAAACATCTGAGTAGGCTTGTCTAAACAAAAATATTTTTAGCAAGAGTACAGTGAAGGCACCTGCCTGATATCAATTGGCAGGGAGTTCCAAAGTGTAGGTTCTTACAAATGTGGAATGGGTATGATGCGGCACCTGTAGACAGTGCCCAGTTCTGCAATGCTGTGTCTCTCTCTCTCTCTCTCTCTCTGTGTGTGTGTGTGTGAGTGAGAGAGAGAGAGAGAGAGAGAGAAGGTAGGGCCTGTCTGCTCCACTTCTCCCTGGGTGTCAAAGCTTCAGCCACTAATTGCTGCATCCTGCTACTGCCTCAGAAATGTGTTGTGCTAATTTTCAGGGCTATTCTAATAGCCCCCGATCCTCCACCCTGACACAACTGAAAAGATGCAGCTTACAGATTGTGATGGGTTTGTTATTTTTAAAAAGCTCTCATTAGTCAAAAACATTTGCTTCCTTTTACAAGAACTCTTAAGAAGTCTTCTGTGTTGATTCCCCCTGACCCCCTTTCCCTTCCTCCATATGAATGCATGTCAAGCAAAGCTTACCTCTCTTGCACAGGGCCTAGCCTGCACCAGTAGCACAGAATGAGGACCTGTTACCCAGCTAAACCATCCCGGCAGTTTCAGCGCTTCTGGATCAATTTCAGACCTGTGGGGCAAGCGCCTGAGTTTCTATGGCAAACTCTATCCAGGCACGGTAACCTAATAGGACAGTTATTAGCAGGCTGACCTTGGCGGGGAGCGAAGGAGTGCAAACGTCTGGGAGAGAGGCAGCTACCCTGTAGCTACAGAGGCAACTAGGGAATTTCCCAGCTCTCCAAAGATTTAAGCAGCTTAGAGGATATATAGGATGGATGCTGAACCCAGAGATGAACTTATGTATGTGTGCATGCTGCTGCTACAAATTCAGGATTGGCTTCAACCGTTCAAGCTAAGAAGAAACAGGCAATCTCAGAGACACATTTGTTAGAGCTGGTGTTCTTTCAACAAAGGAAAGCTCAATAAGGTTATACTGTATTATTAAAAGTCTCCCCTTATATTCTTGTTTACAAGATGGTAAAACATGGGCCAGATAACACTAATTTTAGGTGACCCCCACAACCAGTTGACTAACCATACCCAACAAGGGCTTATGAATGACTTTGTGTCCAGCGTTGCAGATCCAAAAAATCAACACTTCCGATACGGGCTGCCATATGTCCAGATTTTCCCATTTTTGCCACTTTTCAAAAATTCTGCCCAGATACTATTTTTGACAGACGAATCCATGGTATGTCCAAGAAATTCCAGATGTTTGGCAGCCCTGTCTTATTCCTTCTTCCATCTTCTGAGAGTTAAAGTCATATGCAAGGCAAGGCAAGAGTGTATTGGATGTTCCATTCCTGGCAGAGGTGCACTTCCAGCAGGTGTCAGGATAGTTGAGATTGAAACGGTGATATACAAATGTACAGAGACTGAGGTTTGACATAACAATCCCAAGACTCCAAGCCAGCCTCCCCCAGTCTGGTGCCCTCAAAGCATTTTGGACTATAACAGGGATAGGCAACCTAAGGCCCGTGGGCCGGATGCGGCCCAATCACCTTCTCAATCCGGCCCGCAGACGGTCCGGGAATCAATGTGTTTTTACATGAGTAGAATGTGTCCTTTTATTTAAAATGCATCTCTGGGTTATTTGTGGGGCATAGGAATTCGTTCATTATTTTTTTTCAAAATATAGTCCGGCCCACCATATGGTCTGAGGGATGGTGGACCAGCCCACGGCTGAAAAAGGTTGCTGACCCCTGAACTATAACAACATCCATCAGATGGCCGCATATCCTCTACTTCAGCTCCCTGTTAACTCAGTGCTATGCTGGTTGGGCCTGATGGGAGTTGTAGTTCAAAACATCTAGAGGGCATCAGGTTGAGGAAGCTGAAATGCAAGTGAACAGGCGCTATAGAAAGAGCTACTTTTCTACAGAGCCTTTCCCATTCACCTTTGTCTCTGTCCTTATCTTGACCCCTCGGAGAGATTTCCATTATGTCTCATAAACAGAAATCAAATATTTGCAGCCAGCATTAAGTGATTTGTGTAGGGTCAGGGAGTCCAAGATCTAAATCCAGCCTTCACCATTAGAAAAGGATTTATTGGGAAAGCCCCAGGGCTAGAGACTGATCCAATTACCCAGTGAGCTGCAGGAATACTGGAGAAGACTTCAATCTTCCTCAGCCATATGGAACTAGTATTCATTTTTCTGTTCTTCTGTGCTGTGAATAAACAGCACAATCGGCTTCTACAACTTAGATCCACGCTATAGATTTAAAGTGCATGGCTTCACCCAAAGAATCCTGGGAACTGTAGCTTACCTCTCACAGAGCTGCAATTCTCAGCACACTTAACAAACTACAATCCCCAGGATTCTTTGGGAAGGAAGCTGTGTATTCTCAGTGTCCATAAAAGGTGCTTTAAACATATGGTATGGATGTGACAGGGACGTGGGTAGCACTGTGGTCTAAACCTCAGAGCCTAGGGCTTGCCGCTGGTTTGCCAGAAGCGGCTTAGTCATGCTGGCCACATGACCTGGAAGCTGTACGCTGGCTCCCTCGGCCAGTAAAGCAAGATGAGCGCCGCAACCCCAGAGTCAGTCAGGGGTCCCCTTTACCTTTACCTTTAATGGATGTGACAATGAGGGAAGAGCCCTAGTGGGCATCCATTGATATCAGACAGGAGACTTTACTATACTCTTTTCAGTGCCTGCTACAAACATTATTGTTCAGAAAAGCCCATTTAGAAAGTTGGCATGAGTTTTAATCTCAGTAGTGACGCCCTCCCTGTGGAACACCCTCCCTTCAGATGTCAAGGTGACGCTGTGGGTTAAACCAGAGCCTAGGGCTTGCTGATCAGGTCAGTGGTTTGAATCCTCGCGACGGGGTGAGCTCCCGTTGCTCGGTCCCTGCTCCCGCCAACCTAGCAGTTAGAAAACACGTCAAAGTGCAAGTAGATAGGTACCGCTCCGGCGGGAAGGTAAATGGCGTTTCTGTGCGTTGCTCTGGTTCGCCAGAGGCGGCTTAGTCATGCTGGCCACATGACCTGGAAGCTGTACGCCAGCTCCCTCAGCCAATAAAGCGAGATGAGCGCCGCAACCTGTCATGCGCGACTGGACCTAATGGTCAGGGGCCCTTTAGCTTTATCTGACTTTTAGAAGACATCTGAAGGCAGCCCTGTTTAGGAAAGTTTTTAAGGATGGGTGTTTTTATTATGTTTCTTAGATATGTTGTAAGCCGACCAGAGTGGCTGGGGAAACCCAGCCAGATGGGCTGTGGTAGAAATATTATTATTATTAGTCCATTATTTTAACTATCTGAAGTGTTATTTTAACTGTATTCAGAAGTGCTAAATTAATCATTATGCTATATTTTTGTAAGGCATTTTGAGATTTTTTTAATTAAAAATAATCAAGCAATGTATAAATTTTATGAAATAAATGAATCGACCAACCCCCCTCGCCCCACCCCAGTTAAGCAGGACAAGAGAGAGGCGTGACACTCAGACACTGCCTGCATCACTTAATCCGGAGCAGTTATGGCCTCCCTTCGTGGTCCCGGATTAGGAAAGTCAGCTAGCAAACCACGCTAGAATAGGAATTTTAGGGGGTCAGCTACCCCGTCGACTTAATCCGGAGCAACAGGGCGGGGGCGGAGAGGGGCGGGGCCGTGTCGCGACCTCAGCAGTCCTTGGGTCCCTGACGTCATCGCTGGCTGCACTCGCGTTTCCGTGGTAACGCGCTCTTCCTCAGTTAAGTGGCGCCGTGAGGCTTCCGGCACTCTAGGAAAGGACTCGCCGTTCTCCGCCTGCTTCCGGCTCCGTCATGGCGGCGCCCTAACTTGGAGTCACGTGAGCGAAAAGCGGCCTGCTTCTGGCGCTGTTGCCAGGCAACGCGCCTTCCCCCAACCCCGGCAACTCTGCTTCAGTGGATGGGGCGGGGGTCGCTCTGCTAGTCCTCCCCATTTTAAGGCCGTTGCCTGTAGCTCTAAGGGGGGGGGGGTTGAGCGGGAGCGGGGCGGGCTGTGTTCTGGTGCCGGATCTGCCCCTTCCGCCAAGCAAAGAGGAAACCCCCCACAGCCCTCCTTCAGGATGGCCGCTTGCGGGACTTGGGTTTAAATGGGATCAAACATATGGGAAGACGGGCTCTGCCCCAAGGAGCCTGCAGTCTCCCAAATCCCATAATCCCTGAGGATTGGCCATGCTGGGTGGGCTAACGGGCGTTGTTTATATACAGTATTTTGTAAAATTTATACACAACTTGATTGTGAAAACGAACAAACCTCTAAGCGGTTTACAGAAAAACCTATAAAATCATCAGAAATTACTAACCATAATCTAAGACTTTTGAAAACTTATATTTTACCCTATCTGAGTAGGCTTGTCTAAACAAGAATGTATTTAGCAGGTGCTGAAAAGAGTGCTGTGAAGGTGCCAGTCTGATATGAATAGGCAGAGAGTTTCAAAGAGGGTTTTTTAAAAAAGATTTTGCTACCGCCCTTCATCAAAAGGGCAGTTCACAAGATAAAAATACAAGATATAAACACAGATAAATAGTTTAAGTAAAAACCACAAAACAATATAATATTCTACAATGGCTATAGAATTTTAATCAGCCAAAGTCAAAAGTGTAGGTGCTGCTGCTCTAAAAGATTGAGTTCTTACCAGTGGGGAGAAGTATTATGTGGCGCCTGTAATAGCGCCACTTGGGCACAGGTATTCCCCATACCCTGCGCTAAAACAAGACATACAACATTGGGAGGGGGAACAGGATGAAACAGTGCCTGATGGTGTGGAGAAGGTGAGCAGGGAGTTTGCCTGCTTCTTTCAGTCATAAGACTGGAACACAGTGGGGACATCCAAGAAAGCTGGAGGTTGGGAGATTCAGGACAGGCAAAAGGAATCGGACAAATTAAGGGAGGACAAGGCTTCTGATGGCTACTAGTTACAATGACTATGCTCTGCTTCCACAGTTAGAGGCAGTAATGCTTCTGAATACCAGTGGCTGGAAACCACAGGACAGGAGAGTGCTCTTGTTCTTGAATCCTGCTTGTGGGTTTCCCATTGGGATACAGTATCTGTTTGTCCACAGCTGAGAAAGAGGATGGGCCATTGACTTGATCCAGCAGGCTTTCCTTATGTTCATATTCTGATCCAAGAAATAGGTCTGCCTGCTCACACACTCAGCTTAGAGGCCAATGTCCTGGCATATTTTATGGTAAGCTATGAATTGGCAAACCAAGAGATCAGCGCCAAACCTTGGCACATAATGGGTGAGACAAGTGTGCAGGGATCAGGCACAACGCTTGTTCCTGGACTGTTAGATACAGCCTTTCTTTGGTGGTATATTTGTGGGGGTTCCCCTGCACTTTTTCCTTGTTGGAATTGGCTCCTCTTTAATCAGCTGCTTTTTGGATTTTGTAGGGCAGGATGGACTTCTTGAGCCTCTTCCTCCTCTATGTGTTTCTGGTTCTGCTGACCATTCTCCTTGTTTGTTTCTATTCCGGAAGGAAGCAAAGCATCCCCTCAAGGCTTATCACCTGTGTAACTCAGGTAAGGAATGTTAAAGCTGATCACATCAGTTTGTCACCCCACTGCTGTGCCCACTTGCCAACTCTCCTTCACTTTAGAACTGAACCCC
Source organism: Zootoca vivipara (assembly GCF_965207765.1). Classification (NCBI taxonomy): domain Eukaryota; kingdom Metazoa; phylum Chordata; class Lepidosauria; order Squamata; family Lacertidae; genus Zootoca; species Zootoca vivipara. The sequence continues at coordinate 29,816,607 of NC_142596.1, forward strand.
AACCTATATTCCTGGAGCTCAAAGAGAAATAAAAGTGGTACTTAAAATTTGCCAGCACTGTTTCTAGCATGATGACAGGTCAGCTTCCATCCCACCAATCTCTATTTCATGCTGCCTGAGGAGCATCTACACAAAATGGTGGTGTTCAGTCTGTGTGCCAATCCTGTTCTTCCGTATTGCAGGTAAAGGCAGGTGTTCCCATCCATCATTGGCTCTTCAATCTTGTGATAGAACGAAAGCATTTTTCCTATGCCAAAGATACAGTATTGTGACTTGTATGTGAAAGAGAATTGACCTGTGATGATTTGAGAGACTGGCTTATTTTTTACGTTTAACAATTTACATTTAACACACACACACACGAAATAACTATGCCATTTCCTAAAAACAGCAGAAGGGGTAGACTTGAGTCTGGGTTGTACCATTTCAGTAGTGCAGGTGAGGAGCTCATGGGAGTGGATGCTTCTCCATACAATTACAAAAACCTTTACACATAGAAAGCCAAATGTTAGGGAGATTAATTCTAGCTCAATCTTTTCCGCTATGAGCTAATTTTATATGTGGGTGAGTTTTCTTTCCTATGGGAGGAAGATTTAGTCTTCTGTACCCCACTGGCAATCTGAAGTGGTTCACCCTCAAAACCAGTTTGAGAACTAGACCTTAATGCCAAATAAACAGTTTCTGAATTATTCCAGTGTCAAGAATCAGTTAAGAAAGTACAGCTGGATTCTGTCCATGTGGAACTTACTCTGTCACCCCAAGAATGTAAAAAGAGTAAAAAGACTGTCAATGATTGGGGATGCTTTTTCCCCCTTTTAAAAAAAGTTCCCCCACTTTTGTCTTCTGTGATGTAGGTGCTGTTGTGTATAGTCCCATCCCAAGTCCAAGGAGCTGCTCATTGGGTGCTTCATGGCCTCTTCCATAAACGGTACTGCTTCTTCTACCCCTTCTTTTGTGCCTTTTCTTTGCCGGTCTGGATGTTAGCACTAATATTTTCATTTTATTTATGTCACTTAAATTATTATATCAATTTATTACCATAAGATTCCAGGGTGCAATGTTAAAACAATTTAAAACAAGCCACAGACATGAGAATAGGGTAAGTCACAAAAACATACATCTCAGATATCAAAGGCAAGGGTAAGGAGTTTCCTTTTCTAAGGAGGCTCACTTCCACATTAAGACATAAAGTATTACACCCCTAAAGTCATAGTGTAAAACTCTTTGAATTGCCATAGCTTTGCAGAAAGGCTTCCGAAGATGGCTTCCCTGTGCCTTCCAAGAGTGCGGCAGGTCTTCTGCATTCCTGGTTCTCTGTTGTGCACTGATTGCCATGCTGGTTGGGGCTGCTGGGAGTTGTAGTTAGAACCATCTGAAGGGCGCCAGGATAGACAAGTCTGCTTTAAGCCATGGGTTTTTCTGTATATCTTGGATAACCTTTGGAGACGGAGAAACTTCCCTATTTTATCTGGATGACTGTTTTGTTGCCAATCTGGCAGCATAATGGTGCCCACTTCCACTAATCAAGGAAATGGAGTGGCATCCTGGCAAAAATATATTTGAATTAAAAAGAAAACATGGTAGGTAATGCAAATTATTCAGGGGTCAGCAAACTTTTTCAGCAGGGGGCCGGTCCACTGTCCCTCAGCCCTTGTGGGGGGCCAGACTGTATTTTGAAAAAAAATATGAACGAATTCCTATGCCCCACAAATAACCCAGAGATGCATTTTAAATAAAAGGACACATTCTACTCATGTAAAAACATGCTGATTCCCGGACCATCCACGGGCCGGATTTAGAAGGCGATTGGGCCGCATCCGGCCCCCGGGCCTTAGTTTGGGAACCCTGCAAATTATTGATGAAGGCATTATGTTTTGGGTTACATACAGAAAGTAACACACAAGAAGGAAATATCAAGAGAATGGGAGACAGAAACAAATAAGAGTGAGCAAATTATTTAGTTACAGGTAGGTAGCCGTGTTGGTCTGATGCAGACAAAACAAAATAAAAAAATCCTTTCAGTAGCATCTTAGAGACCATCTAAGTTTTCATAGGTATGAGCTTTTGTGTGACTGCACACTTCTTCAGATACACTGAAACAGAAGTCACCAGACCCTTATGTATAGTCAGAGGGTGGGGAGGGGTATTACTCAGAAGGGTGGTGGGAATGGGTGATTGGCTGATAGGAGTGGTAAGCCTGTTGATGACTGTTAACGATTTCAATTAGTCTTGCAGGAAAAAGCAAGGGCTGAGGTGCTAAAGATCTAGTCTGTTTAGAATGGCAGCTTTATCTCTTTAATTACAATTGTTTTCAAAACAGGACCAGTTAGGACTCCAATAGGTTAATTTGGCTTTTAGATTTCTCTGAGGACAGTTACTCTTCACCTCTAAAACACCGAAGGCTGCAATATCCAGTGCAAAATATCACAAACCTGATATATCCAAGTGGGAGTCTAGCTTACCCTTATGCATCTCTTTTCTTTTTGCTGCAGAAACTGTACTTTTGTGGTCCTGCACTTGCTCTTGGAAGCTTTGGTTTATGGGGAGTATTCCTGGGAAGTATTTGGCTATTGTCAGGAGCTGGAGTTCAGCAGTCACTTCCTCCTCCTCCCTTACCTACTTTTGGCTGTGAACATAGGTTTCTTCATTCTGTGCTCCAAGACTAACCCAGGTAAGACTGCTTTCCCTGCAATTGTAACTCTTGGGCAGCAGGGAAGTACCCAATAAATGGCCTTGATTTCAGCAGATGAGGTGATGAACCTATGCCTGCCTCCAGTTTAATATAAGACTCCCATTATAAAATGTGGGAATACAAAGAAATGAGTCTTCTTCAGTTGTTTTGTGACCTTACAAAGAGTTTCAGTTGTTTAGATTTCTGCAGCTAGACTAGAGTTTGGCTGGTGCCCTACCCATACCGTTTATGCCAGCTTTTGCCAACTGGTGCCCTCCAGATGCTTTGGACACCTAGGCAGCACAGCTAGTTGATGGGAATTGTAGTCCATACAAGGCACCAGGTTGGCAAAGGCCGCTCTATACACACATACACCAAGGATGCATGGCTACCTCCTTCCCACTGAGTTATCTTTGGATGGCCAAAGCAGGCGCCTCTCAGGAACATGCAGACTAGGTAATCCCCCCCCCCCCCGCAGGGAGGTTCCTTCACAGTACCACTCTTTTAGTTCAGTTCACTTATCTTGTGTACATTCTTTTCCAGTTATTTTCTCCTCTCAGTTTTGCTTCATAGTCAGTCACCCTTTGGACATTGTCCTTTTGGTATGTGCTGAGCTTTTTGGCCCAGTCAATTGTCTTCTTTCTGAAGTGAGAGAATTGTAGCAGTCGCAACCTGTCTCCTGGGTTTTGGAGAGTCTCATCAACACATGCAAGCACTATTATACCTTCACCAAGCAGTTAAACTACATTATTTGCTCCCACAGGAGCAAACAGGAATTAGACAAATTTGTGGAGAATACAAAGGATATAAGTGGCTACTAGTCATGATGGGATGGCTGCATACTGCCTCTGGTGTCAGAGTTTGTTATACCTTTGAATGCCAGTTGCCAGAGAGCACAACTGGGGAAAGTTTCTGCTTTTGCACTCAGGTCCTACTTTTGGGCTTCCCATTGGGGCACGATTAAGAACAGGATGCTGACTTAGATGGACCCCCTTTGGACCGATGTAGCAGGGCAAATTATTATATCTGCTGGATTTTGAAATCGGATGTCAGGAAAGAATCTTAGCAACAAGAAACCATTTGCTTCTCCCTTTCCCGGTCCAGGTACCATAACTAAATCCAACCAGGTGCTGTTTCTCCATGCATATGCCTACGACGGTGTGATGTTTGAGAAAGGGGTTGAGTGCTCCACTTGCAAAGTGAGGAAACCTGCCCGATCCAAGCACTGTGGTGAGTTTATATTATAATTATTCCCACATGACGGTGTTTGTGTGTCAAGATCTGCCTTGGAGGCCGTCCATTTATGGATCCCACCATCATGGGCAGTGAGGCAGGTAGCAGCTGGAGACAGGGCCTTCTTTGTGGAGGTCCTTCAGCTCTTGTGGTATACCTCAGAAAATTAGAATTTCATCAAAAAGTGCATTTATTTCAGTAATGCAACTTACTATTTTTTATTTTTCTTTTAATTTTTACAAATGCTTTCTTTTGGAAATTCCACAGTAATAAAACAAATAGTTACAATAATACAAAAGTAAACAAAAATAAACATCGCTATTATGGTACATTTCATTAATTACATTCCATTTATAATTGACCCACCTAACGACAAATAATTAGAATTACAACAAATAAAGGCTTGCCATATCTTGCTTTGCATGTCATGCATCTATCTCATGTATTGGTTTTACCTTTTAAGTTGCATTACTGAAATAAATGCACTTTTTGACGATATTCTAATTTTTCAAGTTTCACCTGTAGTCGTTAGGAGCAATGGACTCGTAACCTGGTGAACCGGGTTCGATTCCCCGCTCCTCCACATGCAGCTGCTGGGTGACCTTGGGCTAGTCACACTTTGAAGTCTCTCAGCCTCAGTCACATCACAGAGTGTTTGTTGTGGGGGAGGAAGGGAAAGGAAATTGTTTGAGATTCCTTAGGGTAGTGATAAGATGGGATATCAAATCCAAACTCTTCTTCTTGAACTCTTTCCCAAGAGAGGCTCACCTGACACCAGTTAATGTCCTTTTGGCACAGGATGGAAACCCTTTCCCCTGGTCTTCTCTGGATGGTGTGTGGGTGGTCCCAAGTTCAAGCATGGGATAAGGCCAGTCCCAAGGATGGGCTGGTCACATGACATAGAATTGTTAAACACCACTCCTGTCACTCCACCTCCTCTTATTTTGCTTTCCAGAGCAGATGGGTGTCTATTGGGTCTTTCATTGTCATGTAATAATCTGACCATCTATGTTGATGAGTCTTGACAGAACTTTTGGTTGTTTTTATTCTGTTCAATTTGTGTTGTAAACCACTCTTGAGAACATTTGTGTTGAAAAGCAGGATGTTAATGCTGTTTTAGTAATTTATTTATTTGTTAAATTTGTTTCCTGGGACCTTCTAGTATTAAAAGGGTTTGCTCATCCTGGCATCTGTTTCTGCTCTGGCCCTAAATTCCTTGTATCCACTGTGTCCTTTTTCTAGGGTGACCCATCCCATTTTGCCACCTGAGGCAAAACAAGAAGGTGGCACCCTGCATTTCTGCTGCCCGCCCCCCACTTACCATGCCTGCTGAAGCCCCGCTTACAGAGGTCACGCAGTTGAGGGCTCTGGTTCCAGTGAGAACCTCACGAAATCATGCAGAGGCCTCACACGACCTTCCCCAGACCCCAGCTGTCTTGCTTAACAGAGGCCTCTGCGGGCCCCCTGCAACCCAGAAGCTGCCACAGCCACAGATGTGCCCCTTGGATTCTGCCACCTGAGGTGACTGCCTCAGCCTGCCTGATGGCCCTGCCTTTTTAAAATGTCAAACACCCCCTCACCATCTGCCTTTAGCTCTGCTCTCACCCTGTGCATTGCTGGAGGCCTCTTCAGAAGAGATTTTGCACCAGGAGACCTGCCACATGTGGTCTAATTGGGTCAAAAATCTTTTATTTGGTTTGCTGCTTTCTTTCCCTCCACCCATTCGCCCACCTTCCCCTTTGAACAATGGGGCTGTTACAAGAGACCCATGCCTGGTTTTTCATTTGTTTGTTTGTTTTAACTGGTATGTTTTAAACTCAGGAGGGTTATTGGTTGGTTTCTTGATAACCAGAACATCATGACCTTTCTTCTGGCTTTGATCAGGTGTGTGCAACAGCTGCGTGCATCGTTTTGATCACCATTGTGTTTGGGTCAACAATTGCATTGGTGCCTTCAACATCAGATACTTCCTGCTCTATCTCCTTACCTTGACCTCCATGGCTGTTTCCATCGCAGTCTTAACAGCCACTTTCCTCATCCAGGTGGTCCTTCTGTCAAATATGATGCAGGGCTATTACACAGATGACCAAGGCCTGGAGCGCCCGATTGATGCCTTCTTCCTTATTCAGGTAAAAGTTGACAAAATGATGTGGGCTGTACCCAACTAAATCCTGCTCAGAGTAGCCCTGTTGCAATTAATGGAACAGTAATTTCAGTGGGCCTGCTCTGAGCAGGGTTTAGTTGGATACAACCCTTAATTTCTGATGCCTTCATCTGTATGTAGCCGGGGACTCCCTTGAAGGGAACAAATTTACTGTTGTGCAAGCTTTTGCTGAAAGGGTCTCACTTCTTCCGATCTGCAGAACAGATTTCAAAGCTTGAATGAAATTTAATCAAAAGAATCATTAATTTGGAGACTAAATGTGCCCTTCTGACATTGACATTAAATTAACCTGCTTTTATTATCATGGAGTGGGATCCAGCTAAACAGTTCCACTAGTCGCAAGCACTTTGGATGCACAGTGGAACTTCCTTTTTCCCACCTACCCTCTAAAGCTTGAGGCTTGGGGTGACCCCCAGAACAAATATAGGGGATGCATGGGGGGGTGGGATTCCATTGTGCAGTCAAAAATGCTAGCAATAGTGAAACTGTTCAGATGGATACCACCCAAGAAACTAATAGTATGCACCTTTTTGAGAATAGTTGTTTTACAAAGCTACTTAGATGTGGCTTTGTCTTTCTTTGATATAAGGGCTACTGGTACTAAAAGCAAAAGGCAAGTGCATACTGTATGGTGATCAGAGGAACTATGGTTAATCTGGGATTTCTTAGTAAAAAAAAAAGCTAAAATTCAAATTACTATCAATATAAAAGCTAAATTTCAAATTATTCAAGTTAAGATGCAAACCTTCTGATCACATTGATCAGAGTGCAGTATAGACAAGCTGTCCACCATTGAAGGAAGAAGTAGGTACATGAACCACCAGGACAGGCGGGTTGGGATATTCTTTGTGCATTTTGACTCCAGCTGGGTATTTTTCTCTTTGCAGCACCTCTTTCTGACCTTCCCAAGGATCGTGTTCATGCTGGGCTTTGTCGTTGTCCTTTCAATTGTACTGGGCTCCTATTTTTGTTTTACTCTGTATCTGATCCTGACCAACCAGACAAGCAACGAGTGGTTCAAGTCAGCAAGGTATAAATGTTCATCTTCAGAGGATGACACCAGGCAGATGGGTTACAAAAATATTTATTCTAGAGGCATCCAGGGCAACATCACAGAAATTCTTAAGCCAATTATGAGCCCTGAAAAAAAGCAAAGGTGACTTGCCATTGACAGTAGTGGACTGTACAAATCTTAAGTTTTTAATCTCAGCACAAAAGTCCTAGGCAAAATAAATCTAGTGCAAGGGTAGTCAATGTGATGCCCATGGGCATCCAGTGTGCCTGATACTACCTACCTCTTATGGCCACAGGCTCTTAAGGGGCCAGTGAAAGGTCTTAGTTCCCATTACAATGCTCAGAGAGGGTATTTGCTCTTTCTGAGCATTTTCTGTTTGCACTGTCTTTGCCTATCCTTCAGTGGCTGGCAGAACTGGATATAGTGGTCTTGGAAGTGCTCTTGGAAGTGGCAGCCATCTCCAAATGTGCCTCCTGGCCCCAAAAGGTTAGTGACTCCTGCCCCCAACTGTTGAGTCACCCTTGCAAGCAAGCCCCAACTTACCAGTGCAACTGAAGTAAACATACCTGTTTACTGCTAGTGTCTGCCTGAAATGGGAGCTGAAGCTGCCATTTGTGGTAGGGACAAGGAACAAACCTCTAGAATACTGCACTGCAGATGGTTGGACTACCGTGTTTCTCCGAAAATAAGACGTAGCCATAAAATAAGACGTATCAGTTTTTTAAAGCATTCAAGGAATATAAGTCATACCCCGAAAATAAGACATACCCGGTAGTGATAGGCGCAGCAGCAACACCGGCCACGGCAGGAAGAGGAGGCCTGCCAGGTCATCGCCCGGAACCGGCTGCTGCTGCAGCGCCGACAAAGCACCCAGCAGCACCGCACCGTATGGAGCCCCGAGCCAACAGGACACAACAGCAGCAGCAGCACCGTGCAGAGCCCTGAGCTAGTGGGACCCAGCAGCACGAGGAGCACTGCGCTGCGCCAGTGGGACCCAGCAGCAGCGCCACGCCGAGCCCCAAAGCAGCGCCGCATGTAGCCCCGAGCCAGCAGCGCCGAGCCCTGAAGCAGCGCCTGCGCCGAGCCCCGAAGCAGTGCCGCCACAAGCCAGCAGCAGTGCCACGCGTAGCCTCGAGCCAGTGGGACCCAGCAGCATCAGCGCCACACCAAGCCCCGAAGCAGCACTGCACGTAGCCCCGAGCCAGTGGGACCCAGCAGCAGCAGCGCCGCACATAGCCCCGCGCATGACCCGGCAGCAGCGCTATGCCGCACCCCGAAGCAGCGCCGCACCCCTAAGTAGCGTTGCGTCGCGCCCCAAAGCAGTCCCCCGCCCCGAGCCAGCGGGAGCCTGCAGCAACGCTGTGCCGAGCCCCGAAGCAGCACTGCGCCATGCCTAGCCCCAAGCCAGTAGCGCCGCATGTAGCCCCTAAGTAGCACTGTGCCGCGCCATGCCCCAAAGCAGCGCCGCACGTAGCCCTGAGCCAGCGGGACCCAGCAGCAGCAGCAGCGCCACACCAAGCCCTGAAGCAGCGCCGCGTCATGCGTAGGCCCAAGCCAGCAGCTGGTTTCTTCACATATTGTCAGTACCGGTAGTGAAGTGGGTATCTCCCCCTCCCATGGCTTTCACCACTTTGAACAGGGGACTTGCTAGGCTGTTCACCAGGTTCCAGGGGACTCTATACTATATGTGTGTGTGTGTGTGTATACACACACACACACACACACACAGAGGGAGAAAGACATCCCCTGAAAATAAGCCACTGTGTTTTTGAGGAAAAATATAAGGTGTCTTATTTTCAGAGAAACACGGTAAGATGATCCTCATGGTCCCTTCCAATTCTATGATTCTGCTTAGGAGCCCCAAGCCCCTGCTTGCTTCTTGAGACTTTAGGCATTACCCTAGTTTCCAGTCATAAGAACTACCGTAGAAACTTGTTAACTGGAATAATCCAAGGCTACTGACTGCTTTTGCACTACTAACATTCATTTAATCTGTAGGATAAGAGAAGTGACAGCTACTTTTTACCAAAACAAAAAACAAATAACCAGCTTTCATCTAATAATAGCTCTCTTTTTATTACATCAGAATTTTGTAGAAAATTATGTATTTTAAAAACATTTACAAACTGTACAATAAGCAATTAAATGTTACATGGTTACAAAATGTACATTGTGGTCTTTATGTAGCAGTTGCAGGATATTAAGATAACCTGTGTTCCTGTATAGTAAAGCATTTTCAAACTTTTCTTTAAAGTTTGCATCCATTATCAGTAGCTTACATTCCATGCCTTATATGGACTTACATATGAAAGGCAAGTAGGTGCCCCAGAAAAGAGGCCTCTGGTTGCATGGCATAGTTTAATTTCCCTGCAAATCCCCCCACCCTTTCTTCTCCCCCCGCTAAGCTAAGATTAAAGTGCTTTGCTCCATCACTGCCTGATTTCAACAAGCAGCAGCTGAGCACAAGTGCTATGAGGACACTAGTCATCGAGCCCTTTTAAACCACCAGAGTGCCCCGACCCCATGTGACATTTTCCACAGTGCTGAAGACCACCCACGGGGCAGCCCCCAGAGATTAAATGCAGATATGGCTCTCTCTCCCCTGGTCTAGACTATAACAGTCTGAACCTCCACTTCCTCCTCCTGGGTGGCAATCACAAACTCCCCCGAGTGCTCCATTATTTCAATGTCTTCAGATGCCACCATTGTCACTGTTGCCTCTTCAACCTCGCTGCTCCCCTCTGTGGCCAACACAGCTCCTTCACCAATGGCTGAAGCTAGCGTCATGGCAACCTGCTCCGTGAGACTCTCGGGAGTTGCTATGGCAATTGTGTCTGTGTCTGTGCCATCGGGTGTCAAGGCAGAACTTTCTGCCACAGTGACATTCTGGACAATAATCTGATGGCCAGAATTCGCTTGGTTTACAATCTGCTGAACTACTTTCATGATGTGACTGTCAACCTGCATGGAAGGAAGGAAATACACCAATGATTCAAAGCCAGATTTGCACCCACTGTACCAGAGTCACTGCATGTGTAGTTTGAGTCAGAGAGAGGATGTACGCCTGGCGTACATTTTCATGAACATCAGCCTTCCCCAATGTGGTGCCCTCCAAATGTTTCAGAATACAACTCCCAGCCAGCACAGCCACTCTCTTAAAAATGTGTCCAGAGAGAAAGAAACAAAAACCATGGAGCCAAAAAGCCCTAACGGAGCTTCATTGTCAGCTGCTTGACAATTAACAGATGTTAGTTCCTTTCACCTATTCTATAAAGTGCAAAGGAATATATAAGTGGACACAAATCTGACATGCAGTCCAGCTCCAAACTAGCAAGTTCTTCCCTCCTCCAACAAACTAACAGATGGGGTATGAAGAGTCCAAAGATGGGGAAGAGAAGAGAAAATACAGAGTTTGGCAATGGCTCTTGCTTTAAGATCAGAGTCACTTTAAGACCAAAGCACTTGCTTTTCTTTCTCAGTGCCAGGAACTGGGGAAGCTCTCCTCTCTGAAAGGGGATGTGGAACTTGGAGAAGTGGACACAGAGCACCTGTGTTGCATACAGAAAATTCAATCCCTGGTGGGTGGCAAAGACCTTTTTTTCTGCCCTAGATCCTGGAGGGCAGACCTGATAGAAAGCAGCTTCCTAGATCCACTCTCCCACCCAAGAAGGTATTATACAGGCTACAGAGTCTTTTGTGTGTGTGTATTTACTACAAAGATGTCTCTTGTTAATTTTATCAATGAATTAATCACTTCAAGCTTTAAAGATTTTAGTAGCAAGGATTGTAAGGAGCCTCTTCAGGGAGAGCAACCCACCGTATTTTTTCGGACCATAACACGCACTTTCCCCCTCCTAAAATGGAAGGGGAAAAGTCGCTGCGTGTTATGGAGCGAATGTCAGAGCCAGAGCCCTGCAAAGAGCCAGAACCAGAGCCCCGCAATAGCCAGAGCCCGGCACAGCGGGAAACCGGCTCTCTGGCTGCTTCCGTGACAGCAAGCGAGGTGAGAGGAGAGACGGAAGGGAGCCCCTTCTGCCCCTCCTCCCAGCTTCCATCCTTCCTTTCTCCCCCCCTCTCCCCTCCTTCCCTTTTCACCCCTTCCTTCCTTGTCTCTCTTTCTCTCTCTCACCCCTTCCTTCCCTTCCTCCTTCTTCCTACTTGAATGAAATATTGGGGGGGCAGGTAAGCCCCACCTCACATACCGTATCAGCCTCCCCCCGCCTCCGCCACGTTCAGTGAGAAGCGGGGGGGGGGGCAGTGGAGGCATGCTGCTCGTCCTTACCCGCCATCCCCCGCTGCCTCCTTCGCTCCCCCTTCATCGCTCCCCCTCCCAGCCTTTTAGAGGAGGAAAACCAGGGAAATTTTTTTTCTTGTTTCCCTCCTCAAAAAAAACCTATGTGCGTGTTATGGTCCGGTACGTGTTATGGTCCGAAAAATACGGTACCTCATGCCTTGTCCCTTCTATGATTTCAGCAGCTTCCGTGGTTTCCATCTCTTCGGTAGCTGTCTAAAAGAGAGAGAACACAGATTTTTCCTAAATCAGGAACTTAACTTTGCAGTGTAATCACATGCAGGTAATGTCCTCAGGAATGCTCTTTGTTCCAGGCACAATCCACCACATACCTTCTGCTATGCCTCTCAGGCTCAGCCAGCAGAGCCACAGGATGCTGGTGCTTATGAAAATGGTTCAAAAATAGAAGGAACCGGGTTGGTGAAGCCTATTCTATTCACAAGCGCTTGACAGATTTATAGTCTGGCTCTCGATGCCCCTGGACAAACCACAACTGAAAACCACCCGCCAACCCTGAAGATTCTCCCTCAGTGCTGCTCAGTTACCTCAATGATGTACTCTTGCGTATCTGCCACCACCGAAGAGAACTCCACAAGGACTGTAGGAGGATCTTCAGAAATGACCGTTGCAGCCAAATTGTCAGCAGACTGAACTTCCTCCGACAGAGCTTCTTCTTCAGCTTCTTTCAAGGCAAGCAGACAGCCACCTAGTTGAAGGATACGGTAACTTGTCAAATTAAAATAATTTCTGGATCCATGTTCAATCCTGACATGCTCAAGTCTCTTATCAAAATATCCTCTGTCTAAAAAAGAAAAGAAACCCTCTGTGCCAAGGAATGCCAAATTCTTGCCCCCACTGTTTGCAAATATAGCATGTTTCCTTATTCTGGATTATTTGTTCAGGGAGCAACGAACTATTATATAATATTTTAAAATATTAAGCCATTTATACATGCTTTTAAACAAATACTCAGCCACTACAAGAAATCCAGTTCTCCCCACCACCATAGATCAAAAGATCAACCAATATTCTGACTTCTAGAATTTTCACCAGGAAGATTCTGCACCCACCTTCCAACCCCTTGGCCTCTAAATGTTATAGCACTCTACAGAAATGGGGGATGCGGTTGCCACAAAGCTGCTCCTATTCTAGAAGCTAGCACATGTTGCCCTTGGCTCCAGCTTGCATTTTACATGAAAAGAGACAGCTCCCTTACCTTTGGTCCTCAGGTGCCTGTTGAGGGTGCCATGCTCTGCAAAACCACGGCCACATTTGTAACACTTGAAGGGCTTCTCTCCTGTGTGGTGGCGGATGTGGCGCACCAGGGAACCCTTTTCCCGAAATCCCTGACTGCAGAACTGGCAGATGTATGGTTTGTCATCGAGGTGTGTCCGATAATGCACCTGCTGGGCATTCTGCAGGAGAGGAGAGCATGGAAGTCATGAGTGAACATAGACAAACGCAGCAAACTTCCTACACTGGACCTCCTGAGCAGACAGAAGCATCCATTGCACACCAGTCTTAAGAGTAAAAAAAATTAAAATCATCTGCTTCACTTTGAACACTTCACAAAGCTTCTTGTCTGCCAAGAGCAGTTTTTAAAAATAAAGGACAGGTGACTCCAACGCACTGGAGGCAGACTTGCTGCCAAAGAAAAATAAACCACCCAACTTTTGGCACAAAGCCCAGCAGAATCCTTCAGCAGTGCTCAGAAATTTTCATTTGAGCATTTTCGAGAAACTCAGAAAATTCTTGAGAAGTGCCCTTCAGGCAAAATAGGAAGCAATGCTCCTCTCAAGTCTCCCAGTCACTTTGAGCGCTAATGCTAAGGTAAAATTGCTCTGCCCACTTTTCCCTACTGGCACATGGCCCTCCAAAAGTCACCTAAAAGGGAATGCACCCCAGGGCTTAACCAGGTTCCCATCAAAGAACAAGTCCCAAAAGATGTGGGGCTCCTACCTTCGTCTTGTATCTCTTGCCACATTTGGGGCAAGGATATGGCCGCTCATCAGAGTGAACCCTCCTGTGTCCCTTCACATGCGCAATTGTTTTGTACAGCTTGCCGCAATCCCCACAACGGTACCGCCGCTCGTTCACATGCACTTCCTGGTGTTTTTTCAGCAAGTAGCCTTTGGTGAATCCTTTGCCACACTCTTCACATGGGAAAGGTTTGTAGTCTGGGCAAGAGGTGGAAAGTTTCACAAAAAAAAAAGGATTGGAGCAAGTGGAATGTCCAGTATTTATGACATGTGAAAATGCAAGGTGGTAGGATATCAAAGAAGAAACTGCCTTCATAGCCGCAGAGGAACTGCCCATAAATTTTCTGTTCGTAACAAAGACAGGTGCCTCAGGCATGAGGCTGATTTAGCCAGAGATCCCAGGGTTGACCTTTGCTCAGCCTTAAGCTAAACTTAAAGCCAGTATCTGCAACACTCAGCTAAATAAATTAGCAAGCCCGAAACATCTACCATTTTTGCTACTAGGGAATGATTTCTCAACAATTCCAAATTAGTAAGGATAATTCTGAGGCCTTTAAACTATTTTTACACTTTTATGGTATCTTGCAGCAATGTGCAGCAATCTAACAGAGAAAATAAATCATTTGCATGCCACGGAAAGCCACCCAGCTGCAGCCTGATAAAACTGTGATTGTCCAAGGAAGCAATTTGTCCATGGATACCTTGACAAGACACAACAAGATGTCCCTTTACCGAAATGTCTGCTGATGTGCAGGTCAAGGGAGCTGTGATCCTGGAAGATTTCACTGCAGTAGGGGCACACCTGGCCCTCATCAGTCGGATCTGCATCTGGCTATGAGACAGAGGGGGGTGGCATAAGTACTTGACATTGCAAAAGTTTGAATCAAGGTATCCAATTTGAAAGGCAGCATATGCCATTGTTAAAGCAGCACTGAAGGCAGCAAAGGGGGCCCCAGATCAGGTGTTAACCCGTATACAGCTGCACACCACCAAGACCTGTTGTCATGCATCAGCCAAACCTGAATTCATGAGAGGCGACTTAACTGAAATACAGGGGAAGCAGCTCCCCTGACAAACTTACAGTTTCTGCATGCTCGATCTTCACGTACTCCTCCTCACACAGCTTCTCGGGCATCTCCACCTCTTCGTTCTTTGACTCCTCTGCACCAGTCACCTCATTGGCTTCATCTGATTTGGTCGCCTCCTCCATAGACACCTGTTCTATCACAATCCCAGAATTCCTCATGGCTTCCCTCAGCAAGTTCTCATTGTCATCTCCCTCAGGGGGCAGGTCCTCAGGATTTGAAGGCTAAAGAAAACCAGGGACAGATGCAGGGCAGTTAACTGCAAAGTAGAGACCAGCTGTTTTAGCCCCAGAAGTTGCTAAAAGCTCTCTCTTAAGCCAGCATTCCTCAACATTTTGAACTCAGGAAACCACTGGCATCTCTTCTCCCGGGCCCCACAACCCATCAGAAAATGCAAAACATTCCCAGAGAATACCATATGCAAGGTTTAGATTGGGATTTAACCCAGTGTTGGTGTTAGAGGACTAGAATATACCAGATTTCAGCCTAAATCCAATTCTGCTGCAAACAGAAACTCCTATATATTCCTTGCCTCTCTGCAATTTAGTTAGAATAGCCATTTTTGAGGAAGCGACATTAAACCCCTACCATTGGACCTGCTTGCTACAAAATCTTTTTACCCTCTGCAATTTTACAGTTATACACACTCAGTAGTGGCCGATCTTATAATTTGAGACCCACTCTCTTAAACAGAAAAACCAAACTCTGTTAGCAAATTGATCTCAGACGCCTGTGCAGAGCACACCAAAGGTTCTCAAATTTCTAAAGAGGGAGACATTATTTAGAACTGCTTGCTTTCTTGCAGATGAGCCTTGAGTTTTGATGCCTTGTGTTGGGCTTGAAATTCTCCAGGTAAAGATTTCAAAGCAAGACTTCTTTAGAATTTTCTTTCCACCTAGCCCCTTGAGACTGGTCAGGCATGTTGTCTCATCATGCCAAACCCACAGCTGGAAATCAGTGTGTGTCTCTAGTCTAAGCCAAATGCCAACCTTTCCCTCATCATGGGTAGCACTAACCTCTTGGCCCAACAATTTCTCCTCTGTGATTGGGAGCTCCTGCACCTGGACGTGGACTTCATGGAGGACATTCCCTTTTGCATCCGTCACTAAATGAATCACAGGAGGGGACTCCACAGACTGAGCTGCTAGCGAAGGAACAACCTCTACATTGGAGTCATTTGACCCTTCAAGAAAAACAGCAAACAAGAGTCTCAGCAAGCAGCCTAGTTCCCAAATATAACTTCCCACTTTGACGTCTTCTCTTCCCCCAGTATCCAAAGCAATTTCCACTGTGTTTGCAATATTTCTGCATTTTCATGATGCTTTCTAATTGTCAAAGTACTTCAAACACCATTTTGTTTACAAGCAACTATTTAAAGTAGGCATGTTGCGGGTTGTGGCATGCCTAAGGCCTCCTAGAGGCAAGACTTGGATTTCTGTATTCAGAGCCTACTTGCTTAGCCACCATGCTACTCTACAAGAAAGGGCCTCTCAGAAAACAGAGGCAAAGTCACAGGGGACACCCCTCACATAAGGTCAGAAATGTCCCACCTTACTTGACTGCCTTCTAGATCTGCCACAAACATGAGCTGCATCTTGCTTTGGAACAAGAGAGAATACTCTCAATGAAAGACAACAAAACTGTACAAACAGCAGGGCAAGCTGCTGGTTTTTTCACTGACCTGCTGCTAAATCCTCTTTGCTCACAACTATTTCCTTGTTCATATTGAAGCGGGTTTTCTCAGTACAAGGAGTCAAGGATTTCAGGTGCCGGGTCAAGGCTCCTGACTCTCGGAAGCTTTTCCCACATTTCTTGCACTTGTAAGGACGCTCATCTTAACAAGTTGAGAAGTAAAAGACAAGAATTATGACATGGAAGAAAATGGCCCATGGACTCCAGCTAAGAAATCTTCCCTCTTCTGCTTCTCTCAGAGGAGGAAGCAGATGGGGATGACATGACTGGATCCTGATGGGATGTTCCTTTCATAGCATCCACAGTAGCATCCTTTTGGTAGTGCTAGCAAACTGGAGCCTTAGTGCATGGCTCTCATGCCTTCCATTGTCTCCAGCAGAGGGGGTTTGTCCGTTCTGACTCAATCATTATACACCAAGCATTGAGGGGTTTTCTATACACATAGCACCATTATGGATTTTATAACAAACCAATCTGTCCTCTCACCTGTATGACGACGATGGTGTCTGATCAGCGAGCCCTTGGTCCTGAAAGATGTCCCACATATCTTACACTCATAATCCTTCCTGCTGCTGTGAGTGATCATGTGAGCTTTGAGGATGCTGGCCTGGAGCAAGGAGAAAGGAACTATTGGTGATGCTGCCAGGCACACAGATCACCTGTTTTAACCAATGGAGAATTTCAAGCTGCAGCTACACAAGCACACACATATATTCACACACAAAAACAAACATACAGTCGTACCTCGGAAGTCAAACGGAATCCGTTCTGGAAGTCCGTTCAACTTCCAAAACATTCAGGAACCAACGTGCAGCTTCCAAAGAACGTTTACAAACCGGAACAATCACTTCCGGGTTTGCACCATTTGGAAGCCAAAACATTTGACTCGCAAGGCATTCAACTTCCGAGGTACGACTGTATAGGCAAAAATGATGGAGAATACATAAGTTAAAATCTGGTTTCGATTTTGAAGGTTTGGCAACATTTTACTTGTATTCAGATTCGAGTTTTTTACTTGTCTATTGCAAGCCACCCAAATGCCATGAATAAATAAATCTGTAAATAAATAAATGCAAATATCTACAGTATTTTCTCATTTGTCCAACACTACCTTATACGATCTGGTACAAACTTCAAACATACCGTTTTGAATGTCTTGTGGCACAGTTCACAGACGTATCGGCCTTCTTTATTAACCAACAGCTTAACTTTGATGAGCTCCATGGAGGCCCCTTCTTCTGGGCCTCCAGGACTGTCCTGCCCCTCTCCAGTGTCACCATCAGTGTGGCCATTTGGGCTTTCAAATACATGGTCTCCAGCTACAATGACTTCTTTGATGTGCCCACTATCTGCAACCAGAACACTACACAGTAAACCAGATACTGTCAAACCATACAAACTATCAAAGTCTGCATAAAGGTCTTATGACAATGACCACTTTGATTCTTGTCATAATACTGTCTTGCATAATTTTTTCACTGCAAGCGCATTTGATAGTTTTACTAAGTTATTCCTCACAACCCCAAATTCTCTTTCCTGGACAGCCAGTTCATTGCACCCAGAACTTGGGGTTCTTTTCTCCTAACTTATGTACCTCAGTTTGCACTCAGCTTACATTGATCCTCATTTGCCATTCTGCTGCCTGTTCACCTGGTTTGGAGAACCCATCACATTTCTCATTTTTGGCTTGGATTTTCATCATCCTGCATAATTTGGTTTCATCTGGAAACTTTGCTGCTTCATCAAACCCCAGGTTAATTATTAGAGTTTAATAGTTTTGGTCCCTGAGCAACAACACTGCATTTTCCTCTGTTGTGAAAACTGTTTACTCCTACAATCTGTTTGCTGTTCTTTCACCAGTTATCTATCCCCATGACAAGCTGTGAATGGAAAGGTTACTTAGGAGCTTTTATTAGGGGGTTTTGTCAAAGGATTATGGAATTCAAGCTTATATTGTTTGATTGACCTTTATGTACTTGCTACAAGTTTATTGACACACTCAAAATACCTCAGAAATTTTGGTGAACCTACCTAGTATTGCAGATGTATTGCTGATTTCTTCTGTTATTGGAGAAGCTTCAACAACTATATGAGCTACAGTTATAGGCTCTTCAACAGATGAAATGACCTGTGCAGCAAACTGAGTTTTAGTAAGAGAATGCATTTTGCAACAGTTATAGCCAAACAGTGAGAGATGCAAAATTTAAAATATTTCTCTGCTCACAGTTTATTCACTCTTCACCAAAGTGATGGAGAATTTCCCTAGTGCAGCCAAACACCTAAGACAGGCATCTCCAAACTGCGGCCCTCCAGATGTTTTGGCCTACAACTCCCATGATCCCTAGTTAACAGGACCAGTGGTCGGGGAAGATGGGAATTGTAGTCCAAAACATCTGGAGTCCCGAAGTTTGGGGGTGCCTGACCTAAGAGGTTTGTTGTTTACACCAAACAAGTGTTGCTTGCAAAGGAACACCTGGGAGCTCCTTTTGAGGTTCAGTGGTTCCTTTGGAATCATGTTCATAGACGCCTTAAAACCTAACATCGGGTGTGGAGGTGTGCTTTGGAGGAAATGGCTTCACAAGTCAAACTAAGAGCCATGCCAGGCCCAATTAGGCCCACTGGCCAGAGGCTTCCCACTACTGATTTCAACAGTAGCCTGTTGACTTACTCTGCCACTCTTGCAGTAGGACTTTTGAAAAAAAGACATCTCTGTGAATTTTCCAGGCATCACACCTAAGCCTCCCCCAAACCCATCCAGTAATTACCCAAATTACTACTAGAGCAATATTAGGGAAGCGGGTGGCGCTGTGGGTTAAACCACAGAGCCCAGGGGCTTGCCGATCAGAAGGTCGGTGGTTCGAATCCCCGCGACGGGGTGAGCTCCCGTTGTTTGGTCCCAGCTCCTGCCAACCTAGCAGTTCGAAAGCACATCAAAGTGCAAGTAGATAGATAGGTCTGGCGGGAAGGTAAACAGTGTTTCCGTGTGCTGCTCTGGTTCGCCAGAAGCAGCTTTGTCATGACCTGGAAACTGTACGCTGGCTCCCTTGGCCAATAACGCGAGATGACCGCCGCAACCCCAGAGTCCGTCACGACTGGACCTAATGGTCAGGGGTCCCTTTACCTTTACCAGAGTAATATTGTCATGCGTTTCCCCCACCCACTGCCCTCAATGAGAAAACTTGTCCTAGCAAGCAGTCTCAGGGCTAGAAGAGAATCCAGCCATCGCCTTCTCAGGAAACTTGCCGGGGTTGTTACTGCTGTAGTATCTTGTTGCCTCTGGCAAAGCTTTTGTAATTTGTGCTGTACAAATTCTTCCAAAGAAGTGAACTCTGACTGGCACCGACCACACTTGTGCCTGTCATCTTCATCTAAAATTCAAAGGATAAGAAAACTGTCACCATCTTCAGATGGAATAACAAGACTATTTAAAGACAAAGCATTCAGACCAGCTGGTTTCTAGTTTATATTGGTCATTATATGATTGGAAGTTGTATAAATTGGGTGCTGGCAAGCAGCTGATAGGATAGCTTGAGGACACACCCTGATATAAAAGCATCCAGTAAATGTGAAAACACAAGCTGAGAAGAATTTAACATTGATTAAGATTAGAACTTGATTTTGCAATGCTTAATAAGGGTCAAGTGCAAAAAGGGGCAGAGCTCCTGCACCCTAAAAAGCTGTGTAGAAGAGAATTTCAATACAGCAGTTTGCACAACAAGTTACACTGCTGAAATCCCCATTCCCAGCACTTCCACTGTCCTCTCTTGCATGTGACCATGAAATGCATGCTTTCTCATAGAAAAGATGTAGGCAGGAGCTATTTTACAACTGAACAACTCTGGCTAAGAAACAAGCTTGTCATGTTACTTTTCTGACTTAGGCACATTAGAAGAAACAGTGTTCCTGATCATCCACATCCATGCTGTTTAAAAGAACAGGTGTTGGGCTAGATTAGAAAGAAATGAAACTTCGGGGACATAGACTCTGAAACCTCACTGCAGCTTTTGCAGACCTGCCACCCTCCAAATGTCTTGGACTACAACTCCCATCAACCCCAAGCATGGCCACGTTGACTGAGGCTCAGAGAGTAGTAGTTCTGAGAGTAGTAGAGGCTGGAAGCGAGGAACCCGAGGGATGCTGCGTGGCACCCTTTCCCCAAGGCGACGCTTGCCATTCCTCGCTTCAAAGCAGGAGGAGCGCAGGCGCGACAGCGTAATTCTCAGAAGAGAGAGGCCTCCACTCCCCCATCGTATTGGCCTTCGCCTTTATTCGGTGGCTTAACGAGCTGCTGCATCGACCAAGCCCAAGAGCGGGCTGCGCAAAGAGCTGAGGGGACCACGGGCACCCATTCCTCCTCGGGAGGGACATTAGTTTAGAGAGAGTAAGTGACCCCCTCCCCCCCCATCCCTGCCTGCCAAGCCGGTACCTTCTTCACCGAAAGGCGCCGGGAGACTGAGGAAGGCGGCGGGCCCCTGGTTCGCGCCGGAGACAGCCTCAGCCGCACACTCCTGTCCCCGTGGCCCAACTGCCGTAAGCCCCGCCGGCCCAGCGCTCGTTGCCATCGCGGCCTCCATGTCGCAAGGCGCCGCAACCATCAAGATGGCGGCTTTACGGCCGTGTCGTCATAACAACGAGCCCGGCGCCGCCACGGGGCGGGGCCACAGAGCCCGAACTTTTGCCAATTGAGGCGAAGCTCGGGGTTTCCTCTCCTCAGCTCACCTGAAGTGGGCAGGGCCACCACGGCACCGCAGCCAATGAGGAGCAAGGGCGGAAAGACTCTATTTCGGCTAGGCCAATGGGAACCTCGCAAATGCGGACGAAGCCCGAGCAAACGAAGCGAGGAGACGGCGTCTCACCCAATAGCAAACTGGCTTCGCTTCATCTCGGCCAATAAAACAGCTACGGTGAGCGGGGCTCAGGCAGGGGTCTAAAGGCTGCGGTCACCTCACTCTCTCCCTCAAGGCGCAAGATGAGGCGGAGCCTGAAAAACTGGCCCCGCCCAATCAGCGCCAGCTCGCGCCGCCTCCCAGCCAATCGACGTCAAGGAGAAGTCGTGAGAAGAAAGCAGCGCCGGTTTCTCTCAGTCCGTCCATCCCAGCAGGTCCGCGATGACGAAGCGGTGCGAACGGCTGGGATCGTCGGCCGCGGCGCGGTCGGCGCTACGGGACGCGAAGGCGGTGCTGTTCGACTGCGACGGGGTGCTGTGGCGGGGCGAGGCGGCGATTACCGGTGCGGCGGAGGCGCTGGGCCGCCTGGCGGGCGCCGGGAAGCAGCTGTGCTACGTGACCAATAACTCTTCGCGCACGCGCCAGGCCTACGTGGAGAAGTTACAGCGCCTGGGCTTCCCGCCGGCCGAGACGCGGCAGGTCTTCGGCTCCGCCTACTGCGCCGCGCGCTACTTGAGCCACGCCCTTCCTGCAGGAGGCGCCGCCTACGTGCTGGGCGGGGCCGCCCTCAGCGCCGAGCTGGAGGCGGTAGGCGTGGCGCACCTGGGCGCGGGCCCCGCCCCCGAACCGGGGTCCGCCAACTTTGGCTCCCGCGCCCCGCTCGATCCTTCTGTGCGGGCGGTCCTGGTGGGTTACGACGAGCACTTCAGTTACGGCAAGCTCTGCCTGGCCCTGCGCTACCTGATGCGCGACGGGTGTCTCCTGGTGGGCACCAACCGAGACAACCGTCTGCCGCTCGAGGGAGGGAGCGCCGTCCCCGGTGCGTACACGCGTGTTCTTGTGTATGTGCGCGCGCTCCCGCGTGCTTAAGTGCGTCAGACCGCATTTGAGCTCCAGCTGAGCGCGACCGTCCGGAAGGGTACAGGTGGCTGAGCGAGCATAGGACGTGACTGGGGACACGTTCACACGCTCACATTTAAAGCGCTACAATATCACTTGAACAGCCACAGTTTTTCCTAAAGAAAGCTGGGAGCTGTGGTTAAAGGTGCCGAGGGTTGTCAGTAGACCTCTAGTTGCCTCAATTCACAGTGTAGTGTGACAATCAGTCCCTCATCCAAGGGAGCTCTGGGAATTGTAGCTATGTGAAGTGAATGGTGGTCTAGCAATGCTCAGCACTCTTAACAATATATCATGGCACCGAGAAGTCTTTGGGCAAAGCCACAAGTATTTAAAGTGGTGTACTGCTTTAAATGTACAGTGTCAATTTTGGCCTGTGTCTGGCTACATCTGAGTGCATGCAGAATGTGATAGGCGCAGGCCATAGCTGTCAAGTTTTCCCTTTTCTCATGAGGAAGCCTATTCAGCATAAGAGAATTTCCCTTTAAAAAAGGAGAACTTGACCGGCTGAGTAGGGAAGTAAGTAAAGTGTCTCCCTTGCCTTTCCCCTGCAGGAATGTTGCTTTTTAATGTTTTAAAACATATTTTGTTATCCTGTATCTGTGTATTGGAAGCAATTTTTGAAATCCAGCCCATTTTTTATCATCACTACCCTGTTGAGATAGAGGGGTCAGCAAACTTTTTCAGCAGGGGGCCAGTCCACTGTCCCTCAGACATGGGGGGGGGGGAGACTATATTTTGAAGGAAAAAAATGAATGAATTTCTATGTCCCACAAATAGCCCAGAGATGCATTTTAAATAAAAGGACACATTCTACTCATGTAAAAACATGCTGATTCCCGGACCATCCACGGGCCGGATTGAGAAGGCGATTGGGCTGCATCCGGCCCCTGGGCCTTAGTTTGGGGACCCCTGGTTACGTAGTCCTAAATTACTCAGTGAGCATAGAGAGCTTATACCTCATCTCAGGTCAAGACTAACCCTCATCCCAAACTTCCTCTAGCCCATTTGTTCAACTCCTGTTGGCCCTCATTAGTATGGTTAAGTGTGAGGAATGATGGGAGCTGTAATTAGGAACAGAGGATGCTCCCTTAGATCATTAGCCTCTCTAGTTCAGGACCTGCTACATTGGTAACTGCTTTCCAGCATCAGTTCTTTTATGGTATGTGGGCAGCACACTGCAACAACCTTTCCCAACTTAGTGCCCTTCAGATGTTGCTTGGCGAATAGCTGTAGCTTAATAGTAGAGCACTTGTCCTGAATGCAGAATGTGCCAGATTCAGTTTTTGGATTATTTATTGGAAGCTGTGACTCCATCTGTCCTTCACCTGATGTCACATTTGGTGTAGTGTCTGTGGTAGGTGTTCATGGTTTGGGGAAAATGGCCTCGTGAGCCAATCTGGAACCCATGCCAGGCCTAATTAGCCCCATGGGTTGTAGGGTCTCCATGTCTGGGTTGGACAAAAAGTTGAAAAGCAGAAGCAGAGATACCATTGGTAGTGGATGAACACACATGAAAGAGAGGTAGGAGCCCTAAAATGAAGACAAAGTTCTGATTGGGTGAAGACAGGTGGAGGCCTTTCTGATGAGGAGGGCCTTGCTAGGCCCACCACACTAGCTGCTTCCTGATATGTGGGCAGATGTTTTCATTTTAAAAAAAATGTTTAATGTCTTTTATCTGGGTGAATAGTTGCTTCAGGTGTAAAAAAAGTGCCCACAGGTGTAAAAAAAGTGCCCACAGTTGTTTTGCTCTCAATTGGGTCTCTTCAGCATTTGTCAGACACCATGGTATGACCATCCTATGTCAGTCTTTAACTGTGGGGGTTGTCCAGTGGAATGTACCGACTAGTGGCTGTTATGGAGTACCAACAGCTACTTTAAAATGGTGCAGAGATTATGATAGATGTGGGCTGGGGGGGATCATCTGTGAGGCTTGGCAGATTTGACCTGAAAAATTGCCTTTAACATTTCTGAGGAACAGAACTTTACATTGTTCAGCCAATGTGGGGGTGACACTGTTTTCTGTATGATTCCCTGCTTGGGTATTGCTCAGCGCATGACTAGTGTTTGCCTTCTTTACTAGTACAACATAGCTGGGTTCTCACAGCTCAGCTGGCTTCCCCCACTGACAGGCTTTATAGACTTCTGAGATGAGTTTTGGGTTTGCACTTGTTCATCAATGCTGTATCTGGCTCACAATTGCTTTGCTTCTCTTTTTAGGAACTGGCTGCCTTGTCAAAGCAGTGGAGACGGCAGCAGAGCGTGAAGCATTCATCATCGGCAAGCCCAACCGCTACATCTTTGAGTGTGTGGGCAAGGAGTTCAATATCGATCCTGCTCGCACCATCATGGTCGGCGACCGCTTGGACACAGACATCCTCATGGGCAACAACTGCGGCTTGACAACTCTTCTGACCCTCACAGGGGTCTCCACCCTAGAAGAAGTAAAAGGTCACTTAGAGAGTGATTGTCCTGAGCGGAGAAACCTAGTCCCCGATTACTATGTTGATAGCATAGCCGACCTTCTCCCCACCCTCCAGGATTAAAAAAGGGAAGTTTTCCAGCTTTAAAAATGTATCTTCTACCCACCCCCTTACCCTCAGTGGCTCGAGGCTGGTAGTATCACCTCGATTACTGCAATGCACATGATTGCTGCTTGCAACTTCAGAGACTTTTAGTGTGTAAGTTAGAATTCAAGGTCTCTGTTTACAAATTCCTTTAAAATGCACTTTGGAAAAAAGAGGGAAGTGTGTTGTGTTGGTTAGCTTTCAGATGTTGTGAAGCATTAAGTATGTCTTTAAACAACCACAGTGTTAATGGCATCAGGGTAGAGTCTTGCTCAGCTGGGTTAAAGGGATCGGGCAGGCTTCTCTTAAAACTTTTCACTGTGGTTCTTTGTGGAAACTATATCCTCGTATGTGGGAAATTCAGGGAAATGAGCAGTAGGAGGGCAATTGCTCTTTTCTGACCTGTAGAACTTGACTTTTAGCTTGGTTTTGATGCTTACTCAGGTCCTGGTTTTAGGCAGCCTGCTTCAGATGTGATTCCAGGAAATAGAAAATCACTTGTGTGTTCAATACTTTTGTTGTTACGCCTTTCCACACAGCCATTTGCACTCGCTTCAATATGCAAAACATGAAAGATGCTGTCGTGTTTCATTTATTCCTCTAAGATAGTAGGGGTGTGTGTATGTGTGTATAAATATATATATAGTGATGTGAAGAACAGATGTCTATTTTTAAAGTGAATTATAATATATCAAAAATAGAATTTATTGTTCAGGAGAAATATCAATAGATTTCTAAAAGATCTTGCTTGTGTTCTTCAGTACATACCACAGCAATACCTGCCCAGTCTGCAAGATGAAGCACCATTTTAAGTAAGGATCATTTGAGGATTCCCAAATTGTGCTAATGGTTGAATTACACATGCAAAGTTACAAAAATGCCACAGTCACATGAAGGTCTTGCTACAAGTTGTAGTAGTTAATGATCCCAAGCATAAATTGTACCATCTGCGGCATCCTCTAGCATAAATAGGTGCCATTTTGCTTTTAAGCCATTTTAAAGTCAGTGCTGATGAAGCAACTACAGTAACTTGCCCTGTGCTTCCTATTAAAATCTTAATAGTGGGTTGTTCAGAGGACATTGGAAGTCCTTTGCAGATCCACCTTGACACCAGTTGTCTGCTGAAAATGGGTGTTCAAGCCATTTTGTTTTGCTGTTTTGTAGGAAACATGATTAAATGCACTCTTGAAGTGTCTGCCTAGTTTTGTCCTTGTGACACTAAATGCCAAATTGTGTAATAACAGCTCAAGAAATCAGATTTGGAAATGTAAGGATAAAAGCAGCACTCACTTTGGGTAAACAACAGATGATGCTTGTTTGCTTTCATTTTCCAAACATTGCCCAAATATCTCTGACAATATTGTGTGCAGATTATGCTTCCTGTATCACAGACACTTGAAACTTGCATGAACTTGCCACTTTTTGATGCAGCAATAATTGTGTTGTCCACCGTGAAATATATTTTGTATTTATAAATATTATAGGATCAGCATTGATACATACCTAGAAGTGCTAAAGATACACAATAACACACCCCCACCCAGCAAGGTGCCCTTTATAATCTGTATCTCAATAGAATTTTTTTCTTCTTAGACTTGCTGAACTGATTTGTAAGCCTAAAGGTTGTTCTCCGTCTTCGATGATGATGCAAACTGTTTCTTTCTTTCTGTTTGGACTGACTTGAAAATAACATGATGTCCTTTTGCTAGGACTTGTGCTTATGCAAATCTGGGGAGATTGAGGAATTGTTCCATATATGATAAATGTTGTTTAGAAACCTGTCAACAACTGCTCAGACTTACTAGCCATGCAGTAGAGCCTTTCACCACTTTTCACTCTTTCTTCCCTTGTTGTGAAACTGTGCTGGTGAAAGACCAACCAGTCTGTGTAAAAGCATCGGGGGAAATTCAGTCCTGTTCTTGAGTCATATTAAACAATAAGTCTCTCTCTTTTTTCTTTGTGTTGTCACTTTTTAATTCTGCATGCTATGAACCTCACTCATGTTCATCAAAAATAATATGCAAAATAAACCTTTTACCCTGGTTTTTTTTACTGTAATTCACATTACCTCCATAAGGTTTCATTTGAATTGTCTGTAGCGTCATGATCGAATGTGGAAGAGACCTGCTTGAGAGCTAAATTGTGCAATGTTATAAATATCCAGTAGACACCAGTGGGAATAAGATTTTTCTTTTATTTAAATTGGCTGTGTGTTCTTTCCTGTTTCAAATTAATAGTTTGAATTTTTGGTTCCTAATGTAAGGTTAGTGAGAATTGTTTTTTGGTAAAATGAGACTAGCAATCCTATATAAATTTATGTAGAAATAAGTCCTACTGTTATCAGGGGAGTTTATTGTTTACAGTTGCAGCCTTAATCTCCCTTTTTAGAACTCCGTACCTTCTTTGCACATACAGACTAGGCTCAAAAATAATGGCCAATTGTGGTTTATCCATCAGGTCTGAGCTCCCAGTACGTTTTTGAGCACAATTCAAAGTGTTGGTGCTGATCTTTAAAGCCCTAAACGGCCTCGGTCCAGTATACCTGAAGGAGCGTCTCCACCTCCATCGCTCTGCCCGGACACTGAGGTCCAGTGCCGAGGGCCTTCTGGCGGTTCCCTCGCTGCGAGAAGCCAAGTTACAGGGAAGCAGGCAGAGGGCCTTCTTGGTAGTGGCACCCGCCCTGTGGAACGCCCTCCCACCAGATGTCAAAAAGAAAAATAACTACCAGACTTTTAGAGGACATCTGAAGGCAGCCCTGTTTAGGGAGGCTTTTAATGTTTAATCGGTTATTTTATTTTTCTGTTGGAAGCCGCCCAGAGTGGCTAGGGAAACCCAGCCAGATGGGCGGGGTATAAATAATAAATTATTATTATTATTATTATTATTATTATTATTATTATGCCTGTCACATCATCCTTGGAGGTTTTGGATTTCTGAAAAATTTTGGATTCAAAATTAGTGTCCTATTGCAATAGAGATCTAATTTAGCATGTTTTTACTTATTTTTAGTGAAAATAAATCTCCAGATGTTTTGTGCTACAACTTCCATCAGTTCCAGCCAGCACATTCCTCAAAGAATTCACCACCCTGAGCCGGTATTTGGCTACATATCACAAAGTTGATTACTGGTTTGCTTTTAGCTATTTAGAGGCATGAAAGGGCTGTTTAGCCACAGCTGAGCAGGAGCAGAATGGGTGTTCTGAGGAAATGGTGCCAGAGGAAAATGTGCCCAGCCTTAACCTTGGGCCATGAAATGCACGAGTGTGTGTGTTAATTATGAGAATGAGCATGTCGGCATGAAAGCATTTTTCTTCTGGCCCCCACCCCTTTTTCTAATGGGCCTCAAGCAAACACCGCAGGACAGTGGTATGATCTTTTGCCAGAAGAAATAGCTTGGAAGCAAAAGATGGCAGGTGCTTCATAAGACGATGATGACAAGCTGTCATCATAGCCTTGCCCCAAATGATCTTGGGGCAAGCTCACTGTGGAAATAGCCAAGGCTTCAGGGCATTTCATTGGACTGTGAAACAAAGTAAACTGGGCCAGTGTGGTGAGCTTCTCCACTGACTCTACAAGTAGAGGTTCTTTCTATGGGCCTTTGGATTCTTTATTCCTGTTCTCCACCTATCATAGGTATGCGCCCACTTTGCTACTTGCTTTTACTGACAGGGAGAATCAGCCATTCTCTCCTCCTCCCTCCCAGGAGTCTGGTGCAACTTGAAAACTGTCAGCACCTGAAAGTGCCTCATTTGAATGTGTGCTACCTCTGCTCACACTCCCATCTTAAAACTTGACCAGCTGCAGACAAGCATGGCTTGAGAGAAACAACATTTTTTCTCTCTCCCCACCTTCTGCAAAAAAAACCAGAAGGTTTTTTTGATCATTCTCGGTGTCAATGACCATGCTGCCATCTTAAAATGGAACGATCCAGTTTCCCAAATTGTTGAAATCGCAAAGTTGCCTCCTACTTCCTCTTCAGAGTCCTCAAAAAGACCCATTTGCTTGATATGCAATACTAAAATAGATTTGTATTTGATAATCACATCAAGTAACCTTTTCCTGTTTCTGACCATGTTAATTCAGGAGAGTCGTGGTTCTATGCGCTGCAGAGGTTCGGAAGGTGACGGGTCTGAATGGCAGGTTCTCTCCAGGAGCAGATGTCTCAGACCTCTGGGCAGGCTGGCACTCTTCTCTACTTGTTTTCACTTCCTTCCCTCCCCTCACCCCAAATGAGAGAGATGTCTGGCCCATACCAAGGGCGGCTGCCAGAATGCAAAGGTCTCACACAAAGCCCCCAATTGTGTTCCCCATGAATGTGTTAGCTGTCTCACAAGGAAGGACAGTGAAAGCATCACCATGCCCAGGACAGCATCTTTCTGCAGCCTCTGTTCCCTCCCACCATTTAGAGCATCTAACGTTTCACCACCACGTGGCTCCTTCTCCAAGTCAAGGTGCCAGGGTGGGCAGCAAAAAGGGGCATGTTCTCGGGTTTCAAACCGGATTCTGAGGGATTTGATAATGCACAAGCTCTATACTGTCAGAAGGTAGAGTCAGAGGAGCAAAGAGGGCATCGAGAATGGAGGAACAGACTGTGGCCCACATCACCCCCTGTCCAGTAAGTACCCTGCCGCCTTTTTCCCCCCCACAACCCAGCACCTGCTACTCCTTGGCAGCAGTAAATGTCCCTTAATGGGTTCCTGATCTGTTTCTCTTGGGATTTTTCCTTTTAAAGGAGTGGAGTAACACACAGGAAAACTTGCAAATGGATTGCGTCCCACATTATTGGGACACCTGGAGTTCTCAACTGGGAGTTCTCAACTGGGCGTCTTGGGATCAGGGTAGAAGTGAGAGATACAGGTTGAGAAAGGGAATTAAGAGAATGCTCTGATCCAAATCCTTTCATTGCCCCAGGACAGGGGTACCCGCTGTGATGTTCTCGAGATGTTGGGCCCCCACTTCCCATCAGCCCCAGCCAGCAATACCAATAGTCTAAGGTAGTGTGATTTGTGGTCCCACGACATCGCAAGGGCGCCATGTCGGCTATTCCTACTCCAGGACTATTGATGCAGATCTTGGTGTTCCTGGAGATTGAAGGTACTCCGTATGCCAGGATGATCAAACTTGCTGAAATCTTTCATAATCTTAGGGGACTTATATAAGTTATAGGAAGTCTTACCATCAACATTAAACTAATACTTTTTGTCAGGCAGGTGCCCTCCAGATGTATTGGACTATAAGCCCCAGCCAGCACAGGTCCAAAACATCAAAGCTACAGGGTTGGGGAAGACTGTTTTATACTTTGTGTAGGCAATATTCTGAATCTCTTGCATTGGGCAAAGTACAGTATTAAACATTTTAGTTTAAAAGCCTGCCTAAATATTTTGTGCTGCAATCCTTTACTTCGGAGTAAAGTGAGACCTGTTTTTGAGCAACAGTGAGACCTGTTTTTGAGCAAGCCTGCATAGGATTGCTGTCTTAATTTCAGTTCTGTGCACTAAATATTTTAAATCAAGCCAGACTTCTCCAAAAACTGATAACTACACTGCTTGAGATCCCTATGCTTTTTAGAGTAACAACTTGAACACCAAAGTAATACAAAGAATTAGATATCAAGGGAAGGAAAAGAGGAAGATGTACAATCCATGGAATCCCTGTGGATCATGACAAAAAACATTTTGAATACCTTGTATTACCTATCTTTACATAGTCCACAGCTTTAGGAAAACCATGGCTCACTCATCCAGCAATGGGATGAGAATGAGTTAATTTCCATGTCATCAAAACATTAATAATAATAATTTATTATTAATTACCTGTCCTTAGGTTCCAGGGCAGGTTACTACCATATAAACTGGGTAGGCAAGCCCTAAGCTGGCTTATATCGCATAACTATACCTTCTGTATCCATCAAGTACATCCATGTTTGCATTTATGTCATGCCATTTTATTGTACTTCATTTTCTTGAGCAGAATAGGAAAGGGTTGGAGTCCTTCAAATGAGGTTTGTATGTGGTGTTCCCCACTAATACTTTTGATGTTCAACTTGTTGGCTTCTGTTTGACTGATGGGCTTATCTTGGCTCTTAGGAGAGAGCCTTGCCGGCAGAATCCAAAAGCCCTTCCAGGACATTCTGGGTTGTTCTTTCTGTCATTTTAATCTGTGGAAGTATCTGCATTGCTGTGGCAGCAACTCTCAGCTTCGCAAAAACATCTCCCAAGGTAAGGAGATTCCCTTACCCTGGGAACGCAATACTCTGTTCACCATCCCATTTTGCCTGCAGGAGTGGCTGAAACTGTTCATCAGTCATCAGCAAAATAAGGTTGCAGTCCTCTATACCAGCATTCCCCAACAGTGCAGCCAGCCAGCCCACTCCATCACCCCACTGATGCTTTGGACTACAACTCCCATGAGCTGCTTACAGCTGGAGGGTGCCAGGTTGGGAGAAGGCTGTTCAGCATGCTGGCCCGGGAGTATGTCCCATTGAACTCAATTGGACTTGATTTATTAGATTTGTTTATTGCTTTATATTACTACTACTGGAAAGCTCTTTATCTGTATCCCCATCCCTGTATTCTTGCAATGATTTATGTACAAACAAGTATGTGTTGCACATGAGAGAGCATTTTCTTTTATCTGCCCTGTGCGTTGCATCAGCAACATGTTCTTCTGTTTTGAAAAAAAGTGCATTACTCCTGCCATCTCCCTTCTTGCACCAGTTGTGATTTTGCAAGCCTCCTTGCAAACACTCCATTAAGGCATCTGTTTTCTAAGCTGAAGAGCTGAAAGACATAAGTCTTCCTCTTTCTGGCTGTTGCCAGACGCACGCACCCAAGAAAAGAACCAGGGAGGGGAGCGCACAGAATCTTGCTGCAGCCGATAGCCCAGGCAGTTTCTCCCCACCCCCACCCCCCATCCAGGCTTAACACTGCATATCTTCATAGCCTCTTTTGCAGGTTGTCCGGTTAAACTTCCAGAACCGACCAGGGTCCCGGATGAACCAGTCGGCTTTCATGAACAAGTCCAAGAACACAGTTACTTATTGCATAACTTCCCCAAGTAACCAAACAACGTCAGTCTTGTTTGACAACAAGAATGTGAGTGTCCTGGTGGTTCCTGCCTTTCCAAATTGTGAGGAAGGGGATGGGGGAAGGGTGCACAATGCTGAAAAGTTGCAGGTGCAGCCACAAAGCCCACCTAAGCCGTGAAGCTTAGTATTGGAAGTCAAAACTTCCAGTTCAGGAAGGATGTGGCTTCCAGATCAGAAACCTCTGCATCTTTCTGCGCAAATAAAACACACTGGAGCAACTCTTGGAGCCTGTGGCTGAGAGAAGTTCAGGGGGGAAAAACAACTATGAGAATGTATTGCGGGGGTGGCTAATTCACAGCCCTTCAGGTGATGCTGGGCCACAGCACCCATCATCTCTGCCCACTGGCCATGCTGGGACTGGGAGACCAGCATCTCTCAAGGGCCACATATTAGCTCCCCCAAGTGCATAGGTTGGTGCTACAGGAGGCAGAGAAGACAGGACTATGTTTACTTAGTGGATCAAGCAACCTGCCAACAAACAAAACAGGCTTATCTGGTTTCTTCTGTTCAGGGCTACGTCTGCTACAAGCCCTCAGAGCAGAACAATTGCTACCTGAGGATGATGGATGACCGAGACCGAGACACTGTCCAGATGTCCTTCAACCTGTCAGAACACAGGGTAAGCACAGAATGCTGAAGCAGCCTCTGTAGAATCCAGATTCCCTATAGTCTATTGTCTATTTTCTTAGTTTAAATGAATTTTGAAGAAGCATCACCTGGAAAGCCAGGAATATTTCATCTCCCACAAGAGGTGGTGAAGGACAATAACTTAGAAGGCTTTAAAAGGGAAATTATTCATTCCCTTTAGGATGCATCTTAATCAGGAGTGCCTAACCTGTGGCCCTCCAGATCTTCCTGGACTCCAGTTTCTATCATCATCCCTGACCGTTGGCCAGCCATTGAATCTGGAAACCCAACAGCAACGGGAGGGCCACAGGTTATAGAACTGTAGATTTCAAAGGGACCCCTTGAGTCATTTAGCCCAACCCCTGCAATGCAGGAATCCTTCCTACAGCTGTCTCTGGGTGGGTTCAAAACACCAACCTTCTGGTCAACAGCAAAATGTCTTTGTTGGGCATTCAGAACATAAGATGACACTTCTGGATGAGGCTAGTGGCCTATCTAGTCCAGCATCCTGTTCTCACACTGGCCAACTAGATGTCCCTTCCAGCAGCTCATTTTCAGAAGTGTTGCTGCTTCTGAGTATGGAATCAGAGCATAGCCATTGTGACTAGTAGCCATGGATTGCCTTTTCCTCCTCCCTGAATGTGTCCAATCTTCTTTTAAGGCCATCCATGTTAGTGGCCATCATTGTTTCCTGTGGGCGTGAGTTCCGTAGGTAACTATGAGCTGCATGAAGAAGAGCTGTCCTTCACTTTATCCTTCCTGAATCTTCCAACATTCAGCTTCAATGGATGCCAATGAGTTCTAGTGTTATGAGAGAGGGAGAAAAATTATTCTCTCTCTGCCTTCTTAGCCAAGATGAGTGGGTTACTCCTATCCATTTCCTTTAAGGAAAAGGAAAAGGAGACGAAAATGTAACATAGTGGTGGGTGAGGGGGCCAGAGACTAGGAGAGGAAACCCTCTTTCCAGCTCGTGGGCAATTGCAGTAAGCCAAGGAAACAAAGGTGCTTTTGTCAGGGATTCCACAGCAGCATAAGTCTGAGTAATGATGCATAAGAGTCCTCCAGACAAAATGTTAATGGCTTCAGGTGAGGGGCGAGGGCAGAGGTTTGATTTCGGAAAGACAGAGGCCCCTGTTCTGCCAGGAACATCAGGACAAAGCTCAGTGGGGTTGGTTTACCACTCTCCCCACCACTTCCATTTAGCAGGGAGGCAGCGCTCGTGGCCAGCTCTGCCAAAGCTCCCCCAGAACTTTGGAAGAAAGTAAATGGGGAGGAATGTGAGACACCAGGCAACCTTGTTAATGAAAGACTGTTTTGAAAAGGTCTGGTTCCCATATGTCAGCTGTGTAAACAGAAGTGAAGTTGGGGACCTTGGGGTGAAGGGCAGGAAATAAATCTTTAAAATGTACAATTTCTTCATGCAGCACGTAGTTAAACTATAGAACTCACTCCCACAGGAGGCAGCGACTCTGCCACCAACCTGGATGACTTTAAAAGAGAATTAGACAATACCATGGAGGAAGGGGCTATCAATTATGCTCTGCTTCCACAGTTGGAGACAGCAATGCTTCTGAATACTAGTTGCTGGAAACCACAGGAGGGGAGAGAGCTCTCGTGTTTGGATCCTGCTGGCTGCAGATCTCCTATAGGGCCATCTAGTTGGCTACTGTGAAAACAGGATGCTGAATTAGATGGGCCATTGTTCTAATCTAGCAGTCCCTTGTTGTAATAATAAGACTGTTAACGTCAGACTTCCAGCCCCTCACACTTACTAAAGGAGAGGTTATTATGCCATGGATAGCTGAAGGTGATGATTCAGTCACTTGCCACTTTTCTTTCTCATATGTCT
The DNA here is from genome assembly GCF_965207765.1 of Zootoca vivipara. Lineage (NCBI taxonomy): Eukaryota > Metazoa > Chordata > Lepidosauria > Squamata > Lacertidae > Zootoca > Zootoca vivipara. The sequence goes on from NC_142596.1 coordinate 29,850,650, forward strand.
TATGGATGGATGCATGCAATGCTCTGCATGTTTTGTTGCAGTTGAACAATGCCATTTTATTATAAGATCAATAAAATATTTACCTTTTTTTTTAAAAAAGGACAGGTCAGTGTGGCCTGGGGCAATGGCATGACTGCAATCCCCAGTCCCCGACCCCTTGGCAGAACTAGATGCTGGTGTTCATCTGTCTGCAGCAGCCTTCTCAAAGCTGGTGCCCTCCAAACAACAACAACAATGTACTCTGCACACCTGACTGGGTTTCCCCAGCCAGTTTTACACTACAACTGCCAACATCCCCGGCAAGCACTGCCATGATATGAGCTGTAGTCCAAAACTTTTGCAGGGCACCAGCTGGAGTGAAGGTTGGCTTATACCAGCATCTCTTCACTGCTTCCTTTTGATGGTCACCAATGAAGGATTAAGGAATGCAGAGCCCTGACACTTGGTGCTTCTTATTCCTGCCAAGGTGGATCAGCTGCCGCTTCCCAACGACAGGACCCAGTACTACCGTGAGTTCCTGGGGATCGTGCCAGGGAGGCAGGTGCGACCAGAAGAGGCAGGGGAGGCTGTCAGGTCCCTGTGTGGGCAGGCGCCCATCTACTGGGTCAAGAAGAAAGACGGTGAGTGGGCTGCTGGACCCCAGCCCCAAACAGACACAGCCAGCTGGGGAAGGGTCATCGTAGCTCAGTGGTAGGGCATCTGCCTTGCATGCAGGAGGTCCCAGGTTCAATTGCCAGTGGCATCTCTAAGTCTGGGAAACCCTGGACAGCGGCTGCCAGTCAGTGTAAAGAATACTGAGCTTCATGGACTAAAGGTATGACTGTGTAAGGCAGAATCTCGCAGCATGTTGTGAGGATTTAATAAAGAGGAGGAAGAGGCATGTAAACCACCTCAAGGGAAAGGTGGGATAACAATATAATTAATTCAAAAACTCCTGCCTCTCAGCATGCCCCTATATCAGCTAGGGTAAATACAAATAATCCCAAACCAGGTTGTATTCTGAGGACCATGTAGAAAGGTGGACAACAACAGGTATCCAATTAAGAGCTTTCAGGCTTGCATTCATTCTGCTGAGCAGAGTTCCAGTCCCTTAGCTGGGGTGTCTCCCACTGTCTTAAGATCTCAGAGGTAGGGAGACACCCCTTCTGGAACACTGGAGCCTTTTGCAGGTGTCTTCTTGGATGGGAGATGTATAGCAGCAGAGCCTGAAAGCTGCTTCTTGAAATTTAAATATGCAAAATTATTGAAAGTGGGTGGTTGCCTTTTTCCAGATTCTGCAAGTTGCGTTAATAAGCGGCCTCCCCCCCCCAAAAAAAAATCATTTTAATAGTACTATAAATGCTCCGCATTTGGATGTCGTCCATGAACCAACCGTGCCCGCCGCACACCTGTTCTACTTCTAGGTCCTCCAAAGCAGCGGCTCATCTACCTGTGCATTGACATCTGCTTTCCGAACAACATCTGTGTCTCCATCTGCTTCTACTACCTTCCCGAATGAATGACCTGGACCACCCTCTGCACCTCTGCTCTTCTCTACTTGAACACAAAGGCGAGGCTACGCTGTCTGCCAAGCCCACGTTGCAATTCAGGGCTCTGGATTGGGCAAGAAGGGCTACAGGAACCTTCCCCAACCTGGTGCTCTTTGGGTGCTTTGGACTACAATTCCCTATCAGCACAGTTGTGCTTCCTGGGTCTGATGGGCTTGTAGTCCAACAGCATCTGAAGGGCACCAGGTTGAGGAAGCTTGAACTACAGTGGCACACAGTCAAGATGGCAGTATATACATATATGTGTGTGTATATACTGTATGTATATGTACACTCCTGCTTTATTTACAAAGAGTGTTGCCCTTTCAGCTATAAGCCTGTAAATAATTTTCTGTGGGGAGAAAAAACTGCGTGGTGTAGATCCAGTTAAAAATCCGAGTCAAGCAAACATTTTGTAAAACAAAGTATTTTTTAAGAAAAACAACAAACCACCCATTTTAAGGAGCTACCCTGGTGTGTGTGCATGTGTGAAAATAATTAAAAGCACAAAATATGAGGAAATGAGCAGCTTGAGATGTGTGTTAATAGCAGCAAGGGAGAGAGAGAAGAGAGGAACCAAGAACTCCTGTGTCGTCCCCCACCCCAGGCCGAAAAACCTGCTTGCACTTCTCCAAGCACAATTCCCTGCTGGGAGGCCCTTTTCAGTCCTTTTTTTCAGTTCTGTGGACCGGGATGGCAGTGATACACTGCTTGGCTAGCTCCATTACTCAACCAGCCTTCCTCAAGCTGGTGCTCTCCAGCTTTTTTGGACTACAACTCGACGTCAGCCATAGATGCCATTGCCATAGGGTGCTGGAGCTGATGAGAGTTGTAGTCCAAAACAGCTCAATAGCACCAGCTGGGGAAAGGCTGCCTTAAATCATCTGCTAATTAATAAAGGCACTTCGGAGCCCAGAACAGGGTGCAGCCCCCCAACTCTGGGGAGAAGCCATTGCTCACTCTCCCCACGCCTGGCTACAGCATTGAATGTCAGGCCTAACTGCATTTTTACTTGCAACTTGATTCAGTTAGAAAACACAGAGAGTTTTTTCCTCGCTCTACCATAATGCTGTCCCACCCCACCCCGGATTGTCTAATGATGCTAATGTTGGAAAATTCAGGAGGGACAGAAGAAAGTTCCAGCTGAACTATGGGAATTCGCTCCCACAAGATGCAGTGATGGCTACTGACCTGGATGGCTTTGAGAGAAGTCTACTCTAGACAATTCATGGAGGATGAAAAGGGTTATCAATAACTACTAGTCAAGACAGTAACCTCCAGGAGCAGAGGGGAAATAACAGAATTGCAGAGTTGGAAAGGACACAAAGGGTCATCTAGTCCAACCCCCTGCAAAACAGGAATCACAGTGATGAGTTTTCCTGTGCTCACATCCTACTTGTGAGCTTCCCACTGGTGTAGCTGGCCTAGATGGGCCTCTGATCCAATCCAGCAGTTTATAACCATAAAAGCAACGAGGGTAAACCATTTCTCTTCCAACTGCAGTGAGCCTTCTGGAGCAGGAGGTGGCAAGCTTGCAACAGAGGCCTCCTACCTTTGCTCCTAGCGGGGGAGAAGGGGTGTGTCATGTTTGCAAATATTAAACATTGGCAATAAAATTTTATACAAATAACTAGAGGCACATTAGCTGGAATTTCCGCTTAGCCATTTACGTTGGGCAAAAGTGAATGGAAGGAACAGAGGGCAGTCTACCTAAACAAAAGCAGTTCCCCAAAGAGAGCAAGTTGAAACCATGTGTTGGGAGATCCATCCCATACAGCAACATCGGTGTTGAGTGTCACAGTTTCTCCTTACAAACAACTCTTTGTTAAGTGATGCTTTTGCACAAGGATCTTACACCAAACAAAATTTGGGGGTTCCGTTTTAAAACTGCCTGCCACTGTGCAAAGAACTAAGATGGTTAAGGTGGCTTCAGTTAGTTTTACTTGAATCCGGCTCTTCTGCAGAAAGGCAGCTGTGGGTGGCAACACAGTCTATGCACACCTGACCAAAAAAAACAGTCTTGTAGCAATCTTGGGAGCGCAGCCTTCCTTCTCAGCCCAATACACTGTCGTTGAAAGCAAGGCAGACAACCGCTTTCTGATGCCCACTGTATTCCCGCTTGATCTCGCCCGTTTCCACACACCAGAGCCTGGCCAGATTATCCGAGGAGGCTAGGGAAGGAAAAGGGACATCGTGAAGCCACACATACAAACACACACAACAATCGGCAATATATGGATGCCACTGAACTGCTTTACAAGGTTGTCGTAACAATTAGTGAGCTACTTCATAAAGCATTTATAGACGTACCGTGTTTCTCATATTTTAAGGCATCCCTAAAAAATAAGGCATGGCAGGATTTTCATGACCTGGCGAAATATAAGGCATACCCCGAAAATAAGACGTAGCAGTACCGGGTTGTGGTGGGAGCAGGTCTGTGCAAAATACGGTACCATAAGAAGAAAAGGAAGATGCCTCCTCGGAACTGGATGCCGCTGCCACGTGGAGCTCCGTCCGAGTGGGAGCCAGCAAGAGCTGCAGCAGGAGCCTCAGTGCGAAGCCCGGCTACGGTAGAGCCTCAGCGCGCGGCGCCGGGACCCTGCTAGACCCGCAGCTCAAGCCGCGCAAAGCCCGGCAGCCGGCAGGAGCCTTAGCGGGCAGCGCGCGAAGCCCAGGAGCTGGCTGGAGCCGCAGCTCAAAGCGCGCTCCTGATAAGCCCCGGCAGCCGGCAGGAGCCTTAGCGCGCAGCGCGCGAAGCCCGGGAGCTGGCTGGAGCCGCAGCTCAAAGCGCACTATCGGTAAGCCCCAGCAGCCAGCAGGAGCCTTAGCGGGCAGCGCGCGAAGCCCGGGAGCTGGCTGGAGCCACAGCTCAAAGCGCGCTCCTGATAAGCCCCGGCAGCCGGCAGGAGCCTTAGCAGGCAGCGTGCGAAGCCCGGGAGCTGGCTGGAGCCACAGCTCAATAAGACATCCCTTGAAAATAAGCCATGTTGTGTTTTTTTGAGAAAAAAATAAATATAAGACATGACTTATAATATGAGAAACACGGTATATACTGTTTAACAATGTGTACGTTTTTCAAAATCTTCGTATTTTAGTAGGGTGGGAGGCAGAAATGAGACGGGCATTGTTTGATTTTGTACATAATAGCTTGGCCTGGCCACAGGGGGCTTAATGTCCCTTGTCATCCTTCCTATTTATTCTCCAAGGAAAGGTGCGCCCACCCTTGTTCACCTGTGACAATGTACTGAGAGTCTCCTGAAAATGCGCAGTCCCACATCCAGCCGCGGGAGGTTTCCCCTGGATTGTTGCTCTTGATGCTCAATTCCGTCATCAGAGAGAAGTTAGACGTTCTCCAGATCTTGCAGGTTTGATCAGCAGAACAGGTTGCCAAAAGCCTGGAGCAGAAGACGGAAGACTTGTCAGAGTGGGGCAAGGCAGGTGGGACATAGGCTAGAAGTGTCACTCAAAATAACCAATAACATAAAGTCCCTGTTTATACTGCCGGATTTTAAAGAATGTATTGTTTATTTTCATCCCCTCCTCAAGGTGGCATACATAGTTCTCCCCTTCACATTTAATCCTCACAACAACCCTCTGGTGTAGGTTTAGGATGAGGCAGTGACTGGCACCCCAAGGTCCCCCACTGAGCTTCATGGCCAAGTGGGGATCTGAACCCTGGTCTCCCTGGTCCGGTGCTCTAACCCAGGCATCCCCAAACTTCGGCCCTCCAGATGTTTTGGACTACAGTTCCCATCTTCCCCAACCACTGGTCCCGTTAGCTAGGAATCATGGGAGTTGTAGGCCAAAACATCTGGAGGGCTGCAGTTTGGGGGTGCCTGCTCTAACCACTACACCACACTGGTACTAAATGGAGTTATCAATCAATAAGCTTTATTTGCATAGCTGACAGCCATAGCAACAGAATACAGGCAATATACAATTAAAAACAACATGGATAAAAGTATCAGTCATATGACTATGATAGTTATGGGTCCCAAAAAGAGTCCTTATAGGAAAGGTCTGTAGCTCAGTGGTAATAGAATCTGCTATGCAGGTAGGCAGCCCCAGGTTCAATCCCTTATGGCATCTGCAGATAGGGCTGGGAATGCCGCCGCCGCCCCCCACCACTATATGAAACCCTAGAAAGCCAGTCCTACTCACGTGGAGTCTGGGCTGAATTTGCACTGGAGAGCATAGCGGCTGTGCGCAGGAATCTTGGTCTTTGGGATGAGCTGCGTCACCTCATCTCCTATGCCACCTGTGAGATTCCACACGTAACAGTTACCCTGCAACGGGAGGGGAATGGAACATCTGAGAGGCCGTCTGCCTGCCAAATCCCTTGAAGGCTTAGATCTGGCTGTCACATGACACCAAGCCATAGTTAGTTAACCTAACTGGCATGTGCAAACCCAGCCCAGCAGACTAACCATGGCTTGAGGTAACTATGGTTTGGCAAACCGAGGAGCCTTGCTTAACCATGATTTCTTTGACCAACCCACCCCAGGCCTTTGCTGAGCTACAGTGGCCCAAGGCAAGAGCATCTGGAAAACAAAAACTTTGGATGGCTTGTTTTTTCCTCTGTCAGGCAATTCATGGTTTGTTGAATAAACCCTGGTTAAAATAAACCCTGGTTTAGCATTACGTGCAAACACAGCCACCGTGGACTCTCTATAAACAAGATGCAGGCAGAGAAACAACAGGCAGGCTGTAGCACATCACTGTGCGCCACAAAGCCAGCCAGCACTTACTGAACTGTTAACGGCAGCCATGTAGCTGGCATCAGGATCAATATGAACAGAGTTGACAGAGACTTCTGGCTCTGGGATGAGCTGTTCATTGTGGTCCGTCTTCAAGTCCCAGATGTGAATGGCCCCACTCTGGTCCCCAACAATAAGTTCTGCCTGTGGACAGAAACACACACAAAAAGGCCATCACCTCTCAAGAACACAGACCCTGCAAATCCCCACCATTTGGAAGACTGCATGGAAAGGGGAGACATTCCCAGGGGATGGTCTGAAGTCACATGAGGCCACCTCCCTGCTGAAGCTAAGCAGGTCTGAGTCTGGTCAGTGCCTGGGTGGGGACCTGCCTGGAATCCCACAAACCCACCCTTTTGGATTCCACAAGGGATGAAAGGTGGAATAGGAATGCCAGAAAATAAAAGTATCTAGAAGGTGTGGATGGGAGGGCTTCATGTTGACTGGTTTGGGTTTCTCTAGCCTGGTGAGAAGAATAGTGAGAGGTGATATGAGAGCCACCTTTTGATATTGGAAGAGCTGTCACAATGTCACATGGAAGATGGAGCAAGCTTCCTTTCTGATGCTCCAGAGGGGAGAACCTGAACCCATGGATTCAAATGAAAAGAAAGGAGATTCTAACTAAACATTAGGATGAACTTCCTGATGCTAAGAACAGTCTGACAGTGGAACAGACTCCCCTTCACAGGAAATTGGATGGCCACATGTCAGTGACTTAACTGGAAATCCTGCATTGCAGGGGGTTGGACTAGGTGACCATTGGGACTCCTTCCAACTCTACAATTCTGTGATTCATACCTGATTGGGATGGAGGCAGACACAGTTGATGGGGGCATTCACTTGGAAAATGCGCTGGCACTGGAGGTTACGGGACCTGGGAACAGAACAGACACAGGCAGAATGACAGGTGAGCCAAAGCATAACCCCTTCACTGCCATTACTCCAGGGAGCTCCAAAGCGCTTTTTGTGAACTTCATTCACCAGGAAAGCCTCCTATGCAAAAAGATCTTATATTCCAAAGAAACATCTCCTGGCCAAACCCTTAGTGGAGCGCATTAAACAATGCTTAGGGCAGTGTTTCTCAACCTCGGGCCCCCAGATGTTTTTGGCCTACAACTCACATGATCCCTAGCTCACAGGACCAGTGGTCAGCGATCCAATTTGATGGCCATCACTGCCTCCTGTGGGAGTGAGCTCCATAATTTAACTGTGCACTGCATGATGAAGTCATTTCTTTTATCTGTCCTCAGTTTTCCAACATGCAGCTTCACTGGGTCTCCTGTGAGAGCGGGAGAAAAACTTATCTCTATCCCCTTTCTCCAGGTTATGGAAAGGAGCAGAGCTCCAGAGGCTTACCTGAGGTCCCAGATGCGGGCCATGCAGTCCTCGCCTCCCGTGTACATCCAGCGACCATCTTCATGGAAGCCAACAGAGGTGATGTTCTTGCTGACACCGTCGTAGTTGATAACAGGGTTTGGGTTATTGGAGTTCAAGTCATACATACGGATGTGTTGGTAGCCTGGGCAAAAGACCCCCAACTAGTTCATAGCTAGTTGAAAAACACAAATTTGACCTTTGCACAGAATTTTCTGCAGGCGACTGGCAGAATAAGAACTCATGTCAAGACCCACAAAAGATTAAAGCAGTCATTCTCCTTCAGGTGTGGTGGCAAGTATTAAGGAGATGGGGACAGCAAATTGAAATTTATTTTGGTTTGCTGATACTCAGGTAGCTTGGACCTACACCAGACAGCAGGTTCAAAAGCAGAGTTTCAACTAAACTTCAGAGGTTTAAAAGCAAAGTTATTCCCTATTAGGAATAATTGTCTTAGTGGAAGTTAGACTAGAGTCACTAGACTTATGAGATCCTTTCCAGCTCTATGATTCTATGAACTGTAAGCAGTTTATCTTATTAACCAGGAATCCTTGTAACAGTAAATCCCAATACTATAAACATTAGAAAGGTCCCTTCTTCTGTGTCTGTCCTTTCTTCCTAGCCCTGCTCCCATCCTAACTGGAAAGCCAGTGTGGCGTAATGGTTAGAGTGTCAGACTAGGTCCTTGGAGACCAGGGTTCAAATCCCCACTTGGCCATGAATCTCACTGGGTGACCGTGTGGGCCAATCACTGCCTCACAACCTAACCTACCTCACAGAGTTGATGTGGGGATTAAATGAGAGGGAGAACCAGGGGGACCACCTTGAGCTCTTTGGAGAAAAAGGTGGGATATAAATGCAATTGATCAACTCCAAATAAGGACAGAGGAAAGGGATGACCAGGGCAGTGGGGTGGGGCATGTTGCATTTCCTTCACTTTACCTGATGGTAGGGCTGGCATCAACTAACAAGCATGGGGGTGTTTCTCTGGGCTGGAAATAACCTCCCTGGCTTCTCCCGAGGCCATAGTTTTGTGATCATGGAGAGAATTCACTGTTAGATGTCTGTAGCCAACACACCAACCTCACAATTCCTTGGCAGAGCCATCAGCATTAGAGACATCATGCCCTTGGAGAGACAAGGTTGGAAAGAAAAGGTTGCACCTCCATGCTCTTGGAATATGCCACACTTACCTGCAGCAGCAATCATGCTCCGATCTGGGGTGATCTCGAGAGCATTGACCTGCTGGCAAATGTGGTTAAGGAAGACAGAACAGGCTGGCCCATGTAGCTATAGTGAAACACTAAGTAAGGTTAGCAGAGCCAAAATCCTGTTACAGCTGGTGCATCAAAAGGATACAGAATCTTGGTGCTGGACAGTCCGGGTGCATATCCCACTGTGGGCCTGCCAGAAGCGAACTGTGTGGTCATAGCCAGCAGTGGCCAAGATGACGGGGTCGCTGCCCACAGTGCCCTGTGCTGTGTTCATGGTGCTGGTTTCTAAGGAGACAAAAAGGCAGAGGGGTTGGGGTCCCACCCATGTGGCTAGAGAGGAGATGCCCTACCTTCTCCCAAAGAGACACTGGCGGGAAGGGGGAGACTCAACACTGCCCAGGGCGGAGCTGAGAGCTGGCAACGTGGCCACTAGCCACAGTGGCTATGCTCCGTCTCCATCAGGCACCCCCAAACTTCGGCCCTCCAGATGTTTTGGACTACAATTCCCATCTTTCCCGACCACTGGTCCTGTTAGCTAGGGATCATGAGAGTTGTAGGCCAAAACATCTGGAGGGCTGTAGTTTGGGGATGCCTGGTCTCCACAGTCAGAAGCAGCAATGCTTCTGAATACTGCAGCAGGGGAGGACTCTTGTGCTTGGTCCGGCTTGGGGGCTTCCCAGAAAAGGCATTTGGTTGGCCACTGTGAGGACAGGGTGCTGGACTAGAAGGGCTATCGGTCGCTGACCCAGTGGAGCAAATTCTTATGTTCTTACGCTAAACTGACAAGCCAGGCTCAAGTCGCACTGTTTTCCATGGAGTCACTGCAAGACTGTCTGTCTGTCTGTCTGTCTATGTATGTTGCCATGTCCCTGCATCTTTCACAAGGAGGATGCAGGAATCTGAAAGAAAGCCCAAGTGTGTGTGTAAACCCTTTTTAAAAACTTTTAGGAACCTAGATCAAATTTGTTGAGCAGAGTACACACACTGGAGAGGGCTGGTAGGGCGAGGGTGCGTTCAAGCTATTCAGGCAATATGGATTGGATCAGCCTTGAATTGCAATGTTTGTTTGTTTCATTTTTATACAGCCCCCTCAATGCACACAGCCCACTCCCCAAATATCAATAGTGGCATGCAGCCGGTCGCTGCTTCCCCCACCCACCCAAGGAGGGGTAACAAGACAAGGAGTGATGCAGCAGTCTGACTAGTCCTGGGTTCAAAGCCCGATTCTATCAAGTCCAAACCAAACATGGCTCACAGGGTTGTTGTGACAATAAAATGGAAGGCTGGAACAGAGGACACTTTGAGCTCCTCAGAGGAAAAAGGGCATCTAAATCCAAGAAGCAAATAAAATAAGTTTGGACCGCTGAAAGCAAACAAGATGGAAAGGATGAGCACTGCAAAAATTAAAATGCAACATAAATTAAAATAAATACTGGAATAAGAATGAAAACTTGCAATTATACATTATATTTTCATCGCAGAGCAGCAGTGTCTCTGATCCACAGAGGGAGATTCCCTGCCCCATTTATTGGGGACTGGCGGGTGGGGAGGGGGTGCGAAAAGGACACTTACCTTCAGAAGCAGGAGGGAGGGAGCCAGCAAAGCGCATGCGCACGCCAGATCTTGCCCGGTTCCAACTACGCTTGCGTCGGAAGAAATCAAAGGGCAAATACGCGCCTGCGCACAATAGAAAAAACCCCGAGAGTTTGAAGTCCCACGTTACAAAAGTCTTTTCATAAACTTTTCATATAGAAACGTCTTTTCATAGACTTGCCAAATTTTAGATGTACATCAGATATCCGACTTCCGAGTTCCTTTTTGTGCTGCCTACCCTCACAAAAAACAAGGAATAAAACCGGGATTTTACAGAGGAAACCTACACATGTCTACTCAGACATAAACCCTATTAAGTTCCAAGGGAGTTGCTCCCAGGTAAGTGTGTAGAACAGCACGCCCTTTCCTCCATCAACATGTTTCTCCACACTTTGGTGCATCGATGGACTCATTCTGTCTGGCACCCAATAAAAACAGCCCCTGCTGTTTGTTAATTTGGAGAAGGAACAAGCCGCGGCTAAAATGATGCATGCGCAGTACGATCTGTCAGGAAAAAAGTCCGAGCAGCTTTCCCCAGCCTGGTGCTCTGCAGATTTTTGGACTACAACTCCCATCAGCCCCAGCAAGCAGAGCCAGGTACGGTTCTGGGGCTAATGGGAGCGTGACCGAGCTGACTGAGGCTGGTGGGGTTTGTAGTCCAAAACAACTGGAGGGCACCAGGCTTGGGGAAAAGAGGTTTAATGGAAATATTTTGACAGGCCATTGGTAAAGGCCGCCATAAAGCCTCCAGTAAGAAAGTTATCCTGGGACAAAAACTCCACACTCCCCTCCTGCCTCACACCCAAGAAGGGCACACTTCCATGCAAGGCTGGACTCTTACTTCAGACATGAAACAACTTTCACTTATGCCAATCCAGGCCACATATTTTGAATTATACTGTGACTTCATTTAATTGTATTAATGGCTTTGATGAATCTGTTCTTGTTGTGAGCTATATTTATCTGCCGCTGTGTTTGATCTTGCAGCGATTGCAACACTCAGTTGGTTAGAGCACGGTGCTGATAATGCCAAGGTTGCAGATTCCATCCCCATATGGGACAGCTGCATATTCCTTCATTGCTGCGGGTTGGACTAGATGATCCTCAAGGTCCCTCCCAACTCCGCAATTCTATTACTCTAATTGTCGTTGTTTTTTGGTGCCACTTGGAACTCAACATTTGCTGCTGGAAAAGCAGAAGTACAAGTATTACATCAAATCAAAACATCCAGCCTCTTGCCTCAGGAATGGCCTAGGGGAGAAAAAAACCACAACAAGCCCCCCCCCCCCGAAAATAGACAAACGACACCGCACAGAAACCCATGCACACAAAAAACCAAACCTGAAACAGGTGAGCTCTCTGCACCCCAAAGAGACAAACTCCTCTGGGGTCACCCCGGTAGGTTGGCCTTATATCCTCCCTACCCCAGCACAGGTGCAACTTAAGGTGGGCAGGTTTGGGTTGATGTCTATGGTGCCAGGTGGGCCTAGGCCTGATGAAAATTACCTCCCAGAGACACCAGCCTCTTAGAGAGACAACTGCTTTCACAAGGGGAGCAGTAACTCTCCCCACTTTCCCTCTTCCAGACTTTTTCCCACTTACCTCCTTCTACTGCAGCAGCACAATTTCAAACCCAATTGTTACTCACCTTTTGGTGTCTGCTGCTAAATTCTGGGGAAACCTTCCCTTTGACAAATCTCAATTATTAGTAAAATATGGCACTTGGAAACGATCTCCCCAGCGTTAAAAGGTTGTCAGGGGACAAAGCACACAGGACTTGTGTGTGTGTGTGTGCAATTTGGCACCACTTTATCTCCTGTACTAATAAGGCAGAACATAGTCATCCCATTGTTCCTCCAGTATATAGTCATACTGTACTTGGCTTTGATAAGAACATAGCGAAATGACTCTCATGTTATAGCACAATTGTGCATTTAACACCCTCCTGGAATGATTTACATTGCTCGGTATTTAAATTGCTCTGTGCTGCGTGTTGTAAACTTCAATTTGTTTGTACTTGTTCCTTTATAGCATGGGAAGCCAAACTACAGCCCAGGGGCCGTATCCGGCCCAATCGCCTTCTAAATCCGGCTCACAGACGGTCCAGGAATCAGCATGTTTTTACATAAGTAGAATGTGTCCTTTTATTTAAAATGCATCTCTGGGTTATTTGTGGGGCATAGGAATTCGTTCATTTTTATTTATTTTTTGCCCAAAATATAGTCCGGCCCCCCACAAGGTCTGAGGGACAGTGGACCGGCCCCCTGCTAAAAAAAGTTTGCTGACCCCTGCTTTATAGTAAAAAAAAAAACACGCTCACAAATAATGACAATAAAATAAAAAAAAGAAACATGTAAGTCCTAGGGTAAAAAGGGAGTCAAGCAGGAGAGATTGTACTGAAAGATGAAGAGGGATAAGGATCTACTAGGGCCATATCGTTGGATATGGAGGTGAGGAGCTTGTCAGAAATTTTATGGAGGGCTGTTTCAGCATGCACTACATATGTTTTCCACTACATATGTTTTGCACTACAATTCTCAGCAGCCCCAGGGAGTGTGCCTGAGAGGCAGTGTGGTGTAGTGGTTAGGGTCTCGGACTAGGACCTGGGAGACATAGGCTCAAATCGCCACTCAACCATGGGTGGCTTTGGCCAGTTAACCCAGCCTAGCCTGCTTCACAAAGCTGCTGTCAGGATGAAATGAGGAATGGTGAAAAGGCCTTGAGGCCCACCTGTTCCTCCTTTGAATAAAAAGCATGACTATTAATAAAATAAACATATCCCTATCAAATCTACATGCCAAACTGAGCATGCTGTGAGGAGTTGTGGTTATTATTACTATTTTCAAAAGCCCCAGAGATGAAGTGTGTTCATACTGTTGGGTCACTGACCTGTGATGACTCTTTTTGTACACATAACCTAAAACATGCAGGGCTTGATTCTTGCCTGGCCTCAGCTCCTAAACCCTCCTTTTCCAGTCTTGGAGCTCAGCCCTGGAGAATGTGATGTGGCACTATAGAGAAAGAGCTCCTGAGCATGTCTGGAGTGCTGTGTCTTCAGCTCACACTCATATGTTGGATCAGTGGGTGCTGGCCCATTGGGGCAAATGGGGCACTGCTCCACCACCAGTCTTGCCCTGCCCTTGGCCAATCCCTGGCTTGCTGCTTACTCAAAACCAGTCTAGAGGGTAGCACTGCTGATTTGCTTCCTCCTGCCCCTCCCTGCTGAGTTTACAAGGAGGATGAGGATGGGGACAGAACTAGAGTTGGCTTTGCTTGTCATTAGCTCTTGGCGCAACCTACTGTTGGGCGTCTTGCATTCCACCCCATCATTCCCAATAGACACCAGCCATCACTGCATGGGATCAAGGGCAAGGGAACCATATGTGAGGAGACGACGCCTTGAGCCCCTGCACCTGTCTTTTTGGAAATTGTATGACCCCCTCCTCAGGGCTTGGGTTGAGCAGCCCCAGATCCCACACAAAGGGCTATGGCTCAGTGTTTTATGGATCTCTTTGCCTGCAGAAGGTCCCAGGTTCAGCCCCCAATGGCATCTCCAGGTAAGTCTGGGAGAGAACCATGAATGAAGTCCTGGAGAGCTGCTGCCAGTCAGTGCAGGCAATACTGAGCTAGATAGAACACTGGTCTGACTCAAGATAGGACAGACCCCTAAGGCAGAGCAGAGACTCGATTAAGAGAGGAGTGGGAGATATCAAGGGCAGAGCAATCTGAAGTAGCTCCTTCTGTTCCGCAAGCTTAGCGGAAGAGCCCCTGCTTTGCATACAAAAGGTTCCCAGGTCAGGCACCCCCAAACTTAGCCCTCCAGATGTTTTGGGACTACAACTCCCATCATCCCTAGCTAACAAGACCAGTGGTCAGGGGTGATGGGAATTGTAGTCCCAAAACATCTGGAGGGCCGAGTTTGGGGGTGCCTGTCCTAGCGGCTGTCAAGGCCTTTTACAAACTACAGTTCCCAGGATTCTTTGGAAGAAGCCCTAGCTGTTAGGGCTTTGAAGTTCTTGTGTGGATGTGACCACTATCATCTTCCAGCTCCCTCCCCCTCCTCACAGCTGGCCCCCGGACTGATGTTTTTGGACTACAACTCCCATCCGGAGGGAGGCTAGGCAATGGGAACTGTAGTGCAAAAACACCTGGAGGGCACCATTCCCCCCCCATTTTGCGGGGGTGGAGGAGCGAAGGCTGCTCTCTTCCCTGCCATAATGCCGCTCTTCCTTCACTGGCTGGCACCTCTCGCCCTTGCCAGGCGGCCTCGGGGCTTCCCTCCCCGCTCCTGCTGCTCGATGGGAGGGCGTCTCTCGGCAGCTCCGCCCCCGAGCCGGCTCCCGCTGCAGGGCTGGGCGATGCCGGAGCGGCTGCTCGCGGCTGCTGGGCGCACCTGGCCGGACCAGGTAGGAAGAGGCTGCCGACAGGTGGAGGGACTCGGCGCGGCCGCTGCGTCTCCCCACTGCCAGCTCGGAATCACAGGAGCGGCAGGTAAAACTACCTGGGCGCGTTGGTGGCATGCGGAGCGGGCAGCCAATGACGCGGGGTGGCGGGGGGCAAGGAGCTGAGAGGGGGGTCCCCCTCCCCACCCCTACCCCAGTATGGGGTGCAAAGAGCAGTCCCGGGATGCTTCTGGGGGCATTGGGGCGGGAATAACCTTCCAGTGCCAGGCATGGGGTGGGGGCGGGGGCGGTTGGCATAGGCTGCGGAGGCCTGCTTTGGCGGTGCCATGACGGAGAGAGAGCCTGCCAATCCGCAGCTAGATGGCATTTAATGAGTGCAGGGGCATGGAAGCTGGTAGGAGTCTGTGGGCACCACCGGCATAGGGTGGTGTGAGCAGGGGAGCAGGTGCTTCTGCTCGGTGGGGGAGGAAGGGGTTAATGGAGAGGGGTTACAGCTAGTGGTTATGGGGAGGCAGAGGCAGGCATTTGCCCCATGCCAACCGAGGTACGTAATACAATGGATCTATCTCTCCAGGAGGGGGGCAAGAAGGTTGGAGGAGGAAGTGTTTTGGGGGGAGGCTCTGGCGTTCCATCAGCTTATTGTGTCGGGAGGTTGGTTAGAATTGATTTCCGTTTTGCCCAGATCATGCAGAGAGGGGTTGGGGCGGGGTGGAATTGTCCTGCCACTTAATCTGCATCCTGTGCCCTATATCCGCTACAGTATATCCCCAACAACCTTGGAAGAGGCCTGGTGCGTTACAGAAAGAGGGGGCCCTTTATAATTTAAGGCATTATGATCATCATCACATTGTTGCCATTGAACTACCAGCCGCCCCACAGATTAGCAAAGCAAGCTTTGGCACCTGCAAGATGACTTCAAATGATATTCAGACTTGTCTCACTGCCCTGCCTTCTAGGAAAGGTGGTGGGGAGGGGCTTGGGACCAGCAACCAGGGACCTTGGCATTGTTTTTGTAACAAACTCCCTATACAGTATGTTGGGGGGGAGGGAAGCAGGGAAGGAAGAGCCATGACAATTAAACTAGAATTCAACCAGTTTAATTGATGTAGACCAGGCATCCCCAAACTTCGGTCCTCCAGATGTTTTGGACTACAATTCCCATGATCCCTGACCACTGGTCCTGTTAGCTAGGGATCATGGGAGTTGTAGGCCAAAACATCTGGAGGGCCGCAGTTTGGGGATGCCTGATGTAGACGCACCCTCAGACAGGCATGCTGCAGCCTGGGTGCTTGTCGGCCTTCCTCTGATGCATCCTGTAAGAATAAAGTGCTTGGCATTTGGATATAAGATTATTGTATAGGTGCAGTGCTTTTTTGCTGTGGGGATGCTGGGGTACGCATACCCCTAAACATTTTGTGAATCTTTGTACTTTTGTCCATTTACTGTATTTATTTCCCCCAATCTGAACTATAAAATGGTGATTTTCTTGAGTCAAAATGAGAGTACCCCTAAACATTTTTAAAAGAAAGAAAAGGACTGTATAGGTGTATTATACAGATGCATGCACATTCCCATGTGGGACATAGCTGGCTTTGTCTTTTTTTTTTTTTTTTGGAGCAAGCTTAGTCGAGGAAAGCTTGGGGGGGAAGGTGTTTGTGTGGTTTGTGCGAGTGTGTATCTGTTTTAATTATTAATCTGTTATTTGGTCTCCTGTGTTTCCTGACCTTGTGAGGTTGTTCCCAGCTGTGTGCAGAGTGTTTTTGGCTGGGCCCCTCATAATGCTTGGTTCTGTTAGATGGGGGGGGCGTACGTATATGGGAAAAGGTGCACAATGCCCACTGGCAACTCCACCCCCCTCCGCGCCCACTACAAAGTCCAACATAATGTGTGGAGCAAGGGTATGGGTGGGGCTGGTCTTTTTTTTTTTTTAAGTATTCACCATGGAGTTGTTACAGTGAGTGACACATGTTTAACCTTTCTATTAAAAAAATAGAGATATATAAATAAAAATGTTGGTCCTGTGTACCCTTGACTGAGTAATGTAAAGGTAAAGGGGCCCCTGACCATCAGGTCCAGTCGTGTCCGACTCTGGGGTTGCGGCGCTCATCTCGCTCTATAGGCCGAGGGAGCCAGCGTTTGTCCGCAGACAGCTTCCGGGCCATGTGGCCAGCATGACAAAGCTGCTTCTGGCGAACCAGAGCAGCACACGGAAACGCCGTTTACCTTCCCGCCGGAGCGGTCCCTATTTATCTACTTGCACTTTGATGTGCTTTCGAACTGCTAGGTGGGCAGGAGCTGGGACCGAGCAACAGGAGCTCACCCCATTGCAGGGATTCGAACCACCGACCTTCTGATCAGCAAGCCCTAGACTCTGTGGTTTAACCCACAGCGCCACCTGGGTCTGAGTACCCCTGAATAAAAGTACTAGGGCTTGGAAGGAAGATACTGGGGATGAGGACTGCTGGAGGTGCCTGGCTTCAGAGGACACTGCAACTGCCCCCCACCCCACAACAGTGGCAACCAAGCCCATTGATATAGCAATGGGTAACCATAGAGTTAAATATTGTTTCCAGTTACTGTGGGTTGCAGCCAAGCCTCCGCCCTTCAGCTTATTCTTGAGGTTACTTTCATTTCCTTGCGCGGGAGAGCCTGTTCACCAACGAGCATCCTCTGGTTCTGGGCCTGCAGAGTGAGTAACTTTCTCTTATCTGCCTATATAAAATGTAAGATTGTCGCCTCACCCAGCAGTTTGCACCGCTGCTGATAGGTAGTTTTGTGTGGCCGCCACGTCTGGCGATGTAAGATGGGGGGCAGAGGTGCTTCATACAGCAGTTTAGCAAGCCACTCTGTGGAGCCCTTTCTCCTCCTGAAACGGTCCTGCAAGCGTGTTTAACGAAGAAGTACAAGGGCTTGCTAACTCACTGTGGGAAGCACCTCATCCCTCCTTTAAAAAGAGCTTGTGGGTATACTGTAAACAAAGTAAAACCTTACCAGGATTGATATAAAAACATGCAGTAACAAATGATTACCGTATTTTTCCGTGTATAAGACTATATTCCGCTCCTATTTTTTCAAGTTTAAAATGGGGGGGGGGTCATCTTATACATGGATAGTGCATATGGGGGATTTCTTTATTTGGAGTCCCAAAAAATAGGAAAAATAATGTAAATAGGAAAGATAAGGGAAAAAATTAGGTAAATAGATTTGAATGAGATACGCAGCAATAAAAAGATATAAATTAAGCAACAGCAGAAAGGAGGAAAGTCGAGGGAAATGTAAATTGAATTTGTAAAAAAATTGTTTTCCTAGTCTAAAATATTCGAAAAATATTTTTTTTGATTTTTTTTTAAGGGCTTGGGGTGAGCTGTGGGGGGACGGATGGGGAAGATGTAATGGGTTTGATTAGGAATGAGGGAAAGATGGTTGGAGAGTGAATCGCGCAGGCTCAGCAACCTCTAGTATTGTTAGAACTTAGCAACAGAGTTGGAAAATTCAGCAGAGCTGGAAACAAGCACCATCTCCAATGGGCCAAAGCCTGCTAGAGCAGTCCTGACAAAAATGCCTCCCTTCCAGGACAAATAGGATAGTTTGTGTTGTTGTTGTTGTTGTTTGTTTGTTTGTTTGTTTGTTTGTTTATTAGAACCACAACCTATGCACACCCTCTTCCCTCATTTGGCTGCTGCAACAAACTACCAGCATAAAATAAAACCAAACAGGTCTGCACCATCCATTTTAGCCTTCCAAATATTGGTGGACTCTTAATTCCTATCAGCCCCAAGCGGCATGGCCAGTGGTCAGGGATGGCAGGAGCTATAGTCCAACCAATGTATGGGAGGGTTGCAGTTGCCTCATCCTGGGTCAAAGCCCGAAACAGCATTCATTATATAAAAGAGAGAGAGAGAGTACAGAACATCATACATCGGAGGGGATAGGATTAAATGACCCTTTTTGTCCCACCTCGGCGTCCATTTTTCTTGGGAACGTATTGGTGGGGAAAGGGTTAACCTCTCTCTACACACCCCAGTCCTGATTTCCTGCTGCCCACCTCACTGCTTATTGGTGCCTGTGTGTTGCATTAAAAAAATAAAAAAATAAAAGAATGACAACATTTCAAACCCCCAAACAAACATAAATAACTCCTCCTCCCCTTACAAGGGACACGGGTGGCCCTGTAGGTTAAACCACAGAGCCTAGAGCTTGCCGACGATTGGCGGTTCGAATCCCCGCGACGGGGTGAGCTCCCGTTGCTTGGTCTCTGCTCCTGCCACCCTAGCAGTTCGAAAGCACGTCAAAGCGCCAACCTAGCGGTTCGAAAGCACAAAGTGCAAGTAGATAAATAGGTACTGCTCTGGCGGGAAGGTAAACGGCGTTTCTGTGCGCTGCTCTGGTTCGCCAGAAGCGGCTTAGTCATGCTGGCCACATGACCTGGAAGCTGTACGCCGGCTCCCTCGGCCAGTAAAGCGAGATGAGCGCCGCAACCCCAGAGTCGTCCGTGGTCCCTTTACCTTTACCTTTACCCCTTACAAGAATAAAGTGTACCAGATACAGTACACCCTGCCACAGTTGGACCTTCATTGCCGGCATTTCTACATCTGAATCATTTTCTGCATGTCATAAAGACGTATCATCGTTCAAAAAAATCATTTTCTGCTCGCTGCCTGTTCAGTGCTTTTGACTGTTTAGTCAGCTTTTCCATTGTCCAAACTTTCTGTCTCCAAATGGATAACTGCAAAATTATCCAAACCCTCCCAATTTTGAGCAATCAGTTGGGGAGTAGTAGCCAGTTGCTGAAAAGAGAAAATGGAAAAGAAAAAGTAGACACTTTAAATGTAATCAGGCATTTAATGGGGTCATTTGGTTTGGCCCTTTGCTCAGTGTGGGATGGAAGAAGTATGAAGCAAGGCTTCTCCCGATGACCTATTAATCATGCACTCATCCTGAGTTGCTTGCACTAAGTGAACAGGGATGTTAGATCATTTATCCAGTCCTGCGTGTTTTTATTATTCTTATTATTTTCATTTATATACCACTTACTATCTAAAACAGTGGGTGGTGGGATTACTTAGACCATGGGTAGGCAAACTAAGGCCCAGGGGCCGGATCCAGCCCAATCACCTTCTAAATCTGGCCTGTGGACGGTCCAGGAAATCAGCATGTTTTTACATGAGTTGAATGTGTGCTTTTATTTAAAACTAGCTGGCCCTGCACGCGTTGCTGTGTGTTAGTCTGTCAAATGGAGGGTAATAGGCCCCCTTCAGATCCCCCTGAGCCTCAGAGTTCCCCTTTTTTACAGGATCTCGTGGCGGAGGCACAGTTTTTGGGTGTGGCGCGTTGTTGTGGGTAATCCCTGTGACTGCCCCCACGTGTCCCGATCCATGATCTATTCTGTTTGTCCCCCCCCCCTCCGTGACCGGCGTATCTCATGACGTTTTGAAGGATGGTATATATTTTTGTCTTCTAGTTATTTGGTGGGGGATTTTGGGGGGGTAGTGGTGCAAAATTTTAAAGTAAAAACCCCTTGCCGTGTCCCCAAGTGTGTTGCTGTGGGTTATCCCCCCCCCCCGGGCCTAGTGGGGGCCTGGCAGGGGCCTACATAAAACAAAGGCTGTGCTGCGACCTGTGATCCGGGAGCTCACCCTCTCCCCCCCCCCCCCGGGCCTAGTGAGGGCCTAGCAGCCTGGCAGGAGCCTAGGGGTCTGATAATGGCCGCCTTGGTGGTTTCAGTTGCTTGGTTGATATCATTATTTGGTTAGTGGGTGTGGTGTAGATTTCACAGGAAGGGGGTGTACTGTGGGAGGAATTCCACTTGAGGGCACTGTTTTACTTTGTGGAAAAGCAGGTTTACGGAGAAAAGTGGAACACACACTTTCACGATTTTTACATATATATATACACACACACACACACACACACACACACACACACACACATATATATATATATATATATATATATATATATATATATATATATATATATATATGCATCTTTGGGTTATTTGTGAGGCATAGGAATTCGTTCATTTTTTCTTCAAAATATTGTCCGTCCGCCCCCCAAGGTCTGAGGGACAGTAGACCGGCCCCCTGCTGAAAAAGTTTGCTGACCCCTGACCTAGACTAAAAGGAAGGGGGAAGCAAGGGGTGCTGGAGGTGTAAAAGACTATCAGACTTTGAAAAGCTGGTAATGCTGAATGAACTTCATCCATATATATATATATATATATATATATATATATATATATATATATATATATATTTGCATTAATCAAACCACATAGTTTTAATTGGATTTGGAATAAATGTGCCTTTGATTGTTCCCGTTTTGAATTTTATCGTGTTGTTATCTTCCTTAGCAGGTTCTGCAAACTGATGCTCTAAATGACACTTTCTTTAAGGTAGGGCAGAGGGCACTGGGGAGGAGATTATGTAACTAAGGGGGCAGTGGAAAAGGTTTAGGAACCACTGATCTGAAAGATATTGAAGCTGTTTACAATAGATGAATACAGAAGTGTGTACTGTATATCTACTGAGGCGACTCATTCCATTTTGCCACCTGAGGCGAAAGGGAAAGGTGCTGCCCTGCACACTGTATGCCCCCTTCCGCCACCAAAGCCTCCCTTACCAGGCTCTCTGGAAAGTTGTGTGAGGCCTCTTTGCAATCTTGCAGGGCTCTTGTGAGAGTCTCGCAAGATCTTGGAAGTGCACCAGAGGGACGCACCCACAGAGGTGCCCCTTGGATTCCACTGCCTGAGGTGGCTGCCTCAGTCTGCCTCATGGACAGGACAGGCCTGATATATAAGTACAGGTATGTGCATACGCAAAATAAGAAATAAGCACAGTAACACCATGTCAAAATACGGTACATAGGCTGTATCCATATCCATAAACATAAAATACCCGGAAGAAAATATAACCCGAAAATATCCATAAATATAAAAGACCCGGAAACTACAACTAATCCAGAATGCAGCAGCTAGACTGGTGACTGGGAGCAACCGCCAAGAACACATAGCACCAGTCTTGAAAGACCTACATTGGCTCCCAGTACGTTTCCGAGCACAATTCGAAGTGTTGGTGCTAACCTTTAAAGCCCTAAACGGCCTCAGTCCAGTATACCTGAAGGAGTGTCTCCACCCCCATCATTCTGCCCGGACACTGAAGCTTTTAATATTTAATAGATTATTGTTTTTGTAATACTTCTGTTGGAAGCCGCCCAATAATAATAATAAGGAGACTGCCTTGTATCATTTACCAACATGTGGCTAAGAAATAAAGTTTTAAAAACAAGAGCAAAAAAGAAATTAATCATGGAAGAAACAGAAATATTTGTCCTGAAAGAAATCCCACCCAGACTGGTTCATAAAAGGAAAAAATACCTATTTCTAGCAAAACCATTAAAGGCGAAAAGGATACCCTTCAAGTGGGAATACCCACAAGGAATAGCGTTCTCTTTCAAAGGAAGATGGAGAAGATTCGACACACCAGAGGCGGCAGACAGATTTTATAGAACATACGCACAAGAACTGGGAGGGGATAAATCAAGGATAGCTAGAGATCAGACCCGGGGAAAAGAAGAAGAACTAGAAAATTCCAGTAGAGAAGAGCTGGAGGCGGCCGGGGAAGAAGAAGTGGAGGAAGAAGATGGGGAAGGAGTAGAAGAGGGGCAACTAGAAGAATGATTGAAAATGTAAATATATAGATTATTTTTATTATTGCTGTAAGAAATAATTAAGAGGAAAACTAGGTAACTCACTTGAATATGTAGATATTTAATGATTATCCTTGTTTATGCTTAGTCTAGGCTGATATAAGTAAGAATAACATTAATTGGAAATCTATTTTACTTGTGTTTTTTTATATATATATATATATATATACATATATATATCCAATTTGATAACTAATAAATACAAATATGAGAATAATCTCTTGGAACGTGAACGGCCTAAATAATAAGAAAAAAAGGAATAGGGTGGGGCACATACTAAAAAAACAAAACTGGGATGTGATCTGTCTACAAGAGACGCACATAAATAAAAAACATGTGAGAGTCCTAAAAAATGAGAAATTAGGAATAGAATTCGTTGCGGCCGATGCAAGAAAGAAAAGAGGAATTGTGATGTACATAAAAAGCAAATGGAACCCGGAATTAATTGGGACGGATAATGAGGGAAGAATCCTTATAGTTAAAACAGTAATTGAAGGAGAACAATGGGTCTGGGTGGGTATCTATGCCCCCAATGGGAGTAAGAAAGAATTTTTAAAAAGATTGGAGACCCAGTTAATAAATTATGCGGGGGAAAGACTAATTTTAATGGGAGATATGAATGGAATCGTAGATCCAGAGTTAGACAAAAATGGTTGGAGTAAAGGAAAATCAAGCGGGAAATTACCCCAAAAGTTTATGGACATTACAAGTAATTTACACTTATTAGATGCATGGAGATTTAAGAACCCCATAAAAAGAGAGTACACTCACATTTCGGCACGGCACCAATCGGCGAGCAGAATAGATATGATTTGGATCACTAAAGAATTATCATTAAGAATTCATAAAATAGAACTAGGACCACAGACCCTCTCGGACCACAACCCAGTAACCCTTTCATTAAAAAAAGAATATTCCCAGAAAGGTTGGAGGATGAATGTCCTCATGTTAAATAACAACATTCTTATTAGGGAAGCAAAAAAAACGTTAAAAGAATACTTTGAAATAAATCAAACTGGTGAGGTCGACCCTTTAGTGACTTGGGATGCGAGCAAAGCTGTTATGCGTGGTTTTTTTATATCACAGAATGCAAGAATAAGAAAGGAGAGAGAACAAAAGAAGGAAAAAATTCTCCAGGAAATAAAAAATAAGGAAAAAATGTTACATAAAAAATGTAATAAAACAATTGAGCAAGAAGTCAAACTACTGAGATTAGAGTATGAAAAATTAATCGATTATGAGATCGATCAACGAT
Source organism: Zootoca vivipara (assembly GCF_965207765.1). Lineage (NCBI taxonomy): Eukaryota > Metazoa > Chordata > Lepidosauria > Squamata > Lacertidae > Zootoca > Zootoca vivipara. The sequence goes on from NC_142596.1 coordinate 29,874,479, forward strand.
TACAATATTGGAAATACAAAAATTTTGAATGGGCCAATAAGCCCAGCAAATTGTTAATGTGGCAAATAAAAAAGAGGAAAAATGAAAAAATAATAAATAGAATTGAATCGGAAGGGAAATATTGTTATAAAACAGAAGAGATCATAAAAACCTTTCAGAAATTTTATGAAAAATTATATCAGAAGGAAGATACACCTATGCAACAAATCGATGATTTCCTGGCAAAATATCATTTACCAAAAATACCAACGGAAAAAATATTCTTGTTAAACAAAGAAATAACATCCCTAGAAATAACAGAAACAATTAAGAACATGAGAAAAGGGAAAGCCCCAGGTCCAGATGGGCTTCCAATTGAATTTTACAGAGAATTACAAGATGAGGTTGTAATACCTCTTAAAGATTTAATGAATTTAATCTTACAAAAAGGAAACACACCCCAATCATGGACGGAAGCCCAAATAATTTTAATACCTAAACCCCAAACGAATTTAGATAAACCAGGCAATTTTAGACCGATCTCGCTGTTAAATAGCGATTACAAGATCTTCGCAAAAATAATGGCCAAAAGATTAAGCAACATACTGGAAGATATAATACACAAAGACCAAGCGGGATTCATAAAAGGGAGGTACGCTAAAGATAACATAAGGACCATTGTAAACATATTGGAATGTTTAGAGAGCCGCAGAGACAAACAAACAGCGCTCCTTGCCATCGATGCAGAGAAGGCCTTCGATAGGGTCTCGTGGCCTTTTATGATGAAAATTATGGAAAAATTAGAATTAGGGGACAAAATGGAAAACGCAATCAAATCAATTTACAAAACACAGGGAGCAAAAATATTAATAAATGGGAAAGTATCGAATAAAATAAATATTACGAGAGGCACCAGACAAGGGTGCCCCTTGTCCCCAACACTCTTTATAATTACTTTGGAAATTTTATTAAAAAATATTAGGGAGGAAGAAAAAATTAAAGGGATAATTGTTGGTAAGAAAAAATTTAAAACAAAGGCTTTCGCGGATGATATTATTATTACCACGGAGGACCCTATCGAGGGCATTCCAAAAGCATTGGAAAAGATAAATGAATATGGAAATATAGCTGGCCTGAAAATTAATTATGAGAAGTCGCACATGTTAGTAAAGAACCTGGAAGAAGCAGAAAAAACAATATTGCAGGAAAAAACGGGATTGAAAATAGTAAAAAGGATAAAATATTTGGGCATTCAAACTACCGTTAAGGGGATTGATTTGATTCAAGAAAATTACAAGGAAACCTGGAAAAAAATCAAGGCAAATTTTGTAAATTGGGACAAACTGAAACTATCCTTACTGGGAAGGATATCATTAGTGAAGATGTGTGTAGCCCCAAGGATGATCCACCTATTTCAAAACCTGCCAATATTGGGCAAAGAAAATATATTTAAAGAGTGGAAGAGAGACCTAACCAAATTCATCTGGAACGGAAAAAGACCAAGAGTTAAATATAAAATCATGATAGACAGTATGCGCAGAGGGGGATATGGAATGCCTGACCTTGAAGCATACCATGATGCGGCGGCATTATGTTGGCTTAAAGATTGGATAACACTGAGGGATACCGATCTATTGGATCTGGAAGGTTTGGGACTGGCCTCCGGGTGGCACCACTATTTGATGAGGGAGAAAATTGAAAAAAGGAGCAGTTTCCGGCTTAATATTATTAGGAAGTCATTATATCTTGTATGGCAAAAATATAAAAGATATTTTGAGCCAAAAACACCTTGGTGGCTCTCTCCCCTTGAAATAGTGGCAGTAAGGAGAAAAAACATGGAGACAAATTGGCCTACATATAGACAATTAATAGAAAATAAAGAGGGAACCTGGCAGTTAAAGGATTATGAAGAAGTAAAGGGACTCTTTACTACCTGGTTGCAATATTTTCAAGTAAACCAAAGATTACAAATTGACAAACAAATTGGCTTTGATAAAGAAACATCCAAATTAGAAGAGATTTTATTGATAAACAAGGACAAATTTATTAAAAATTTATACCAAATTATATTGAAATGGAAAACGGAGGAGGAATTAACAAAGGAATATATGATTAAATGGTCACAAGATTTGGGGAAACCAATAACAATGATAGAATGGGAAAGATTATGGAAAAGGGACCTAAATTTTTCACCATGCTATGATATTAAGGAAAACCTAATGAAGATGCAAAATAGGTGGTATCTAACACCAGGAAAATTGGCCAAGATTTATTCAGGCTTAACTAATAATTGTTGGAGATGCAACCAGGAAGTAGGAACCCACATACATATGTGGTGGCATTGCAAACAAATTAAAAAGTTCTGGGAAACAATTTATAATGAAATAAAGAAAATGATGAGATACCCAATTAAGAAATGTCCCAAATTATTTCTTTTAGGAATGATGCCGGAAGAAGTTAAACCTAGAGACAGATGCTGTCTAAGTTATGCGGTAGCTGCCGCAAGGACACTAATAGCAAAAAATTGGAAGGCTGCTCACGTCCCAACAAAAGAGGAATGGCAAGAGAAATTATTCAATTATTACAATCTGGCTAAAAAGTATGAGGAAATTAAAGGTACTAAGAAGGAAGAAAGTGAAAGTAATTGGAAAGTGTTTACAGATTATATAAGCACTAAAGTAGCGAATACGAGCCTTATCTCCGCCAAATAAGGTTCAGCCATATATACGACCATATATTAGATGCTGTGTGGAAAGAGAGGATGGAATAAATGATAGTTAATAATTGGAGGCATGTTATGATTACATGGAATTAATACAAGTTAAAGTAAGATATGCAGAGTATTATTATCTTAGAATAATAAAAGGAAAAGTTCAGATTAGGTTGTGAAGTCAAGGGGAATGGGAAGCAGAGAGGGAGGGGGGAGGGAAGTAATACTTCGTGTAATGAAACAAGATAATTGTAATATCTGTTTTTATGGTGATGATTTATTTTAATTGTGATGAATGTTCTGTTATGTAATAAAGTTTATTTTAATAATAATAATAATAATAATAATAATTATAAAATAGATAAAACCAAAGAGCATATTGTGTGTGTGTGTATGCACACCAAATAAGTAGAACAACACCATATCAAAATACATGCACTGCACCATAATAGTTATAATAACAATTTTATTATTTATACCCCGCAACTCTGGCTGGGTTGCCCCAGCCACTCATGGATATGTATCCATATCCATAAACATGAAACAGATACGTAAGCCACTCACACTCAGCAATATGACAATGCAATGCCAAGCATACAGAAATAAGATCCACTCCTAATTTGATGGATTCATGCCCCGTCTCCTCTGGGACATCCAATACTCCTCTCTCCTCTCTGACCTGAGAGGGGCCAGAGGCATACCCTTCAACTCCCGGTAAGGAAAATCCAGGATCAGCAGCGGTGCGGCACGGCACCGGAAGTCGCTTCTATGCATGTCAGCGTAGAAGCGACTTCCGGTGCCGCTCTGCCCGATTTCCGGTGCCCAGACATGGGCAGAGCAGCACCCGAAATCGGTTCTGTGCATGTCCAGACATGCGCAGAAGGAGCCTCCCTGGCAGGTAGGAAATCCGGGGGATTTACGGGAATTTTCTCTATTCGGGATAACAACGGGAAACGGGTTTAAATACAGGGGTTTTCCGCGAAAAATGGGAGACTTGGCAGCTATGGCCAGAGGTGTATCTGGAGAGTAGAGAACGACTTCCATCCACTTGCTGCCTGGTACTGCACCATCTCAACACTAGATAAAGCAACAGTCAGCGCTGGTAGCAGACACAAACATCAAGCTCACACTCAAGGTAGCTGTAAAGGTCACCATAGATTCAAATTGTTGCTGCCAGCCAGCTGCTAGGCTCTCCTTCTCCCCCCAGCGCCTTAGCCTGCTCATCTCGTGCTCCACTGGGGTCTTGTAGGCGAGCATTTCGTGCTAGGGCTGCCCACCCTCAGCTGAGAGCCACAGGATGAGACCTTTTGACCCATGCCCTTGCCAGGCACAAGATTTTGATACAGCAACAGCAGCAGCAGCAGAAGCAGCAGAAGCAGCAGAAGCAGCAGCAACAACAACAACAACAATTTATTTATAGCTTGCTCATCTGGCTGGGTTTCCCCAGCCACTCTAGGCAGCTTCCAACAAAAGATTAAAAATACATTAAAACATCAGTCATTAAAAACTTCCCTAAACAGGGCTGCCTTCAGATGTCCTCTAAAAGTCTGGTAGTTGTTTTTCTCTTTGACATCTGGTGGGAGGGCGTTCCACAGGGCAGGAGCCACTACCGAAAAGGCCCTCTGCCTGGTTCCCTGTAACTTCGCTTCTCGCAGCGAGGGAACCACCAGAAGGCCCTCGGCGCTGGACCTCAGTGTCCAGGTTGAACGATGGTGTGTGTGTGTGTGTGTGTGTGTGTGTGTGTGTGTGTGTGTGTGTGTGGAGACACTACTTCAATACCTGGGAAGGTGGGAAAGAGGGGATAAAAAGCACAGTCTTCTGTCAGGAAACCAGTTGAGAGTATAAGAAGTTCCCTACAGGTGGATCAGGCCAGTGGCCCATGTAGTCCAGCATCCTGTTCTCACAGGGGCAAACCAATTGCCTCTTGTGGGAATCCTGCAGGCAGGGCCTGAGCACAAAAGCACTCTCAACTGCTAGGGTTTCCAGCAGAAGCATTCCCTGCCTCTGACAGTGTAGGCAGAGCGTAACCATCATGGCTAGTGGACATCGAAAGCTCTCTCCACCATGAATTTGTCTAACCCCCAATCCCCTGCCCTCTGTGCATCTTCCCGTTGTTTGTTTGTTTGCCCCACATTTTCCTGGCACTTTCCAAACCACAAAAAGTCAGATTCTTTGTTCTTAAAGTGGGTGGCTTGCAGTAAGAGCACTTTGATCCACTTTAACTCTGCAAACCTCTAAAATAAAACCAGCCTTCTAATATCTTTATCCCAGTTGGTGTGTCTTGGATGTGAACTGATTTTATTCATGCGCTGTCTTTTTTTTAATGTATATAATTGCTTTTTAAAGTTGCTTTGATAGATGTAGCTGTTTTATATTTTCTGTTATATTATAAATAGCTTTGGGAGGTCTCCTGGGTAGTGATTCATGCATTAAATTAATAATAATAAGAACAACCACCACCCTAAAACTATGGTTTGTGCTATAGACCTGCAGACCTATAGATCTTCACACAGCAGGAAGCCTCTCTCTTAATGATTGATTGATTGATTGCATTTATAACCCACACTTTTCTCCAAGGAGCTCAATGTGCCGCACGTGGTTCTTTCCCTCCTGAATTAGTCCCCACAACAACCTTGTGAGGTAGGCTAGGCTGAGAGGCAGTGACTGGCCCAAAGTCACCCAGTGAGCTTCATGGTTGAGTGGCGATTGGAACCCTGGTCTCCAAGCTCCTAGTCTGACACACTACCCACTCCGCATTGCAACCTTTAGGAGATTCTGTCCATCCTTGGTACAAAAAGTTCCAGGGCTGCATCAGAGGAAGGAATGTCTCCTTCTTCTCCTCTGAGAATATGAAAGCCCGTCACTGATACGAGCAAACGGGTCCCTTGTAAGGGCAGACAGCACAAAAGGGGGAGGTGTACATGCAGAGTTTTGCTATGAGCAAAGCTGGAAATTGCCTAAAATAAACCTCCGGCTACACCAAGAGGACCATCGGGATTTCCTTCCACTTCTCCTCTCTCTCTCCTTTTGAGGGACCTTCTGCTCTGATCAGTACTAGAAGCAAAGCTGAATAATTCCTGGCTGGCTTTCATCTTTCAAGAGGAGAAGGGACTGTTCCTTCTCTGTCCCTTCAAGCCTCTGCTGCAAGGTGAGATCTCTTTGCACTAAGGATGGCCTAACAAGGCCGGCTCTTTCGTTGGGCAAAGTGAGGCAAACGGCTCAAACGGCAGATGCTGGGAGGTGGGAGGCAGGATGGCAGAGAGCAACAGCGAAGTGTTGGAGGGCGGGATGGTGCACCCCCTACACTCAGTCGACGATGCAGCCTCATCCCCAGGGTTGAAGCAAGATGCAGACACGAGTATGGTCAGCTCCTCGGCATGAGCATATACAGGAGTTTATCCAGGAAGGGGGGGGGGAGTAAATACTCCAAACCAAGAAGCAAACTTAACTAGCATGGTAGATTATGGTTTGGGAGAGGGGCTGTCCCTCTTGTCCGTCTGTCCTGGGACCATCCCCTCCAATCCATTCCGTTGTCAGGCTATTCCAAACTTTCCATCCATCATCCTCCCTTCCTCCCCATCCTTCCCTTCCCTGTTTTTGTTCAGCTTAGCAGCTGGCCAGAAAGGAACTTATATAGGTAACTCTAGAAGGTGCCTTTTTTTCCTGGCTGTGTTATTTGCTTCTAATTTTCTTGCTACCATTGCATTTACAGCATCCACTTGTTTCATTGCAAAACGTGGTATTCTAAGGCTGGGAACATTTGCTCTTGTGCATTTCTTGGGTTGTTCTAGTTGTTGAGGTGTGCAGTGACTTGAATACCAGAATAGAAAAGATTGGGGGGGGGGGGAATGGATGGGATTCCCGCCCCCCCCCGACCAACTTTATCCACTGGTGCAGATGGCAAGTGGCAATATTTTTTTATTTTTTTAAAAAATTAAATATGTATCAACCACACTTGCATAGAAAATAACATAAGGTGGTCGACAACTTAAAAAGAAACCCCCAGTAAAAACTATTTTTAAAATGTAAAATGTGGCAAGGAATCTATTAAGAACACAAGAAGAGCTTGCTGGATCAGGCCAGTGGCCCATCTAGTCTAGTCTAGCATAATGGCCAGCCAGATGCCCCAGGGGGAAGTCTATAAACAGGAACTGAGCACAACAGCAGTCTCTCCACTTGTGATTCCAAGCAAATGGTTTTCAGTGGCTGAACACAGTCCTCATGGTTGAAGGGAGAGTGCTCTTGTGCTCAGATTCTGATGGCGGGAATACAAGCCACTGTGAGACCAGGATGCTGGACTTGAAGGGCCTCCTTTAGTCTGATCCAGCAAACCCTTCTTACTTTTTAAATTATAGACAGTATCTAAACAATGGAACGAAATGATTTTTAATCATGCGATGGCTGTGACTTGCATTGCATTCAGGATTGACAAAAGGAAGTGTTTTCCACAATTCATTATTGACTTCTGTGTAATAATAATAATAATAATAATAATAATAATATATTATTTATACCCCGCCCATCTGGCTGGGTTTCCCCAGCCACTCTGGGCGGCTTCCAACCGAATATTAAAAACAGTACAGCATCAAACATTAAAAACTTCCCTAAACAGGGCCGCTTTCAGTTGTCTTCTAAAAGTAAAATAGTTACTTATTGCCTTGACATTTGCTGGGAGGGCGTTCCACAGGGCGGGTTCCACTACTGAGAAGGCCCTCTGTCTGGTTCCCTGCAACTTGGCTACTTGCAACGAGGGAACCGCCAGAAGGCCCTCGGTGCTGGATCTCAGTGTCGGGGCTGAATGGTGGGGGTGGAGATGCCCCTTCAGGTATACAGGACCGAGGCCGTTTAGGGAAAAAGTGGTGTCCTTTTGTGTGTAAAAGGGTTAGTTTAGGCGAGGGTGAAAAGGTGCTCTCCCCACCCCTTAGACCTTTAAATACCAGGTGCTGGGGACAAAGCATGGCCATATCCTTCATGTTCTCCCTGTGAACATCCTGTAGGCATCAGTCCTGTCTGCTTGCTGTTAGAAGATGGACCACTCCAGGAAAACAATCCAGATGTTCCCAGAATCTATATTGGCTTGTGCACTCCTGCTGCAGCTGAGCAAATCACAGCCTTCAAATTGTGCATCCTTCCCAGGAGACACTGCTCTGTGCTCTGACATGTGCCAAAAAAACAAACAAACAACTGGAGCAGAGTTTCCTTGTTCCCCACACTAGTAATTAGCTAATGCAGCACCATGGAGATGCCACAGAGTGTTATTCCCAGAGGGCAGAAACTCTGTCACCCCGCCCTCTCCACTCCTCCTTGCAGAAAATGTGAGTGTTGCTGAATATTTCTGTTTTGAGAGGCGCAGAAGGAGTAACATGCGATGATGACAATGCCCAGGGAATTCCTGCTCCCTTAAATAGAAATCACAGTTTTTAAACGGGGTAGGGACTTGGCCAGATGGCATGCAAAGCAGCGACAGAGGCGAGAAGGGCTTCAAATGCCTGCAGACGGCAACAGATCAGTTACCCAGCATCAAGAAAGTCCTTCACTCAGTGCATTGTTAAACTATGGAACTCCCTCCCACAGGAGGCAGTGATGGCCACCAACTTGGATGGCTTTAAAAGAGGTTTAGTGGAGGAGAGGGCTATTGAAGGCTACTAGTCATGATGGCTGTGCTCTGCCTCCATAGTTGGCAGAAATGCTTCTGAATACCAGTTGTTGGAAACAGCAGGCGGGGAGAGTTGCTCTTGTGCTTGAATTCTGCTTGCAGGAATACAAGGATCTGGTTGGTCACTGTGAAACCAGGATGCTGGACTAGATGGGCCTCCTTTGGTCTGATCCAGCAGACTCTTCTTACTTTTTAAATTATAGACAGTATCTAAACAATGGAACGAGATGATTTTAAACTATGCGATGGCTGTGACTTGCATTGCATTTAGGACAGACAAAAGGAAGTGTTTTTCATAATGCATTATTGACTTCTGTGCAAGAAATAGTGGTGTGTTGTTTTGTGTAAACTGCAGGAGTGGAGAGTTGCTCTTGTGGTTGGATTCTGCTTGCAGGAAAATAGGCATGTGGTTGGTCACTGTGAGAACAGGATGCTGGACTAGAGGGGCCATTGGCCACAACCAGCAGGCTCTTCTTATGTAAGGGGAACTGCTGACAAGTAGGTCAGGACTCCCCCTTGCAACCAAGGTGTTATTTGTTTGTAGACACAGAAATGTAAAAGCTCAGAATACTTTGCACATTCCAAGAAAATGTATACCTCTGGCTTGAGGTCTCAGTGGTGTTAGGCCCCTAGATTTTCCATAGTCTGGTCACCTGCTCTTTACCCATGTAAGGGGGTGTTGTTTCAGGAGAATCTCAAAAGAGTGTTGCTGGATCGGACCAGCATCCTTTCTTCATGTCAACCAACCAGATGTCCGAATAGGAAGAAGCCCACAGTTAGCAGTGAGTGCAATGGCAGCGCCCTCACTGCTTGTGATTCCAAATCCCAATCTCTGAGGGACATCTGTCCTATGATATTAGAGGCAGTAGTACACAGCCATCATAGCAAGTAGCCATTGAGAATAACCTCCATGAATTTGCCATTTAAAGCCACCCAAGTAGGTAGCGATCACTGCAACTTCTGGTAGTGAATTTCATAGTTTATTAACTTTTCTTCTCCCCACCCCCCACCCTCTGCAGCAAGGGGACTTGCTAAAATTTACGGTACCTCTATTTTTATTTGTGAACTGCCTTGGGATCTGTTGAGGATCCATCCATCATTGATACAGATGAAAATAGGCATGTGAAGACATATAGAAATGATCAGCAGTTTTAGGATTTATCTGCTGGCCTTTATGATACAATGGCCCAATCAAAGAAAGTAAGTAATATTAGAGTCCCATAGAAATTAATAGGGCATAAATTGGGTGCAAATTAGGACCCGGAGCCCTTGAGACTACTACCTGTTGCAACTAAGCAGGACTGGGTCTCATCAGTGCCTGGATGGGAGGGTACTGAAGAACCACTTTTACGCTGCCTTGGAGTCCATGACAGAAGAAAGGGAGGATAATACATGTAATAATATTTGTTCTATCGATTAGTCTTATTGCACTGCAGGGGGTTGTGTCCATTTCAACCCCACAGTTTTACGATTCTAAATCTAAGTCCTTCCTTAGATCTTCCAGCATTTAGCTTCATTGTTGGACTGTATTGGCTTCCAGTATTATGCGAGGTTTGTGTGGGGAACCTGTTTCTCTCCACTTTCTGCACTTGTTCATAATCTTGCCTATCTCTACCTCGTTTGTCAGTGGCCTCGTCCTTGGTTCCTTTTCTGTTGTCAGCATGGGAACATTGAGTTCTCTACTGGAGGGAGGGAGAATATGCATGTTATTGACTGAAAAAAAGAGGGAGGGAGAAAGAACTTTCCTTTCATACCTGTTTCGGTTTTTAAAAAAAACCTTCCAGGATCGGCATCGCCGACACTCCCTTTTTATTTTTGTAACCATTTTATCGCTGATCCCTACAAAACCTGCTGCTTTTGTCACACAGCCTGCTCTAGCCCCCCCCCCCCCACCCAAGCCAGCCAACTTTGCTCAGGGACAGTAGAGGATACTACAGTGGTACCTTGGTTCTCGAACTTAATCCCTTCCGGAAGTCTGTTCAACTCCCGAAATGGTTCGAAAACCAAGGCGCGGCTTCCGATTAGCTGCAGGAGCTTCCTGCACTCAATCGGAAGCCGTGTCGGACGTTCGGCTTCCGAAAAACATTTGCAAACCGGAACACTCACTTCCAGGTTTGCGGCGTTCAGGAGCCAATTTGTTCAGGAGCCAAGCTGTCCAAGAACCAAGGTACCACTGTATTTGACCACCAGCACTGAAATATTTATTGATTTGGGTTTATATACTGCCCTCCCTCTCAAAGGAGCTTAAGGCAGCAGACACAACAATAAAAAAGCATTTGTTGATTCTTTCCCAAAAATGTATTTTGAGATGTTCAGTAACAGCAGCGTCCCTGGGGCTGATTCCCCCATTGCCACACACCCCTCTCCACATCATTTGATGTGAGTCCCAATGTCATCTGGCCTTAGAAGTAGAGATCCCCTGCAGCACCCCACCCATAATCCCGCTTGCCCTATAATCCATCCATTGCGGGAGAAAATGCTGTCTTTGGCATTTTGTCCACAGCCCTTTTCTGATGATTGAACCTTCCTGAGCAGCTGCAGGACCTTGTCGGATGGCAGCTGGGCAGGCAGAGGAGCCCATTAGCGATATTACATGGGGCTGCAATTCCCAGCGTGATCTGTCAAGACAGCAGTCCCCAGTTCACCCTGGCTGAATGGCAGCAAAGGGCATTTTGCTCGGAGATGAGGATGCCAAGCAGAGAAGCTGGGAATTGGAACAGCAGTATAGTGGCAACTTCAGGAGCGTGGGATCCCTTTACGATAGTCACAGCCACGTCCCTCCTTAGGTTATACAACTTTCCAAGATTATACAATAATCATAAAGTGGGGTGTATTGCAACTATCAATGCAGTTCTCTTGATGTTGCCTTTCAGCTAGATCTACAGTGGTACTTCGGTTTACAATGACGATCCGTTCGAGTGAGCCGGTCGCTCCCCGAGTCCGTCGCTCGCTGAAGGCACGCTTCTGCGTGTGCGCGAAGCGCCAATAGAGCGCTTCTGTGCACGCGCGTGCTGCACAGATCGCTTCTGAGTGTGTGGAACCTGGATGTAAATACTTCCGGGTCTGTGGCAGTCGCTCTCTGAGTTCATCGTAAACAGAGGCGCTCGCAAACCGAGGTTCCACTGATCTATTTCCCATGCACGTATGTGGGCAAATGGTTTGGAGTGTTCCAATATATTCTTTTGGAGAGACTGAAGTTGTGTTTTCCTTGATGTTGCATTTTATGTAACAGAACTGGCACACCTTTCTCTTGAAGCTGAAGCACATTGTGTTGTCAGTGCTCCTAAATACAGTGGTACCTCTGGTTACGAACTTAATTCTTTCTGGAGGTCCGTTCTTAACCTGAAACCGTTCTTAACCTGAGGTACCACTTTAGCTAATGGGGCCTCCTGTTTCCACCGCGCCACCACCGCATGATTTCTGTTCTCATCCTGAGGTAAAGTTCTTAACCCGAGGTACTACTTCCGGGTTAGCGGAGTCTGTAACCCGAAGTGTTTGTAACCTGAGGTACCACTGTACTCAGTTTGGAGCATATGGAACAACTCCTTGGACTTCTTCCTGCGCCTTCTCCAGAGTGACCCTAGGAGCCCATCCTCAGTGGTTGACACACCTCCTTTCACTCTGATTGGCTCCAATGGCCAGAAAGGGTGAGAAGATGTCTTCTCATTGGCTAAGAAGCTCCCCTTTTGTGGTGATTGGGCAGCTTTAGGATGCAGGAGACAGAGATGCTGCTGCAGAAATAGTAACAGATCTTTGACCTACCCCATGTCCCCAGACCACTATGTATGTCGGAATTGGAGGCAGTGTCTCTCTACCATGGCTAAACTCTGGAGGACTGCAGGTTGGGGAAGGCTTTTCTCTATTGCTCAGAGGTTGGGTTGTATCTAATATACTTTAAAAGTAGACCCATTGAAATAAATGGACCCCAGTCAAGCCCATTATTTTCAATGAGTCTCCTCTGAGTAGGACTAGCAACAACCCTCACTGCCGGATGTCAACTAGCCATTATTATTATTATTATTATTATTATTATTATTAATTTGACTTATATACCATCCTTGGTATATAAGACCATCAGAAGATCCCAGGGCAGTGTACATTAAAAACGTATTTTAAGAAGCATTATAATAAAACATAATACAAAACATAATAATAGGCAGCATAATAATAAAACAATCATAATAACAGCCCATCCCCCACACCTTTAACAGACTATAGATTATGTATTGGCTGAAGGCCTGGGTAAAGAGGAGGAATGTTTTTGCTTGGCACCTAGAGACATGCAATGATGGCGACAGGCAAGTCTTTCTGGGGAGAGCATTCCAAACAGTGTAGAAATGATATGAATAAATATATAACCAGGGCAGCCAAGGTGGTCTTGGTCTTAGAGCCCAGTTCACTAAGCTCCTAGTAAGCTTTGGCAAATGCCCATGGTCACCTTGGCATATCCTGTTGCATGCTGGGTAGTTTCAGCACTTGAGAGGTGCCTGGCTTTTTCTAGGTCTGCTAGTGGGCACTTACTACAAATCCTTTGGCAATTTGGCCAGGAATGGGGCATGGAAGAATCACATTTGGCTCTCAGAATTGGCAATCATAGTGCTGGAAGGGAGCCATAGAGTCGTCCTTGTACAACCTTCTGCAATGTAGGATTCACAGCTAAGTCAACATACTTTGTTTTGAGACTCCAGGTAAATAGGCAGTTTGGTATGTATTACGCTCCTGAGATCTTCTATCCCCATGCCTATTCCTAGGTGCTTCTGACCCCCTTTGGCTCTCTGGTAGGGCAGGGCTGCTTCAATGAGACCCAACTGTCTCTGCCGGTTGAGAAAGCCTGTCCCTAGGCTAGCACTGCTGTCCCTCTAGTTCTTCCCGTTGGACCAGCTGGGATTGAGCAGGTAAGCCCAGCTACTGAAGCAACAGTTGTACTGTTTTGCTTAGGTATTATGACGCACACAAAGCCTGGGGTGCCTTCAGGTGAGACAGTCCTTGAGGAATGCGTGATTTGTAAAAAGGAAGTCCCAATTTCAATACCCCAGGGGCATCTCCCATTAACAAGGCTCTCTTTGACTAAGGTTCCCAGAGAGTGGCTGCCAGTTAGGTTATACTGCAATAGATGGCCCCATATAGGGTTGCCAGACTCAATAGAGGACAGGACTTCTGTGCCTTTAATTGCCCTGCTCTCTTTTGAGTCTGGAAACCTTAAAGAGAAACCAGCAGACCCTTTGCTTGGAAATTAAACATAGGGTCTGCTGGTTTCTCTTTAAGGTTTCCAGACTCAAAAGAGAGCAGGGCAATTAAAGGCACAGAAGTCCTGTCCTCTATTGAGTCTGGCAACTCTAGCCCCATAATTACTTTATTATTTGTTTATAAGATTGATTTATCGGTTCCTTTTATACAATACAGATTCTCAAAGACGCTCAATGAAATAAAAGTACAACACATAAAAGCAATTTCAAGCTATAGTTAAGTAATATAGTGAAGGTGTGAGCCATCCCCAATATTTTGTCTGGAAATTTCTATTAATTGTAAATTAAAAGCAATGTGTCCTATCAGTATTGTAACTCAAGGCCAAGAAGCTACAATCTAACCAAATTTCAGGGAAATGATTAGTCGGAAAATAGAAAGCTACCTTTTACTGAGTCCGACCATTGTTCTATCTAGGTCAGTATTGTTTACACTGACTGGCAGCAATGGCTGTCCAGGGATTCAGGCAGGGGACACCCGGAGATGCCACTGGGGATTGAACCCATGACCTTCTGCATGCAAAGCAGATGCTGCCTACCTCTGGGTCATATCCTTTGACCTGAGAGCCATTTCAAAAGTCTGCTCTGAATCAAGATCTGTCAGGCCGTTTCTGCTGACCCCAAAAAAGGGCAATCCCTGTATGAAGAAAGCTCAGAACGAGCCTGCCCTAATCCTAGGAAGCAGCAGGAGTCAGAAGAATTTGAATAGTAGTGTTTATTTATGAACAACAGAAGCAACAACTCCTCATAGCAGCTAGGACTTGCTGTATAGGCCAAACTAAGGCCATGTTCACATGATACATTTAAAGCACTATGATACCACTTTAAACAGTCATGGCTTCTTCCCCCAAATAATTCTGGGAGCTGTAGCTTGTTATGGGTGCTGAGAGTTGTTAGGAGGCCCCTTGTCCCCTCACAGAACTACAGTTCCCAGAGTTTCCTGTGAAGAGGAATCCACCTTGAAGCATAGCTGCCAAGTTTTCCCTTTTCTCGCGAGGAAGCCTATTCAGCATAAGGGAAAATCCCTTAAAAAAAGGGATAACTTGGCAGCTATGCCTTGAAGCCACAATGGGAATTGTGGCTCTGTGGTCTCCTCACCCATCTAAGCACCCTTGACAAACTATAGCTCCCAGAATTCTTTGGGGGGAAACCATGACTGTTTGAAGCGGTATCAAAGTGCTTTAAATATATGGTCTTGATGTGACCTACGTTTCTTATTATTTTCCCAAGGGGCTGTAGAGGGAATCTCACACTCCCAGGGAGGGAAAGTTTCTTTTGCAGACTAGGCCAGCAGGGCACTAACGCCATCCTGATCTCTCCTTACCTGGTTAGATCAGGTAAAAGATATTTTATTTATTTATTCCATTTATACACTATTTCCCCCCCTAAGGAGCTCAAGGTAGTATATACATGGCTCTCCCCCTCTCCCCATTTGATCTACACCACAACCCTGTAAGGTAGGCTTGTCAGAGGCAGCGCCTGGCCCAAGGTCACGCATCTGAGTGAGGATTACGAAGCCTCCTAATACCACATTGGCTAACCATGCTACTAACCATGGCCGCCACATGCAACCATTTGAGGGGACTCCCCTCCCCAAAATTAAATAAGGACCCCATCATCTGTTGCCGTGCTGAATTATCTGTGCCAAACCCAAACGGAAACAGTGGGTTGGCTCTCAGGAAGAGATAACCGATACGCTTGCAATTAATTAGTCTGAAAAGGGTGTGGCAACGGTCAGTGTGTAGAATGTTCTAGAAGTTCAGTTTGGCCTAGGATAACGGCAGGTTTGGTGGTGCGGTGGGGCTGTGGGCATATCTCCCCGCCCTGTGGCATCTCATGCAGGCCCCCCTGGGTTGTGTTGCGCAGAGCCGTGACATGCCCCATCGGGGCTCCTGTTCCTCCCTAGCAGGGATGGTGCTCCACCGGACCCAGAAGCTGAACCTCTTGCGGCTGTTGGTGCTTCTCACTGTGGTGCTGGCAGCCATCAAGTATTTCTTCCGGGACAGGTGAGTATCTTTCAGAGAGGCATTGCTGCCTTGCAAGGTGGGAGTGGCGAGCCTGCGGCCCTCCCAAGATGTTGCTGGACCCCAAACCTCCATCATACCAACATACCAAGGATGGCCAAAGGGTCCCCCTTCCATCCCTGTTGGTCGTCCAGGGTCCCATAAATGGGGCTCTTTTGCAGCCATGGGTGGAAATCCATGTTTGCCTATTGCTCCAGGGCTGTTTCAAGATTGTGGGGTACAGCTGCCTTCCCCAACCCAGTCCCCAAACAGATGTTCTGGACTATAATTCCCATCGGCCAGCACAGTTGCAGGATTTCTTTATTCGTTTAAATACTTACGTGGTGCTGGGGCTTTGTTTATTTTAAAATATTTATAGGCTGCACTTTTCCTAAGAATACAGAGAGGTCGTACAAAACATATGAGATGATAGTAACTTTGATTAAGAGAAGAATTAAAGCATCAGGAAGAGCATAATTAAAAACGCCCATAAAAGATGTAGTTCAAAATGGCCGTGCTGGCTGGGACCCATGGGAGTTGTAGTCCAAAATGGCTGTTTGTCAGGAGCCAGAGTCAGGAGCAGGTCAGCAATAAAACACCCAGTGTCAGAAAAGTTAACTCTTTGTTTGAAGAAACCAAAACAGCTCAGGCCTAGTAATCCCAGCAACTCTTCTCAGTAGGTCTTGCACCAATGAGGCAGTTGCAAGGACTGAAGGCCCCTGCTTTCCCACTGCTCTCTAAGACTCCTTCCCCCAGTCCTTCCCAAGCAAACTGGTGGGAGGGGAACTGGCCACAGCAGGAGGGGGAG
Source organism: Zootoca vivipara (assembly GCF_965207765.1). Lineage (NCBI taxonomy): Eukaryota > Metazoa > Chordata > Lepidosauria > Squamata > Lacertidae > Zootoca > Zootoca vivipara. The sequence goes on from NC_142596.1 coordinate 29,890,878, forward strand.
ACCCCATGGCTTCTTCAGCAGCCTCTCACATCTCTGGCTCCTGGCTCCGCTCCAGCTTCCGCTGAGTGTGGACTACCCTCTTCCCCAGCCTCTCCCTGCTCTCTGCTCCCTGTTGCCTCTTCAGTTTCCGGCACCTCCTCCTCCCACTGCCCCCTCTTCTCCCTCGAACCACTTACCACTGCCATCCCACCACCACCAATTCCCTAGCTCTGAACCTTCTTCCCCTGGGGGTTCCCCCAGATGGTGCCTCCCACCACTCCTCTGCACCTAGCCAGTCCATGACAGCCGTGCTGGTTGGGGCTGATGGGAGTTGTAGTCCAAAACACATGGCGGTCCCGAGGTTGGGGAAGGGCCTGCTCTTGACATTATGGGGAGGAGGGAACTCAGTTCCACATTTGCCTGCAGCTGCACCTTAACCATGTTGGCGGTCTTCCACTCTCTTCCACGCCTGCAGCTTCTCCCTGAATCGATACAAGGGATCCAGCCAGGAGAGCAGCTTTTGGGGCAAGGCCAGCGACCTCAAGCACTCCGCAGAACCTCGGGGCCGGTCCTTGGATGTCCCAGATGTCAAGGTTGTGGCAGCCGCTGCCGCCGCCCCTGCAAGGCAGGATGCCAAGAAAAAGGCCCTCCAGGATTTCAGCTTGATGCAGTTGCGGCTGGTCCATCTGGACCTCAAGGGAGCAGCTCCAAAAGTATCCTACCTGGAGCAGGTGAGGAGGCCCACCTTGAACAGGGCTTGTACACCAGGTGAATCCTGGTGTTGCAGAAATTATTAAATAGAGTGAAAACTGAAATGTGTGTGAAGAGGTCTGAGCAAGTGATGGTTGGAATGTAAAGGTTGTGTTTGCAAGAGAACCATGAAAGAAGGGCAGGATGACAGGTACGCAGGAAGTATTGCTCTAACTAGTACGTAGAAGGAAGTATTGCAATATAGGGACACAACTGCCCTTTTGTTTCCCTTTCCTTCTAAGTGCTTGTGTTGTTTTCATATCTAGTGTGCCACTCGGCACTATTTGCTGTTTGTGTTGTGCCAGCTTTGCAACACCTAAATAAATGGCCTGTTTTGCTGACTTCTGGAGTCTGGGTTTGACTGGCCATCCAGGTATTGTACTCCAATATTTCCCCAACACTGGAAGAGGGGAGGGGAAGGGAGAGAGGGGAATAAAGTTGCCAAATACTTTACTAACCCCTGTCACTGTGCTTGATGCCACATCTTGAGCAGCAGACATGAGGTTTCCTCCAGTGCTGGAAGGCTTTTAAGTGAACTCCCCCCCCCCTTCTTTCCAGAGGAAGCAATTTAAATACAAACCACTTTCTCTGCAGAGGGGAAAATGCTGAAGGTGTGGTCCCACCGTGAACCACCTGTTTGGTGCCGAAAAGACGTCTTCACTGGAGGTTGCTGTAATTTACTGGTCAGCAGTTACACCAACTATGTTTGAACCTAGACAGGTGTCAATCATCTGACATCATTATCATCTCTGGCAATTGACATGGGAGTGGTCCTACCCACTTGTCAAATGTGGCCTGCAGGGAGATTAGGAACTGGCCCATGGCCTGATCCAGTTAGCACCTGTCAAAACTAGAACCTGGGAGACCAGAGTTCAAATCCCCACTCAGTCAGGAAGTTCATTGGATGACCTTGGGCCAGTCACTGCCTCTCAACCTAACCTATCTCATTGGAGGTGTGTGTGGTTGTGTCCTTAACAGAACTGTGCACTTTAGCTGTGTTATCTCTAATTTTATTCATATCACCTGGAAAGATTTTTGACCAGGCACTTATAAATCTTCTAATCAAACCAATAAACCAGTGAGTGACAGCCATGCTGGATGGAGCTGCTGGAAGTCACGCTGGCTGTGGCTGATAGAACTTTTAGCTCAAAACATTTGGAGGGCACCAAGTTGAGGGAAAGCTGCCTTGGATGGTTGCACTCCTGAGCTTAGCAATGGTTCCCACGAACCAGGATTGGGCAGCTGTGGCCCTCCATATGCTGTTGGACTACAACTCCAACTCCCATAATCCCTGAGCCTTGCTGGTTGATGGGAGTGACAGCCCAATAAGATCTGGAGGTCCACAGCTTCCCTGCTTCTGATTTAAGAGAGACCTATTAGTGGATTGAAACCCAGATGGGACCTCCTTTGTTTCTCTCCTCCTGCCTCCTCTCTGGAGCCAATTCTAAGAACAGAAGAAGAGTCCTGGAACTGGATCAGGCCAAAGGGGACCTATCTAATCCTACATTTTGTTCTCACAGAGGTCAACCAGATGCCCCCAAAGGAGGCCCAGAAAGCAGGATCTGACAGCAATAGTGTTTCCCCACCACTCTAGGGTTCCATTTAGCATCCATAAGAAACTAAGAAAAGTCCTGAGTCTGGATCAGTCCCAAAAGGGGGGGGGGCATCTAATCCTGTTCTCACAGTGGCTGGCCAGATGCCCCAAAGGGAAGAAGCCCAGATGAGTCAAACAGCTCTCTCCCCTCCTGTGATTCCCAGCAAGTATCATTCCAAGGCACAATGCCTCTGACAGTGGAGGAGAGAATATATCATTCAGGGTTAGTAGCCAATGATCGCCTCCTCCACAAAATTGTCCAGATTCCTTTTAATGCCATTTGAGGTGGTGGGCCTCAGTGTCAGTTCTGCCAGTCAGTGTGTGCTTTGCCACATTGCAGTTGTACGCGTATGGCAGCTGGATGGTACATCTCATATGTGCTTCCCTTCAGATCTTCCCGCTTTTCTCCAAGCTGGGTGCCAACGGCATCCTGATCGAATACGAAGACATGTTTCCTTTCAAGGGAGACCTCGAGATCCTCAAGTCTCCGTACGCTTACAGGTAAGAGGTCTGCCTCAGTCGCTATTGGCCTGCTGTGTGTGTGTGTGTTTGGTTGGTGCCATACAGTTGTGAGGGCATCCAGGCCAAGACCTGACCCTGTGCACCAGAGAGGTGGCGCTCCTTGGATTTGGGTCTCTATCCCATTTCATTGCCTCATGGCAGAACCGGCTCCATGTGGTTTGACTTATTGGAAGCGGCCTCCATTTCTGCTCTTATCTGCCAGCTCAACAAGGCCTCTGGGATGCTGGCAGCTTGTGGCTGACCGGTGCTCTTGTCTCCTGACAGCGAAGAAGATATCAAGAAAATCCAGGAGTTGGCAGCGCTCAACAAACTGGAGCTGATCCCTTTAGTGCAGACCTTTGGCCACGTAGAGGTATGAGAACCCCCTTCTTCATTTCATTGCTGGTCTTTTGTTGCCTTTCTGGTAGATCTATGACCTGGTCTCTCCCCTCCCCCCACCCTGCCTTTGGTGTCCATGCATACCATGCTGACTGAGGCTAATGGAAGCTGTAGTCCAAAAACAGGGCTGTACTAGCTGGGAATCATGGGAGTTGTAGTCGAAAGCATGCCTATGGTGGCTAGGGCTGATGGAAGCTGTAGTCCAGGGTTTCCCAAACTTGCAGTTTTCAGACTACAATTCCCATCATCCCTGACCACTAGGGATGATGGGAGTTGTAGTCCAACAACAGCTTGGGAAACACTGAGCTAGGAGAAGGCAGACTATTGACAGCTGCTTTTCACCTGTGAGTTTTGTAACCTTAATCAGGGCCGTCTTAACCATATCTGGCGCCCTGGTGCCAAGATCCCTCCAGCGCCCCCTGTGAGTGAGGCGGGCAGGAGGGGCGCGTGGGGAGCTGAGAGGCGCGGAGGAGGCGGCCCCAGGTTCCCGCTCCCTATGCAAAGCGCGAGCCTGGGGCCGCCGCACTGCACCTCTCAGCTGTTCAGGCGGCCCCAGGCCAGCGCTCCCCGTGCGCCTCTGGAGAGCGGCCTGAAGCCGCTCAACAGCAGAGGCGCGTGGAGGCAGACACCAGCATTCAGCGCCCCTTCCACGCCCCTGATGGCCAGGCACCCTGGCGCCTTGCGCCACCCAGCCCAGGCCTAGGGACAGCCCTGACCTTAATGGCGGTGCTGTTTTAAATTGTATTCCCCCCGCCCCTTATTTTCTGCTGCTGCTGCTGCTGCTGCTGCCTCCTGTCCCCTCCAGTAGAGTCTTGCCCTGGTCTTGCTCAGGGAGGGCCGGTCTTTCCTTGGATTATTGCCTGCAAGGAAGAAGGGCGTAACTGTTCAGAGCCATGCAGCCTTCATATCTGGTTAGGCCAGTTCTTGCCCAGGGAGCCGGACTCCAGTTGTGCCGCTGAGCAAACAATGACTACTTGTTCCGATTTGTTAAAGGTGCAGGAACTGGTTTCCTTGACTTGAGCGAGCTGGCAGGGTGGGGTGGATTCTGCACGGAGCAGAATCTTTAATAGCAGTCGGATAGACAAATTAAAGATGCTGAAGGGGTGTTTTCTTTTTGCATGAAGAGAAAATTATGGAGGCAGCTAGGCCTGCTGAATCTCCTGAGTATCAGGTTGTTTTTGCAGGGGTGCACAGAATTGCAGAGAAGGAAGGGATCCCAAGTGCCATCTAGTCCAACCCTCTGCAATGGAAGAATCACAGCTAAATTGGCTGCAGGAAGGGCCATAGGAAAGTGGGAGAACAGCTGCCCAGCATGCAGAAGGTCCCAGGTTCAAACCCCAGCAAGTCTGTGTGGGGCTGGGAATGTCCCCTGCCTGAAACTCTGGAGGGTTGCTGCCAGATGGTGTAGGCAATTCTGAGTTTGATGGACCAAGAGGTCATACTCTTGTTCCTAGATCGGACTTGTACCCCTTGCCAACTTGTGTTACAGTTGCCCCCAGGAGAGCAGCTGCAAGACATTTTCTTAGCACAGAAGCTGCATTTCATTTAGTATTTTCTATTTGCTGGACTGCCATGAAGGACTTCCTGTTAGTATATTTTTGGGAGCAGGCAAATTAAATGGTTCAGTGTGGACTAGTCACTTGCAAAGCTGCAATAAATTGTCTATGCCAGTGGTTCTGAAAAGTGGTGGTGGGATTACCGGGGGGGGGGCACTAAGAGGCATGGGGCAGCAGGGGGGGCTGTTTGTGGGCCTCTCCAAGTGCATTGATCTCTTGTTTACAATTGCCCAGGCTAGAGCAAAACACCTTCTCTGCTTGGTATTTAAAGTTTTATTACTCTTATCGCTTTCAAAGCTACTGTATTTCCTTTCTTCCCACTTACTCATGTTTATGATTCTGAGTTGTCACAAGTCCCAAGACAGCCAAGTATTGGGAATAGCTATTGATTTTCTTATAAATTAGTGAACGTTTGTGTGTGTTTAATAAGTAGCTATATATTAACATTTTATGCTATGCATTTCCTCATGTTTTCATTAGGTAGGAGACATTACAAAAAATTGTGTGCAATGTCTGGTATCACTGGATCGAGTTGATCAGTTTTGTTGAATTAAACAAAGTAGTTTTGATTGGATTTTGAACCAATGTGCAATTAATTGTTACTGTTTTGAATTTTATTTTATTAGTTTTTAATATTGCTTTTAATGCTGTACCCTGCCCTGGGACATTAGGGTAAAGGGTGGGTAATTAATTTGGCAGCAGCAACAACAACAACAACAACAACAACAACAACAACAACAACGTATAAATAAATAAATAAATAAATAAATGTGCGATTTTCCTTAGTGGATCATGCAATCCATTAGTCAGAGTAATGCTTTTATAGGGTAGGGGGCACTGGGGATGAGTTTGCAGAACCATGGGGGCTGCGGCCCAAAAAAGTTTGGGCACCCCGGTCTGTGCTGTTCCCCTAGGTCAGGTATCCCCAAACTGCGCCTTCCAGATGTTTTAGCCTACAACTCCCATGATCCCTAGCTAACGGGACCAGTGGTCAGGGATGATGGGAATTATAGTCCAAAACATCTGGAGGGCCGAAGTTTGGGGATGCCTGCCCTAGGTCTTCCTCTTTCCCCATTCATCCCCCGGTTTCCTCTCCTCCTTTCTCCTGCAGTTCATCTTGAAGCATGACAAATACCGGCACCTCCGGGAGGTGGAGCGCTTCCCCAACAGCTTCAACCCCCACGTCCAGGAAACAATGGCCGTCGTGAAATCTGTGTTGACCCAAGTCCTGAGCAAGCACCCACAGGCCAACTGGGTGCATATTGGGGCAGATGAGGTAAAGGACCCAGATGAAGTGGCGGGGGGGGGGGGCGAGGTTAGACAAGGCGGACAACATCTGGTGCTCAGTGGTAGAGCCCCATCCTGCATGATAAGTACCTAGCTAACTGAAGTCATTCACAAAACAGTTGTTGATAGCACAGGCATCCTGGCATTGGCACCAGAGCCCTTGAGCTCTGCTCCTGCCTCTCGCTTGCCTTTGAACAAAAGGTAGAATTCATATCTGTTGCTCCGCCCGTTTTGACTCTGGCCCTGCCCTCCACTGGCATGTGGCCCTCAGATGGCTATCCAGAAAGGAATCCACATGGGTTCAAATATGCCACCCCCCGACCACTGCTTTAGGAGCAGAGAATGTTGGTGTTCTCCCTGGTGGCACCAGGCTGGAACGGACTACCTGGACAGGTGAAGGCCTTTCCTTCATTGGAGGTTTTTAAACAGGGCTTGGATGGAGATCTGTCAGGGATTCTTTAACAGCAATTCCAGAACAGCAGGGGGTTGGACTAGATGACCCCTGGGGTCCCTTCCGACTCTTATGATTCCATGATTGCTCCCAGCAAATGGCCCCCTTCCTTGCCAGCGTGCCAGGCAGACTCTTGACTTGTGAGCCTGCCAGGTTCCTCCTGGTACCAGCCTTGGCCCTGACATTTGCAACTGGCTCCTCCTGCACCTTCCATGACCACCCGCCCTCCTTTCTCCTTCTGTCCCTCCAGGTCTTCCATCTAGGGGAAGGGATGGACTCCAAGAACTGGATGAGTCGCAATGCTGGCAACATGGGCAAGATGTACCTGAACCACATCCGGGAGGTGGTCAGCTTCATCACTGGCCAGTGGGGTCTGCATACCCTCCTCTGGGATGACATGTTGCGGAAGGTTGACATGGCAGCCATTCAAGGTCCGTGATGCTTTCAGAGTCTTGTCTGGTTACTCCAGACTTCTTTGGGAAAGGAGCAGGATTTTATTTTATTACTTTATTTTAGTTCTAAAGACTTTATTGCGTAACAGCACAGCAAAGTACCAAGTGGTGACTTGCCATTATAGAACTATAATGGATGCTTCGATATTACCTTGGAACAGAAAAATCTTCTATTTAAAACCTACAACTGGATACACAATGGTTTTTTGTGATGATGGTTGTGTCTCTAGTAGTAATCAGCTGAGTTGCCTTTATTTCATTTGTTTATTAGTCATTTGTTTATTAATAAGCCAATAAACTTGGTTTATTAAACCGTGGCTTAACACCACATATGAATCCTGCTCAGCAGCTTAACTATGGTTTGTTTACTGCCAATAAACCTTAGTTTCTTGTTGGACACAAACCTTGGTTTGTTTGAACTGTGGTTTGGCATTATGTGTGAACCATTTAGGCCTTTCTGGACTACAGCTCCTATCAGCTCCAGCCATCATGGCTACTTGTCAAGGATTATGGGAGTTTTGAGTCCTTCAGCATTCCTGCAGTAGAAGTCTGGGCACAAGGGACTAGGCTTAGGAAATTAGGGTTGTGGGTCTGAGGACAGCAGTGAAGAGCAGCAGGATAGAGGGGAGAGAAGGGAGACGGGAAGAGAGAGTGGGCAGAGAGGAGATGTACATGTGTCCTGGGGCCACAAAGCTGTGGAAGAAGGAAGTTCATAAGCTGATGTGAAAGAGCCAGCCAAATCTTTGGCTGCAAGGCTCTAGTCCTTAATGTCTTGTTGCTGGGGTTGTTGAATCTAGGGTGGGAGCAGCAGCACCTCCTCTCCACCTTCTCATTTTGTTTGTCAATTTAAATCTTTTCAGACTCTGGCATTGCCAAACACGCTTCTCCTGTATTATGGTTTTACGCCCCGGACTTTGATACGCAGCAAATAGGTTTGTGGGGGTTATTTGTTCATCTTTTATTAAATACTGTAATCTATATCTTGCCTTTCTGTTAAAAAGGCCCTCTCCCTGCCACAACCTATCTCACTTCAGATGGTTGGGGGCTGGTCTTGGAGGAGACAATCCCTTCAGGTATGGAAAGATTGGCAGAGAATAAAGGGAGTGGAGACACCAGGATGTTTTTGTAGAACATGTACACTTCTTATACATATATATCACATGTGAGAGGCAGTGTGGTGTAGCGGTTAGAGTGTTGGACAAGGACCTGGGAGACCAGGGTTCAAATCCCCACATTGCCATGAAGCTCCCTGAGTGACCTTGGGCCAGTCACCAACTTGCCTCACACGATTGTAAAATGGGGAAGTCTCTACGCCACCGTGAGAGCTCCCAGGAGGAAAAGTGGAATATAAATGTAATGAATAAACCCTTCCCCCCCAAAATAAAAGCCTTTGGCAGCATGATAGCAATAGAACAAAAAACAACTTCCTCAATCAATAGCTCAGCTGGTAGAGCATGAGACTCTTATTCTCAGGCTCTTATTCGACCCCTACATTGGGCAAAGAATTCCTGCATTGTGGGGGGGCTTCAATGAGAAAAAGGACTGCCTTCTCCTCTGTCCTACTACACCTGAGGATTCCTTGGTGGCAGGGGGATCTTTGGGAAGGGGGTGGGGGAGGGGGCAGTATAATATATGTAAGAAATACTGAGTTAAGGATTGGAAAATTATGATAAAGGATATTGCTAAAAAGGTTATAAATTGAAAATCAGAAGGGGGAATGGGGAAGTCTGCAAGATAATGATATGAAAATTGGATGTTTTAAAGTTTGTTTTTTCTTTTTTTCTGTTCTCTTTTTGATTTTTTCCCCTATGTATGTGTTTGGTATTTGCTTAATTATGTTTTAAAAATCCAATAAAAATTAGTATTAAAAAAAAAGACATTTGGAATAGATGACCCTCATGATCCCTTCTAACTCTACAATTCTATGATTTTGTGATCAAGGCTGGGGTGGAGGGAGGTAAGTCTTTCCCTGGCACTGAAAAGACGTTGGCACAGCAGACCTAACCCATCAATGTCCTCTGTGCATCCAGGGCGATCCTTCCTTATCTGTCTTCTACCCTGTCTCCTAGGAAAATACATTGCCAAGTATGCAGAATGTGGCTTCAAGACTATCTGGTTTGCCAGTGCCTTCAAGGGCACGACAGGTCCCGCCCAGGCTTGGACACCCTTAAACAACCACATGCAGAATCACCTGAGGTGGCTGAAGGTCATCCAGTCCATGTCTAAGACGCCCTCCATCCGGTTCCAGGGCATCGTCCTCACCGGGTGGCAAAGGCAAGTCCAGGGAGGGAGCTCTGCCGTGGGGCAAGAGGGACCTCAGGCCCTCCAGGCATCTGTGTCTGGCCCTGTTGACTCTCCCTGGGCCACACCTTGTCTGTAGGACACAGCCTCTCTCTCACCTGTCTTCCTCCACTGGCCCTCCTTGAGTGCTTTTGCTTTGCTGGAATACATCCTTGAACCCTGATAGGTCAACATTCCCAGCACACATTTAAAGCTCAGTTGGTCGAGCATGAGGCTCTTAATCTCAGGGTTGTGGGTTCGAGCCCCACGTTGCATAAAAGATTCCTGCATTGCAGTGGGTTGGACTAGATGACCCTCGTGGTCCCTTCCAGTTCTTCAGTTCTGCGATTCTGTGATTTTATTATATAACTTCAAACAGTCATAGCTTCCCCCAAAGGATTCTGGAGCTGTAGTTTGTTAAGGGTGCTGAAAGTTGATGGGAGACCCCTCTAATTCCCCTCACAGAACTACAATTCCAAGTGGTTTAACAATCAAACCCCCCCACTAATAACCCTAATCCCCCACAACCAGGGCCTATGTGTTGCTATTTAGTGGGGAAGGCACTCTGTTCATGTTCAGAAGCAAGTTGTTTATTCCAACCAGGAGCTGCTTCATACTGAGCCAGACCTTCGGGGTTTCTTTTTCAGCCCTACTGGGAGTTTCCACGTACTGAATCTGGCACCTTCTTATAGAATGGCTTTCTCAGAGAATCATAGAGCTGGAAGGGACTCTGCCTGAAACCCTAGAAACCTGTTGCCAGTCAGTGTAGGCAATACTAAGTAAGAGGGACCAAGGGTCTGACTTGGTATAAGGCAGTTTCCTGTGTTATTATTTAAGCCAGTCCTTTATTCAGAACAATGCAGACTGGAATCCTACTGTATTTTTTAAAGGGAAGGGCTATAGGGCAGCGTTTCTCAACCGCTGTTCCGTGGCACACTAGTGTGCCGCGAGACGCTGGCTGGTGTGCCGCGACGTGTGGCGACGAGAAGGGCGATTTGCATTGTCACGTGCCTGGCGGCCGCCAATATACAGGACTAACACGCCGGAAAGCAATATTTCTCCTCCTCTTTCCCAAAGCTCAGTGCAAACGAGCCTGGCGGCCGCCAATTCACAACACTAACCCGCCGGACGGCTTGTGAAGCCTTATTACAGGAGATTGCAACCAACACAGCAATTGGCAAGTGTTTCTTACAGTCATAATTATAGTCAATATAGGGCGGCACAGAGTTAAATTTTTTAACTTTTTTAATGGTGGTGTGCCTCGTGATTTTTTTCACGGAACAAGTGTGCCGTGGCCCAAAAAAGGTTGAGAAACACTGCTATAGGGAAGTGGTAGAGCAACTGCTTTGCATGCAGAAGTGGTGCTGACAAGGGCGAAGTTGCAGGTTCGATCCCCTAAGGGGATTGGACTAGATTTGCTGGGGGTTGGACTACCCAAAAGGTAGTGACTGGTCTATCTCCTCTCCCTTTGCAGGTATGATCACTATTCAGCTCTGTGTGAGCTCCTGCCTGTTGGGATCCCTTCGCTGGCCGTGTGTCTGCAGACTTTGGTGAATGGTGAGGGGACCTGGCTGGGGAGCTGTGCAGCGGGAGGGGGTGTCCATAGGAAAGGCAGGATGGATGGATGGATGGAGTATAAGTGTTTCAGTCGCATCTCATGCGCATTTAACTGGTGCAATTTCAACTGCACACGGTTGAAGGCAGAGTGGCTGAAACTACACAGATTAAATCTATGGAACGGGTTGATTTTATTTGGCTCAGAAAGAGCTTTTAAGTCTCTCCCTTGCTTGGGGGCGGGGGGAGTAAGTCCCAGCCAGCATGCCAGCTCTTGTGAGATCTCATAGGCAGAGGCATAAGAAGGTGGGTGCGGTGGGTGTGGGCTGCCCCAGGTGTCATAATGACAAAATGCCGGCTGAACGCGCCCGCTCCTGGCCCCCCAAAGAAAGCAGCGGCTTCAGGCAAACAACGCCAGCATGCTCCTTCTGCCACCGCCGGTTGCCCTGGCAGGAAAGGAGAAGCGAAGCATGGTGGGGGCGGAGGGGGGAGAGGTCAGCGCAAGCCCGAACCTCCAGGACACCGACCCTGGAGCCTGGCTGCGGCCCTGCCCCTTCCTTTCCTCCTCAGGGAGGCCACGTGATGGCCCAGCTGCACGCACATCACCTTGGACCAGGAACACCGCCTCTAGTTTGGGTTCAGGCGGTGGCAGAGGCGGCAGTGCAGAGGATGCTGGGCTACGGGGGTGCCCCACGGATCCTGTGAGTGAGGCCGCGAAGGGAAGGCAGTGGCGGTCTGGGGGAGATCTGGGCCTCGGCCAGCGCGGTTTCGGTGGGCAGGAGTCAGACAGCAGTGCCCCGGGTGCCACCAGGGGTCCTTGGGCAAGGGCTGGGGGTGTCCTGGGAAGAAGTCGGGCTCTGCGGGCAGGCGGGTGGCCTTGGGCAGCTTCGGATTGGCGTCGCCCAGAGGGTCGTGTGGCACAATGGTCATTGCCAGCAGCACTCACCTCTCGCCGCCGCCACTGCTTCTTCTCGAGCTGCTGGGCACAGCGTGCTCCCTTTCCTTTCAGGCTGTTTTTTTGCGCGCGCCCACGAGGGGGATCCCAAGAGGGGCACGTGGGGATTGTGGCCTTTTCTCCACTATGTTGCCTTGACATGTGTCCTTTGGGGTGCCCTTTAGGCTTGGCAGGAACATCAGGGTGTATGCCAATCCAGCAGTACCCTGAGCTGTCATTGTGGGGGGAGGTTGACAAAACAATTCCGCACTGGGTACCACCTGACCTTGCTACACCTCTGCTCACAGGGTCATCTGAGTGTCTCTGCGAGATCTTGCACAAGCATCTCTAGTGTTCCAGAGCCAGCGCACTGAGCGGGCCTTGCCCCCCGAGCAAGGCAAAGAATTTAACAGCTCTTTTTGCATGAGGTCTGCTTGGGGTTACCTGGCAGAAAAGAGCTTCGAAGCTCTCTGCCTTGCTTGCTAGGCAAGGCTCTGGAGGTATGGGGGATTCTCTCTCTTTCCCCTCACTTATATTAGCTGTGTGGGCAGCTCCAACATTTGGGGTATTCGCTATTTTTGTGTATATGCAGAACCCTTGGCACCAAACCCCTATGTAAGGTTTGATTGTAATGTATTAAGTGTCTCTCACTCCTTCCTTTGCCTTTAATCTGAATTCCAATCAGCTAGTGTTGGACCAGCAGTGGTGCAGCGTAGTCTTCTTTCTTGCCCATAAGTCACAGAGGACTAGCGGCTTAAAGATCCCATTCACATCACCCAGTTTAGAACCCCAAGTTGCTCTGCATCGGAACACTTGCTTCAATGGAAACTCAGCTGGGCAAAATGTCCACTAACAGATCTCCTCTCCCGCACCCCAAATTCTCTTGCCACAGGGGGATTTACAGAAGCTACCAAGAAGAAGGTTCTGTCCATGCTTGGCTTCGAGAACATGCAGTTGGAAAAGAGCATATGGTGTGTAGGGGGTTGATTGGGGCAGGGGTGTCACCTGGTGATAGGGTGGGGGCAGTTTTTGAGTGGTTGAGACGTCATTCTTGTACCAAGCAGTTGCTGGGATAGCCAATGAAGCTGAACGTTGAAAGATTCAGGCCAGGTAAAAGGAAGAACTTCTCCACCCAGCATGTAGTTAAACTGTGGAACTCACTCCTAGATTATCTGAAGAAGTGTGCATGCACACGAAAGCTCATACCAAAATAAAAACTTAGTTGGTCTTTAAGGTGCTACTGAAGGAATTTTTTTATTTCACTCCTAGATGTTAACCTAGATGGCTTTAAACAGGGGTGGACTTTGGTCATATGGCACTTTGAGCGGGGACCAAATTTGCCCCCCCCCATATTTCTTATTTTCACAATTTATTTATTTTTAAAAAACAAATATATTTATTGGGTTTTATAACAGAAAAACAAAAACACAAAATGACAAACCGCATGGGGAACACCCCATGTGGGATCCAACAAATATACAAAATACAAACCTACAAAAAGAATAACATATTTTCACAATAATTTATTTTGGTACAGTTGCTTTTAAAATGGATGTTTTTGGGAGGTACCCATATAAATATTGGTCTTACTATTATCAGTCATCATCATTAGTTCCTAAATCTGGCACAGCATTAAAAGAGGATTGGACGAATTCATGCAGGCAGAGACTACCGGTATTAACGGGCTAGCAGCCACGATGGCTATACTCTGCCTCTACATTTGAAGGCAGCAGTGCTTATGAATACCATTTGCTGGAAGCCAGAGGAGGGGCGAATGCTCCTGTACTTGAATCCTGCTTGCTGATTTCCCACTGGAGCATCTGGTTGGCCACGATGAGAACAGGATGTTGTACTGGATGGGCCACTGGTTTGCTCCAGCAGGCTCTTCTAATGTTCTTATGTGAGCAAGTACGTAGAGATTTAGCTAGGGGCGAACTGGCAGCCATTTGTACACATCTAACTCAGCATCTGTGGTGCTTCAACATTTCTTCCCCACCCCCCACCCCTTCCTGTGTTTTTCATTAGTGATGGCAATGGGGCATTTCCAGGTTCTGATATCTACCGTATGGTGGAACAGGTTACGGGGCAGCTAAGAGACTCCGTCATCAAAGTCCTGGAGGAAGAGAGGTAAGGAGATCTGGAATGGTGGCAGCCATGTGTGTGTGTGTGCATGTCAGGATGAAACCAAGGTTCCTCCCACTGCCATAAAATAAATAAATCTAAATGTATCTATTTAACAAAATCTACATGCCCCTTGATTGTAATAAAGCTTCAAAGTAAGGTAAAGGTAAAGGGACCCCTGACCATTAGGTCCAGCCGTGACCGACTCTGGGGTTGCGGCACTCATCTTGCGTTATTGGCCAAGGGAGCCAGCGTACAGCTTCCAGGTCATGACATGTGGCCAGCATGACAAAGCCACTTCTGGCGAACCAGAGCAGCACACGGAAACACCGTTTACCTTCCTGCTGTATAGCGGTACCTAATTATCTACTTGCACTTTTGATGTGCTTTCAAACTGCTAGGTTGGCAGGAGATGGGACCGAGCAACGGGAGCTCACCCTCTTGCGGGGATTCGAACCATCGACCTTCTGATCGGCAAGCCCTAGGCTCAGTGGTTTAGACCACAGCGCCACCCACGTAGTAGCTTACATACCCGGTAAAAGAAAGCATTAAAATAATCAATGAATGACAGTCTAAAAAGCAGGTATTTAAAAAACATTGAAACCAACAACAAGCAACAATAATCTAAAAATGGATTAAGACACATGTAACTTTTGCCAGGATTGTTTTGCTTAAACAAAGAAAATAATGTTTAAGTAGGTGGTGGAAAGTATATGTAAAGCATATGACTTTCCCCCAAAGAATCCTGGGAACTGTACTTTACCCCTCACAGCACCCTTATCAAACCACAGTTCCCAAGATTCCTTGGAAGAAACCATGCATTTTAAATGTACAGGGAGGCTATGATGCAAGGCAGCTTTTCTCTTAAATTTGCCCCCCCCAAGGGTGCTGGTCTAAATGGAAAGTGGGGGGGGGGTAGCAGCGCCTGTGTTGCAAGTAGTTTGGGGACCAAAAACCTTTTGGGATGACACGATGTAGTATTCCTTACCTTCACAAACGACCTTTTCAGAATTGTCCCATAGCGAACCTGTGTTCTATCCCGCCTTACAAACAAGGTGGATGTTCATTGGTGTTCCCGAGTTGACAACAAAAACTAGGAAATCTGTTTGCTGTCCAGGATTCTTGTTTACTGAAGCAGGATGCAGAGGGAGCTGACAGCAGGAGAAGGCGGAGAACGGAAGAACACAACATTTGCTCAAAATCACAGAAGTGTATGCTCATGGGGGGATAAAGCTATCCGTGGCTACTAGCCACAACAGCTGTGTTCTACCTCTGCTAGCGGAGACAGGATGCTTCACAATAGCAAGTACCAGGAATTGCAGAAGGGGAGAGGGCTGTTGTGTTCAAGCCTTGCTTGTGGGTTGCCTCAAAGAGGCATCTCATTAGCCTCTTGTGAGGGCAGGATCCGGGGCTAAATGAGCCAGCACTTCATCAAGCAGGACTATTCTTAACATTATTATTTTTTAAAAGTAATTTTTATTAGTTTTCAAATTACTATGGAAACACAGAGACAAGTTAACAAGGACAAAAAAATCCATATTAACTCCAGCTGAAGGCAGGGCATTCGAAACCTAAACATGTTAAATAATAACACCCAGTCTAAGATAACGGCAGCCATATTTCTTTAGACAGCATGGGGAGAGAAACCTGTAACCCTGAAACTTAACTATATGAAATAAAATTCCACCGTATGGAATAGAAGTGATCAGGATCTTCCTGTCCCTTAGAGCAGTGTTTCCCAACCTTGTGCCTCCAGCTGTTTTCGGACTACAATTCCCATCATTCCTAACCACTGGTCTTGCTAGCTAGGGATGATGGGAGTCGTAATCCAAAAACATCTGGAGGCACAAGGTTGGGAAACACTGCCTTAGAGACCCAGAACTTATGTGGCATTTCTTCTGCACTAACCAAATTCAAGATATTTTTGTACTCTAATGATATAGCAGGTGTTAAAAATGGTTTCCAAATTTTGTGCTTTAGAGTTCCTGGCAGCTGCCTTTTGGCAAAATGCCTATTGGTGGCGCTGTGGGTTAAACCACAGAGCCCAGGGCTTGCCGATCAGAAGGGCGGCGGTTCGAATCCCCGCAACGGGGTGAGCTCCCGTTGCTCGGTCCCAGCTATTGCCAACCTAGCGGTTCGAAAGCACGAAGTGCAAGTAGATAAATAGGTACTGCTCTGGTGGGAAGGTAAACGGCATTTTCGTGCGCTGCTCTGGTTCACCAGAAGCGGCTTTGTCATGCTGGCCACATGACCTGGAAGCTGTACTCCGGCTCCCTCGGCCAGTAAAGCGAGATGAGCGCCGCAACCCCAGAGTCTGTCACACCTGGACCTAACGGTCAGGGGTCCCATTACCTTTTACCTTTGTAGTTCACATATTTTGTTAGGGATAAATGGAGGGAAATTTGAATGTGTGTTTAAAAAACCTTTGATATCTCCTGATAAGTTTCATTGTGGAATGAAGCAACCTTGTGGGTATTCACACCATAGATTGGGGTGGGGAGGAGTCCCTTTGTTCCCACAACTTCTTCAACAGTTCCGTGATGTATTAGAAGAAATAAAGGAGCGTTGAACAGGCGTCTTACATTCTTTACTGGTGTTAGCCTTAATTTTAAGGCTCACCCTAATTAATTACTTTCCCTTATGACTGCTTCATACCTGCATGGCCCCTTAAATAAAAAGAGCTACAGATGAGGAAAGTAATAGTCCCACTCTATTCTGCCTTGGTCAGACCCCACCTGGAGTGCTGTGTCCAGTTCTGGGCACCACAGTTTAAGAAGGATATAGACATGCAGGAACCGTGTGCAGAGGAGGGCAACCAAGATGCTCAAGGGTCTGGAAGCCAAGCCTTGTTTATGTGGAACAGTTGAGGGAATTGGGGATGTTTTGCCTGGAGGAGAGAAGACCGAGGGGTGATATCACACCCATCTTCAGATATCTAAAGGGCTGTCCCATGGAAGGGGGAGCAAGCTTGCTTTCTGTTGCTCTGGTGGGTAGGACCTGAACCAGTGGATTTAAATGGCAAGAAAGGAAAATCCAAGTAAACAATAGGAAGAGCTTTTTGACTGTAAGAGCTGTTTTGACAGTGGCTGGATGGTCATCTCTCAGGGATTCTGGAGCTAGGAGTCTTGCATTGCAGGGGGTGGACTAGATGCCCCTTGAGGTCCCTTCTAACTATGCAGTTCTATGATTCTATGATTTAATCCTCTGGATGCAATTTTAGGGTGTGTAGGACACAGCAGGAATATCCTGCTGGGTTGAGGGAAGAGAGGAAACAGAGCCTGTGTTACCCAGAGCTCCTGTTCTAAATATAAAAAGAAGCAAACAAACCTTTAAAACAATCAGTTAGCTTCCTTTCCTGGAACAAGCTGTCTCAGCCTTCACACACTGCTGTTTGCTTTGCTTTTTAAGTTGTACCTATTTAGATAGATCTACAGCACAATTACAATGTACTGTAATAACATTCTACTTCTGAAACTGACAATAAAAAGTCCAGACTGGCAGTCCGATCCCAGGAATGTTTATGTGGAAGGCAGGTTGAGACCCTTCTTTGGGTTGCAGGCCTTCTTTAGACATTGGCCAGAATCAACAGAAGATGATCTGAAACTGTTTTGCTAGCCTTCTAGCCAGAGAACAACAGGAAATCTTAAATTGAGCCACTAAACTGCAGGAAAATCTGGGCAACAGAGATCAGGATAGAAGTTCAGGGAAGAGTTGTAAATCAAGCATCCCCACCCCAAAGGTGAGAAGAGCGTAGCAGTGCAGGATTCAGGTTCAAAGATGCAAAGCTTCAAACTCAACCTCCTTTAGAATATCGGTCAGCAAAACAAACCAGATAATGCAACTGGCTAAGATAAATGGATAGACATTGTTTTGGGAGATGTGCAATTGCACTTTGGTGGAATAGCGCAACTAACGCATGTGTGCAGACTCCAAGTCAGTAGCCACACACACACAAGGAGGGTGCTAAAATGGTGGTGAGAAGCACCTGTCAAGAGAGGGGGGGGTGTGTCAAAAGGGGGGGGGTGTTGCAACACTGTGTCTCACCCTCTTTGTGGGCAGAACATAAAGAGATATACACACTCCCCCCCAAAAGTGGTGTATACACTTAAGTGCAAACCAGGGTGGTCCAACGTGTGTCTCAAGGGCCGCATGTGGCCCTTGAAGCCGTTTGGGTGGCCCTCAGCAACATTTGACCACCACCCCAACCCTCACGCTGCCTTCCCAAAGCTGGTAGGTGAGGCACATTCCCAAAGCCTAGTTAGTGCTTTCCCAGATTTGGGAAGGAGGTGGGGAGAACTTTAGGATGTTGCCAGAGCTTCGTGCCTCCTTCCCAAAGCCCACCATCTTGCATACCTTTGGGAAGGTAGTACAAAGAGTGTTTGTGTGTGTCAAATTTTGGCCTTGGTCCCCCTCTCCTTTGCTGAGCCCTTTGTCTGGAAGCACCTCAATAGCCACGTGGACCCACTGTTTTCATTCTGCTTCCAGGGACTGCAGAAAATTAGACAAGGAAACTGCCTTAGTCTGACCAATTGGTCAGTCTAGCTCAGTACTGTTGGCAGCTGCTCTGCCGCTGAGCTGTGGCACTTTCTGTATTTTGCTTTTAGCCTTAATGCATCAGCAACCCACATTTCTCACCCCCAGAAGAAATAGGTAAAGACATCCACCATCTTGAAAACACTCCCCTCCTCATACGGGGATAAGCTAAATTGGACGGGTAAAAAGGGAATTTTGGCTGCTGTTTAAAAGATGCATTTTTACAGTGTCCCCCACTATTGATGCTGCTGAGTTAGGACTCATGGAAGTTTCATTGCCCGAGTCATAGAATCATATAGTTGGAAGGGACCTTGAGGGTAATCTAGTCCAACCCCCTGCAGCGCTGGAATATGCAGCTGTTCCTTACGGGGATCGAAACTACAACCTTGGCATTATTGGTACCACCCTCTAGCCAACTGAGCTATCGTAGCTTCGAGTGTTTTGATGCAATTGCCTGGCCAGTCTTTCTTTGGCTGCTTAATGGGGTTTCCCTTTCTTTCTTCTCTCCCTGTGCACGGCAGCTCTGTCAAGGGATGGTTCAGTCCTTACCATCGGAAGCACCAGTTTGGAAACCCTCGTAACCTGGAGAGCTTCGGTAGCAAAGTTCTCAAGTGAGTGAGCACACACACCCCACAAGTGATTGAGGGGTGGGGTGGGAAGGCAAGGGGGTGGGGGCTCAGTCCTATATTTATTTATTTACTTACTGTATTTCTATCCTCCCCTTTTCCTCCAAGGAGCTCAAGGTGGCAGACATGCTTTCCCTGTCTCCCCATTTTAGCCCTCACAACAAACCTGTGAGGTAGGTTAGGCTGAGAGTGAGTGACAGGCCCAAGGTCATTTAGTAAGCCTCATGGCTGAGTGTAGATTTGAACCCAGGTCTCTTCCAGGTCCTAGTCTAACACCGTACCTACCACACTATATAAACTGAGACCTCGCTTGACTAGGAACAGGCAAATCTGTCAATCACAGTTTCTCTCAGTATCTCATTTATCCAGCTCTAGGTCCAGTTTCCACATCAGTTCACGAATTCTTTTTCTTTTAATGTCCCCATGAAAATCCACCAGTGATTCAGTGCAAATTTAATCTAAAATACACTTAATACATTTCTGAATGTTATTTTCAGTAGTTATATGCCTTTTTTATGCACACTGGCCACCTGACCTGGAAGCTGTCTGCGGCCAAACGCCGGCTCCCTCGGCCTATAGAGCGAGATGAGCGCCGCAACCCCAGAGTCGTCCGCAACTGGACCTAACGGTCAGGGGTCCCTTTACCTTTACCCTAGTTAGTACATGCACATTTTTGTACATGTTACTTGACTGGAGAACTACATTGCTAAATTCAGAGAAGCAAACATTGCAAAGGATGGCCATGCTTCTGTCCGCATATAGTTACAGGAAGTGAGAATAGGTAGAGTCACCTTTCTATGTGAACTGAGTCAAATTCCTTCACCATTCCTAACTATTGAGTACCAGCTGGGGAAGTTGTGTGTGTTTTATACCGGTAAGTACATGGTCACTTGCCATTGCAAACAGACAGGAAGGGACATTGCATTCTAGGTCAGCCTTTGCCAACCTGGTGCCCTCCAAATGTCTTTGACTACAACTCCCATCAGCCCCAGCTGGTGCAGATGGTTTGGACGCTGGTCCAAATGTTCGAGAGTCCAGATGTTTGGCAAAAGGTTGTTTTTTGCAGCTGAACTTGGACATTTTTCACAATAATCTTTATAGAGGATTTTAGGTAATGCACTGAGCATGGTCTTCTGTAGCCATTTTACATAAAAACTCTGTAAAAGCAATGCTACCCAGAGCCAAACCAATCAATTCTGAATTGCTTTTTGATGATCTGTATTAATATAGGGATGTAGCCTAGAAAGTCTCAAGGAATGGAAAGTTAACGTATCAGTGAAAGAAGCTCTCACATACACAGAAAAACTCTCCCTGCCATTTAGATGCTGAGTGGACTGAACATGTGAAGATGACCCATTTGCCCATCTAGATCAGCCCTCTACTTTGTGGGGGGGGGCAGCAGCATCTATCCATGGTGTCTGAGGAGGGGGTACCTCCCCATCCATGCACTTCCTGGTATTGGAAATCCTTAACTGGAGAGGCCAGCTGGGAGTTGAACCCGGTGCCCTTCCCTTGCCAAGCCTCCCCAGGGTGCGGGGGCATTCCACGCCACTGTCCTTCCTTCCTGACTCTCTTGGGCTATTTCCCCCACCCCAGAGTCCACGAGGATTGGGAGAGCTTCATCCAGAGCTTCCGCTCCCGCATGGAGAGCATCTACTTCCCAGACACGGTGGAGGAATGGATGGAGGAGAACGTCAATCCCTACCTGGACCGGTTGCGCGAGTTTGTCCGGGACTTCAAGGAAGTCATCCGCCTCAACGCCCGGCCCAAGACCCTGTAGCGGGGCGCCCCCAGCCCATCGCCAGCCCAGAAGTGGGTGTCCGATTCAGTTGCTCCACTGTTGTGTTGTCTTTTAACTTGGAAGGAGTGTGCAGGCCAGAGGAGAGGGGTCTTGTGCCTTGCCCTTCGGCCATCAAAGCAGAGGCTCAGTGGGCAGTGTTTGGAAGCTCTTTATAGCCATTCTCCACCAGGCTTCCTTCTCCCACCCCTTTGGAAGATGGAATTAGGGCTGAGCCAAAACACCCCAGCCCCCCACCCCACTGGGAAAAGCAGTGAGAGCAGCGGCTTCCCCATTTTCCCCCTCTTCCTTTTACTTTTCACTGCTGTAAGTAGTGGACAGTGATGTGGTCTCCCCTCCCTCTGCGAAATGACACTTTCCTTCTTCCTTTTAATTCCTGCTGCTTCCTTTTAATTCTGCCAGAGGCCTGATGGCTGCCGTTTTACACCACATTGCCCCCCTTTCCCTGGGAATGTCATGCTATGCCATGGCATGACATTTCAATCTCAGGGGGTACGTGTTGGGGGTTGGCAGTAGGCTGGTGGCTGCTTTCTCAACAGCCCCTGCCTCACTTTCTTTTCCTTCCTTTTAAATGCTCGCTTAGCCATCCTTCCGCTCTCCTCCCTCCTGGAATTACTCTAACCCCCTGCAATGCTGCCCCATGGAAATGACCAGATCTGGGATAGCCAACGTGTGGTTGGACTCTCTCCAAAAGTCCCAGGAGTTGAGGATGGAGGGATTTGGAGTCTTCAACGGCATCCTATTGGCTGCCATATTTGCATCAGGGATTCTTCATCCACCTTGCAAATCTCCCATTTCCACGGGGGGGGGGGGGATGGGACGTGGAATCAAAAGAAAGCATTTGGAGCAGCGCCAACCAGGATAGTGGAGTTCTTTCTCCTGGGGGAGTGGGTCACATATTGGGGGGGGGGACTTTACCAAAACGCCTGTTTGAAGAGGCAGTCCTGAAAGGGGGGGTGAGCCAAGCATCAGTCATTCTTCATAGGCTCCCTCCCCCAACTCTGCTGATGTGGCTGCTTCTCCCTCCATTGATCCCTTGAGCCTCTTGGTTGACTCACACTGGTAGTATGGTGCAGTAGTGAGAGTAGGCAGGTTAGGCTTGGAGGTTTCAGTAGCCAACATCTAGCCTAAAAAACACAATCCCAAGTCAGCAAAAGTTAGGAACATCATCATTAGCTGTGAACTTCCTTCCTTCCTTCCCTCCCTCCCTCCCTCCCTTTCTCTCTCTTTCTGCATGAGAGGAAATTCCTCTGTTTGCCACAACAGCTGTTATTGGGCTGGATCCTTAGCCCCATATAGAATACAGCCATTGAGATCAATGGGATTTGAGTTATCACCGGCTTAAATGATTTCAGTGGGCCAGCTCTAAGTATGGCTAAGCCATGACCCAACCTTTTGCAAAGAGTCCCTGCAGAAACTCATCCCCTCGCCTTCACGACCACTAAGGTGGACTCTCCCAACCTGATGTTGTTGGACCACAACTTCCCTAACCCTTGGTGTTTGCCTTCTGGCTAGGGCTGGTGGGATTCGTAGTTCAAAACATCTGGAGCTCCCCAGATTGGAAGGAGGATGTGCTAGTGGGTTGGGGAGGAGACTTGCCTTCTTTTGCAGCCAAAAGGAAACATTGGAGGTTCTCTGGTGGGTCTGTGAAAGGAGCTGGCCTGCTGCAGGCAGGAAACCTTTCCTTCTGGGGCCCCCTAAGTGAGCCTCCATGCCATTGCATCCCTGCATCCTTTGCTAGTCATGGCCAGGCAGCAGAGCTTCCGAACAGGCCGCTTTGGAACAAAGCAAGCCGGCTTGGGTTTCGCATGAATGTGGCTTTAAAAAAATGTCTGGCTCTTGGCTTGGTTCCAGGTTCTCAGCACAGTAGAACAAACAGCCAAAAGCTGCCTGATTTTTAATCTGAAATGCTGATGGGTCTTTGGCACCTGGTCGTCTTGGACCAGTTGTGATGGATGCATCTTGAACGCCCCCTGCTGCTGCGCTGGAGCCTTCCTGGGGTTGAGTTTGTTTTGATTTGAAGATTTCTGAAAAGTTCTACCCCCCCCCCCTTCCTCCTTCCTCCTTCCATTCAGAGGCAGAGAATTAGCTGGTTGAAACTTCCTTGTTCCTACAATATCTGAAAATCAGCCCCTCTCCTTTTGTGCTTTCTGCCTGATGCTTCTTCTGCCTCTCTATCAATTCCACCTGCTTGATCACTCACCTTGTTTAGGCTGCTCACCTCACTCATTTCTCCTAAATTCATGTCCCAGGCTGCCTTCTGGATAAAAGTTCCCCACTTCTCTCCCCATGCTGTGGATTCTGCTGCTCTGATATTGCCCCGGTGACTGACAGCTGTTCCCCCTCTCAGAAGGCGTGATCTCGGTCACTGGTGGATCTGGTTTGGTTGGGGATCTCCAAGTTGCATTGCTGTTTGGGGGTTTTTTGTTTTTGTTTTTTGTTTTGTACAGAACAGATTGCTTCTGTAATGTGGATGACAAAGACGATGGTAATAATAAAGTATTTTTTTAAAGAAGTGGTCCTCTGTATACCAATGTTTGTGCTAAATAGACATGGGGGCTGATTTTGGAATATCTTTTCAAGGTTCCTATTCTGATGTTGGCTAGAAAAAAGAACATGAACAAAAAAGTTTTTGTTACAGGTAGGTAGCCGTGTTGGTCTGACGTAGTCGAAACAAAATAAAAAAAATTCCTTCCAGCTGCACCTTAGACACCAACTAAGTTTGTCATTGGTATGAGCTTTCGTGTGCATGCACACTTCTTCAGATACACTGAAACAGAAGTCACCAGACCCTTATATATAGTGAGAGGGTGGGGAGGGGTATTACTCAGAAGGGGGTGGGAATGGGTGATTGACTGACTGTTAACGACTGCAATTGGTCTTACAGGAAAAAGCAAGGGGTGAGATGGCTAAAGATAGCTTTATCATGTATAATGAGATACGAATCCAATATCTTTATTCAGACCAGGTCTCTCCATGGTTTTAAGCTTGGTAATAAGTTGCAGTTCAGCAACTTCTCTTTCCAGTCGAATATTTCTGAAATTCTTTTGTAATAAGACAGCTACTTTGAGATCTTGTATAGAATGTCCTGGGAGATTGAAGTGTTCTCCTACTGGTTTCTCTGACAGAGAGAGAGTTAAAAAGAAAACATTTCATTTGAAAATGAACTTAAAGGAACAAACTGAATGAAAATTCAGAGATTTTCACACTTTAGTCCGGGTGCTGGAGCTAATGGGAGTTGTAATTCAAAACTTCTGGAGGGCATCAGGTTGGTGAGGGCTACCCTATGGAATATTTAAGTCACTGAGGAGATAGGTACTTGTCAAGCTATGTTGCTTTTGGTTTGGGCTTTTTCGTTTTATTTTAATTTGCAAACTAATCGAATGATAGATAACTTGTGGAGATCACCCACCCAAATATTTAAAAACTGCTACCCTGTTTTATTTTGTTTTTGGGTTGCCCCATCTTGTTCTATTTCCAAACTGGTAGACACCCAGGCTAGATGCTGTTATAAAAATAGACTCACTATCCCATTATGGATTCATTTGGGCTTTTACTCTGGGACAAGAAACAGCAAATGAGAAAAAGAGAGAGAGAGAGAGAGAGAGAGAGAGAGAGAGAGAGAGAGAGAGAGAGAGAGAGAGAGAGAGAGAGAGAGAGAGATTGTCTCCAGACTCACTATTTTTCAGGAGAGATTCAAGCACATACTGGGGAGAGATGCAGGTTTGTGCTATTTAAGATAATTAAACAGCTTGGTTGACAAATCCACACTGAAAAAACAAAGCAGACTTTGGGAGGTGGTAGGGAAATGCACTGCAAAGTTCAGGATGAACAAATGAGGAATGGGGAGATATATAAACACCCTGCAAGCAAATCGGGATGGATTCTCCAACCACTGTTGGAGGCAGGAGGCTTCTAAACACCAGTTGCTGCAGAATGCCCCGGGGGGGGGGGCGTTGCTGCTGTTGTGCTCTGGGCCTGCTTGCTTCTGGGCTTCCCATTGGGGCATCTACATAGTCCCTGTGAAACCAAATGGACTGATCATCTGACTGATCTGGTACTGTAGGGCTCTTATGTTTGCCATGTTTTTCTATAGCCATCCCATAAACAAACCACAATAAATGCTCAGTAAAGGCTAGACACAGTCTAATCTCCATGCAAGCAAACCAGTCTGCATGCTCAATAACAGGGAGAGCTGGAGGAGCCCCCAGAGTGTTTCAGCCAAGCATCACCAACACAAACCTCTTTGCTGATGCAGTTTCACATCTGTCCCTTGTGGGTTTTGCACTCGATTTGGAGGCAGAACTCTTTCAGCCAAGAGGTGGAGCCATTCTCTCAGACCTCTTGCAGGGAGGACCGCATTTCTCCCGAGTACCAGCAGTTCCATCCATGGTTGTGAGAGAGGTTCTCTTGCATCCACTCAGAAAGCCATTCTGCTGATTTTATTTATTAAGGAGATTTGTGCCACCTGCCCCCCCTTTCAATTTCAGAAGCTCAAGGCAGCTCATGCTAATGGGATGGCTGGGGAGGGGGCGATACCCCAAGAACAATAAAGCACAGAAGGATATTGGAAGATTTGGGACAGACAAAAGGTAGGGCCGGTTGTCATTTGCATTTATATCCCACCTTTTCCTCCAAGCAGCTCAAGGCAGTGTGCCATAGCTGCCAAGTTTTCCCTTTTCTCGCGAGGAAGCCTATTCAGCAGAAGGGAAATTCCCTGTAAAAAAGGGATAACTTGGCAGCTATGCAGTGTGCATAGTTCTCATTTAATGACCACACCAACCCTGCAAGGTAGGATAGGTTGAGAGTGACTGACTGGCCCAAGAGTCACCCAGTGAGCTTCATGGCTGAGCAGCGATTTGAACCCTGGTCTCCCAGGTCCTAACCACTTCCCCACACTATCTGCTTCTTCACACAGCAGGTGTTAAATTATGGAACTCACTCCCACAAGATACAGTGATGGCCACCAATACAGCAAAGGTTATATTCTACCTTCCCTTCACTGTTAAGGAAATGCACTTCTGATTGCCAGTTGCTGGAGATCATGGTGGGTAGGGAGAGCTGTTGGTGTGCTCAGGTCCTGCTTTCGTACTTCCCACTGGGGCATCTGGTTGGCCACTGGGAGGAGAATATGCTGAATCAGGTGGGCCTTTGACCTGATCCAGCTGGTGTCCTTCTTTTTCTTCTGATGTTCTCAAAGCAAACTAACGCCACGCAAACTTTAACTGCCATACACAGGTTTGAGGAACATGTACCATAAGCATGGCCAGTCCCTGGGGTTTTGCAGTTTCACCAATGAGCTGGGCCTCACCCAAGTCATCCAAGTTTTCTCTGGATCTTGCCTGCCAAGATCTTGCCTGGTGTTTGGCCCCAGAGCGTGTGTGGCATGCTTGAGCCCAGTCTGGCACCTGGCTAGACCCAAAGCCATTGGTGTTCCTGAGCATGGGCAAAGTGCTCTTTCCTTTTGGCCATGTACTGTAGCTGGAAGCAGAGCGGATCTTTGGTGCAGCGCTGAGCCAGGTGTTGCGTCAGAAGGTTGGCGATTTCTCAGCCTTTGGAGAGCAAGATGCTGTTTAATCAAGGGAGCCGAGCCATAAGAGACGAGAGCCTGCAGCCTCTTGCTGCCCTGTTGGGAGAGCAGGATTCATCCATCTTGCTTCTTTGCCTGCCTTGCTCCCCGCTGAGCCCAGCACTTTGGCGGCGGGGGAAATGTAGGCACAGCACTGCTACAGGCTCCTGCCACAGACAGGAATCTGGGTCACTCCTGCTTGGGTGACAACGAGTCCTCCTGAGAGGGAACCGCGTCCCTCCCTGGCAGCTGGTTGGTCTCTCCTTTGGAAGGCAGCCGGCACTGCTGCCTGCAGGGCAAGGTAGCTCTGACAAACAGAGGCCAAGTTCTCACCAAGGCCACCAGCCCCTGTGTTACAAACAGAGGAAGCTGCCTTATACCAAACAGGGTCTTTGGTCCATCCAATTGGCCGAGAGCATCCTTGCTTTCCAGCAGGGCACATTTCCAGCCCAAGCTGGAGATGCTGCCCCTGGGAATTGAACCAGGAACCAACTGCATGCAAGGCAAGTTATGTTCCACTGTGCTATGGCCCTGTCCTAGCAAATGCTGAGGCTATATTCCTTTTAAAGCCATCCAAGTTGGTGTCCTTCACTGCAACCTATGGGAGCAAATCTCCCAGTTTGACTAAGTGCTGTGTGAAGTAGTCTTTCCTTTAATCTTTAAACATCTGGCTTCATTGGATGACCCTGCTGGGTTCTAGTATTACCAGAGAGGGAGCAAAAATGCAAACTACTCTCTCTCTCTCTCTCTCTCTCTCTCTCTCTCTCTCTCTCTCTCTCTCTCTCTCTCATAATAATTTTTATTAGTTTTCAATTAAAAGCCAATAATAACCTCATTATAACAATTACTAATACCAATAATTCAGATACCAAATTATATAATTTAGGTGCCCCCCACGAGCTAGAATTGATGGTTTGATGATTTACTTTTTCTCTGCATTCCAAAATCTTATTAATTTCAATTACACTCCGGTCAAAATAACAACCGTTATACAACAACTGCAATATTAACAACTTCCATTTGCATTGACACATTAAGTGATTTATAAAACTACTTTATCTGCACCATCTATCATCTTATGCACCTTTATCATGTCCCTGCTTCCTTGCCTTTTTCCCCTAAAGTAAGAAGCCCCAAACCTTGTAATTTTTCCTTATTGGCGAGCTGTTCCAACCCAGAATTCATTTTGGGGGGGAAAAAGTCTTTCTAAAGCAATTGGCAAGCCTCTTGCTATTATAGCATCCTACCAGCCAGCCTCCAAATCTACACAGAGTATCGGTACGAGTTGTGCTTAAACCATCCGTCAACAATTCTCAATCACATCCTCCTGAATTGAAATGCTGCGTGCCCCGTGTTTATCTCATGGAGCCAGGTGCTAATGACTGGCAGAACTCACAATATCAAGCAAAAACATCACCTGCCGGCCCTAAAATGTAATTGACACAAGTTCATATGAACACAGAATAGCCTTGCTGGATGAGGCAGTATCCCATCTAGTCCAGCATCCTCGTTTCACAGAGGCCAAACCTGCAGGCATCTCATGTGAGAACAAGAGCCCTCTCGCCTCCTGTGGTTTCCAGCAACTTGTATTCAGAAGCATTGCTGCCTGTAATTGCAGAGGCACAGCATTCATAGTCACTGATAGCCTTATTCTCCATGAATTTGTCCAGTCCTCATTTAAAGCCACTGGCGGAGGAAGGGGGATGTGGTGAGTGATGTCCGCCTGGGTGTCACCACTGAGGGGTGTGTGACAAAATGCCAGGTGGCACTCACCGTGGGTGCACGAGCCACGCGTCTCTCCTGAGAGTGATGCGGTGGCTTGGGTGCCCGCAGGCTCTGCGCTGCCCCAAACGGTCCACCCGCTTCCTCCCCCTCAGCTGTAGGGTGGCTGTGTGGGAGGAGGCAGGCAGACTCCTTGGAGGCCCCACGGAGCGTCCTGCCCCGGCTGGCCCCACCCCCGGGCACCTGATTGACTTGCTCCGCCTCTGCTTAAAGCTACCCGTTAGCGGCCCCCACTGCCTCCTGTGGGTTTGAGTTCCACAATTTAACTATGCGCCACATGAAGGACTTTCATTTCTCTGTCCCGAATCTTGCAACGTTCCAACGGTGAACATTGAGAACAAAGGTGCATAAATCCCAAGGCCTTGAGAGGCAATACCGAAAGCTGGACTACAAAGTGCTATATAGCAAGTTGACACTTCAATCTTTGCTTATAAAACGGTGGTATAAAAGGAAGGCTGTTAAATGGGGAGTCCTGCTTGAATGAAGGTAGATTCAAGAACAGAGGGGAATTGCATCGGTTAGGATGTGTCAGATTGGAACAACCAGTCTCGAAGCTCCTCAGAGTTAGATAATTACAGACTCGCTCATTTATTGCAAAGAGAGAGCAGAGTAATTGAAAGAGAGAAGCTTCTGATCCAGGAAAAAACTCCTGGATCAATGTACTTGGAACACCTTAGCCATGTGGACAAAGGATAAGACCCAACACCGCTCAGCTGCAGCCTACAGAAAATGTCACACTTCTCAATGTGCCACCCTCTCAGTGTAAGATAACTACCACCTTGGCTCCAGCAGCACTCTTTGATTCAAATCAGAGCAGCTGAAGAAGGCGGAAGCTGGAACGCTTTTTTTCTGCAAAGACTTTAATATCTCTGTTTTGTTAGCCCAGCTGCCTGCATTTTTGGACTCTCGGGGAGAGGGGTGTCAGCTGCTATCATTAACACCCATGCTTCAAAATGCTCAAAATTATGTCGCTGACCTTAGCTGTCTTTGCCCAAAAGCAGCCTTTCCCAACCTGGTGCCCTCTAGATTTTATTGGAGTACAAGGATACTCTGGTGGTGCCACAGCAGCAAATAGCCTTGGGAGGGGAAAGGGAAATAATTCACCTCTCCCCCTTCCTCTGTCCTCCACCCTCCACCCCTTTGAGAGGCTTGCAAGCCATGGGAAGGGCTGTAGCTCAGGGGTAGAGTACCTGCTTTCCATGCACAAGGTCCCTGGTTCAATCCCCGGCATCTCCAGGTACGGCTGGGAAGATCTTCTGTCCAAATCCTGGAGTGCTGCTGCCAGTCAGTGTAGACAATACTGAGCTAGATGGACCAATGGTCTGACTCAATGTAAGGCAGCTTTCTATACAAGGCTCCTATTCCTGTACAAGGCTGCTTGAGCCCTGAGTGAGAGAATTTCTAAGCAGGTGGGGAGAGGCTGCGACATTTTGTTGCAGCAGGGTATTGTCTGACCTGTCATGCGGAAATCCCCAAGCAAGTCTGTGTCTAGCAACCGTGGAAGTTGATCTCGGAGGCCGCCTTCCCACAAGTAGCTGCTTCTGGGGGGGGGGAGCATCGGGCATGCAGTTGTGTGAGAGATTGAGGGATCCAAGCCCATAGGGAGATTCTCTTGCACAAGTCCAACATCAGCATGAAATGATGCTTTTGCACCATCTAAAAGGGATTTGTGTAAGGGAGCCTCTCAGCAAACCGTGATAATAGAACCAAGGGTCATCTAGTCTAACATTGTAGGAATCTCAGCTAAGGATTCCCTGCCAGAGAGCCATCCAACCTCTCTATATAAACCTCCACTGAAGGAGCGTCCATGACCTTTCAAGGAAGTCCGTCCTTATAATTTGAATCCATTGGTTTGAGTCCTCCCCTCTGGGACAGGAGAAAACAAGCTTGCTCCATCTTCCATGTGACAGCCCTTGAGATATTTGAAGGTGGCTATCATATCTCCTCTCAGTCTTCTCTTTACCAGGATAAACATACCCAATTCCCTCAAGTGTTCTTCATAAGGCTTGGCTTCCAGACACTTTTATCATCTTGGTTGCCCTTCTCTACATACCTTCCAGCTCGTCAATATCCTTTTTAAACTGTGGTGCCTAGAACTGGGCGCACTAGTCGAGGTGGGCTCTGACCAAGGCACATAGCTGCCAAGTTCTCCCTTTTTTTAAGGGAAATTCCCTTATGCTGAATAGGCTTCCTCGCGAGAAAAGGGAAAACTTGGCAGCTATGCCAAGGCAGAATAGAGTTGGACTATTACTTCCCTTCATCTGGACACCATACTTCTTCTGATGCAGCCCAGAATTGCATTACTGTAGCTTCTTTTTTCAGTGCTGCATCACACTGTTGACTTATGTTAAGCTTGTGATCTACTAGACTGCTAGATCCTTATCGCATGTCAAGGGAGGTGCCCCCCCATCCTATATTTGTGCATCTGTAAAACCTTACATTTGTCCCTATTGAAATTCACTGTGTTAGTTTCAGCCCAGTTCTCCAATCTGTTAAGGTCATCTTGAATCTTGAATCTGTCTTCTGCAGTATTAGCTACCCATCCTAGTTTGCCATCAACTGCAAATCTGATGAACACCCCCACTATTCCTGCATCTAAGACATTTATAAAGATATCGAATTACACTGGACCCAGGACTTGAGCTCCGCGGCACCCCAGTTGTCACTTTCCCCCAGGTAGAACATGAGGCTCTTAATCTTGGGGTTGTGGGTTAAAGCCCCACTTTGGGTGAATGATTCCTGCACTGTAGGACTAGGGTTGGACTAGATGAGCCTTGTGGTCCCTTCCAACGAGTCTATGATTCTGTGATGAGGAACCATTTGATGATGATGGTGTGTGTATATGAGCTGTTTGGAATTGGTGCTGCCAGTCCTGGGCTCACCCTGGTTGCCATGCTGCTCTGGCACCAGGAATCCCTCAACCCGTTCCCCCGGTCAATTTGAAGAACGGAACCAGTTTGCAGCAAGCTGATTAAACAGGTCTCCTGCCCTTCCGCTGCCTTGAGCATCTGCTGCTGCTTAAGCCCGTCTCTTGTTCTCTAATAAACTGGGAGGTCTTTGGATTAAGGGCTGGGCGGACAGATGCCACCATGCATGAATGCCTAGCCTGGCATGGCTGGCAAATCACAGAGGCAGAGGCAAAGGGGTTATTCTAGCAGGCTGCAGCCAGATCAACAGAGGGGCAAAGAGAGCAACTTGAGTCATCCCAGGACGAGACCCAGAATGCCTTTCCTGAATGAGGGTAGCATACTGAGGAGGTCCAAATCTGCACCGTACATTTGAAGCACTTTAAAACAGTCATGGCTTCCCCCAAGTAATTCTGGGAACAGTATTTTTTAAGGCTGCTGAGAGTTGTGCTGGATTAGTTTAACAATCAAACACACCTCACAGGGGATTTATAGTTCTGGGAGTAGAATAAGGGCCTCCTAAAAACTATCAGTGCCCTTAACAAACTACAACTCCCAGAAATTTTTTGGAGGGCGGACCTCCAAAGGGTTTAAAAAGCATGGTGTGAATGCGACCCTCGGGAACAAACTGATATCCAAGAATTGCATCCATGCCGTACACATGGTTGCATGAAAAGTGATGGGATTTAAGCAGGAAGCTATGGAACATGCGCTGATCTGCTATGTATTTTGGAAAGCGGTTTGTCTGTCTGGTCTGTTCTCTAGGGGTTTGGACGCCTCTTGAGATCTTGTCACCAAACTATGCAGAGGGGGTGGCAGTCTTTGGATGCCACCAGGCACCATTTTGAATCAAGATGGTGGACCAAAACGTGACCATAGCACGACTTCAGCTGATTTTGGGTGTGATGTCACAAATGACACCATCCACTTAAAAAAACACATTTTCGTTTGTTTGTGCAGATTCCTGGGCAGCGCCAAGCACTCCCTGCTAGGTGGAAATAAGAAGGTAAGACAAGTCTGCAAGATGAGGCGAGTGGCCTATCTAGCTCAGCATCCTGTGGCTGACCAGATGTCCCAGTGGGAAACCCTCAATAGTACTTTGCCCACTTGTGACTCCTAGCAGCTGCCACCTAAAGGCATAATGCAACAGTAGGTCCACCCCAAAACCTTGGCAGGTGCACATGTGGGATCACTTCTAACTGACCATATACTACCACAAGTGCAAATAATCATAAATGCACAATAAAAAGGACATGGGGGGGGGACACACACACATATAATCCCTAATGATCTCCTTGAAATCATTCAGAGATCTCCTAGCAGATCCTAATCTACCTTCTTCCCACCTCCCAGCTTCAAGGCTGTTTGTCCTTTGCAAAGGCTTCACAGCTACTCCCTGCTGGAAGCTCTTAATATTGGAAGATAGCCTTTCCCTCTAAATAAGACTGTAATCGCTGTTTGGGATGGAGTGTCTGCCGGTTGACCTTTAGGCCCGGCTGTGACTTCTATGAGCGAAACATTATCAGGGGGCAGAAACATCACCATTATGGCGGCCTGGGAGGTAATGAGACGACAAAGGACCTCGCCCAGAGCAATGCTGCTGGTTAATAGACCAGGAAGTGCTGCTGATGCTTCAGTGCATCAAATACCTCTACCAGTCCTGCCTGCCATTCCTGGACTGGGAAAGCTGGGTCACAATACTTCATGCATTGGTTACTTCCAAGACTGGAATACTGCAAGGCGCTCTGTGTGGGCCTTCTGTTGCACTTGATCCAGAAGTTGCAGCAAGTGCAGAATGCTGCAGCTCAATTGCTGGCCGGAGTGAGGACTTTTCAGCATACAAGCTCAGAGATCCGCACTGGGCCAAGTTCAGGACGTTTGTATACAGCATCCTTAACAACTTAGGGCATTTGTAAGGAATCAATCTTATAGCAGGTTGGCACCAATTGTACACTCTGGAACTCCCTGCCTGTTGATTTCAGGCAGGCCTTTTCACTGTACTCTTTTCAGCAGCTGCTAAAAACATTTTTGTTTAGACAAGGCTACCCAGATATCTTGAATGCTTATGTACTTTTAGCATATTGCTGGTCAGGGCCATCTTAAGCACATCTGGTGCCATGGCACAAAGATCCCTCCAGCGCCCCCTCCCTTGCCCAGAATTTAGAACTTGGAGCCCAACTTGTGGACCACCTCCTAGCCTAGCCCCAGGAGCTGCCGCCCACAGAAAACGCCACTGATGTGGTGGCCGCAGAGTGGCTGGCCAGACCGCTGGAACCCCGTGCTCGCTTGCGAGGCTCCGGGGCGTCTCCTCCTCCTCCACTGCCTGATGAAAGCCCACTGCCGGCGCTCTTGCTGCTGCCCAGCGGCCCGAGGAGCAGGAGGCGGTTGCCACGCCGCTGCCTGTGCCCCGTGGAGTGGGGGTGGTGGGGCGGCGGGCACCAGCGGGAGCCGCTCCCACCACCACTGCTCCCGCCGCTCCCTCAGACAACAGTGGCTCGGCGTTTGGTGGCTGAGGGGATTCCTGCGGCCGAGGGAGAGGAGGCGGTGGCGGAGCCATAGGGCTTAGTGGCTCATTGAGCCCCGCCAACCATCTGGTGGCATGCAGGGAAAGGAGAGGCTGCTGGCAAAGCTGCGCAGCTCCCCCACTTGCTGGGGCGCCCCTGAGAGGCCGGCACCCTGGTGCAATGAGCCACCAAGCCCTATGGAAAAGACGCCTCTGTTGCTGGTTTTAATTTCTGAATGTTTTAATTGTTTTTACTAATGTTATTGTTTTGTTCTTTTTGTCTTGGAGTTGTTGTTTTTTTTAAAAAAAAATCAAGCAGTGTATGCATTTTATGAAATGAATATTTAAAATACATTGCCTGAATTTGTCCAATCCTCTTTTAAAGCCATTCAAGCTGGTAGCCCTCCCTGCCTCTTTTGGGGAGTGAGTTCCATATGCGCTGTGTGAAAAAGGGCTTCCTTTTATTTGTCCTGCATCTTCCAACATTCGGCTTCATTGGATGGCTCCATTGGTTCCCAGCATTATGGGGGAGAGAACAGGTGCTTGATATGTCTTCAGTCAGTTCTGGTAGCTCTGCGACAGCAGACCCTGTCCAGGGGCACTGGGCACTAATGAAACGGGGGGGGTCTAGAACTGTGTCCCATGATCTGTCAGTCATGGAGCAGAAGCTGCTGGGATGTGGAGTCAGGTTGCAGCAATCTAAGGTTTTAAGCAATTAAACAGAGCCAAACCGTGTGGTGCTGCCGTCCCTGCAGGTGGCAAAAATTCAGCCAAGGTTGGACCTGGAAACTTTCACCACTGTACTTTTGAGGGGTTTTAAAAATAGCAATCAAGCAGTACAGTATATACATGTTAAGAAACAAATAAATAAAATTACGAAATAAATATACTTTAGTCAGGGGGTGCAGGAGAGTGGAACAAATGCAAAAGGTTGTCCCAAAACTGGCTAAAGCAATTTTGCTCTCCTGCTGCCTGACTTATCTGTACATCATTTCTGTGTCCCACCATTGGTCTGCCAGGAGTACAGAGCAACCTAACCATATATAAAAAAGGACAAAAGCAAGATAGCAATGAAATACTCATAATTTAAAAATATAAAATCCCATCTAACTTCTGTACACTGTCACCATCGGAGTATTAAAACAGCACCGGCAACACACAATTGGATCCAAAGCCTTGAGTAAATAAAAAAAGTTTTCGATTTTGTTCTGCCCATCTCATTTTCTTGGGGAGAAAATGTCAGGCTTCATCTTCAAGCCCCCCCCCCCTTCCATTTGCAGCCCCCTTTCCCTGTTTGGCACAAGCAAATGGAGTGAAGGGATTTTCAATCTGTTCACTCAAATGGAAGCATGCACTTATATGCATTAGCCTGCAGTAAGTAAAGGAAGTCATTTATTTATACCCCCCACCCCCGTTTTCTGCCAGAAGAGAGAGATGCTTCATCACATCAGAAACCCAGAAGAAAAGGAATAAAATATAGCTGCCAAGCCCTGGGAACTCTGCTTGCCAGGTGGATTCCTGAGCGGCTAACTGGGCTGAGCCATCTCTAACCTGGCCCAATTGCCGCCCCTCCCTTTCCTAGGCTCTGCCCCCAGCACAAATGGCATCCTAGCCGGCCACCCAGAATGGCAGGGCTCCCTTCCCCCACTTTCCAATCCAGGGCATTTGGGATTCCACGATTGGGGTGGGGGTGGGTGAAGCCGTTTAATCTGCCCTTTAATCTTACTGCGGCGGATGCTGCTGCTTTCTCTGAGGCCTGGTCTCCAGGGGCTGGGGGGGGGGGGTCCTTGTAGACAGAACAGCCTCCCTGAGCCCATTGCCCTCCATGTGTTTCGGACTATTGCTGTTTTTATTTCATTAATGTATTGCTTCTTACGATGCGCCTCCAGGCCACTTCACAATGCGATAACAAACTACACAAGACAATTGCATAGAAACAGATAAGACAATTGCGCACATAGGAACGCATATGCAGCTAACAAATCCTAGTCAGATTTACAGGTGCAACTCGGAAAATTAGAATATCGTCGAAAAGTGCATTTATTTCAGTAACGCAACTTAAAAGGTGAAACCAATATATGAGATAGATGCATGACATGCAAAGCAAGATATGTCAAGCCTTTATTTGTTGTAATTGTAATTATTTGTTGTTAGGCGGGTCAATTATAAATGGAATGTAATTAAAGAAATGTAACAGCGATGCTTATTTTTGTTTATTTTTGTATTATTGTAACTATTTGTTTTATTACTGTGGAATTTCCGAAAGAAAGCATTTGTAAAAATTAAAAGAAAAATAAAAAGCAATAAGTTGCATTACTGAAATAAATGCACTTTTCGATGATATTCTAATTTTCCGAGTTTCACCTGTATATTGCACAAGAGAAGCCAGAAAAAGTGAGGAAATAAGCTGTATTTCCTGCATTGCAGCGGGTTGGACTAGATGACCCATGGGATCCCTTCCAGCTCTACAACTGTATGAGTCTATGAATACACAATTGAAACAGAACACATATTTTATGCCCTGACTTTTCCTTAACTTGTCAGTCTGCCCCGCCTCCCCGATTTATGTATATGAATTCTCCTAATTCTTTTTTTGATTTGCTTTTATACTGTTTCATTATTGATGTTAGGCTGATGTTTTCTTTTTCATGGATACTGTTTTTTATACTGGACGTAATAAACTGACAAGGAATTTTAATATATATATATATATTAAGCAGTTTAGAATGGCTTTGAAATAGATAAATGCTATTTCAAATCCAATGTAGATAACAACTGGGGAGATACATAATTTATATTCTACTTGAAACAAAAAATTAAAAAATTCCTTCCAGTAGCACCTTTGAGACCAACTAAGTTTGTCATAGGTATGAGCTTTTGTGTGCTTGCACACTTCTTCAGATATTCTACTTGATTGTTAAAAAAACCCCACCCACCTCAAAGCTGTCTACAAAAAAGGCAAAACAATAAAATTATTAGGAAAATCTAACAATACGTCATTTGAAACTTGGAAAAGTTGTAATGACAATAGACTAAACCAGGGCAAAACTTGCTAATCCCCTTCTTTGTTGAAAGAGGAAAAAATATTTAGCAGGGAAGACAACAGAGACAAGCACTTGTCTGAATTGCAGTGGGAGGGAGTTCCACAGGGCAGCATGAAAGCCCTGATTCTGACATCATACAAATCCCCTCAGCCCCAGTCAGCACAACAGCCCTCTCATCAGCCCTGGCATCCTACTGGGTGCAAAACATCTGGAGGGCACCAGGTTGACAATGGCTGCCCCAGAGTAAGATTTTGCAGTATCGACTGAGCAGGGCTGCTTTGTGCAAAACCTGTTTTTTTATTATTATTATTTATAGATAAGGCTCAGCCACTGCCAGCCCCCGGAAGCATATCCTGATCAAAGCCTTCCTTCCAGGCCCTCTGCTGGCTACCTACACAGCAGTGGGTTCAAATGCCAGAGCTGGTGCCAAGCCAAAGCAGCTGTCAAGATCCGAGAGCGGGTGGGTGGCTTGGCCGGATACCTCTTCCAGAAGCCTCTTTCCCATGCCAGAGGAGAAAAGGGAGGCCTTGTTCTTTCCACCAACGTCTCAGGCCCAGAGCTCGATGGAGAAGCCTTCGCCAAGTCTTCCATGCACTCTTGGCTGCGGCTGTGAAATGGGGATAATAACTGAGCCGTTTTGTCCCCTGTGAAAGAAAGGAACGGCCTCTGGCCACACCTTGTGGGAGCCTCACAAAACTGAGGAGTAGTCCGTGCTCTGAGCCAGGAGGAATTGCAAGAGCGTAAGCCCCTGAATCTCTTTCAATGCAGGCAATGAGAGCCAGTGTGGTGGAGTGTTGATTAATAGCTCAGGTTGGGTCAATTGCTATCTCTCTCGGTCTGATCTACCTTAAGGGTTGTTGTGAAGACCAGGGAGAGGTCAGAGGGAAGGAACTAGCTCTCCTTCCTTAAGCAACTTGGATGAAAGTCAGTATATAAATTTAGCCAATAAATAAATGGCCAGCATTAAAATAACAAACAAAACGACAGCAGAAGCCTTTCCTTCTAGCTAAGTAACCTGCTGCAAACTCCTGCTGCAAGACCAAATACCGCCTCATACAGGAGCCCTTTAATTTTGCTGCGGGTTCAAGAATGTCCTCTGCTTATGCTCAGAAACTACCACCTCTGGCACTGGGCAAGACCTTTCTTCAAGCTCTGCGTCGATAGCCCACTTTAGCCCAGGTGCTTTGCGGCGAACGAGGGGGGGGCTTGCCCTTCGAGACCCTCTGCACATGTTTGGCTGCCCTCTGGTCTTTCTCAAAACGTCCCCGGAAAGGCCTTTGAGGGCACGTCCAATCCTGCCCTCCGAAGCTGAGAGTCTTTTCCGCCCTTCCAGGCCGGGCATTCTGCACGCGCTCAGAGACCCTCTCGCCCTGCGCCGGTGCTCTACCCCTTCCCCTTCAACCACCCCGGCGGCGGCGACCACATCGAGCTTTCTCGGCGGAGAAGAGGCGGGAGGGTAGCCGGGAAGCAGAGGTGGGGGCTCCGCCCGGATGCCCCCCGCCCTCGGCCCCCCGCCCAGGCGAGGCTGCGGCGGGATCCGCCTTCCTTCCGGAGCGGCGGCGGCGGCGGCTGCAGCAGCAGGAGCAGAGCGCGGCGAGGCGTCGCGTCGCGTTTGCAGCTCCAGCGCGCCCGGACCATGGAGGGCTCGCCGCTGCCGCCACCAGGGGAGGAGGAGGCGGCGGCAACAGCCCGAGCCGGAGCCGGGAGGAGCCCCAGCGCAGCCGGGCAGCGCTAGCCGCCGCGGCGCCGCCGCAAAGCAGCCGAGCCCGGTCCCTGCCCGCCTGCCAGGCGCTGCGCTCCGGCCGCCACTGCCACCGCCGCGCGTCTCCATTGCGCGCAGCATCTGCAGCCGCCGCCGCAGGAGGAGGAGAAGGCGACACCCCACCTCAGCGCCCGCCCGGGACCCGATCCGAGCCGGCGGGGATGCGCGGGCTCTGAGCGCCCCTCGCCCTCCGCCGCGCCCCCGGGGGTCGGTCTCCCCGCGCTCGCCATGGGCAAAGACCAGGAGCTGATGCAGGCGGTGAAGGCGGAGGACATCGGGGCGGTGCAGAAGCTGCTGCAGAGGCCCAAGCCGGGCAAAGCCAGTGAGTGACCAGCGCTATCCTCCCCCGCCAATTAATTCCTCTTCCCCCACCTGGCCTTTGAAAGAATAAAAATAGGAATGGGATGCAACCCAGAGCGCGCCTTATGCCTGGATGGATGCCCACTCCTGGGGTGGGTGGGGGGAGGGAGTGTAGGGGAAGGATCCCCTCCCCAGATGGCATCAGGAACCTCTTTGCAGAGGGTGGGGCGGAGGGGGCTGCTGCTGCTGCTCTTCTGCATTATGCTGCCCCTCCCCCCACCCGTGACCCCCCCTCCCGATATTCACCCACATCCAGCCAGGGTGGTTCCTGCTCACTCCCTTATTCTAGGGTGGCATTGGGGTTTGGGTTGGCTCTGAGCCCATCTCCCTCCCCCCCCCCCGGAGGAGGGGGTATCCAGGGCTGCTGGGGGAAGGGGCTTTTGCCTAAACATGGCTGGATGTTGTGGCATTCCACAGTGCCACCCCGGAGTGGCTCTCAGCGCCGCTGGCCCACGTAAACAGGCTTTACGCTGGTGATGTGTTTTTGGGTGGGGTGGGGGGGAGGTGAGATGAAATTCAGTGTTACTCGCCTCGCCACACATTGCTGCTCCACACCCACCTGCCCACTCACATGGCAAACTGGCATGGGGGGTGGCGGCGAGGAAGGTGCCACGCTTAGCCACTGGGGTGTCTCTCCTGCTGGCTTTGAACTCTCGAGTGCAACTGAGTGAGAGACGAGCTCCTCTCCTGTTGGCCAGTGGCTGTTGCCCCAGGTTGCGTTTTCTATTTGGTATCAGCGACATAGCAGAGAATTGCCTTGGCGCTGGCACCGAATGGATTAAGGGAGGCTGAAGAGCTCTGCGAGGGCAAAGTGGTTCCGAGTGCCTGGAGGGAGCTGGTGCCTGAGTGCCAAGGCCGTGTGCAGGGCCTCTGGCGCCATACCCATCCCTGGGTTGTAGTACGCTGCTTGCTGCCTGCTCTCCAGATAAGAGGTGCCCGCTGTGGCTTTCCTTCTGCACTTTGAGAAGTGTCAGACTAGCAAGGGGATGTGGGCATCCTTCCCTCCTTGGCCTGGAACGAGCGACCCTTTCTGGGCTAGGTCTGGCTCAAAGGGGAGCTGTGTGGCCGTAATTTTTCACCTGTAATTTTGCCAGTCCTTTCTGAAATGCTTTCCTGTAGCCGGGTGCTGG
The DNA here is from genome assembly GCF_965207765.1 of Zootoca vivipara. Taxonomy (NCBI): domain Eukaryota; kingdom Metazoa; phylum Chordata; class Lepidosauria; order Squamata; family Lacertidae; genus Zootoca; species Zootoca vivipara. The sequence goes on from NC_142596.1 coordinate 29,930,749, forward strand.
GATGGCTGGATTTTATTTAATTTCTGTGGAGAAGGAACTGATTTTTGAGCTGCCTGTGACATCTTAGCTAGGGGAAACTGGGATCAGATTGGTACTCAATTTCTAGAAGAGGTATCAGATTTCCACTCCATCTGAAAGCATCCTTGGCTCGCTGTGGGAGGAACTCCATCTGCCTGGTCCTCGGATGTGTGTGCGGATTCTCGGTCAATACTCTGTGATGTATGGAGCGTTTGAGCCTTGCATTGAAAATAGGCTGGGAAGGTTGAGGCCTGGGAATCTTGGAGACTTGTTGTCCCTCCAGACATCCTATTACAGTTGTGTGTGTGTGTGTGATGTTTTGTGCTCATGGTGGTTAGACGTCATCTTTTTAAAACAGTTTGCAATTGCAGAAGTTTCACAGCGGTCAGACTGCTTCCATTCCCCAGCGGTGCAAGTCCTACGCTTTCCTGCTAAAATCCTGTAAGTTTTCATGCCACAAGTGTTCCCGAGTGGTGTGTCATTCTACTTTTGTTGCGCTTTAGCACAAGAGTGCCCCTCTGGATGGCAATAATGCAGTAACACTGGGGGGCAATTGCAGAACAACTGATAAAAGCAGAGTGACGTGTGGATGGTCTGGTATGAATCTGCCACTAATACGTTATTGCCGTCAATGAGATGTCGCAGAAAACACCAGCCTGGGAGGGGTCCTTAGGCATTTTGCTGGGGGGGGGGCAGCTGAGTAGTCCTGGATTTTGCAGGAGTTTTTGGGTTTAGGTTTGAGTTTGTCCCGTGCAGAAAATGACTAACTAGGTCTCTCTGTCTCTCTTGTACTCTGATGCTCCCTTGTGGTCCTCTAGACAGGGGCAACTCATTTAGTTCTGTGTTTTGTCCAACCCCAAGCAAACTGTTGGGAGAAACTAAGGTTAAATGGTGGGTTTTAGTGCTTGGGGGAGCTGTAGCTTCCTGGTCCGTAAAAGCACTGCAATTAAAGCAGGTCTTGGTGCTGTGTTAAAGTTGCCCTAGCAGGGATGTTGGTCTTGGAAGCGCTGCAGCTCAGTGGTAGGGCACCTGCTTTGCATGCAAAAGGTCCTAGGTTCAATCACCGGCATCTCTATTTAAAGCTGGGAATGTTCTGAAACCTTGGAGAGCTGCTGCCAGTCAGTGTAGACAATACTGAGCTAGATGGACTTGGTGGAAAGCAGTTTCCTGGACTTGGGCAGATACAGGGGCTGTTGAGAGGGGCTTGCTACCTTTAGCCTCCCTCCCCAAGCTGGTTTGATTCCCTCATTGCTGACCCCCCCCCCTCAGGCCAACACAATACATTTTCCATAACGTGTAATCTAAACGGTTTGCCCCAAGAGTCCCTTACAACGCCATGGAGGATGGTGGGGTGTGTGACATGCAGCAGTGCAAAGGATCTTGGAGTGCTCTACCTGGGTGGGTGCCCCGAAAAGATCTCTGCTGCAAATGGGTCTGGGGTTTGCTTCCCAGGCAGATCACCATGGGATTCAGGTTCTTGTTCCCCTTTACAAGGGATTTCCTTCCTTACATTACCTGATTCTTGCCCAGGTCGACAGCAGAAGTTCAGAAGCCAGCCCTTTTATTTGTATACTGCTTTTCTTGCATGCATGGCACTCAAAGGGGGTTTGTTCGCCCCACCGTCTATTTGGGGCTGAGCCCCCTGTGTGTGTGTGAGAGAGAGGGGGGAAATCTGCTTTCTGAAGCCTGCTGTGCTAATGGGTGTGTGTGTTGCAGCGTCAGTTGCCCAATGCCAGGACTTTGCAGAAATGCTGAGCTCCTGCAGCTTTCTTGGCCTTTGGACAAACACTTCTCGCCTCTGAGACCTGGCCGTGATTGCAGGTGATGCAGCCTCGAGTCGGGCTTCTTTGCCCTCGCACACAGGAATGCACCGACCTGCGCTTCCTGGAAGTGCTGCCTCCAAATTGGAAATCCTTCGACTGCGGCCCATGTCCAAGAGGGCTTCTCATCTCTGGCGCTACCTAATAACAGCCGCTCTGCCCCACTTGAAACCTATGTATTTATTTTGAATGAAGGGATCCTGTAGCAGCCGTGGGAATGCTTTTAGGGACAGAATGCATGAGAGATTTCTGGTCCATCATACTGGGGTCTATCCTTTGAGGGACTGGGATTGTCCAAAGCCCCTTATTCTATTCATATAAGAAATATATATATATCACACTTTGTCAAAAAGCTGTGGGGCAGTTTGCAACATATTAAACAACACAATGTCTGTGTGTGACACAGTATCAATAAAATACACACTCAAAAGAAATAAGATATAAATAATGATATAAATACAATTCATAATAAGCAGTAGTGTCAAGTTATTTGATGGCTATTTTGGTCACTGATACCCTCATCCAAAAGCCTGCTAGAAGGGGTCAACTGTTTCCTTTAAAAAAAAAAGTGGTTAGATAGACTGCAGTAGGAAGAGCATTTTTCAGATGTGGAGCCACTACCAATAAGGCCCTTCTCTTGGATCCTGTCACGGCACACTCATCCACTAACCTCAGAACATGAGGTCAGTCAGTGACAAAGTCAAGTAAAAGGGCTCCTGGTGGTTACTCTGAAAACCATTGTTGGAAAAATGGGGAGGCCTATCCTCTCATTGGTGTGCCTTCAGATGGTCCTCTAAGAGTCTGGTAGTTGTTTTTCTCTTTGACATCTGGTGGGAGGGCGTTCCACAGGGCGGGTGCCACTACCGAGAAGGCCCTCTGCCTGGTTCCCTGTAACTTGGCTTCTCACAGCGAGGGAACCGCCAGAAGGCCCTTGGCACTGGACCTCAGTGTCCGGGCAGAGCTAACCAGGTCTTATCATAATCCTGAAGGCAAAATAAGCTTGTACCATTATTATTATTATTATTATTATTATTATTATTATTATTAAGAGCAATTCAGAGCCTGTGATTTGGAGTCAGCCTTAAGTGCCACAGTTTTTGTCTTGACTTGGTAGCCAAACCAAGCTTTGTGGATCCTTCTCCCATCGATGGCTGACTTTGCTTTTTTGCCTACTTTTAAGGTCAGGGACTGTAGTCTGCTCCCAGTGGTAGAAACTGAGATATAAAAGCTAGGAGCCAGATGGCACATTACGCCTAGGTTTCAGTCGCCATAACGGAATGCTTAGGCACAGCACCAAAAGTGGAGCTGAGGTTGTGCTGCTGCATGATTCGATTGGTTCACAAAGCACCGAAATACATGCGTTTTTGGGTGCCATGCTGCCCCACAGACCCGCTGATTCGTGCAGCAGCAAGGCACCAGAAGTGGCGATTGTTTCAATGCCGTGCTGTCCCGCAAGCCAGCTGACTGGTTTGGCACGGCAGCGGTGCCAGCCAGCCGGATGGAGATGTTAGTTGCCAAACCTGGCAACCAGACATGTCTGCTTCCTCGCCAAAGGCTGGTTACCTGTTGCAGAATGCAGCTGGTGCCTGGTTAGTTTCGAGCCCTCTCTGCTTCCCTTCCTGATTTGGGGAAGGGTCATAGCCGAGTGGCAGAGCATCCACTCTACATGCAGAAGGTCTCAGGCTCCGGCTCCATCACTTCCAGGGAGGGCTGGGGAAAGACTCCTGCCTGAAACCCAGAGAGCTGCTGCCTGCCGGTGTAAGGCAATAGTGAACTAGATGCACCAAGAATCTGACTCTGTATATCAAGCAGCTTCTTGCGTTCCTATGAGTTTGAAGGGGTGGCATGGATGTCTCGGTTGGGCCGCTGTGCCACACCCTGTGGCCAAACAGTTCCCTGCTTCCCCCTTTCCAGACAAAAGTTTATCTGGAGAGATCAGCCATGCAGCTACATTGAGGCTTCCCATTGGTTTGTTTCATTTTTTTTGCCTTTATACCCCACCTTTTCTCCTGGGAGCTCAAGGTGGTGAACATGGTTCTCTGCTTCCTAACTTAATCCCCATAACAACCCTGTGAGGTAGGTTAGGCTGAAAGAAGGCAGCGACTGGCCCAAGGTCACTAGGTGAGCTTTGTAGCTGAGTGGGGATTTGAACCCTGCTCTCCGGGGCCCTAGTCCAACACTCTAACCACTTCACCACATTGGCTGTCAGGGATTGGTCACTGTCAAAGCCAATGCAATTCTGGGCTGCATCAATAGGGCTGCATCATCTAAAAAAGCGAATGCAATTCTGGGCTGCATCAATAGGAGTATAGCATCTAGATCAAGGGAAGTAATAGTACCACTGTATTCTGCTCTGGTCAGTTCTGGGCACCACAGTTCAAGAAGGATACTGACAAGCTGGAACGTGTCCAGAGGAGGGCAACCAAAATGGTCAAAGGCCTGGAAACAATGCCGTATGAGGAACAGCTTAGGGAGCTGGGTATGTTTAGCCTGGAAAAGAGAAGGTTAAGGGGTTATATGATAGCCATGTTCAAATATATAAAAGGATGTCATATAGAGGAGGGAGAAATGTTGTTTTCTGCTGCTCCAGAGAAGCGGACACGGAGCAATGGATTCAAACTTCAAGAACTTCCTGACAGTAAGAGCTGTTCGGTAGTGGATTTTGCTGCCAAGGAGTGTGGTGGAGTCTCCTTCTTTGGAGGTCTTTAAGCAGAGGCTTGACAGGCATATATCAAGAATGCTTTGATGGTGTTTCCTGCTTGGCAGAGGATTGGACTGGATGGCCCTTGTGGTCTCTTCCAACTCTATGGTTCTATGATTCTAAAGCAGAATGCAGGATTAGGTTTGCCCTCGTTGGCCTGATCCAGCCATGTCACCCTTCTGTACTGTAGTAACTAGCACGGTGTCCTCCAGATTGTGTGGGGCTTCAATTCCAGTACAGCATTTGAAATTCGCCAGGCGCATTTTGCACCTGGCTATTAACCACTTGCTTCCAAATGAAGATACCTGGGCAACAGGATGGCACCTGACATCTCTACCATCTGGAGGTGCATCCTGGGAGAACCACACACTAGCAACACATCCTGCAGCATCTACCAGTTATATTCTATCTGCACAATTGGAATTAATTTCTGGAATCAAAATGGTTTTTTTCTGTGCAGCCTGAGCAAGAGCAGTCACCGTTAATAAAAAAGAGGTCGAAATAGGCCAATATATGTATGTCGACTCTCCCTGGATCAAGTGACTTTTCTTCCTTAAGTTCTCAAAACTTTTAAACTAGCTCAAGGTAGTCATCAGAACTAGCCAGATGTTTAACTGAGAATCAATCACAGCCAGGCAACCCAGCCGGGTGGGTGGTATAAATAATAAAATTATTATTATTTGAAAAATAAGACTTTAGAGCGGGCTTACCCAAAAACGGCAACTAGACATTCCGTTTTGGAGACTGTAACCTTGATTTGATGAACCATTTGGTGCCTATTTGAGTTTCTAACACTGCTCCAGTAATCTCTGATTATTGGTCATACTGGCTTGCGTTGAAGAGTTCAAAGGGCCCCACTAGATGTCCTTATTGTGCATTCATGCTAATTTGAGTTACAGGTAGGTAGCCGTGTTGGTCTAACGTAGTCGAAACAAAATTTAAAAATTCCTTCCAGTAGCACCTTAGAGACCAACTAAGTTTGTCATTGGTATGAGCTTTCGTGTGCATGCACACTTCTTCAGATACACTGAAACCTTATATATAGTGAGAGGGTGGGGAGGGTATTACTCAGATGGGTGGTGGGAATGGGTGATTGGCTGATAGGTGTGGTAAACCTGTTGACGACTGTTAATGACTGCAATTGGTCTTACAGGAAAAAGCAAGGGGTGAGATGGCTAAAGATAGCAATGTCTTTATTCAGACCAGGTCTCTCCATGCTTTTAAGTTTGGCAATAAGTTGCAGTTCAGCAACTTCTCTTTCCAGTCTATTTCTGAAATTCTTTTGTAATAAGACATGCAAATTTGAGCTCATGATGGCATTAAGGTGCATAGAGGGTGGATTGGATGACCCTATGGGTCCCTTCCAACTCTACAATTGTTTTTGTGGAGTTACAGCTCTACGTAGAGCTGTATTCTATGATTCTGTGACCCCGTTTTTAATACCCCTTGTACCTGCAAAAGTTTCACAGAGGCCACACTGCTTCATGTACGATCTGTGCGTGTCCTGCAACTTCCCGCTGACACCCTATAACTTTTCTACTCACATGGTAAGGCTTTGAATTGTTCTTCTGAAAGTGGACCCCTCTGGACAGCAATAATGCGAGGGAAGCTTCTCAGAACAACCGACAAAGCAGAATGATATGAGGACCAACCCGGCAGAAATCCACCCCTAATGCACTTTTATTGCACCAATGGCATGTTGCAGAAAACACCTGCAAAAAACCCACCATTGCACTGGAGGGGGCCAAAGTCCAGCAACATCTGAGGAGGGGCATCACCATGTTGGCTGCTCCTGTGTTGGGAAGTTCAGCCTTGCAAATAAGTTGACCAGAAGCGCTAGCCTCCAGGTTCTCTTACTCAGCTTCTGGCTGGTGTAACCCTGTGCTAGTCATTTGCAGCCTGCAGGAAAATAAATAAGAACCAGGCTTGGTAAATTTCCCCTGCCTGGAAGTGATCACGATTTAGCCACTGGCAACCAACTGATTGACTTCTCAGAAGCCACAGCTGCAGGGTCTTTGTGCCAGGACATGGGGTGAGATTCAGGACCTAGTTAGCTACAGTTTTACATCATGTAACTTCAAGGGTGGGGAGCCTGTGACCCTAAAGATGCTGTTTCTTTCTTTCTTTGTTTGTATATTATTGATTGCATTTATACCCTACATTTTCCTCCAAGGAGTTCAGGGTGGCATGCAGGGTTCTCCCCCTCCTTATTTAATCCCCACAACAACCCTGTGAGGGAGGTTAGGCAGAGAGGCAGTGGCTGACCCAAGGTCACCCAGTAAGCTGTATGGCTGAGTGGGGATTCGAACCCTGGGCTCCCAGGCCCTAGTCCGACACACTAACCATTGTGGTGCACTGGTTCTGTTGGAGTCCTGGCTCCCATCAGCTCCCGCCACGATGGTCAACCAGAATGGTGAACATTGGGAGTCCAACAGCCTCAGGAGGGCTACAGATTTCCCATCCTTGTGCTAAGTCATAGTTAAAAGTTTCCTGTGAAGAGGCGATCCCTCTGCTGCTAGCAAGTGGGAACGATGGACAAAGATCCTTGACATAATGCTGGGGTTCTGGGTTGCTTCCCACAGAAAAACCAAGAACAGACTCTGGCTTCAGATAAAAAAAAACCACAATCCCCAGTTTGGACGCAGTGCAAAGCCAAGGACCATGGTTTGTTTCTCCCACTCTAGCAGGGTGGAGCAAAGCAGGACCCTGTGGTCATGCACAAGAAACCTTTAACCACGGCTTACCATGGGGTGCAGGCACACTGTTCAGTAATGACCTGTTTGGGGATTGGAAATGTGTGGAAATGATTCTTCTTATTTACAATAAAGGGCCTCATTATCATATACATACCTTGCAGGTATTGACTATTTTTCTTTTGGGAAAGCTTTCCCCCCTTAAACTAGATACTCAGCAGATTTTTTTTCATCTTCAAATTGCAAACCTTGCTAATTCATATAACTGGGTAATAATACAATGGTTCCCACTCCACTCACCACTGCTGATAATCTCCACATTTGGAAGAGATTGTGACATGTAAGGTAACCATCCAAAATCTTATAAAGGTTGATTACAAAATGCACCCAGGCCAGGGTAGGGAGGGAATCAGAACTGTACAGGTTCCCTCACCCTACCCCAGTATCAACAATTTGGGAACTTATGAATTTCCACATTACTGTCTGCCTAAAGGTAAAGGTAACGGGACCCCTGACCATTAGGTCCAGTCACGGACGACTCTGGGGTTGTGGCGCTCGTCTTGCTTTACTGGCCGGGGCAGCCGGCGTACAGCTTCCGGGTCATGTGGTCAGCATGACAGAGCCGCTTCTGGCGAACCAGAGCAGCACACGGAAACACCGTTTACCTTCCTGCCGGAGCGGTACATATTTATCTACTTGCACTTCGTGATTTCAAACTGCTAGGTTGTCAGGAGCAGGGACCGAGCAAAAGGAGCTCACCCCATCATGGGGATTCGAACCGCCAACCTTCTGATGGCTAATCCAAGGCTCTGTGGTTTAACCCACAGTGCCACCCGCGTCCCACCACCGTCTCCATATACATCATATATTTAAAGCACACACATCCCAGGAATCCTGGGAGCTGTCAAGGGTAGGGTGGAGTAAACTACAGTTCCCATGATAGTTTGGTGGCAGGGTGTGTGTTTTAATTGTGCTTTTAATTCACTGTAAACTGCACTGACTGGCAGTGGTTTCAGGCAGGTGTCCCTCCCAGCCCTACCTGGAGATGCCAGGGTTTGAACTCTGGACTTTCTGCATGCGAAGCAGATGCTTTGTTGCTGAGCCCTCCCCCTGTGATCTGTGGTCAACTGTGTTTACATGCCCATAACTAACGCTGCGCTTGATATGGCTGCATGTGTGAATGAATGAGCTTTCCATGGTCAGGGAGTGTTCTCTGCGGATGGCCTCTGTCTCTTCCAGTCTACTGTGGGAGCTTTGTTCTTTCGCTCGCTGTTTCTTAGAAGTACGTACTTAGTTGGCAGGCTGCATTGGTCAGAGGAGGGCAATCTCAGGCCCAGGGGCTGAATCTGGCCTTCCAGACCTCTCTGCCTTGCCCTCTCCAGAGCAACATGCACCTCTCCAGGCCAGGGAGTGGGGGAGAAATAAGATTCATATTGCATTTAAAGGCAAACCGACCTAATTCACACTCCTTTAAAACAGTATGAGAACCGGAACACAGAATCATACAATTGGAAGGGACCACAAGGGTCATCTAGTTCAATCCCCTGCAATGTAGGAATCTTTTTGCAGAATGTGGGTTTGGAACACTTGACCCTGTCCCTGAGATTAATAGTCTAATGCTCTACCAGCTGAACACAACTATCCTTTGAAATTCACACTTCTCTGAATTTTGCAGGGCAGCTCTCTAGCCAAGGAAGGTGTACAAAAAAGGCTTATTCTAGGGCAGCTGTGGACCCCCATGAGTTTCATTCAGGTAATCCACAATAGATATTCATGTTGATTTTTAATTGCATTTTTATTGCTTCTTTCCTTTCTTATGTTGCATTCTCATGTATTACAGTTTGAATTCCATGGAATGCAAATTGCAGTACAAGAAAATACAATCCAGAAGAAAATGAAAGAAGCAATAAAAATGCAATTAAAAACTATCCATTGTCTAGCACAGTACAATTGCTGCAACAGGCAGAAAAGTCGTTAGGTGGTCTGTTGAGACCCTCAGCAATTTTCAAGTAGTCCTTGGGAGGGAAAAATTGGGATGCACTGCACTAGGGTAAAATGTGCATGTAAATGCATATATTAGTGAAAGTAATCTACGAAAATGTATGGTGTTAGTGCTTTTTTCTGGGGCGACTCAAGGGTACGCAGTACCAGCACCTCCCCCCCCCCCCCCCGTTTAAAATGTGGCATTTACTGTATAACAACTTCATGTTGAGCACAGGCACCTTTTTTCCTTTAAAAAAAAAGGACTTTTAAAAATGCAGACTGAAGTAAAGATTGGAAGAACGGGAAACAGAGAGGAAATGAAACTGGCAGATTCTTGTATCTGTGACTGCCTGGAATGTGTCCCTGGTCTGTGATGATGGGTGTAGCTTACCTGGATGGAGGATGGAGAGTTGGTAAGGTAAAGGTAAAGGGACCCCGACCATTAGGTCCAGTCATGACCAACTCTGGGGTTGCGGTGCTCATCTCGCATTATTGGCCGAGGGAGCCGGCGTACAGCTTCCAGGTCATGTGGCCAGCATGACTAAGCCGCTTTTGGCGAACCAGAGCAGCACACGGAAATGCCGTTTACCTTCCCGCTTGGAGCGGTACCTATTTATCTACTTGCACTTTGACATGCTTTCGAACTGCTAGGTTGGCAGGAGCTGGGACCAAGCAACGGGAGCTCACCCCGTCGCAGGGATTCGAACCGCCGACCTTCTGATCGGCAAGCCCTAGGCTCTGTGGTTTAACCCACAGCACCACCTGCGTCTCCTTGGAGAGTTGGTAGTGGCCCCCAAAGGGTTTCCTAAGAGGGGATGTGGCCCTCCAGTTGGAAAAAAGTTCCAAACTCCAGGGCAGGCCTGGCAGAATTCTTTGTATGCTTTTGTGGGAGCATGGGGTTGGGGTTGGGGTGGGGAGACAGGTGCTGCCCCCCCCCCCGGGCCACTGCTTTGCCATGAAGTGCTCTCCTTGTTAGTTGTGCTGCTTGATTCTTCCCCTTTAATTGTCTTAAAGCTCCCAACAATCTCTTTAAAGCTCCCCAAAGCAGCTTAGCCATGATAGCTACAGCAGGAGCCCGTCCTTGCGTTCGGGGCGATTATTTCTTGTTATTGTGTTTGAATGCTAAAGCTCTCTCGAACAACGTTTCTTATTCCTGCCGGAAAAGAGAGGTTTAAAGAGAGGCGTTTGTGTGCATGCACATTGCAGAGGTGTGACGGGTTCCTAGCAGGGAGGAAAGCGTGGGCCCAGGACCCTGCAGGCACAGACCCCACAAAGTCTGCTCCTGTCAAGCTCAGATGCTCAGGCAGAAAGGCCCTTAATCGAGTTGGAAGTGTTTGCGTTAATCTGCCAGCCTCACTTGCAAGAGTTGGCATGCTCAGATTTCCTGGAGGACTGTAGGGCGGTGTGATCTTGTTAGAAGGTGAGAGCACAGAGGGGTACAGCAGGCCACCTGGCACAGGTGCCACAGATAAGTTTCCCCCCCTTATCTGTGCCTAGCAAAACCTGTCATTTATACAACCAGGTTGTTCCCATCAGGATAGAGGAATGGAAGTCGTTCTTCACGCAGCGCATTGTTAAACTGTGGAACTGACTCCCACAAGAGGCAGTGATGGTCACCAATCTATGGACGGTTTCATGGAGGGGCAAGGCTATCAGTGGCTACTAGCCATGATGGTTATGCAATGTGTCCATGGTCAGAGGCAGCGATGCTTCTGAATACCAGTTGTTGGAAACCGCAGGAAGGGAGAGTTGCTCTTGTGCTTGCATCCTGCTTGCGGGTTTCTCATCTCATTGGGGCACCTGGTTGACCTCTGTGAGAACAGGATGCTGGGCTAGGTGGGCCATCTGTAGAGCATGTGCAGAGTTCACTCATTTTCTCCATGCAAGATGAATGTTCAAATCCAGTAGTGAATACACTCAGCACTTGTTGAGAGAGTTTGTTTGTCTTCATCACCAGGACGGTGTTGGTTTCTGTATCTTACAATGTTGGGACATCATTGCTTGTCACCCCTTGAAAACTCAATGGGCTCTGCTACCCAGAGAGAAATGGTTGGGACCTTTTCAAAAGCTGCCTCAGTTGTGGGCAGTCTGCGGGCCCCTAGCTCAGTGGCAGGGTACCTGCATTTTATACAGAAGGTCCCAGGTTCAATTCCTGGCATGCATCTCCAGGTAAGACTAGGACATTCTGGAGAACTGTTGCTGGTCAGTGTGGACAACACTGAGCTTGATGGACCAATGGTGTGGCTCATTATAAGGCAGGTGCCACCTTCCTAATAACGGGATGCGAAATTCACATGCTCAGTAAAAATAATGCATCTCTCGGGGGGCCAAACAGCATTCACAGTGCAGCAAACGCTCAGGCTGGAGTTGAATCAATCGGTCAAATTTTGAGGAAGAGCTTTGCCTTAGTGGGATCTCCTCCAACTCTGCAATTCTATGATTCCATGAAAATGTTGCACGCTGTCTCTGTGCCGTCTTCCATGCCATAGGTGAAGATGAGAGTCATTCCTTCCCCTCACAGCTTGAGAATAGAGCTATGAACGGCAATGCCTTAACCTCTTCTGAAGGGGCAGTGGAAATAGGGCAGGCAAGGGTTAACTGCTGAAGCTTTCATAGGAATAAGTGGCTGCTGTTTGGAGTGGGAAGGTGCTCAAGGTTGCTTAAAAAAAAAAAACTTCCCTGGGCATGGCTGGAGGGCTGGTGATGCAGAAACCCAAGGGAAGGCAAGCAGGTCTGGAAATCCCATGAAACCTGCCTTCGAGTTTCAGGCTATGGAAATGGTTGAAATAGATTTGAGGGGGCAGCCGAGGAGCAATGCATGATGGGTTTTGATGTCTTTGTGACCTTTTTGCATTTGAGGTTTCCATCGATTGCACTGGACACCTGTTGCTGCTGCTGACTGCACGGCGCCCTTGAATTATGGTCTCTCGATTTCTTGTGCAGCTTGACTTCTTCCATCTTTCGAGGGGTGTTTGTGTGTGTATGTGGGATGGATGGGTGCAGGCAAGGGGCCAAGAGGAGCTGTTTCCAGTGATGGAGACAGGTTGCATCCCACCGCCCACTTTCACTCTTCAAAGTCATTTCATTTGCCTAGCTGAATTATGCAGAGGCTTATAAATATGCAGATGCCAAACTCTCTTTTCCTTTGGGATCCAGGTTGTTCATAAAAGCGCGACACAGATGCTGCGATTCAGCACATCCATAGGATTGGAATGTGATCTCCTTCTTAGTGGAGGTGAAGGAATGTGCAAGCAAAGGAGAGGGGAAGGAACAGCTCAGTTTATTTCACTTAATATTTATTTCATACAATTGGTATACTGCCTAATTGTGAAAACAAACAGACTTCAAAGTGGTTTGCCAAAAAGAATAGAACAACGGAATTGTTGGCAAAAAGACGACCATTGAAAACCTTCAGAAAAAAATTAACATCAACAATAAGCTAAAAACCAGTTTAAAACACATGTCAACAGTAGTGTTAGAAATTAGCCAGGTGCCAGGTGCATTTTGTGACCGGTGTGGGTCCAATTGCGACCACGTGGAGATCTCTGGATGTTGGCGACTGAGAAAAGCAAAATGTCACTTAAGAGAAGGATCTGAAATATTTCATTGAAGCTTGAATTTGTTTTATTCTGGATTGTTTTATTTGATGTTTTAAGGTGTTGTAAACTGCTTTGAGATTTTTCTTTAAAATGTAAAGCGATATAGAAATTAAATAAATAAAAATAAGAATAAGAAACCTCACCGCAAAAAAGCACCTAGACAAACAGCTGTCTGATTTGTTGCAGCTATTGTATACTTATGTTCCCAGATCAGCAAAAGGTGATGGGAAAAGCCAGTTTACTGCAGCAAGACTGTAGATTAGGATCTGACATCCTTCTTAGGTCTTTGCCAAGTGGAAACTGTTCTTCCGAACTAGAACAATGGCTCCTCTACCCAAATCAACCTCCCTTTGAGAAAGTTATTGTTGGCCCAATGTTTACTGGGAGGAATGTGCCAAAGTTTTATTTTGCTTCCCAATTAAGCTGTTCACAAATGATCTGGAGTTAGGGGTGAGTGGTGAGGTGGCCAAGTTTGTAGATGGCCCCAAATTGTTCAGGGCGGTTAAAGCAGAAAGGGATTGCAAGGTGCTCTGAAAGGATCTCTCCAGGAATGGGAAGGGAAATGGCAAATGCAAAAAACCCTAACTTCACTATTGACATCTGAACTACTGTAGTAGTGATGAACAGGAAGGAGATATTGAGGTCAAGGTGGATAGCTTGGTGAAAGGGTTTGAGAGCGGTGTTAGAAATTAGCCAAGTGCCAGGCACACTTGATGTTTCAACGTGTTGTAAACCACTCTGAGATTTCTTCCTTATAATATAAAGCAGTATAGAAATGAAATTAACAACAGCAGCAACAACGACAATAATAAAATTCTACTGGAAAAAAAACCCCAGCCCCTAGATGTTCCATTATGGTGCCTATAACCTAGATTTAAGGAGCCATTTGGTGAATATGTGGTTCCCAAACTATTTGGGGCCGCCCTGCTTGGTTCCACAAATTCATCCCCGGTTCCATAGCCTATGAAAAGCATGATTCAGAATAGTGACTTGCATGACCCAATAAGAAATATAACAATCCATTATCATTCAAAACAGTAACCATTAATTGCACATTTGTTCAAAACTCAGTTTAACCTATTCTGCAATGCATGCTCTTAAACCCTGGAAAGCCGGTGTCAGTCAGTGTACTGTAGATGGTCGTGAGTTTGCTGAGCTACTGTCCTGACTTTGGTGTAGGGCAGCTCCAAATGCCCATTTGCATGCAGAGTATTGAGTGTGAACGTAAATCCGAGCCTTCCTTCGTCGGCAGTCTTCAGGGGAGCTTGTGCTTCCCTTCCAGCCAGCCTCTGTTTCCAAACCTGTCATGTTCCGTCTCTGCTGGTTGAGGGAACCCTCCATTCTCTTGCGGCTGTCAGTTAATTCTGGGTTTCCTCGTTCCATTTGATCACTTTAATAACTTCCTCCTCCGGCAGCCGTGTTTAATGAAACCCAGAGAAGCCTTTGCAGAGCTCTGAATGTTCTCCTTGTGACGTTGTGGCAGAATTGTATCTTGTAGGCAGCAATGATGGGAGCTGGCAGTGATGGGGTGGTTCAAATTCTGATAGGAGGGAACTGGGGTCACTGGTTTTGTGTGTGTGTGTGTCTGTGTGTGTGTAGAGGAGGATGTTATTGGTGTAAGTTTTCATTTTCAAACGAGAGGCCAAATTTGTTGCTCTTTTCACAGCTGTCATGCGAGGGTCGAGCCACTCATGGTATACTGTAGAATCATAGGGGTAACAAAAAAAAGGTAAAGGACCCCTGGACAGTTAAGTCCAGTCAAAGGCAACTATGGGGTTGCAGCGCTCATCTCGCTTTTAGGCTGAGGGAGCTGGCGTTTGTCCACAGACAGTTTTTCTGGGTCACGTGGCCAGCATGACTAAATCTGGTGCAACAGAACACTGTGACAGAAACCAGAGTGCATGGAAATGGCGTTTACCTTCCCATCCTAGCAGTACCTATTTATCTACTTGCACTGGTATGCTTCCGAACAGCTAGGTTGGCAGGAGCTGGGACAGAGCAATGGGAGCTCACTTCGTCGTGGGGATTCGAAACGCCAACCTTGTGATCGGCAAGCCCAAGAGGCTCAGTGGTTTATACCACAACACCACCCGCGTCCTAAGAATCATAGAATTGTAGAGTTGGAGAGGGACCCTCTGGAATGTAGGAATCACAGCTAAAGAATCCAGGACAGGTGGCCATCCAACTCCTGCTTAAAAACCTCCAACAAAGGAGAGACAACCACCTTCCAATCTCATTCCTTGTCATCTGAATCCATTGGTTTGGATTCCTCTGGAGGTTTTTAAACAGAGGTTGGATGGTCAGGGATTCTTTAGCCGCATTGCAGGGCTTGGACTAGTTGTTGGGATCCCTTAAAGGTAAAGGGTAAAGGGACCCCTGACCATTAGGTCCAGTCGCGGACGACTCTGGGGATGCAGCGCTCATCTCGCTTTACTGGCTGAGCCGAGGGAGCTGGCGTACAGCTTCCGGGTCATGTGGCCAGCATGACTAAGCCGCAAACCAGAGCAGCGTACGGAAACACCGTTTACCTTCCTGCCGGAGCGGTACCTATTTATCTACTTGCACTTTGACGTGCTTTCGAACTGCTAGGTTGGCAGGAGCAGGGACTGAGCAACAGGAGCTCACCCTGTTGGGGATTCGAACCACGGACCTTCTGATCGGCAAGCCCTAGGCTCTGTGGTTTAACCCACAGCGCCACCCGCATCCCTATTGGGTCCCTTACAACTCTACAATTCTGTGATTCTGTGAATGATAAACCAAGCATGATTCTGTTAGAAACTCTCAGTAATGGAAGTAGAGGGGTGGGTGGGTTAGGAACTTTATGGGCTGAAGTTTCTAACTTTTTTGTTATCGAGGAGAAGGCAAGGGATGCCAGCTGTTTCTTTGCCCTTGACTGCGGGGCTGCTGCTTCCTTCAGAGAAGGTGGAATTCCAGATTGTCAAGACTCCTCTCCTGGTGCTGTTCCTCTCTCCCCTTGCTGAATTGCCTCCTTTTGTAAAAGTAATGATGCTACATGATTTATCCTGCTGCTGAAATAATTGGACGGTACACTAACAAGCACTGCAGGCAATCTGGAGAGATGTGTTGTTCAAATATAGGGGGTGGGGTGCCAGTCAAAACTGAACTCCTGAGAACCTCTGGAGGAACCTCTTGAGCGCTGGCCAAATCCTGCCTCCAGATCTCGCTGTCTGGCCCTCTAGAACCTCTCACTGACCTGGTTTAACACACCCTTGGTGCATGTTCCTGTGGGTCTTCTGCTGGGAGGTAGATGCGCTCATTGCTGGAGATTCAGGGTTCTGTCACCAGGAGGTGAGAGAGGAGTTGGGTCCCGTCTTGTCTTGTCTTAACCCCTTGGCAGTTTGATCTGCCTGAGAATGACAGACAGTTTATTAGCACATAGAATCATAGAACTTCAGAGTTGGAAGCGACCTAAAGGGTCATCTACTACAACCCCTGGCAATGCCAGCATCACAGCTAAATATATACATATATTTTAATAATAATAATAATAATAATAATAATAATAATAATAATAATAATAATTTTCTATTAATTTGTAATTTTCAAGTACACAAATAAATCCATTTATCATGTAGGTGGAGACAGTAAAATGGCTTCCAAACATGTTGTTTGGTACCTTGCCTCCATTTTGTAATCGTATTGGGTCACTAGTACCATTACCTGTTTATTCATTAAACCAGTTATACAGCAGCAGCATCCTTGGACTAGATTAAAAATAAAGAAATAATCAGTATTATTAGCACAGTGGGATAATCCTCTGTCACCTGTCTTCAGACGTCATAGAATTGTTTATATTTACTCTTCCTTTTGGTGGGCAATTAAGTTTACTGTTTGCAATAGATTCCCAGAGCTTTGTGGATTAGTCTCTCTCTCTCTGTGTTGTATAACAGCAACTCTGAACATGTGCAAAGTAGTGACAGCCTCCCTGCACATAGAGTAGGGTTGGCAAAACTTCTTCTGGGTTAGGGGCCGCATTTCATTCTGGGTAGCCTTCGGAGGGCCAGTGGTGGGTTTGGCTGAAACAGGAGAAGATGGAGCAGCGGCTGCCAATTTTTACCTTTTTTCTGAATTAAATTTTTAATCAATTTTTCGTTAATAACAATCCAATGGAGGCCACATTAATACAATGCCAAATCAAGTTTTGACACCCCCTTGTCTGTCCTCCTTCGAGACAAGGAAGAGGCCTCATCAGAGTCCAAGCACACATTACAGAGAGTTGGTCTGGATGACCCATGAGGTCCCTTCCAGCTCTATAATTCTATCCCAGGCAAGGAAAAACACTTGGTGTGTGATGCAAGGCCAGTCCAGGGTGTGTGTGGCCTGTGGGGTATTCCAAGGGCCTGGTGGAGTGGTGTTGAGGGCCATATTTCGCCCCATAGAGAGAGGGTACAGCTTCCAAGCCAGAGAGAGCAGTTTCTGGAAAAGGACGGGCCTTGCCACCTCTTTTGGTTAGAAAACAACCACTTTGGATCATGGGAGCATGGCAGTGGCCAAGCCGTGACTGGTGACTCTTGGCAGTTGCCTGCATGGTGTGTTCCTAGCAGAGTCTGCGGCACTGGAGACCTGCCCTCCCTGCAGAGTTGGCAGGCCACCCTTGCTTGCCTCATCCTTTCCTTCCCAGGCACATGTTGGAGGGAGGGGGAGTCCAGGCCTGCCAGTTTTGGGTGTCTCTCTCTCCCTAAGTTGGGACGCCTGGTGTGCTCTGCTCTGCTCCAAGTTCCAGGCTGGTTGGCTGGGAGGTGGAATTAGTCAGCCCAGGGAAAACAGGGGTGTCCTTGTCTATCTCTCTCTCTCTGCTGCTCTGGAAGCCGTGAACATCTTGCTGTGGCAAGGTGCAAACATCCAGGCCATGGCATGGATGGGGCCGACACCCAGGGATACAGCTGTCCTTGGAGTGTACCACTTTAGGCCTGTAGAGGAGGGTGTGTGTTGCGTTTTTGGACCCTCCCTTATGGAAACACCTCCTTGCAAACAGAAAACCATCGTGTCAGGAGGGAGACAGGGTTGGTTTCCCCCCCTCCCTGTTTTTCTTTATGCAGGGAGGTGTTGGGGTTTGTTTTCTTCATTAGGGAAGCATTCAAGAATGCAGCACACACACCACCACTGCCGGCAGTCTGAAGTGGCACAGTCCTAGGAAAGGTTCCCCACAGCATTTGCCAATCTGGTGCCCTCCACAGAATCATAGAGTTGGAAGGGACTCAAAGGGTCGTCTTGCCCAACCCCCTGCAATCCAGATGTTTTGTACCGCATCTCCCATTGGTGTTTGCCGGGGCTGATGGGAGTTGTAGTCCGAAACATCTGGAGGGCACCGGGCTGTCAAATGCTGCTTTACCCAGGAGGACTCCCCTGCTGAGCGCCTGAGGGCCCCAGTCCTGCCACTCACCACCTGGCCTAGGGTGGGGCCTGACAGGCTCCAGAAAAGATTGCTGCCGCTGCTGCTGGACAGAGAGGACTCTGTTTTTTTAAAAAAAATTGCTGTTATTTTTTACCTTTGTCATTTTAAACTGTGATATTAATGCTGTATTCTTAGTTTTAGATTTTGATTTATGTGGAAATTGTTTTGCATTTGGTTGTGTATTTTTTTGATGTGATTTGTTTATTGTTTATGACCTTTGGAATTATGTAAATCTTGTCATATTCTAAGCCGCCTTGAGCATTGTTTTTAACTGTGGAAAGGCGGTATACAAATAAAATGATGATGATGATGATGATGATGATGATGATGATGATTTACCACTTTCTTCTAGAGTAGGAAGTACTCACGGGGTGACAGAGGATGACGAGGGGGTGGGGGTGGGTCAGCGCACAGGAACCAGAGCAGCAGGACCCATCACCAGAGTCAGAGGGACCCCTGTTCTCCATGGACATGGCAGGCTCAGTCTGAGGCATAGGGAGCAGTGGGAGGGAGATTCTAGGAGGCTGAGGCAGGCAAGGGTCCACAGCCCAGCTCCCTAGCTGCCCAGCTGGGACTTGCTAGCTCCGGGATGAGGTGTGTGTGATTCCTCAGCTGGAGTTGGCTAGGACAGGTGAGGGTCACAGGTGAGGGTCACAGGCCTCATCAATCCCAGATGCTGCAATCAGCATTCAAAGTGCAAAAGGGCAGCAGAGCTGAGGTGCTGCTCAACCACCCCTGTTGATGGATCTCAGCTTGGATGTTCCAGCATCTCTGTGGGACTGTGCTTTGGTTTGGACTTAGGACATGTGGATTGACTCTGGACGGGAGACTTGACATACTGACTTGCTGGCAGGTAGGTTGGGGTTCAGTGGCTCTCCAGGTCTTTCCCAGCCCTACCCAGAGATGCCGCTGGGGACTTGAACTTCTGCATGCCAAGCGGGTGCTCTGCCACTCACTTCCTTTTGTCCTTCTCCCTAAAAATAAAGATTTTAATCCTCATGATCTGCCCCTGAGCCCTGGCCTTCTTTATCTGCTGAGCATATAAATTAGGCCTCATCTGTTTAGGTTCTGGCTATGAGTGTAGCTGTGTGTGCAGTGTATAGATTTCTGTGCAAAGACAAGTACACTATCAACCTTGGCTGGTGCTTGTTAAATACGCAACCTGTTTGCCAGAGCATTTGTTGACTGTTCATTCCACACTTCTGGTGGGTGTTGCTGTATGCATAGTTTTTATTCAAAATGTTGACTGGGGCCAATGAGAACTGTTTTTTATTTTATTTCATGAAATTTATAGAGTGAAACGATCGATAGGAAAAATCGGCAGCAATAATGTAAGACTTTCAAAAAGTTAAAATAGCAATAGACTAAAAGGGGAGTAAAACTTGCAGCAACTTTCAAAACATCTGGGTGGGCTTGTCTAAACAAAATGGTTTTTAGCGGGCATTGAAAAGACTACAGCGAATGTGCCTGCTTGATTTCAATAGGCAGGGCGTTCCAAGGTGTAAGTGCTGCCACAGTGAAATATTGATTTCTTACAAATGCAGAACGGGTATCACGTGGCACCTGTAGCAGTGCCACTTCCACAGATCAAAATGGTTGAGTAGGCATATATGGGTAAGGCAATCTCATTTGAAACATCTGGAGGGCACCAGGTTGAGAAATCTGCAGTCGTTTGACCAAGGGAGGAGGGTTTAGAAGGCCGTTTGGAATGGCACTCCCTCCTTGCTCAGGCAGGGAAATAAGAGACACTCTAGAATCTGCATAGGACCATGCTTGGGTGAAATATTGGCATGAAAAGGATGCTGTGGAAGGGGAGATTGTGTCTGCTAAATTCTTTTGCCTTTTTTAAAACAGCACCCATAGTCTTGGCTACAGTTTGGTTCTTCTGTTCACCTTTGATTTTTGGAAGCCCCATGTGGGCAGAGACCGGAATATTGATGATTTTGCCACATGAAACATGGGACTCACTGCCTTGTGGCAATTCTTGATGCTGCTGCCCTATGAAGGCAAGAGACAGATCTCACAGGGATCCCTGCAGGACCAGTGGTCTCAGGGAGCCACTGGTCAGTTAAGCCTGAATGCATAGCTTCCAGGAGCTCCCCAAGCTTGTTTATCTTCCCTGTTCTAGAGGCTGATTTTCTTGGGGTGCTGTGCAAGGTGAAAGGGGGCACCATGTTAGAGGCACCCTTTAGGCTGCTGCATCCCGAATCACAATCCTGTTTGGGCAGCTTGAAAAGTTGTGAGTCAGGCTCCAAAAATACCCCATATAAGTGGCTTTAAAAACAGGATGAGCCTGGTTGGTTTTTCAGTGGTTTTTTTGTTTGTTTGCTATTTTCTAATGCATTTTCTTGGTGGTTTTCAAGAGGTTTGAAAGGAGACAGGCATTTTTGAGCTATTCTCTGTGGTTGTGTCGCTGCACTTATTGGGGGCCTCTTGAAAGGAAGGAGGCAGGCTGGAGCGAGTTTAGAGGAAAGGGAAGAAGAGATATATACATTTCAAAAAGGGTTTAGAAAGCAAGAGAATTTGGGGAGAAAGAAGCCTTGTTTCGTTTGTGTGTCCATTCTGCGTAAATAGTGAAGGGTGCATTCTGCGTGGTTCAGGTTGCATGACTCAGCCTTGCACTGTTGTCATGGGATGCTCTGGAGACCCGAGGCGCGTCTGTCAGATTCGGTGTTTTTCAAAGGATGCCGCCAACTCCGTCCCACTCAGTCAACAGAAAGGCCTTTGAGCTTGGGTTACTAAGGAGACTCTGGGAGGGCTGGGTGAGCAAATCGTCAGCAGTGTTGTTAGGCAGCCGGGGAGTGCGGAAACCCTGGCAGGGACTGAGGGAGATCTTCTGGGGTTGTAGCTCTCCAAAGGGAATCCTAGCTGATCGCAAGCTGTAGTGGGTGCAATTCCCCCTCTCCTTTTTTTGCCCTTTACGGTGTCTGGATCAGCCTTCACCAACCTGGTGCCCTCCAGAGGTTTTGCACTGCAAGTCATAAGAACATAATAGTTTAATAAGAGCCTCTTGAATCAGGGAAATGGCCCATCTAGTCTAGCAACTTCTCAGAGTGACCAAATACCCCAAAGAACCTAGGAATCTAGATAGACTGCACCTGGATATGGAGGTACTATAAGAACATAAGAGCCTGGCTGCTCAGTCAGGGCTTCCAGCAGCTGGCATTCAGTATGCCTCCAAATGTAGAGGCAGAGCGTAGCCTCTATCATAGCTCATAGCCACTGATAGCCTTATCTTCCTCAGTTAATATTTCTAATCGTCTTTTTAAGTCATCCAAGCTGATGGTGACCATCATTGCCTCATGCAGGAGCGAGTTCCATAGTTTAGCTATGTGCTGCATGAATAAGTCACTTCTTTGTTGCCCTGTCATGTTGGCTGGGGTAGATGGGAGTTGTAGTCCAAAACCTCTGGAGTGCACCAGCTTTTGAGACGGCCAAGCTATACAATTCAAAGTGTTGGTGCTGACCTTTAAAGCCCTAAACGGCCTCTGCCCAGTATACCAGAAGGAGAGTCTCCACTCCCATCATTCAGCCCAGACACCGAGGTCCAACTCTGAGGACCTTCTGGCGGTTCTCTCACTGTAAGAAGTGAGATCACAGGGAACCAGGCAGAGGGCATTCTCAGTACAGTGGTACCTCGGTTTATGAACACAATTGGTTCCGGAAGTCTGTTCATAAACTGAAGCGTTCATAAACTGAAGCGAACTTTCCCATTGAAAGTAATGGAAAGTGAATTAATCCGTTCCAGACGGTCCGCGGAGTAAGCGTTCATAAACTGAAGCAAACTTTCCCATTGAAAGTAATGGAAAGTGGATTAATCCGTTCCAGATGGGTCCACGGAGTACTTAAACTGAAGCGTTCATAAACTGAAGCATGGGTGTAATTGGTTCCGGAAGTCTGTTCATAAACTGAAGCGTTCATAAACTGAAGCAAACTTTCCCATTGAAAGTAATGGAAAATGAATTAATCCGTTCCAGATGGGTCCACAGCGTTCATAAACCGAAAATTCATAAACCGAGGTGTTCATAAACCGAGGTTCCACTGTAGTGGCGCCCGCCCTGTGGAATGCCTTCCCATCAGATAGTAAGGAAATAAACAGCTACTGTATCTGACTTTTAGAAGACATCTGAAGGCAGCCCTGTTTAGGGAAATTTTTAATGTTTGATTTTTTTATGGTGTTTTTAATATTCTGTTGGGAGCTGCCCAGAGTGGCTGGGGAAACCCAGCCAGATGGGTGGGATATAAATATTACTATTACTATATTCATTTTATTGGAGAGCAAGCCCATCGAAGCAGAGAGAGAAGCCCAGTGTGTGTGGCTGAACTGCATCTTCTGCAACAGGACAGGCTTGCATATGAGGACATAGGAATGTGCATCATATGAAGTTTCATGAAAACGATCTGTTAGCAAGTAGTGGGGAAGATGCCTCTTAGGCAAAGCACGGATTATGTCTATAGTATCATAGAATTGTAGGGACCCCAGGGGTCATCTAGTCCAGCATTTTGAAATGCAGATTTATATGACCCGAAATAGTGGAACGTAGGAAGTTGCCTTTTATGTTGAACTAGGCCGCTGGTCCCATTGGGCTCAGTATTTTCTACACCAGGCATCCCCAAACTTTGGCCCTCCAGATGTTTTGGACTAGAATTCCCATCATCCCTGACCACTGGTCCTGTTAGCTAGGGATCATGGGAGTTATAGGCCAAAACATCTGGAGGGCCGCAGTTTGGGGATGCCTGGTCTACACCATGTTTCCCAAACTTGAGTTTCCAGCTCTTTTCAGACTATAATTCCCTTCATCCCTGACCGCTGGTCTTGCTAGCAAGAGATGATGGGAGTTGTAGTCCAAAAACAGCTGGAGACCTAAGTTTGGGAAACGCTGGTCTACACCGACGCAGTGGATCTCCAGGGTTTCAGAGCAGGCTCTTTCCCAACCCTTCCTGGAGATGCCAGGGGTTGAACCAGCATGCAAAGCAGATGCTGGACCACTGAGCTATAGAACGTAGCAGCTGCCGTGGAATGTCAGACGTCTTGGCCCATCAAGCCCAATACTGACTACAGTGGCTCTCCGGGGGTTTTCCGACAGCTCGGCAGCCTCCTGCTGAGCTAGAGCTCTAGTGCAAAGCATCTTCTGTTGTTCTCTATATTTCCTTATTTATTTTATTTTCTGTGCCCGCCCTTCATCACCTAGATGACTGGGATGGCTTCCAGACTTCTGTACATGAAAACTATAAAAATACAGCAGTTCACAATGAAAACCAGCTTGAAACTTCAGCCGATGGGCTTGGCTAACCCCTCTGCCCTGATGTTGCTGGTGCTTCTGGGTGGCAAACAGTGAAGGAAAGTGGGGCTGGTCGCTTTCAGCTGGGCAATTTGGGGCATCGTTTACAGGGCAGAGGAACAGCCCTTGTTTAATTCTTCTCTCACCCACACCTTTTTATGGAGCTTTGCTTGAATGTAAAGCCCCGAGATCCTAAACACAGCTGGCTAATAAGCTTAAAGATACTTAATTTTTAATTGGAGTGGCTTTAATAATTTATCTTTTAATATCTATAAAATCAAGTGCAAAGTGTGTGCTAGGAATCTCAGTGGCTTTGCTTTGGCCAAAATGTTGGAAGGCAGGAACAAGGGCACCTTCTCAAGGAGCAATTGGGCAGAACATCACCTTGGAAGTCACAAGTTCTCCCAAAGAATTCTGGGAGCTGCAGTTGGTTAAGGGTGCTAAAAGTTATTAGGAGACTGCTATTCACCTTAGAGTTACAAATATCAGAGTGGATTAACCATCCATTTTCTGAGGGAACTCTGGGAATTGTCACTGTGGGAGGGGGGGGGTCTCCTAACAGCTCTCAGCAACCTTAACAAATGACAACTCCCATAATTCTTTGGGGGAAGCCATGACTGTTTTTAAAGCATCGTCATAGTGCTTTAAATGTATGAGGCAGTTGAGGGCCTTGTCTCCATCTTGCAGGGTTTATTTTAATCAAATGCTGCATTTTGATGCTTCCCCCCTCAAAACACACACACACAAAAACCCCGCAGCTTCAGTCAAAATTGTGACAAAGTATGATTTACCGGTAGTTGTGTTTTAATATGATAAACTAGGCCTACATCTCCCATCAGTCCAAGCCGACGTGGCCATTTTGTATGACAATACAGACCAGCAGCAACCAGCATGACTAAGCATCTGGAGGAGGACTAAGGTGTGGAAGGCTGAGGTATTGCCTCTTCTGACTGAGATTTCACCAGCAAAAGGTTCTGAGAACCTAAGAAGAGCCTGCAGGATCAGGCCAGTGGCCCATCTAGTCCAGCATCCTCTTCTCACAGTGGCCAGCCAGGTAGGAAACCTTCCAACAGCACTTGAGCACAAGAGCCCTCTCCCCTCCTGTGGTTTCCAGCAACTGGTATTCAGAAGCATGGCTGCCTCTGGCCATGCAGGCAGGCATAGCATAGCTGTCCTGGCTAGTAGATAACAATATAGCCCTCTCCACTTCCAGTGGGCTTTCCCCTTACTGGCCGCTTGATCCTTGGGGGGGGGGGGAAGCAAGACACCTGGAGATGCTTCTAGAAACCATACCTGGATCCTTCTAAATGTCAACTGTGGGCTCTGCTCCTGGGTCTGAGTTGCTCCCCCCCCCCCGCAGATGTGAAAATGTGTCCCTCTTCCTGCTTGTTATATGGATGAAAGAAACCGTGTAATTGCTCTGGGCACACTCTCTTCCCTCCCCTTTCCTCCCACAAGGGTGGTAGATAATAGGCCAGGACCCAGAAATGATGTGGGACGTCCGGTGGGGGGGCTCTTTTGTGCATGCTGCCTTTGTCTGAGCAGCGCCCATTGAGGATCTCTGAATGTAGGTCATGCGTAGACGAGAGAAAGAGGAAAGGAGGGAGCACGCAAGAGAGAGATCACTCTGTCCTGGAAAGCAGAAGCCTAGGAAAAGAGGAAAGGCTGTTGCCCTTGAGTCCTGCTTAGGGGCTTCCATTTGGGCTAGCCGGTTGGCCACTGTGAGAACAGGATGCTGGACTAGATACAGGGGCGTATCAAGGGGGTGTGTTGGGGCGGTCTGCCCCAGATGCTACCCTGGAGGGGGGTTGACACTCGGCACCCCCCCCTTGCGACTCCCAAGCTGCCAAGCCCCTCCTCCCAGTAAAAAGCCTCGCTCCTGCTCGGCGGCCGCTGATGCCCCTCCCTGACCCGCCCCTCGCCTCCGCCCGCTCGAGCAGTAAGAAGCAAAGCATGCACTGAGCAGGAGCGAGGCTTTTTACTGGGCGGCAGGACAACGGCGCCTCCCAAGCCGCACGATAAAAAACCTCGCTCCGCGGCTTGCTCGTGGTTTGCCCCCCCCCCGCTCCAGTGCCGTATGGACGGTGCCAGGATCCTCAGCCGCAAGCAGAGGATCACGGCGCTGGAACGCCGCCGCCGGTAACCCGCTATGCAGCGCGCATGCACAGCGTCGCTATGTAGTGATGCATGCGTCGTACATAGTGATGCTGTGCATGCGTAGCGATACCCCGCCCCGGGTGTGCATCAGGTTTGCCGCTTCCTACGCCACTGACTAGATGGGCCCCATTTGGCCTGATCCATCAGCCAAGCTTATCTTACGTAGTTACAGGTAGGTAGCCCTGTTGGTCTCCCGTAGTCGAAACAAAATAAAAAAATTCCTTCCAGTAGCACCTTAGAGACCAACTAACACTTACATACGAAAGCTCATGCCAATGACAAACTTAGTTGGTCTCTAAGGTGCTACTGGAAGGAATTTTTTTATTTTGTTTTTCTTACGTACTTATGGGGCCCCCAGGTCCAGACGCAGTCTATCTCAACTCCTAGGTTCTTAGGGGCATTTGGCAATGGTGAGAAGAGGATGCTGCGCTAGGTGGGCCATTGGCAGGGCTCTTGTTATGTTCTTAGGAGGCAGGCCCAATGCCCACATTTCATTTGTTGTGTGTGGATCAACTTGGGTGTTGGGGTCAGCACTCAATGTTGGCACGGTTGGGCCTGTGCTGAGGAACCTGGCACATCCCCCCTGACAACACCCCCCCATCGTACTCCCTCTCTGCACCATTGCAATCTGGTTGTTGGCTCACCCGCGTCTGGTGCAGACAAGAACAGGGGCAGGGAACCTTTTTGGCCTGACAGTCCTGGTCTTTGCACTTCCCCCGTCCCATGGGACAATTTGGCTAGGTGGCTGAGGCCACTGTCTGCCCATCATCTGTTGTCATGATGACATCAAGTGACTGAATAAGTGGTCCTTCCCACCTGTCAACGTTCACCCTCATGGGTGGGGGTGGGGATCTGCTTCCGTGTGCCGATCCCGATCACCTAGCAGGATTGAATCCTACCCATTGGCTTTGGGTAAGTTTAAAGTTGCCATAAGTGTTTTTTGGGTGGGGGAATGACTTTGCAGGCCAGATTGGACCCCCTGGTTGGCCAAGACTGGTCCACTGACCAGGGGTTCCCTGTCCCTTTTCTGAATCGTATAATCATAGAACTGATGGCCAAGGGGCTACCTAGTTCAACCCCCAATTAACTTTTGTTTTGTTTGTGATTGTCCAGTGCTGCAGATTGCCTTATGAAAGCTCTCACACTATGCTATTTGAATGAGTAAAGCCTCGTCTTAAAAAGACATTTCGTTCCAAAATAGTAGCCGTACTAGTAGTAATATTCATAGGGTTTTGTTTTTTTTACTTGTTCTTAAAATTCTTAATTGAAGAAAATTCTGGGGGTGGGAGGGTCTGAACAAAAGAAAACAACCACCACTTTTGGGTTTTCACAGCTCCCAGCCAAAAGTGTTTTAACGCTCCCTCTCAGTCACCCAAGCTGTGAACAGTCTGCCAGTTTGCTGATTTCTTGCTAAGCGCAAATCTCCTTGCCACACACCAGGAATTTGTGAAGGTGCCTCTTGTCAGCACCCAGTGTTGGATGGCATCTGTGTCGGGAGACAGTGGAAGGGTGTGCCTTCAAGGGGGAGGGTTGAAGTCAAACCTCTGCAAAGTTGCAGCGCCTGCTGAGGGTGTAGAGACCAATACAGGAGAGACGATGATTTTGTTGCAGCTGGGGCAGATAAAGGTGTCCGGTTGTGCTGATGCAAACGTACAATGGTGTTTCTTCTCCCTCTCTGGTCACTGCTGTGGATACATGACCTGCTTCTCTCCAGGCGCTGTAGCCGTTTGCAAGGGATTCCCACATGGCGGAAGTCCCAGGAAAGCCTGGAAGGGGGGGGGGATAATTGGCTAGGACTTAATGGGTCGATCTCTGTGGCAGCCTAATTGGACGGGCCTAAGCCGGTCTTGTGCCATTTGGCCAGCTGCTTCTGCTTCAGGTGGTGATGGAAATTGATGCTCGGAGGTGACCAAGGGTTGGGAAAGAAGAGGAAGCGTCAAAGGTCAGTGGCAGAGCCCGTGCTTTGAATGCAGATGGTTCCAGGTTCTGACTCTGGCATCTTCAGGTAGGGCTGGGAACATCCCCTGCCTGAAATCCAGAAGAGCCGCTGCCAGTCAGTGTAAACAGTATTGAGCTAGGTGGGCCCAAAGGTCTGTAGAAGGCAGATTCTGCTGTCTCTAGTTAAATCAGCCCTTAATTCTGAACCACGAGGACTGGAATCTTGTTTTACTTTTAAGTGAGAAGCCGTAGCTCTGTGGTAGAGCAGAAGGTCCCAAGTTCAGTCCGCAATGGCATCTCAAAGCTAGAGTGGGAACAGGCACGGAAACCCCAAAGAGCCACTGCCAGTCAGTGTAGACAGTACTGAGCTAGATGGACCAATGCTCCAACTCACTGTATGCCAGCTTACGATAGTCTTCTGATTTTTCTAAGCTTGTGGACGCAGCTGTGCCTTCCATGTTGGTGTTGACTTCTATGCTGAACACAGAAATCGGCACCCTCCCAAATCTCTCCCTTTAAAAAAAAATATTACTAAGTTTCTAGTCCTGGTGATTGTAAAGAGAAATTTTCCAAGGGTAGCTTTTCTGGTTATGTTCTCTCTCTCTTTGTATGTGTTTTACCCCTGAAAATCTCGCTTTCCATGTATGCATTTATGAAGTTGTACCTTATTCTCTCTGTTTTTTTGGCCTTCTGTTCATATTGTAATTTGCTTTGTAAACTAATTTTGAAAGCAATGCATACATGCTTTGAAAAGGGAGGCTTGCAATGGCATAACTTGCTGACTTGCTTTACATCTAGGAAACAGAGAATAAATTGTACGAAGCCCTGCAAACAAATTTGCATAAACTCATAAAAAGGTAAAGGGACCCCTGACCGTTACGTCCAGTCGCGGACAACTCTGGGGTTGCGGTGCTCATTTTGCTTTACTGGCCGAGGGAGGCAGCGTACAGCTTCCGGGTCATGTGGCCAGCATGACTAAGCCGCTTCTGGTGAACCAGAGCAGTGCAGGGAAACGCTGTTTACCTTCCCGCCGGAGCAGTACCTATTTATCTACTTGCACTTTGCTGTGCTTTCGAACTGCTAGGTTGGCAGGAGCTGGGACTGAGCAACGGGAGCTCACCCCGTTGCAGGGATTCAAAACCGCCGACCTTCTGATTGGCAAGCCCTAGGCTCTGTGGGCCTAACCCACAGCGCCACCCACGTCCTTAACTCATACAGGTTGCAAAATCCAGTTTTTCTGGTCTTAGAACTTGGGCTCACTTAGCGCTTAGCCGTACTTTCTCTTGTCGCCCAGCTTTCCCCTGGAGAAGGGCTACTCTTTAGCACCCAATCTATCACTAAAGACTGGGGTTTCCCTTGGAAAGGAGCGGGACAAGGTGCTTTCTAAGCAGGGCACAAGTATAAGTATGGATGAGTCTGTAGGCGTCTGCTGAGTGTAGTTGTGGGGTATGCAGCCCTGTTTGTGGGAATTGGAGAGAAAAAACAGATAATACTTTTTTTAAAAAAGTTGCATCTCCTTGTATTGTAAAATTTATATTTTTTTGGGGGGGGTGGCTGGAAAATTCTCAAAAAGACACTAGTTTTCCACAATGGAAAGTATGCAAGCACATTTGGTTGCAACATTAGAATCATTGTAGTAGCGCTGGAAGGGACACAAAGGGTCATCTAGCCCAACCCCCTGCAATGCAGGAATCCCAGCTAATGTTCTTGAAACTCATCATGCCTTCAGAGCAAGCCTACATGGTAGATGATTACTATTCCCATCAGGGTGGATTTGATTTAAATCAAATAGATTTAAATCACAATTTAAATCATGATTTAAATCACTAGTCAGTAAGACTTGATTTATTTTATATATTTTTTACAGAAAGACTCATTCTTGCTGGTATAATCTTAATATTTACAACCAGAGGAAGGTTTCATTTTTGGAATAAAAAAATTCCAGAGTAGTTTTTAGTTATATCAAAAATTACTGTACTGTTAGAAATACATAGACAGATAATTATGAAATTATTGTGAGGTTTAATAAGTTAACTGTTTATATTTGGACAACTTTTCTGCTGTACTTTATTGGAAGGAGAAAAACAAATCATTTCCTTAATAACAATTTAAACAATTTATTTAAAGCAATAACATTATAGCATATGTATCCACGTTTGTTAACTGATGCAGTTAAACTTTTTTTGTTTGTTTCTTTTTTAAAAAAAAACAAACACGTTAGGCTGAGTTTTAGCACACATGAAAAACTTAAAACAAATCCTTATTTCCTGACAAATAGCCTTTGGACTATAATGTAACTTAAATAGAGAACTATCTTTAGAAAGATCTTTCCTCCAAAAGCATTTTGTTTTAATAATCTGATTTAAAAAATTTTTAAAATCCAATTTAAATAAAAAAGAAATCTGATTTAAATTTTAAAAATTGATATTATTTTTTTAAAAAAAATCATTGATTTTTATCCACCCTGGTTTCCACTGTCCGGTCAGGAAGCTTGAAGAACTTCCATCACGGGGACTAGAAGCTTGAAGTTCCATCACGGGGACTAGAAGTTAAATTCTATGTGTTGTTGCTGGGGTGGGGGGCTTGAATGCAATTGAGCAGCACAGAAGAAAAAATCCGCAGAAGCCCCCCTCCCCCTGCTATGGATGGCACCTCCTGCTGCCTTCCTGACAAGGATTTCCACGGAGCCGCCATCTTCCTGTGTTTTCAGATAGTTCCGAAATAGATTTTCGCTCCATTAATATCTGGCATGATTAAGCAACCGATTGCCTGGGTCTGGGCTGGAGTTCTGTCTCCAGATGAACGGTGCTGCAGTGCTGAAGCATTAGTGTGCTCCCAGCGGTCACCAGCAAACAATTTATCGGGCACTTCTAATTTGCAGAGAGCTCTGCAGTCCTTCTTGCAATGACCCTGCAAGGCCACTTGTTGCACTTGTCATTGTGAGGAGGTGAGGAGGGGGAAACTGAGGAACTTGCCCCAAGTCACCAGCTGAGCACAGGGCTGGAACTCAGGACCATTGTAGTTCAAGGCCTACCCAACCACCATCTGTTTGGAAAGTGCTTCTCTTGGCGAAAGGGCTGTAGCTCAGTGAGAGAACATCTGCCTTGCAGGCAGAAGGTCCTAGGCTTCAATCCCCAATGGCTTCTCTAGGCTGGACTAGGGGAGAGCCCGGCCTGAAACCCTAGAGAGTTGCTGGTGCCAGTCCGTGTGAGCGATGCTGAGCTACGCTGAGCTACACAGTCTAAATTCTGAACCACCAGACTGGAATCTTCCCTTGTTTTTAAGGAAGAAGCAGTAGATGCGGTAGAGAATCTGCCTCGCATGTAGAAGGTCCCAGGTTCAGTCATCAATGGCATCACCAGGTAGGGTCCGGGAAGTGACCCCTATCTCACACCCCAGAGAGTTGCCATCAGACACTGTAGACCAGGATTGGGGAGCAGCTGTGACCCTCCCAATGTTATTGGACTCCCAACTCATATCATCCCTGACCTGCTGCAGGTCCAATGAGAGCTGGACCTGGAGTCCAGTGTCCTGTTCTGGGCGCCACAGTTTAAGGAGGATATTGACAAGCTGTAATAATGATAAAAAAATTGTATACCACTCTAGACCTCTAGATCTCAGGGTGCTTCACAACATAAAATAGCTATATATATATATATATATATATATATATATATATATATATATATATATAGATAGACAACCCAATAAACTTCCCTTCCACAACGCATTTTAAAAGGACATCAGATGTCAATTTGCCAAAGGTCTGGTCAAAGAGGAATGTTTTTGCCTAGTGCCTAAACGTGTACAAAAGACGCCAGCCGAGCCTCCCTGGGAAGAGCATTCCATGAGCGGGGAGCCACTGCATGTTGCCACCCTCTTGTGGAGGAGGCACACGAAGAAGGGCATCTAAAGATGATCTCAGGGGCCGGGTACGTTCATATGGAGAGAGGCGGTTTTGAGGTATCGTGGTCCTGAGCAGAGGAGGACGACTAAGATTATAAAAGGTCTTGAAACCAAGCCTTGTGGGGAATTCATAGCTGTCAAGTTCTCCCTTTTTTTAAAGGGAAATTCCCTTATGCTGAATAGGCTTCCTTGCGAGAAAAGTGAAAACTTGACAGCTATGGGAATAGTTCAGGGAGCTGGGTATGTTTAGCCTGGAGAAGAAGAGACTGAGAGGGGTTATGAGGACCATCTTCAACTATCTGATGGGCCCTCACATGGAAGATGGAGCAAACTCGTTTTCTGTTGCTACAGAGGGGAGCAGAAAATTATAAGATCTACCATCTCTGCTGTAGACAATATGCTGAGCACAGTGGACCAAAGCTTTGACACAGGCCATGGCTGTTTTCCGAGTGCCTGAAGGCTACCCAGCCTCACGTGGCTTCCTGAAGTGGCTCTTACCTCACTTCAGCCTCTTCTGTTTCAGTAATGTGATCTGCCTCTTGTCCGGCACTGACGATGCTGGTCTGGTGGTAGGGGCAGTTTGCTGCCTTTGGTTGTCTCGTGGAGTAACAAGAGACCTCCTGATGGTTTCCAGATGAGGCTGTGAGCCACCCAGCGGACAGCCACCTTCCTGGCTTCACAGTAGATATTTGTTGTGGGGGAGGCGGGGGATTGGTCCTGTTCATGTTGGACACAACTTCTCAGCTGCCCTCCCCAGCTTTTCGCAAGCCTGGATTTCCCCCTCCCAAACCCTTCTGCCAGATTCTTCATTGAGTGGAGCCGTTCTTCTGACGTCTGTCTCTCATTTTCACGCTTCCAAATGGAACAAAATAATGAAGGGAACAGATGTTTCTTTCTACATGAGATACGGTGGTGGGGAGGGAGGGGGGAAGCTGGAGATGAAGCTGCTGAGTAAAGCCTCGGACACTCTGGGAGCCGGGTTCCAATTCTGGCTTGGCAAAGGTTCTTCCTGGTTAAGACACTGCCTCGACGGGACTGATAGGTGATGAGCAGGCACCTCCCTCCGCTGACATGGAGCTGTAAAGAAGGAACCACACAGCAAGAAAACTCTTGTGTGTACCGCATTCCCCTTTGTGGGTTGGACAAATTCAGGGAGGACAGGGCTGCCAATGGCAGCTAGCTATGGGTAGCATTTATGCTCTGCCTCCACAGCCAGAGGCAGCAATGCTTTCAAATACCAATTGCTGGGAACCACAAGAGGGGAGAGGGCTCTTGGGCTCTTGGGTCCTGCTTTCATGTTTCCCACAGGCACCTGCTTGGCCACCGCGAGAACAGGATGCTGGGCTCAAATGAGATTCCAGCTCAACATTAGGAAGAGCTTTCTGAAGGGGTAAGAGCTGTTGGACAATTCACTTGCAAGGTGGTGGATTCTCCTTCATTGGAAGTCTTTAAGCAGAGGCTGGATGGCCGCCTGTCAGGGGTTCTTGGCTGTGATTCCTGTGACTCTATGACTTGATAGGTGCTCATTTTTATCCATCAGTCAGGCTCTATTAAAAGAGTGCTTTGTTTGGTTTGTCCTGAATCTTCCAAGGTTTTCAGGAGATTGCAGAAGCCCACAGGATTCACTCTTGTGCCTTGATGGTGAGGGCAGGAATCGGGGGGCTGCATCCTGGTGGAAAAGATCCCACCGCCTTCCTCCCTGCCCCATTCGTCCTCTCCCGGCTGCTGTGCTGCCTTCTCCCCTCCCTCCACTGTTATCGGCGGCGTGCTTTCCTTAGGCCTCCTATGAGTCACCAGATGCCCTCCTCTGCTGCCGGAGCTGTGCTCTGTGGGCTCTCAGGCCTACATTGCCGCAGGTCCTCTGATGATGCATCACTCGTGCATGCAACATCCCAGATGCCAGGCTCGGTGGGGCCCTTGACGCGGCTTCTCCACCAGCAGAGTTTCTCACTGCGGGTTTTGCCTTCAGTTGGGATGCTTTGCTTTAGCATA
Organism: Zootoca vivipara; assembly: GCF_965207765.1. Lineage (NCBI taxonomy): Eukaryota > Metazoa > Chordata > Lepidosauria > Squamata > Lacertidae > Zootoca > Zootoca vivipara. The sequence goes on from NC_142596.1 coordinate 29,964,254, forward strand.
AGAAGAACCTAATGGGTCAGGCTATAATGGCCCAACTGGTCCAGCATCCTGTTCTCACAGGGGCCAACCAGATGCCCCAATGGGAAATCCACAAGCCGGACCTGAGCACAAGAGCAGCTCTCCCCTCCTGTGCTTCCCAGCAACTGGCCTTCAGAAGCATCCCTGCCTTTTATGATGGAGGCAGAGCATAGTGATCTTGCCTAGTAGGCACTGAGAGCCCTTTCCTCCATGCATTTGTTGAGTCGTCCTTTAAAGCAATCTAGGATGGTGCCCATCGCTGATTCCTGTGGAAGTGAGTTCCATAGTTTAACAGCGTTCTGTTTGAAGAAGGACTTCCGCTTCTCTCTGCGGAGTTTTCCAGGCTTCAGCTTCATCGGATATCCATGAGTTCTAGTGATACGAGAGAGGGAGGAAAAACTTTGCAGTCCAGAAGAAAATCAGAATTGGGTGCATAATTATTGCCTCAATGGCATTTCGTAGAAAACACTTGGCTATGGTGAGAAAAGGATGTTGGGACTTAGGGACCCCTCTGGACGGATGGTTTTATTAGGTGTCTAATAAATATTCATCGAATCAGAGTTGGAAGGGACCACCATGCGGGGGGTTGGACTAGATGACCCTTGTGCTCCCTTTCAGCTCTTTGATTCGATGGCTATACAGTATATGGACACCTGCAGAAAACTTTCCGTTTGGAGGGGCCTTTAAGTCCAACATCCTTTTCTTACCATAGCCAGTTTCATGCCTATGGGAACTCAGGCATGCCTCTCAAAAGTTGGAAGATTCAGACCAGAGAAAAGAAAGCCATCCTTTGTGCAGTGCAGTGGTAAACTAGGGAACTCACTCCCGCAGGAGGCAGGGGTGGCCAGCAACATGCCTACTAGCCACAATGGCTCTGCTTTGCTGCCACGGTTGGAGGCAGCAATGCTTCTGAATACCAGTTTCTGGAAACCACAGGAGGGGAGAGTTCCTGTTGTGCTGGGGTCCTGCTTGCTGGTTTCCCACGAAGGCATCTGGCTGGCCGCCGTTGGATCAGGATGCCTGACTAGACAGGCCATTGGCCTGATCCAGCAGGCTCTTCTTTTGTTCTTCAATGGCATATTCACAGTCCTCCTTTCCCCCTGGGTGAGGCCAACTCCTCACAGACCCACGTCAGAGGCTTCCTGGACACAAAGCAAGCCTCAGTCCAGGGGCTGGCATGGAGCGACGCTGATCTGTGTTATATAATTCTTTTTGCTACTGGGGGATGGACTTGGAGCCAGGCAGCCTTCCCCCCCACCCCACCCCACCCACTTGCACTGCCTTATGGGGCCATCTTCAGCCAGAAGACGAGTGTGTGTGATTGGAGGGGGGGGGGCTATGTGTTTTGTTTTTTCTTTCTTGGTCTCCTGGTCCAGCCAGTTCTGCAAAGGCTCATCTTGTCAGCCACAGAGTCTGTAATTTTCTCTGGCTGGCCAAGCAGCCTCCTGTTCCTTCCAGCTCTCTCTCTCTCCCCTGTTTCTCTCTCCCCCCCCACCTCAAATCCAATTGCTCAGCTGTCTCCTGCCAGAACAGTTAGGTGGGACAGCAGCCAAACACTTCCAGATGTGCCAAAACTATCAATCAGGCTCCGCCAGTCAGGAGGCCCCCTGAATTATGAGCGTCCCCTGCGTTTGGAGAGCTTGATTGGATGGCAAATGAATCACTGCAGCTGACACACACACACACACACACACACACACACACACACACACACATCGGTCAAAGAATCTGCTTAGGGGAGCTTAGGCCCTACCTAAAAGCATAAGAGAAGCCTGGCTGCCAGAATCGTAGAGTTGGAAGGTACCCCAGGGGTCACCTGGTCCAACCCCCTGCAATGTAGGAATCTCTGCTAAAGCACCATCCATGGCAGATGGCTATCCAAACTCTACTTTAAAACATCTATTCTAGCATCTTGTTTTCACAGTGACTAACCAGATGCCCTTCAAAGGGAGTCCACAAGCCAGGACCAGAGCACAGTGTTGACTCTCCGTCTTGCAATTCCTAGAGACTGGTATTCAGATACATTTACTGCCTCTGACAGTGCAGGTAGATTCATAGTCATAATGGCTAGTAGTTATTGATAGCTGCATCCTCCACCTTGGACTGAGCTGTATATTACCTGGGATGTTGCTGCAGAATTGGGTTTCAGGGTCACCCTAACACCTTGTCAAAAGGACCTGGGGGCAGGAGAGAGAACCTCTGAGCATTTGTGGAGTGCCTCCCTTCCCCACCCTCGTAGTATGGGAAGTCCGTGCAAAGGATTTCCAAAGCAGAAATTGGGCAGATGGATCAGAGAAATGTGCTGAAGAGTTTTACTGGTGTGACTGGACTGCATGAAGGTCCAGTCGTTATATAATTTTTATGAAATTGTAAAAATAAATAGATCGCTTACAAAAACGAAAGGCCTCTAAGCAGTTTACAATAGTTGGCCCAAGATAGACAATGAGGTGCCGATAAAATTATAATTAAGAAATTACATGGGGGGGATATATAAATTAAAATCGGAAGTTATAAACAGCTGAACTTCCTAAAACCATGTGTGAAGATTGCATGCTGAAATCGCATGTCTGGGGAGGCTTGCTGGAGCAGAAAAGGTGCTAAAAGCAGTAAGTGAAGATGCCTTCCTGGTGTCAATGGGCAGGGAGTTCCAAAGTGTTCATTCTGCCACACTCAACAATCAGTTCCTTGCAAGTGCAGGACAAATTTTATGTGGCATTTCTAAGCAGTCAAGTGGGCACATGGGGAGTTAATTAAAATATTTACCTGGTTCATAGGTACGCGTGTGCATTTCCTGTCGTGCTTTAGAATGGGTGGCACTGTGGGTTAAATCACAGAGTCTAGGGCTTGCTGATCAGAAGGTCGGCGGTTCGAATCCCTGCAACGGGGTGAGCTCCCGTTGCTTGGTCCCAGCTCCTGCCCACCTAGCAGTTCGAAAGCACGTCAAAGTGCAAGTAGATAAATAGGGACCGCTCCGGCGGGAAGGTAAACGGCATTTCCGTGCGCTGCTCTGGTTCGCCAGAAGCAGCTTTGTCATGCTGGCCACATGACCCGGAAGCTGTCTGCGGACAAACGCCGGCTCCCTCGGCCTATAGAGCGAGATGAGCGCCGCAACCCCAGAGTCGGACACGACTGGACCTGATGGTCAGGGGCCCCTTTACCTTTAGCCTTCCAGTTGTTTTGGACTATGAATCCCATCAGCCGTGACCATTGGCTGGCTATGTTAGTTGGGGCTGATGGTGCATCACATACCCTGGTTCTGGGCAGGTGTCCTTTTTGCATTTGGTTTGGGGCAGAGACTGCAAAACTGTGCCAGCTCCTGCATTCTGCAGCGGCCATACCAATATGCTGCTAGCAGACCTGCACCTGTTTCAGCCTGAGTTCACTGTTTGGCATGTGCCAGGAGAGCATCATCCTCACCTCCCTGCGCATACGTCCCTCCCATGCAGTACACATCTGGCCCTGAATGAAATCACCGTGTCTCTCCCCCCGCCCAATCCTGCTCTTGTTTCTTCCTGCTTTTATATCGCGTTCTTCACTACAGCGTCGCAATGATGCCGGATGCAAAGATGAGTCACGCAAAAAAAAGAGGGGCAGGGAGGGAGCGTGACCTTTTGCGTTATTCAAGGGTCACTGGAGAGCTGAGCGGCTAAAAGCCTCTTGTTGCTCTGCAGATGTCTATTTCCTGTGGATAATGCAATGTGAGCGAGCCACAGTTTTGCAGTCAGGGGGGCGGGGAGGGGGGAGAAAGAATCTGCAGAGCATCTGCTTTGCATGCAGAAGGTCCCAGGTTCAATCTTCACTGTGGACATCTCCAAGCAGGGAATAAACTCCCTGCCTGAAAAGCTTGGAGGGCCACTGCCAGTCAATGGTCTGATTCGGTGTGAGGCAGCTTCCGATGTTTCAACTGAACTCAGGCTTTTATTCACAACCATGAGGACTAGAATCTTATATTCTAGAGAGGAAGGAATGCAGGTATCACAGCTAAAGATTTCCTGACTAATGGCCATCCAACCTCTGACAAAAGACCTGCAGTGAAGTTCACCACTTTCTGAGGTTATGGAATCATAGAATTGTAGAGTTGAAGGGGACCCCAAGGATCCTCTAGTCTAGCCCCCCCCGGAATACAGGGGTCACAGTTCTGGCCCCTGGTTTGTTTTGGCTGCCCTTTGCTTTCTCTCTCCCAGCCCTACAATATCCTTGTTGAGGTCCAGTGAGCAGAGCAGTACATGGCCTTCTAAGGGCTGTTCTTTTACCGAGGCAGTAAATCACTGCTGCCTGTCAGAGGAAGCACAAACTCTCCTCTCCTGTGACCTACAGATTTGCTTTGAGCCTTGGTCAGCTCCTGGAAGTGGCCCTTCAGCTCTCCCCATCCTCAGAGGCCCTGACCCCCCATGGACATACCCTGGCCTTTCAGATGCACAGGGAGGTGGAAGGCTTCACAGCTGCTGTGGCTGGCAAAAGCAGCCTAGAATGAGCCATCGTTCCAGGGCTAGCCTTGGCAGAGCTGTAACCTCTGCGGCCGTACATCTTGAGGGTGTTTTTATTTCTCCTCCCTGGGCTGTTCATCCCGGCGCTCTGCAGCCATAAAGCCTCTCCGATTAACTTCTCCATTTGCTGTGACAGCTTAGACCTCACCCCCCCCTCCTTCTGCTTCTGAGCAAACTGAAGGATGCTCCAGAGCCAAGCTTTGCCCTTTCTCCGACTGGGTGGTGCTGGCCTTTCCACACATGGGGGGTGGGATTTTTTAGGCTGGTACCTTCTGCAGCGTGCCATTGGTGCTATAATTCTCCCTCTCTTGTAACACTAGAGTTCGACATCCAATGAACCTGGAGGTTGGAACACTTAGGAGAGATAAAAGGAAGTCCTTCTTCCCACCGCACATAGTTAAACTCTGGAACTCCCTCCCACAGGAGGCAGTGATGGCTGCCAACCTAGATGGCTTTGAAAGAGGAAGGGACAAATTCATGGAAGAGTTGGCTATTGATGGCTATTAGTCGTGGTCAGAGGCAGTAATGATTCTGACGAACCACAGGAGGGGCATCTGGTTGGCCACTGTGAGAACAGGATGCTGGACTAGATGGGCTACTGACCTGATCCAGCAGGCTCTTCTTATATTTCTACCAGTGTTAAGATTTCGCCAGGCATGTTTTGCAACTGGTGCAAGATTCAATTGTGACCAGGTTGGCGACAGGGAAAACCGGTATGTCACTTGGAGGAGGATCTGAAATGTTTTCCTTGAAACTTGAATTTGTTTTATTCTGAATTGTTTTATTTGATGGTTTAATGTGCTTTATACCACTTTGAGATTTGTACTTTAAAATACAAAGTGGTATAGAAATGAAATGAAATCAAGAATAAAGGAATAAATGAATTCCATTGGGGGAAATAAACAGCCCCTAGACATTCTATCGTGATGACACTAACCTAGGTTTAAGGTGTGATTTGGCAATTAGATTATATATCGGGGTTTCTAACACTGGTTCGTTTCTAACACATTCGTATCATATGGCACGAGTGGTGGATTTCGACTGGACCCCCCCCCATCACTATCTGGAGAGGCACTCTTGTGTTATAGTGCAACAACAAAAGTGGGACAACCCCCCACCCCCTTCATGGTATGAAAAAGTTGCAGGTGTGCAGCAGAAATGCTCTGCAGTAGCTTCAGCTCTGTGTAATTTAACTTCCAAATTTCTCACAAGGAGCCAACACAATCAATTTGGGGAAGGACTCTAGAGCCCCTGTTTGCCTGCAGAAGAGCCCAGGATCAATTCCCCAATAGCATCTGCAGGTAGGGCTGGGGAAAGACTCCTGCCTGAAACTCTGGGCAGCCACCCCCTGCCAGCCAGTGTAGATGGAATACTATGAGCCAGATGGACTTGGGGGCTGATGTGATGAGCATGTCAGAAGAGCCCTAGATCAGGGCCAAGGGGGCCCAGATGCTTCTTCTGGGAAGGGTCTTGAGCACAACAGCAGTACCTATGCTCACCGGTGATTCCCAGCACATGGTACTCAAAGGCATCCTGCCTCCAACCCTGGAGGCTGGCAGCCATTGATCGACTTATTCTCCATGAACTTTGTAACCGTTCAAGGGGCTTTTGTTCTAGGAAACAGTATATTAAATTTTGTCACATGAATAATGTGAAATAAATTTATCCAGCTCCCTTTTCCAGCTGTCTGGGTTGGTGGCTTATCATTGCATCTTCTGCCTGCAAGTAGCAGTAGTAATAAATAATAATAATAATTATAAAAAAATAATTTATATACTGCCCTTCATCCGTAGATCTCAGGGCGGTTCACAACATAAATTCCCTAGTTTTGCTGGATGTTGTGTGAAAAAGGTCCTTCATTTTGCCTGCCCTGAATCTTCCAACGTTTAGCTTCATTGTATGACTGCACTAATTTCTAGTAAGGACCCCATGGGCACAGCCAAGGGGTGGCAGCTGCCCCCCCCCGGTAAAACAATAGAAATACTAACTGACCAATCACGTTGGTTCTGCCCCCCCAAACAAAAATCCTGCCCCCCAGCTAAATCAGTTATAAACATTGTGCTGTTAATTCTGCTCCGGGACCGAGGGTGAAAGAGGAGAGCACAAAATATGGTCTGAAGCTCAACATCAAAAAAACCAAGATCATGGCCACTGGTCCCATCACCTCCTGGCAAATAGAAGGGGAAGAAATGGAGGCAGTGAGAGATTTTACTTTCTTGGGCTCCTTGATTACTGCAGATGGTGACAGCAGTCACAAAATTAAAAGACGCCTGCTTCTTGGGAGAAAAGCAATGACAAACCTAGACAGCATCTTAAAAAGCAGAGACATCACCTTGCCGACAAAGGTCTGTATAGTTAAAGCTATGGTTTTCCCAGTAGTGATGTATGGAAGTGAGAGCTGGACCATAAAGAAGGCTGATCGCCGAAGAATTGATGCTTTTGAATTATGGTGCTGGAGGAGACTCTTGAGAGTCCCATGGACTGCAAGAAGATCAAACCTATCCATTCTGAAGGAAATCAGCCCTGAGTGCTCACTGGAAGGACAGATCGTGAAGCTGAGGCTCCAATACTTTGGCCACCTCATGAGAAGAGAAGACACCCTGGAAAAGACCCTGATGTTGGGAAAGATTGAGGGCACTAGGAGAAGGGGACGACAGAGGACGAGATGGTTGGACAGTGTTCTTGAAGCTACGAACATGAGTTTGACCAAACTGCGGGAGGCAGTGCAAGACAGGAGTGCCTGGCGTGCTATGGTCCATGGGGTCACGAAGAGTCGGACACGACTAAACGACTAAACAACAACAAATAAAATACAATACAATTAAAATAATATACAGTAAGTAGAAACACCCCCTGTCTTCTTTCTCCACAATAGGCATAATTCTGTCTACCATGTCACCTCACTTCACCGCCCCCACCCCCAGCTAAAGAGGCTCAAATGCTGCTCGTCTTTCCTCAAAGGGGAATTGCTCCATCCCCTTGATCATTTTAGCTGCCCATTTCTGAACTTTTTTGTCCGGCTCTGCAATATCCTCTTTGAGGAGCTGTGACCAGACTGGCCCACAATTTCTCTCCCCCCCCTGCACTTCTCCCTCCCTCCTCCACATACTCTGTCCTCATCTGACCTCTCTCTCCACCATGGCCTTTCCCAGATTTCACGATGTACCAATCGATATCTTTGGCTTGGGTGACACAGGCGTCTTGACTGTGCATCTGCGTCTCAAAAGGAGGCAACGGAATGCTAATAGTGGGACCAATCACAGGTTGGGATGGGGGGGGAATTGGATTCAGTTTGCATTTAAAGGCAGCCTTTCCTAATTTGCACGCCCTGGAGCTTGTACAAGAACCAAAACACAGCCATCCTTTGGAATTCACAATTGTCTGAATTTTGCAAGGCAGTTCTTGAGCCAAGTCATGCGTACAAATGCTGGGGGGGGGAACTTACGCATTAAAATGCATATATTATTGAACATAACGCACCAAAAACACATTATAAAAGGGAAAATTGCTTTGCAAAAGAAAAAAAGTATATTGGGCAAAATTGTGCACACGCATATATTTTAGGATAAATCAATACTAAAATGATGGATTTTCATGAGGCTTCTTTTTTCCAATTACAAAATGCTGTAGAAATGTGGAGCACTGAATTTAAGATGGAAAAAAATGAGAAACTAGGAGAACCCAAAGTGGACCAATTTCCTCCATCCCTGAGCAGATGCTCATTTCATGGGGTGAGGAATGGTCTGTGTGGCATGACCCACACGGGGAGGGACTTGATGTCCTGCCTCTCAGCATCACCGTGGGACCAAATAGCTGCAAATGCAGCTTTGGAAGCAGTTTTTAAAAGCTCCTGTCCCATGTCCTTGGTTTTGGCACCATCATGCCTCTTCTGTGCACAGTGCAAGATGGGTTCCTGCCCCAGAGACCTTACAGTTTACACAGAGGGAAAACCCTGTTGTAGATCTCCCAGCAGTGAGACCTTTCTGCACTTTTTTTAAAATATATTTTTATTAGTTTTATAACAAATACAAAAAATATTGAAAATGTAGATAAAAGAAAAAAGAACAAGAAAAAACAAAGAATACAACAAAACAAAACAATTCTTTAACAATATAATATTCCAATCTATTTTCTTACTCTTTCGACTTCCTCCTTCCCCCCCTTCCACGTTTCCATTTATAACTAATATAGCACTCTCTACTTCTTAAATCATTTCTTCTTCTAAGGTACTCATTATAGATATTATTCTTGATCCTTTCTAACCACAAATTTCCAATATCAAAATATCATTGGATCATTGGATCTAGAAATCATAATTAATTTACATTTAATCTTAACTCCCCCTTACTATATCTATTTGCTTCTACAGCCTCTTTTTACTTCCACTTCCCTTATTTAACAATTTTTAATCTTATGTCTGTACTTTGTTTACCCAAAAAGGTGGGCAGCATTGAGGGCTCTGCTTGGCATTGAAGGGTGGAGCAAACATAGGAACCTGGGAAGCTGTTTTCTACTAAGTCAGATCATCAGGCTCTGTATCTCTCCAGGTAGCTCAGTCGGTAGAGCATGAGACTTAATCTCAGGGTCATGGGTTCAAGCCCCACGTTGGGCAAGTTTCCTGCATTGCAGGGGGTTGGAGTGGATGGACCTTGTGCCCCCTTCCAGCTCTACAACTCTGATTCTATCTGTCTGGCAGTGGCTGTGCATGGCGATGTGGCTTGTATCTTCAGAGTTTGGGATGAGAGATTGGGATGAGAACAGGGGTGCTAACTTGAATAAAATATGGGGGGCAGGAAAGCACTGCCTCATATATTGATCACATGACACGGTGCATGCATGCCATTTGAATGGCAATGCCCATCAGCTTTGGTGGGCCCTGGTCCCCTCAAATATTTTATTGGGGGCTCCGAAGGGACCTTGGCCCCCAGGAGTTGGCTCCTATGGATGAGAATATTTGGGGTCTGTTCCCTTGTGGGAGCATCTTCCCCTGGGCCAGGGGATGGAGGGAAACTTTGAGATATTCGACAGGCATGGTTTCTGTCCATTGCAAATGCTTTAGCTAAGCCTCTGAGGCAGAAGTGCTCCCCCCCCCCTCCCACCACCACCATTTGTAAAGGGATGAAAAGGAAAAGGAGAATGAAACCATTGCCTCAGCTTTTCTAAAGGCCCATTAAAGAGTCTTGGCTGCTCCAGGGACAAATGTCCGCTCCCTTCGCTTCCCTCATACCAATCTGTTCCATGGCAGGCAGGCTTGACTGCCACGAGGCACGTGAGGAAACAGAGGATTAGATGCGGAGATACGAAGCGCATTTTGATGGATTATTTTGCAGACATAGGAATGGAGGGACCTGCCTTATCCTGAGTCAGACCATCAGTCCACTAAGCTGCTATTATCTACATTGAGGGGCTGCGGTTCTTCCAGGCAAGGAGTCTTTTCCCAGCCCTACCTGGAGATTTCATTGGGGGTTGAACTTGGCACCTTCTGCATGCACAGCAGATGTTCCACCAGTGAGCCTTGGCCCTTCCCCTGGGTGCAGGGCCACGTTAGTGTGCAGCAAGGTGCTTTTAAATGGAAAAGGCAACTTCTTGCAGAAGAGCAGCTCCATCAAGACAAATGGAAACTCCAACATCCATAATTGGCAATACTTTTATTCAGTGGTGTAGTGTGGGCGGTTGCCCTGGGATGAAAACAGGGGTGGTTGCCCTGGATACAAATTCTTAGGGGTGCAAAATTTCAAGAGAGAGAGAAAGTAATAAATTTAAAATAGTGTGCTGTCCCGCCGCCCCTTAAAATCTCCCAATGTTCACATGGATGGACTGAGGAGTGGATTTGAGTGACAGCTGGCTGCAGGGCACCCTCTGCACATGCTTTAGAAAGATACCCGCTCCTGACCAATACCCTGTCCTGCTCAATGCTAATGGGGTGCCATGGCTGCCACTTGCTATTGGTTCTAGCCCAGGCACCCCCAAAGTATGCCCCTCCAGATGTTTTTGCCTACAACTCCCATGATCCCTAGCTAACAGGACCAGTGGTCGGGGAAGGTGGGTACTGTAGTCCAAAACATCTGGAGGGCCAAAGTTTGGGGATGCCTGTTCTAGCCTTGCCCCAGGCTCTGGCAACTCATGCTACAACACTGCCTTTATTGGGTTTTGTCCAACTGTGGAGTTTGGAGTTACCTACCACCACCATACCAGGGAAGAGGTTGTGTGCAGGGAAGTCCCTTTTGGCTTCACAAACAATAAATTTCTTAATCACTCCTTTTTGCATCTTGATGATACCTGAATTGCAGAGATCACTGAAGGAGGGGACAGGGAGTCCCAAGTATCTTGGCTTTGGACTAGGGAGGTAAGGAGGCATCACTTTCTGTTCTCCCCTCTGCTTGCTGCATGCAGCCCTGTTTCTGTTCTGCTGCACTTCATCTTCCACCAAAACCTACATTATCCGTCTAGCTGAAATTACACAAGCTGCATAATTAGTTGTGTAAATTGCATAGATAATGTAAGTTACGTTGTCATGGCGTTATTGCGCCCCGTTCATTTCAGTTCAAAGGAAATGCAGTGCAAATAAGGAAACTTAACCAGAACAAAAGCATCAGCAGTTAATCTGATTCACTGGGTTGATTTCTGTTCCGCGCACAAGCCCAGTGTGGTGTAGTGGTTAGTGTATTGGACTGAGGACCTGGGCGACCAGGGTTCAAATTCCTACTCGGCCATGAAGCTCACAGGTGGCCTCCTAGCCTCACCTAGTACCACACAGGGTTGACGCAGGGATTTAATGAGATGGGGGAGAACCATGGACACCGCCTTGAGCTCCTTGGATAAAAAGATGAAAGATGAATGACTTGAAAATGAATCAGCAAACTTTGGCAAGTTCCTGTTTCTGTTGGAATTCTCTGACATCATTACCTGGGATGGAGGGTTGGACAAAATGCTCCTTCAGCCCCCCTGAGCTTTCGCTTTAGAGGTACCTTCAAATAGGTGGTGCTTATGGGATGGGTGCTGCTCATTTTGCAAGGGTGTTTTGGTTTTTTGCTGTGTTTTTGCCTGAGAGAGACCCTCTCTGCCTCTCACTTGCATTGCCGGAGGATTGCCCAGGGATTCCTTTGGAATCCTTCCCTGGGCAACAGCAACCCCTGTTCCCCAGTGCCGTTTTCTGGCTGGCACAACCTCTCCTCCTAACCTGCTTTTATTTGTGAGCGGAAGGTCTGATTATTGTTCTCTCTATAGTAGCCAATTAAGGCCCCAGGAGCTCCTGGCCCCATTTCACGGCAGCCCGAACAGAAGGGGAAGGCAGCTATTTCTGTTTCCTCGGTTTCCTTGCCAATTCACAGTGTTTTCTGTCACCCAAACCACCCCTCCCTGAGTCTCCATCGTGAAAGCACTCTTTTGAAAACAAAGACACATGGTGAAAGTCTGGCACCAAAACAGGAGCAGGTTATCGGCAGAGTTGCAGGAAATAATACAAATAACATTCAAACGCTTGGCTTGGTATTTTTTCAATAGTCCTTACAACAACCTGAAAAGGTAGGCCAGTCTTATCATCTTCATGTGGCCTGATGAAGAGATGATAGATAGATAGATAGATAGATAGATAGATAGATAGATAGATAGATAGATAGATAGATAATATGGTGCTCAAATCTGCATAGATAACAGTGACATAGCCAGATGGGTGGGGTAACAGCAGCAGCAGCAACAGCAGCAGCAGCAGCAGCAACAACAACAACAACAACAACAACAGCAACAACCTGGCCTGAAAGTCTCTCTAAACTGTCACTATTTTTCTGGAGGGATTCAAGCACAAACTAGCAACTAAACTGGACGAAAGCTGCCTAGGGTAACAAATTTCTTAAAAACAAACTACTGGCTTTTTGCAGTTAGGAAAGTGATGGAGAAAATTCACTGAGAACTGTGGGATGAACCAGTTGTTAACAGAAAGGTGTATGAACACCTTGTAAGCAGATCAGGGTGAATGCTCTTCTTGTGTAGCTGTTGGCATTCGTATGTCTCAGAAGACAATGGAAGAGTACAGCTTTGGGGGGGGGGCTCAAACTGTTGGAGCGTCACAGCACCTGCTGTGGGTGTAGAGACCAATATAGGAGATACATGTTTTGTTGTAGCTGGGGCAGATGAAGGCATCCAGTTGGGCTGCTGCAGATGCACCATGGCATTTCTTCTCTCTGTGCTCCTCCCAGCAGCCACTCCTCCCCTGGTTACTGCTGTGGATGCATGACCCGACTGTCTGTCTACAGGCAATGCAGTCATCAGTAAGGGATTCCCATATGGTGGGGTTAATGTTGCCAGCTTTCATGTCATGTTTACAGACATCTTTGTAATGCAGAGTTGGTTGGCCAACAGGCCTAGTGACTGAAGCCACCATCCTTGTGGGTCCTGCCATCTTCCATTTTGTGGACATGACCAAGCTAGCATAGACATTACTGAGGGAGAAGCACAAACATTCTGGGAATGTGGGCTTGGGAGAGCACATCTTTGTTTGAGACTCTGTCTGGTCACGTGGTGCCCCAAATCTTCCTGATACAGTACATATGGAAGGCATTGAGGCGTCACTCCTGACAGCTGTATGTTGTCCATGACTCTCTTCCGTAAAGCGATGTGCTCAACACACAAGCCTGGTAGACCTTCCTCATGGTATTGGTTATTCACATCATGTTCTCCCATATCTTTTTGGAGAGGTGAGCCATTGCTGGAGCTGCCTTGTCCAGCTCAACATCGATGGGAAGGTTTTTGGTAATGGTGGAACCCAGGTAGACAATATTGTCTACCACTTCAAGCGTGGGGTCACCATTGCTGATGCGTGGAGTGCTGGCAATGTCCTGACCCCAGGATGTTGGTCTTTGTCAGGCTGATGATGGTGAGGCCTAACTCCAAGCAGACTTGGGCAAAATGGTTGATGATTTGGACTTGGATATGAACCTGCCACACTTTTGTCTTTGCATGGAGACGTTCCAAGTTGAAAGACCCCTGCCGCTCCTTGAATGAAAGCACACACCGTCTTCAGGCAAGCTGCAGGCATAGGAGATCGACAGGAGGCAGAATATGCCAAAGAGAGTCAGGATGAGAACCAAGCCCTGTTTCACACCGCAGGGAAAGTGTCTGAGGATGAGCGTCATACTGGTCGGTGCTGTTCATGTTCTTGTGAAAGGACACCATTATCTCGTGAAGCTTAGGCAGACATCCTATCTTATTGAGCAGTGTGAAGAGTCCTTTTTGGCTGACAAGGTCAAACAACTTTGTCAGATCTATGAAGGCGATGTACAAGGGGCGTCTCTGCTCTCGGCTTTTCTCCCGCAGCTGGCGCAGCGAGAAAATCGTGTCAGCTGTTGACCTCTGAGCTCTAAAGCTGCATTGTGATTCAGGATAGACCCTGTCAGCGAGTAACTGTAATCTGTTGAGAATTTACATGGGTAAAGGCGTTCCCCGCAGTACTCAGCAGGGACATTCCACGGTAGTTCTTACAATCATGGCGGTGACCTTTGTTCTTGCAGAGGGCTGCAATGCTGGGGTTGTGCATGTTTTGTGGCATTTCCCCCAATGCTGCAAGTTGTGGAGGTGCATTATGAGGGAGGAAGTGAGGCCGGCTTTCAGCACTTGCAATTCCTAGGAGCTGGTGGCATTCTTCAGGTTGTCAAGGGAGAGAGGGACATCCAGCTCTTCCAAGACAGGCAGGGATGCTGTCAATTGCTGTTGGATGCAATGTTTTCCTGTGAGTACATTTCTTGATAGTGCTCTTTCTATCACTTGATCTGCTTTCTGCAGTCTGTGATGATCTCTCCAGACAAGGTTTTCAGTGGTACAGTTTTCCTGACTGTTGGTCCAAAGGCTGTCTTCATGTCTGTGTACATTTTTTTGTACGAAGTGCTCTTCTTGTATAACCTCCCAGCAAACAAATGATCCTAAAGACTGGACATAGTCTAAGTTTTTGTAAGTTTTGTGCAAGAAAATCAGGATGCAATGGCCAATGATCAGGTCAGCCAGCCCTGGCTGCATCCTTTCCATGCATGGAAGAGGCTTGTTCTTGTATACTCTCTTGTGAGGAGAGTATACTCTGTTTGTGCTCAGAGACACCCTAAGAGAGTGTGAGCAAATGGGCCTAGGGTGCCTAGAGCGCCCTCTGTATTTCATTGGACGTTTTAAATTAGTTGCTGGAGTGCTGAGAAAGATTGGTTGTGCACTTAAAAAAAAGAACTCTGTTAATAATCAACCAATGCATCTTCCTCATGTTGCTACCACTCTTCTATGGAATATACAGGTGAAACTCAGGAAATTAGAATATCGTCGAAAAGTGCATTTATTTCAGTAATGCAACTTAAAAGGTGAAACCAATATATGATGAGATAGATGCATGAGATGCAAAGCAAGATATGTCAAGCCTTTATTTGTTGTAATTGTAATTAGGCGGGTCAATTATAAATGGAATGTAATTAAAAATAAACATTAGTGATGTTTATTTTTGTATTATTGTAACTATTTGTTTTATTACTGTGGAATTTCCAAAAGAAAACATTTGTAAAAATTAAAAGGAAAAGGAAAAATAATAAGTTGCATTACTGAAATAAATGCACCTTCGACGATATTCTAATTTTCCGAGTTTCACCTGTAGCTATAATTTGAGATTTTAACAAGGACTAGAACCTCCAGACACTTTTAATATGATTTGGAATTCTTTTATGCACTATCCAGCAGAGCGGTCATTTTCAAGAAAACCCACATCACAAGCCAGGTTAATCTGGAACGGTACTTGATAATCAGATCAACACTCGTTTTCTTTACTTTGACTTTGTTAACTTAACCCCTGTGCAACTGTACATGCCTATTTTGTAGTTTCGGTTTTCGTCTGTGGTTATAATTGTTCCGCTTTACATACAATATAAAACAAAATTTAAAAACTTGACCAGAGAAACCCGCACCGCATCTTCCCCACTGTTGTGCTTTTAGGAGGCTGGGAATTGGCATCGCTGACCCAGAAGAGGGGGTTGCTTCTGGGGGAGGGGATTAGGAAGGGCAGAATCCAGGTTGGCACAGCTGCCTGCGAGGCTGCCAAGTGGGTCAGAGAAATCTCCCCGCTTTGGTCCTTGGACAGCCTGCTGTCGCAAGGCTTTGTGGGGGTTCGCGCCCGCTTGCCGGACACTCTCTCGCTGCCACCCCTGGCGCAGGAAAGCACAGAGCCTGCATCACCTGCTGGGAGATGGATCAAATCAGTTGCCTTTCAGAATGAGGTAGCCGTGTGTGTGTGTGTGTGTGTGTGTGAGAGAGAGAGAGAGAGAGAGAGAGACTGTTAGACTTCCCCGCAGAGAGTGAGGCAGGAGAGTTGCTTTGTAGCTTGGCTGGGCATCTTAACTATCAGCCCAAGACACATCAGAGAAGATGTCTGCAGCTGAAAAAGCAACTGCAAAACCCTCTCCTTAATTTCTGGCTTGGCTGTGAGGGAAAGCGTTGGCACTGATTTTGGGTGCCGTTAAAGGCGACATGTTGAGAGATGGACGCTATGAGGGGCGGGAAGCAAAAACCCCTGTGAAGTTCCCCTGCACAATCACCCTCGAAAGGAGCCACCCGTCGCTGCATCCTGGGAGAGGTGTGGTGTTGCTCCTTCCTCGCCATCTCTGGAGGCGAGGGAGAGGAAAGCCCCCTTTCCTTGACAGCCACTGGGCTCCGATATGGGGGAGTGTTTGCCCACAGACGGCAGCTTGTTTGCCATCTCTTGTCGGTGGCAGATGGCTGGCTTTCTCCTCCCTCCCTCCCCACGCATGGGTGTGTGTGTGTTTTGTGTGTTCTGCTCTGGGGGGTGATGGCTGTGTAGGAAGCTTGCAAAGGGAACCTGCTGGGTTAGAGAAACACCTCCCACCACCTTCATCCCGCCCCCTCCCCAAGTTCTGGGTTTCCCTTTGCTTTTAGAGTTTGTTTCTGCCATTTCCCAGTCTGGGCCTTTAAATGGAAGGCACTAGCTTTGGGTGGCTGAGCAGTGCATTTGATCAGAGAGCAGAGAATGTGGATGCAGCCAGAGAGGCTGGGGGGGGGGTGTATCTTCTGCAACAGGGCAGCAAGATGTCAGTGGCTGCAGAATTTGCCTCATTTGAAGTCACACTGCTGGTTGCCACAGCTCCAGAACAGAGAGGGATGTTGGAGAATTCCAGTGAAAACAGAAGCAGGAATTGCAGGTGTTGTTTTTTATCTGTCTATATCTATCTATCTATCTATCTATCTATCTATCTATCTATCTATCTATCTATCTATCTATCATCATCCATCTATAAAAATGTCAAAAGGGCATGTGGGTGGGTCTCCACTTTTCTGCAAAACCGCTTGACCGATTGCGTTCAAATTCGGACACAACGTCCCATGCGAATGTCTGAAGGATCTTAGAAAGTTTGCAAAGACAAATGTCACACCTGGGCCACGTAAGACCTCCAAAAACCCCTGTTCCAGAACACACCACTCAGCCAAAAGTGCATGCTGGGAAAAGAACCAGGTTGCAAACCAGCGCCCTCTGGCGGCAGCTACACTGGTAAAGGTAAAGGGACCCCTGACCATTAGGTCCAGTCGTGACCGACTCTGGGGTTGCGCGCTCATCTCGCATTATTGGCCGAGGGAGCCGGCGTATAGCTTCCAGGTCATGTGGCCAGCATGACAAAGCCGCTTCTGGCAAACCAGAGCAGCACATGGAAACGCCGTTTACCTTCCCGCTGTAGCGGTTCCTATTTATCTACTTGCATTTTGACGTGCTTTCGAACTGCTAGGTTGGCAGGAGCTGGGACCAAGCAACGGGAGCTCACTCCGTCACAGGGATTCGAACCGCCGACCTGCTGATCAGCAAGCCCTAGGCTCAGTGGTTTAACCACAGCGCCACCTGGGTCCCATTGGTAAAGGTAAAGGTAAAGGGACCCCTGACCATTAGGTCCAGTCGTGACCGACTCTGGGGTTGCGCGCTCATCTCGCACCTATACTGCACCTATAAAACCTTCCCTCTCAACAGCACCTCTGCTGCCGTTTACATACTAGGCCGAAGCCTTTACAGACTAGGCCGAATGGAGGTACTGACTCACCTGGGTGGGGTTGGAGGGGACGGGATAGGTCAGGACATGGTGGGACCAGTCACAGGGATGAGCCCGGGGGGGTGGGGGGAAGAGGGGGCGTGATATGTCATGGGTCAGGACTGGGTGGGGGAATCACAGGGATGTGCCTGCATAAACAGAACATGCGTAAAACAGGGGACTCTGAAGGAGAGGGGAGTCTGAAGGGGGACTGAGCCACAGCAACGCGTGGCAGGGCCAGCTTGTGTGTGTGCGTGTGTGTGTGTTGCATTTATACCCCACATTTCCCCCCCCCCAAGGAGCTCAAGGTAGCATACATGGGTCTTGCCCTCCCTATTTTCTCCCCCACACGACCTTGTGAGGTAGGGTAGGTTGAGAGACTGTGACAGGCTCAAGGTTACCCCATGAGTTCAATGGGGATTTGAACCCTGGTCTCCCAGGTCCTGGTCCCAATACCGCGACACCACCCTTACTTACCTATTTGTCCCGTGTCTGGAACAGAAATCAGTCCAGCTAATACAATCAGTATTCACTGTTGTTGCTTTCAGTACAGTACATAAATAGTACATAATTGACTGCATTTCCCTCCCCGTTTGTCATTTTACTGCAAAGGAAATGCAACAAAATGTTGCAACAATGTATTTTATGTAATTAATTGCATACGTTGTGTTAAGTTATGTGATTTCACCATAGTGGCAGTAAGACAATCGGTAAGGTGTTTTGTTTTTTTTGGCAGAAGATGAACTGCAGAACAGAAACGCTGCTGCATGCTGTTATTCCTGCATTGCAGCAGGTTGGGCTAGATTGCCCTTTGGATCTCTTGCAGCCCTACAATTTTATGCATACAGGGCAGAATGGAAAAGGAGGCTGCCCTGCATCCTTCGTGACAGAGCCCTGCTTGGAGAGGGTCCCAGGTTCAGTCCTTGGAATCTACAGTTAGAAGGGTCTCAGAAAGCAATGGGGAAGATGCCTCTTAGGCAGAGCACAGACTACCATGCCATAGGGACAAACGTATGTCCTGGAATATCGGAACCTAGTAAGTTGCCTTTTATACTGAGCCAGCTGACTGCTGGATTGATTATCTGCTTTTTGAGGATGCCCTCTTCAAAGCGGCTTACAAGCACATGCAGATGCAATATAAAACCATCTAGCAATATTAAAATGCTAGCCATTAGAAAGATTACAAGCAAATCCCCAGCCAACCGACGACGACATTTCACATCGTTTGTTCATGATTTATTTCTCCTTAGCCTCTATGTTATTATATAAATGTTGTAGTTTTTGCATTATTATTACACCGTTTTGCATCCATGCGCCAGGCGTGGTCTTGGTCTGTCTATGCACCTGGTGCCTCTCAGACGGTACGACTGAAACCTTTGAAGAAGGCAGCCAACCTGGTTAATAGGCGGTTTTGTTAACAGCTCGAAAACTCTGCGTGCTTTTAGCTAAAACTAGAACCCAGCAGTGAGGCCTCTCAACCTCATGTGTGGCCAATTATTCCAGGGTATTACTGGGAGAACAGGGACGCAGGTGGCGCTGTGGGTTAAGCCACTGAGCCTAGGGCTTGCTGAGCAGAAGGTCGGAGGTTCGAATCCCTGCGACAGGGTGAGCCCCCATTGCTTGGTCCCAGCTCCTGCCAACCTAGCAGTTCGAAAGCACGTCAAAGTGCTAGTAGATAAATAGGGACCGCTACAGCGGGACGGTAAACGGCGTTTCCGTGTGCTGCTCTAGTTCGCCAGAAGCGGCTTTGTCATGCTGGCCACATGACCTGGAAGCTGTACACCGGCTCCCTCGGCCAATAATACAAGATGAGCGCCGCAACCCCAGAGTCGGTCACGACTGGACCTAATGGTCAGGGGTCCCTTTACCTTTACCTTTACTGGGAGAACAGGCCAGCCTCTCCCAAACTGACACCCTCCAGAAGTTTTAATCTACAGCTCCCATCAGCCCCAGCAAGCATGGTCGTTGTTCCACCTAGTTCAATATTGTTTAAGCCAGCCTTTCTCAAGCTTGGGTTCCCAGATGTTGTTGGACTACAACTCCCATCATCCATTGCAAGCTATGTATCAAACAGGTGCCATAGTTATTGTCTTTTAGGCAGCTGTTGAAGACCTTCGCTTTTTCACAAGCCTTTTAATATTGGGTGGATTTCTTTTTCATGGGAAGCGAATAAATGAATAACAAGGCCAGGATCCTGGGTCCAGTTGTCCGCCCTAAGAGGGAAGCAAAAAAAGAGGGTGCAGCCTAAGCTTTATTGCACATGTGCTGAATGAAATTTTGTCATCCGCTGGCACACCTGCTTCTCATCGGCCAGATGCTCATAATAATAATAATAATTTTATTATTTATACGCCGCCCATCTGCCTGGGTTTCCCCAGCCACTTTGGGTTGCTTGCAGTACATTTAAAAACATAGTAAAGCATTGAACATTAAAAACTTCCCGATACAGACGTCTTCTAAAAGCTGTGTACTTCTTTATCTCCTTGACGTCTGCTGGGAGGGCATTTAACAGGGAGGGTGCCACTACTGAGAAGGCCTTCTGCCTGGTTCCCTGCGACTTTAACATAGCTGTCAAGAATCTGTATGAAGACTGTCTTGCTTGCTTGCCAGATGACAAGAGGGAAGCCTTTCCTCATGGCACTCTACTACCACCACCACCACCATTACTACAAAAAGATGCCCACTTGGCACCTTCAGTCAGTGGAACTCGCACTTTCACAGGTTCCGCATAACACTCAATTTTGTAATAACTTAATATTTTAGTGTGGCAGCACCTACACTGTGGAACTCCTTGCCTATTGATATCAGGCAGGTTCCTTCACTGTACTCTTTTCAGTGCCTGCTAAAAACGTTTGTGTCTAGACAAGCCTGCCCCGATGTTTAGAAAGTAGATGTGAGTTTTAATTGATTGCTGATACTGTATTAACTTTTTGAAAGTCTCAAATTATTGTTGTTAATTTTCCTTACTGATAAATTATTGGGTTTAAATTATCAAGAGGTTAAAAAAAAGTTTATGAAATAAGTAAATAATAATAATAATAATAATAATAATAATAATAATAATAATAATATTTCCCCGCCTTTCACCCTATGGTCCCAGGATGGGTTCCAACATTAAAGCACAGTATTAAAACAGTTTAAAACAATTTACAGAAATAAGATGGGTCTTTAAAATATGTGTTTCAGATTTCAAAATCACAGAATCGTAGAATTGTAGAGTTGGAAGGGGCTCCCAAGGGTCATCCAGTCCAACCCCCTGCAATGCAGGAACCACAGCTAAAGATTCCCTGATAGGCTGTCATCCAATCTTTTTTTTTTAAAAAAAACCTCTGAAATGTTGGAGGTGGTGTGATGGGGCCCCTTTCTAACCCACCACCCTGGCCTATGAAAGCAGCTGGTTGACACCCCCACCCATCCAGCCAAAAGCGCTGTCCTTGCTGATGACTGTACCACGTCAAATGATGCAGGATGGGAACTCTCCAGGGAGCTGACACTCCTGCTCTGGGGTTTCATTTTTTATTTTTATTTTAAAGCCACTTTGGGCTTGAAATGCCAGATAATTAGTAGCTGCTTGTTGAGAATTAAACCCACTGCATAGTAATTGGTTGCTCTGCTCCTCGTCTGCGCTCCTTTTTTCTTCCTCCCCCTCCCTCCCTCTCACCCCGTGGCTCCTTTGCGTTAATGTTTATTAGGCATCCCTGTGTTCAGATTATGAGCAGATTATACGAGCACCGTTGGGATGTGGCAGGTTTTGTGGTGCAGAGAAGGAGATTGGGCGATGCTCCTGGCTTGTTAAAATGTTTCGGGCAGTGGGGCTGTTTTTGTCAAATCGCCAAGGCTGACGATGAATAAGATGAATAATTTCCAGGGCTTCTGATGGCTCAGGGAGGCAAGGGGGGGAGCCCCTATTTTTAGTGCTCATCAGTGGCAAATTGTGCCCAGTTCCGAGAAGGCACAATTTATCCGAGTGGGGTGGTAAAGGGGAGAGTATCCAAAAATAGGGGGGGGGGCTTGTAATACTCCTCTTCTGGGTGGTTTACATTCATTTATTTATTTGCAAGGATATTTATATCCTGCCAATGGAAGAAAAAGATATTGTGCAATGAAATCATTAAAACATTATGGTTGAATGTCAGCTGGCATCCCCGTGTAAGTAGCATAATAAGAGTAAGAGTGAGTAAGAGCATAATAAGAGTCCGCTGGATCAGTCCCATAGTCCAACAAGTTCAGCATCCTCTTCTTACAGCGGCCACCCAGATGCCACCAAGTGAAGCCTGCAAGCAGGATTAGAACACAAGAGCGCCCTCCTTGGAGAGACCGGGGTTCAAATCCCCACTCAAGCCAGTCACTGGCTCTCAGCCAAATCTACCTCGCAGGGTTGTTGTTGTGAGGGTGAAGGTGGGGGGCGGGCACGGGAGAGGTATGTATGCAGCCTGGAGTGCCTTGGAGGGAAGGTGGGACAAAAATATAACAAATAAATAGAAAGTGGAGCAGAAAAAATGCTCCCCTTTCCCCAGAGAAGGCTGTCAAGGAACTGGTTCCTGTTGCCCAGCTGTGGGCGCCCTGCTGGTCTCCCTCCTTCCTTCCCTACCCCCTCTTATTGGTATGAAGGGGGGGGCGGTCCTGGTGGCTCTTTCTGCCAAGGGCTCCTCCTTCCCAGCTCAGAATCGTAACATTCAATCAGCATTTAATGGGCACCTAGAATCTCTAATTAAGCCCCAGCCAGTCTCGGAAGAGTGTGCACTGTGCAGAGATTTGAGCTTTGGCACATCTCTGGAAAAAAGGCTCTGCCTGCTTCGAGGCAAGGGATTGTACTGAAGACCAGGGATGCGTGCTCAGGTTCAGGCAGAAGATCAGCCGAGCTGGGGGGTTTGTTTGCTGTTTGTTCTTCACTGCCAACTATTGGGCAGTTTTGCCGGGCACAGTGGTAACCATGGCAATCTTGGTTATTTTCGGCCTGGAGTGGTCACCCCTTGTCCACCTTTAGCTACCCGATACAATTGCATTCAATGGCGGGAGCGTGGGCTGCCTGTTTCTCGTTGGGGTCCAGGAGGTGGTGTGTTCAGAGGGTCCCCATCACTACCATGGCTCATAGATCTCCAGTCCCCTCTTTTAAAGCCATTTTAAGTCACGTGTCTGTAGCATGTGGTCTGTGTGTGGACTTGGGAAACCAGAGTTGAAATCCCTGCTTAGCCATGAAACTTGCCAGGTGAACTTGGGCCGGTCAGTGTCTCTCAGCCTAGTCTACCATGAAGGGTCGTGAGGATAAAATGAGGAGGAAGATAAGCAGGCATACCACCCTGATCTCCTCGGAGGAGGAAAGACGGGATATAAATACTATAGATAAGATAAGGGGAAGAAGCCAGTGGCCCTCACCACATCCTGCACTGGCAAATTTCCTTTGCCTCTTAGCATCTTCTGATCTGCATTGCTAAAGGGCCAAAGTCCCAGCACAAGGAGCCAGTGAGGGAGACTTGAGTGGGGAAGATCTGTGTTCAAATCCTGATTCAGCCATGAAGCTCCCTGCAGATGGCCAGGCCTGGTGCCCTCCTGATGTTTCAGACTATAACTAAGCCAGCATGGCTGTGCTTCCCATCACCCCACAGCATCACCCTCTTATAGTCCCAAACAACCGGAGGGCACCAGATTGGGGAAGCCTGGATGAGAATAATGCTGTGGGTGGGAAGGGGTGGGACAGGAATGTGACTAACAACCTGACGAGTGAATGCAAAGGTGGGTTGTAGCTGTATGGGGGGGGGAACTACAATTCCCAGGATTCCTTGGGAGGGGAGTCATACGCTTTATAGGTGCTTTAAATGTAGGGTGTGCATCTGCCCCACGAGTTATCGGATACTGGTGTGCAAGAGCTTCATATCTGTTTTCTGCAATGTTGGTAGTGCTCAGAGTTGCTGGGATTTCTGTGTGTGTGTGTGTGTGTGTGTGTCTGAACCTGTTCATGGGCAGCACAGGAAGAGACGAATGTGGCAATGGAGAATTGCAATTTTAGCATGGGGTGGCAGGGATTGCAACGGAGAGACACACTGGTGTGGAAAATCACTCTTGAACCGGCTTCTCCCCACCCACAGCTGTGAATGGAAGCTGCCCTTTCCTCCTCTTACTTAGAATCACAGAATTGTAGAGTTGGAAGGGGACCACCAGGGGTCATCTAGTCCAACCCTCTGCATTGCAGGAACCAAGGCCAAAGAACCCTTGACAGATGCCCAACCAACCTCTGTTTACATACCTCTAAGGAAGGAGAGTCCACCACCTTCCAAGCGAGTCCATTCCACTAAGTCAAACCGCTCTTACCATCAGAAAGTTCTTCCTAATGTTTAGTTGGAATCTCCTCCCTTGCCATTTGAATCTACTGATTTGGATCTTACCCTCTGGAGCAGCAGAAAACAAGCTTGCTCCACGTCTCATGTGACAGCCCTTCAGATATTTGAAGAAGGTTGTGCTGCACCTCCCAGTTCTTCTCTTCCACAGGCTAAACATCCCCAACTCCCTCCACCATTCCTCATAATGCTTAGTTTCCAGATCCCCCACTCCTCTTGGTTGCCCCCCTCTGCACACCTTCCAGCTTGTCAATACCCTACTTAAACTGTGGTCTGTGCTGGAGTGCAGATCTACCCTTCCTTGGCTGCTTACACACTATACATTTAAAGCACATTCAGTGCACATTCTTTCCCTCAGAGGTTTCTGGGCAGTGACGGACTTTGGGCTTTCAAATTCCAGCTGCGCCAAAATTTGGTGCCCTCTACCCTCTCGCCTTCTGTTCTAAGTCATTGTGGCAGTTCCCCCTGTGGTGCCCTCTCAGCTTGGCACCCAGTGCAGGCAAACCAGTCGCACTGCCCTAAAACCGTCCTTGTTTGTAGTACACGCCACTCAGCGCAGTTACAGTTCCCAGCAACTCCTAGCAAACTATATTGACCAGAATTTTTTTTAAGTGGCAAATGCAGCCAGCCGGGCTGTTGGTTTAGAGTTGGTAATATGCAAGGCGATGGAAGAGACATTTGACTCGGTTTGCATTTTAATGTGAACCAGCCTAATTCAGCTCCCTGAAAGAATCAGCAATGGGGGATGCAGCTGTCCTTTGAAATTCAAACTTCTGTGACCAAAATATCTCTAGAAAAGATGGGTCTCTTAGGGGGAAGCGTGCATAAAAATGCAAATATGCATTTGTTTGCAGAAAATGTGTATATAGTATTAGTAAAAAAAAATGCACACAAAGAAGGGGGAAATTAAGAGAAATCCTCAATAAAATGGAGCAATTTTTTGGTGAGGGTTTTTTTAAAAAAAAAACAGCAAAAAAATTGCCAAGCCATCCATCCCAAATTATAACCAAGAATGAAATTACTTTTGAGGAGTTGGCTGTCCACTTGAAAGGCCTTTAATTGTCTTCATCTTCAGAACCACCAAATGATGTAAGCCAGTGCAATTGTTTATTTTTCTGGAGTGCGACACCTGAGGAAGGTGAGGAGCTGAAGTCCTGTGGCTACTTCTTCAAGGGAGAGTTTCTGGCGTGAGCTCAGCTCTTGTGGAAACTTTGACCCTCCAACCCCGATCCCAGCATTCTGTAGTGAGAGGGTATTAAACTCTGCACATGCTCATGGGTAGCCTCCTCTTTATTTATGCTTGACCCACATCAAACCCAGAAGTCTAAATGGGCTTCCCTGAGTGCTATCGAAGATCTGTGCAAGATCACAAATTGGCTGAGATCCGAACCCAGGATCTCCACCTCTGAGGCCACTGTGATTTGTCCCCCCCCCCCAGGCAGTGATGCATTAAAAGCCGGCACCTGCCTTTCTTCACAGACCCTCCCTCCTCCATGATTCCAGTGAAAGGATGGGGGCAGTCCAAAGTAATGAAATCCAGGAAGAGTGGTTTCTTTAATATATAAATCATATATAAAATAAAAAAATAAGCTGGCTTATGTTCAGTTTCAATTTTCCCCATTGACAGGAATTCGATTCTCTGGTGTAGCATCAAATCGATCCCCAGCGGTGGAAGTCATTAGCATCTACTTGCGCCAGCAGATTGCGCCACAGGCGGAGGCCGAGGCCAGATGGATGCCAGGGGGGGTCCCTCGCCTCATCTCGTGCCCCCGCCCACCCACTCATCCACCTCCCCCTCTTCTTCCGCAGCCCAGCCAACCTGTTTGGCTGCTTCTTAATGTCATCGTGTTGACAAGCTAAGCGATAAGATCAAATAAGGCTTCTCTGCTGCTGAGAGGCGCAGTGGTGCATCTTGGGAGATGATGCTCCAGAGGCTGGAGCGTGCGCCTTCTTGGGACCTCAGCTGACCTCGGAAGCAGAGGCAGCCCCTGCATCAGCTCTGCTCTGCTGGCAGGGCAGGCCCTTAAAACTGGGGCACTGTAAAGAGTGGGTGGGTGGAGATTTGGATTCTGCAGCCTGTACGCAAATTTGAATACATTTGCATGCACCTCTCTAATTTGCATAACACTCGCTGTTTTTCTTGAGGAGTCTCTCCTCCTGGCAACCCTGCTCAGCAACCCCACTGAGTTCTTTGTCTTTCTGCAAAGCTCCACACATTTTCTACATTATTCTCATAGCCAGGAGGACTAGAAGTGGTCTTTCTGCAAGGCTCCACGTGTTTTCTAAATGATTCTCATAGCCATGAGGACTAGAAGCCTGCCTTTCGAAATGAAAAAGGGGAATTGGATGCCAGGTACTGAGGCCGGCGCTAGGACTGAGCAAACATGGGGCACTGTCATACAGTGGTTCCGCTGCTTCCTCCTGGGCCGTGTTCAGAAAGTGATGTTGGGGGATGAATGTTCAGACCCCTGGGCACTCACTTGTGGGGTGCCTCAGGGTTCCGTTCTCTCCCCCATGCTTTTTAATATCTATATGAAGCCGCTGGGAGAGATCATCAGGGGGTTTGAGCTGGGTGTTCATCAGTATGCAGATGACACCCAGCTCTACCTCTCTTTTAAATCAGAACGAGTGAAGGCAATGAATGTCCTGTGTGAGTGCCTGGAGGCGGTTGGAGGATGGATGGCAGTTAACAGGTTGAGGTTGAATCCTGACAAGACAGAAGTACTGTTTTTGGGGAACAGGAGGTGGGTAGGTGTGGAGGACTCCCTGGTCCTGAATGGGGTAACTGTGCCCCTGAAGGACCAGGTGTGCAGCCTGGGAGTCATTTTGGACTCACAGCTGTCCATGGAGGCACAGGTTAATTCTGTATCCAGGGCGGCTGTCTACCAGCTCCATCTGGTACGCAGGCTGAGACCCTACCTGCCCGCAGACTGTCTCACCAGAGTGGTGCATGCTCTGGTCATCTCCCGCTTGGACTACTGCAATGCACTCTACGTGGGGCTACCTTTGAAGGTGACCCGGAAACTGCAATTAATCCAGAATGTGGCGGCTAGACTAGTGACTGGGAGTGGCCGCCAGGACCACATAACACCTGTCTGAGAGATCTACACTGGCTCCCAGTATGTTTCCGAGCACAATTCAAAGTGTTGGTGCTGACCTTTAAAACCCTAAATGGCCTCGACTCAGTATACCTGAAGGAGCGTCTCCACCCCCATCATTCAGCTCGGACACTGAGATCCAGCACCGAGGGCCTTCTGGTGGTTCCCTCATTGCGAGAAGTGAGGTTACAGGGAACCAGACAGAGGGCCTTCTTGCTAGTGGCACCCGCCCTGTGGAACGCCCTCCCAGCAGATGTCAAGGCAATAAGCAACTATTTTACTTTTAGAAGACAACTGAAGGCGGCCCTATTTAGGGAAGTTTTTAATGTTTGATGCTGTACTGTTTTTAATATTCGGTTGGAAGCCGCCCAGAGTGGCTGGGGAAACCCAGCCAGATGGGCGGGGTATAAATAATAATAATAATAATAATAATAATAATAATAATAATAATAAATTTATTATAACATAAGGACATGAACATCTGCCTCTGTGGCCCACCTGGTCCAGCATCCTGTTCTCTCAGTGGCCAGTCAGATGCTTTTGTGAAGCCAGAAACAGGACATGAGTTTAAGGTCTTCTCCCACTGCCTGCATCCCTGCAAATGGGACCCAGAGGCATACTTCCTCCAGCAGCACAAGTGATGATGCACAGAGCTCAGAGTCTTCTACCTGTGTGGCCTTCTGCCTGTGGCTTTCCGCAAGATGAAAAATGTGCTTCAGTTTTGAAGGGTCTTGTCAGGCACTGAATTCACAGGTCGATGTGGTTGCTTTAAATCAGTCTTTGCCTGTCAGTTTCTGGTGATCTTCCGAGCCCATTGGTGAAATTTAACCCCCGTACCTCTTTGCTACCTTGCTGGGTGAGGGGTACAGGCAATGACCCTCCCCTAACCTTTCAACATTTTCCTCCCTCCCAGACCACAACCTCACTTAACCTAGTGTTGAGTTTGGGGTATGGATAGTGTCTGGAAATAATTCACCGTGGTGTGCCATGCAGCGAACCGCTTGATGCTGTCTCCCATTATCCTGCCAAATGAGAAGGAACATTATCCAGGGTGAGGCTTGTAGGGGAGCTGGTCACATTCTCTTTAGCATATAAGTGAAATCTAGTACTCTATAGCCACCAATCTCAATGGCTTTGAAAGGGGTTTAGGTAAATTGGTGGACAACAAAACTATCAATGGCTACTAGTCATGAAGGCTGCATTCTGCCTCCCCAGCTAGAGGAATTATGCCTCTGAATACCAGTTGTGGGGAATTACAAGTTGGGAGGCTGCTGCTGTGCTCATACCTTACGAGGAACGGCTTAGGGAACTGGGCATGTTTAGCCTGGAGAAGAGAAGGTTAAGAGGGTGATATGATAGCCATGTTCAAATATAGCCATATAGACGAGGGAGAAAGGTTGTTTTCTGCTGCTCCAGAGAAGCGGACATGGAGTAGTGGTTTCAAACTACAAGAAAGAAGATTCCACCTAAACATTAGGAAGAACTTCCTGACAGTAAGAGCTGTTCAGCAGTGGAATTTGTTGCCAAGGAGTGTGGTGGAGTCTCCTTCTTTGGAGGTCTTTAAGCGGAGGCTTGACAGCCATATGTCAGGAATGCTTTGATGGTGTTTCCTGCTTGGCAGGGGGTTGGACTGGATGGCCCTTGTGGTCTCTTCCAACTCTATGATTCTATGGTTCTGCTTCTGGGCATCCCAGGGGGGCATCTAGTTGGCCACTGCGAGAACAGGCCCCCCTTTCATCTGATCCAGCAGTGCAAGGCTCTTACTATGTTCTGATGTTCCTTCCTACCTGTCATGGTGGCAGAGAAGCTTGCTGATATAAGAAGTGGTTCTGCACACACTATGGAAGAGAAGTAATGTTGTTGTTTAGTCGTTTAGTCGTGTCCGACTCTTCGTGACCCCATGGACCATAGCACGCCAGGCACTCCTGTCTTCCACTGCCTCCCGCAATTTGGTCAAACTCATGTTGGTAGCTTCGAGAACACTGTCCAACCATCTTGTCCTCTGACGTCCCCTTCTCCTAGTGCCCTCAATCTTTCCCAACATCAGGGTCTTTTCCAAGGATTCTTCTCTTCTCATGAGAGAAGAAATAGTACCACTCTATTCTGGCTTGGTCAGACCTCACCTGGAGTCGTGTGTCCAGTTCTGGGTGTCGTAATTTAAGAAGGATATTGACAAACTGGGATGTGTGCAGAGGAGGGCAGCCCAGATGATCAGGGGTCTGGAAACCAAGCCTTATGAAGAACGGTTGAGGGACTTGAGTCTGCTTAGCTTGATGGAAGAGGAGATGGAGAGGGGATGGGTCTCTTATGACTACTCAGGGCTGCAATATGTCAGCCACAGAGCAAGGGGTGAAGTTTTTGAATATGGCCATCTGTATTTGACCAGTTATAATTGCCTGATATATATGCACATGCTGTGTTTGGCATTATTATTCTGGGTTTTACTAGTTGCATCAGTGTGCATTTTTTTGCAGTGTTATTGTCAATTATTATATGATGGTCATTAGTTGCCTCCACAGTTGGAAGCAGCAATGCTTCTGAATACCAGTTGCTGGAAACCGCAGGAGAGGAGATTTGCTCTTGTGCTCAAATCCCGCTTACTCGTTTCCTGTGAGCATCTGGTTGGCCCCTGTGAGAACAGGATGCTTGACTCAACGGGCCATTCGCTGCCTGAAACCTTGGGGAGCTGCTGCCAGCCAGTGCCGGCAATACTGAGCTGGGTGGACCAGTGATCTGGCTCTGTGCTTCTTAATGCTGTCAACACCCCATATCCTTACGTGGCTTAAATTGCGAATGATTTCTTGATGAAGCTGCTAAATAAAAGCAAATTGCTATGTGCACGTCCTTCCTTGCACCCTCCCCATCCATCGCTACCCTTCTAGTCCTCTTCTCCACCCCCCCAACCTTTCTTTCTGCGCTGCTCCTTAACAAGCCAGCCTCTCTCCCCTGATTGTGCTTTCCCTGTCAAGAAGACCGATGGCTGTTCTCTACTCTTAACCCCATTATCAGCACACTGCTCCTTCTCCTGGTCTCAGGGAAATAGCAAATGGGAAATTGGATTGTGTGGGTGCTTCCTCCAAGCCTGGGGTGGGAGGAGGGGTGGGGGTGGGGGAAGGCCCGGTCCTTTCCTTCGCGGGCGCACATTCCATTGTCTTCATGGGTCCTGCGATATAGACTGGGGTGGGGGTCCTGGTTTTTTGTGTGCGCTTTCTCCTTTTTGGACTGCTATGCACATAGGAAGTTGCCTTAAATGGGATCAGATCTTTGATCCATCTAGTTCTACACCAACTGGCAGCAGCTCTCCAGAAATTCAGGCAGGAGTCCTTCCTGACCTTCCCCTAAAAATTAAAATCAAGTAAGAGTCTAGTCCTCATGATTCTGAACAAAAGTATGAAATAATAGCAGCTTTATATTGTATCAGACTATTGGTCCATCTAGCTCAATACTGCCTACACTGACTGGCAGCGCCTCTCTGGGGATTGGAGTCCTTCCTGACCTTACCCAGAGATGCCACTGGGGCATCTTCTCTGCCTCTGTGGCCCTTTGCCAGATATATCTCTATATACAGTGGTACCTCAGGTTACAAACTTAATCCGTTCCTGAAGTCTGTTCTTAAACCAAATCCATTCTTAAACAGAGGCGCGCTTTCCCTAATGAGGCTTCTCGCCGTCGGTGCCCTTCCACCATTCGGCTTCCATTCGTAGACCAAGGCAAAGTTCGCAAACTGGAACACTACTTCTGGGTTTGCGGAGTTCGTAAACCGAATAGTTCGTAAAAAACAGGGCTGTTCGTAAACTGAGGAACCACTGTATTCCTTTCTACATGAACACACAATCCACATTTTTAACGGTGAGCATTAGGAAATCTGTAGCAATGCTTGTGGAGATTCGGCTGCATTATGTGCTCTAAAGCAGTGTTTCCCAACCTTGTGCCTCCAGATGTTTTTGGACTACAACTCCCATCATCCCTAGCTAGCAAGACCAGTGGTCAGGAATGATGGCAATTGTAGTCCGAAAACATCTGGAGGCACAAGGTTGGGAAACACTGCTCTAAAGCAGTCTTCCCCAGCCTGGCGCCTTCCAGATGTTTTGGAGTACAGTTCCCACCAGCCCCCTCCCCTCCCAGCATCACCATTTATTTCTTCAACCCCCTCTAAAATTAATACTACCTGATTTTAATGAAGCCTCAAAGCAAAACGTAAGTATCAGTAAAAGCACAATAAACTAAAATCAACCCTGAATGATCAAAACATGTGAAACTTTGATTGGGTGTAATTGTTATCATGTCATCTGTGCTGGCTCAAGGGGCAGATGGGAATTTAGTCCAAAACATATGGGGGGCACCAGATTGGGGGGGGCTGCTGCCAGGGGGGGCTTTGGTTTCACGCGGAGATCTCAAGGCTCCCAGAGTGTCTTCTCCAAGATTGAAGCAGATTTCCATCTGTCTCCACGCCCCCCCCCCAACACAGAGAAACCCTCCCAAGACAAATCTGGGGTTGCCATAGCAACTTCTTCCCCTTGCAATGATATTTGTGGAATTTCTGATCCCGGGAACCTGCAGCTCGTTTGTCTTCTCCTTTTGCTCCGCTCTTCCTCTGTTGGCAGAAATGGCCATGTGTGGGTGCTTTAGCATGGGCCAAGGACCCTTTTCTGAAGCACATCTCTCTCTCCCTGTCCTCCTCCATCCATCTTCTGAATCAGCCATAGCAAGTGGCTTTGTGGGCATACAGAGCCCATCAACCTCTCTCCAGCTGAACATAAGAACATCAATCACATCAGAGGAGCCTGCTGGATCAGGCCAGGGGCCCATCTAGTCCAGCATCCTGTTCTCACAGTGGCCAGCCAGATGCCCCAGTGGGGAACCCGCAAGTGGGATTTGAGCGCAAGAGCACAGCAACTGGTATTCAGAAGCATTGCTTCCTCCCGTAGTGAAGGCAGAGCATAGCCATCATGGCTGGTAACCATGGATAGCCCTTCCCTCCATGAATTTGTCTAATCCTCTTTTAAAGCCATGCAAGTGGGTGGCCCTCACTGCCTCTTGTGGCAGTGAGTTCCATGATTTAACAATGTGCTGTGCCAAGAAGTCCTTTCTTTTACAGATAGAAGGATGGCTGATAAAATGATTGGACTTGGCTGAGATGGCTAGGCTAACATGTCTAATTAGAGAAAAACCCTTACTAACGTTTGTTAAGCATTGAACATTTCTTGTGGACTTTTTGCGTGAAAGAGAAAATGAACTTGTAGCATCAGGATTTTAAGATTATAGAAGATAGAACGGTTGGATCTTAAAGAATGAATATCATATGTAGCTGCAGAGAGCCAGAAATCTGTTTATTTTACTCTAGTTTTTCTTTTTTCTTCCCCCCCCCTCTTGCTTTCTCCTCCTTTAGATTTCTCCTTTTCTTGCATTTTCTTCCTTCCGCCTTTGTTCTCTTGTAGTCTAAGCAGCAGTTTTATCTCAGTATATTATAAAAAGTTACTTTGTAATGGCTATGTATTTCTGTGTATCTTCGAACAAGGATCAATAATGAAAATTTAAAACAAACAAAAAAGAAGTCCTTTCTTTTACCCATCCTGAATCTCCCAACCGTCTGCTTTGCTGGATGTCAACGAGTTCTAGTGCTGTGAGAGAGAACATTTCTCAATCCACATTTTCTGTGCGATGCCAATTTCATAAAACGTCCTTGTGTTGCCTCCAACTCACCTTCACTCTAAACTTAAAAGTCCCAAACCCTGAAACCTTTCCTAACAGGAGAGTCGCTCCATTCCCTGGGTGTGTCACCAATCCTCCGCTGGGATTTGTTAAGGCATATTGCTGCAGGGCTGATGAGGAAGGCAACCTTCCGCCTGAGCCAGAAACAGTTTCGATCAGGGGTCAGCAAACTTTTTCAGGAGGGGGCCAGTCCAATGTCCCTCAGACTTTGGGGGGCGGACCCCCCTGCCACCACTCATGCCGCCGCCACCTCGTCTTTCGCAGCATTGTCATCATCCTCTGCCTCT
Source organism: Zootoca vivipara (assembly GCF_965207765.1). Classification (NCBI taxonomy): domain Eukaryota; kingdom Metazoa; phylum Chordata; class Lepidosauria; order Squamata; family Lacertidae; genus Zootoca; species Zootoca vivipara. Next base: position 29,997,240 of record NC_142596.1, read on the forward strand.
GCCAGGGGTCCGCGGGGGTACAGAGCCCATGCCGCTGGCCTGGGCGGCAGTGGCAGCCTCCCGCTCGGCTCTTGGCCATACGTGGCCACCTCAGCGGGAAGGAAGGGGCGTTGCCCAGAGGCGTCCGTGGCTTCGGATTGGCTGCAGGAGCTTCCTGCTGCCAATCCGAAGCTGCGCCGGCATAGTGGAAGTCAGTCCCCACGCGGTGAGGCCTCTGTGCCGTACCGTGACTGACTGAGCGGGCGGCAGGGTTCATGGGCCGGATTTACAAGCCCGGTGGACCGCATCCGGCCCCCGGGCCGTAGTTTGCCAACCCCTGGTTTAGAGCAATGCTAAATCTAGTGCAATATTGCCACTTTGTAGGAATCCTGCTCCTTATTCCGTTTCTTCCACACCTCTAATCCTTGCCTTCTCTTTCTCCTTGTTGTTTTTTCTCCCCCAGAGCTCCTGGGATCAACCAAGAGGGTGAATGTGAATTTCCAAGACACTGATGGGTAAGTAGGCGAAATCTGTTTATCCATTAGCCCCAGTGAGGTAGCAGTCCAGCGTCCTGGGGCTGGGGGGTTTGAAGGCCTGTTGCTATCTCTGCAGCAGGGCCCTTGTCTCCAGCATCCGACAGCTGCCCAGTGAGCAGGAAGGGGGAGATTTTTAGCTACCGTATGATCCAAGGATTTAGGAACATGGAAAAGGCAAGGAAAGCAAGCCTTATGAGGAACGGTTGAGAGAAATGGGGATGTTTATCCTGGCAAAGAGAGGACTGAGAAGAGGGGTTATGTTAGGCATCTTCAGATATCTGAAAGGCTGCCGCATGAACATGAAGCAAACTTGTTTTCTGTGGCTCCAGAGGGAAGGACCCGAACTAATGGATTCAAGTGATAGGAAAGGAGATTCCTTGGGAAGCCCAGAGCTTTGTCCATTGGTCAAGGCTTCCTCCAATCCTGTCAGATTCTGGACACAGCAAGACAGTGGCCATTAAGAATCTTTCTGTCTCCCACAGATGGGAATAGTTAATGGTCAAGAGATCCTTTTTTTGGTGTGGGGAGAGGGCTGGATAGTGGCTTTCCCCAGACATTTGGAACTACCACTCCCATCAGCCCCCAACATCAATACAGCTCTGCTGCCCGAGACTGATGGGAACTGTTGTAGTCCTCAAAATCGGGAGGATAGCAGGCTGGGGAATGTTGCTGCCTAGCGGGGCTTGCTCCAGCTGTGCACGGGTGCAGCCGGCCTCGCAGGGTTGTTGTGAGACTAAAACAGGGAGAGGAAGAGAATTGTGCATGCCACCTTGAGCTCCTTGGAGGAAAGGCGGGATAAAGAAGTAATAATAAAATAAATAAATAAGTTGATGGAAAGGCTTGCAGGAGGTGGGGCATGAAGAAATTTCTCTTGTTCTTAAGACCCCCTCGCGTTGCCTGCATCCAGTTTTGCTGGGGGCCTCATGAAGCTCTCTCAGTGGCTCCCTCTGTACACCACAAGCACTGTGCTTTGGGGGCTAAAGAGGAAGATGGAAAACTTATAAATTAATGAATTAAATGACCGGTGGGTTTTTTGGACGGAGAGGCAGAGATGAGGATTACAGGCTGGATGCGTGCACATAAGTCATATCTCGTTCCCGGGATATTTGAGGAAGACGCACACAGCTTTCCAAAACATTTCCATAAAAGCACAGACCCAAACTCTGCAGATGTAAACCAGAGCAGAGTTATTATAGCTGCTAAGGAATGCCCCAATTTAGCACAGGGTTCGTGGGGTCTGCTTGGCATTGTAGCGATTCCACACATACACACACACACACACACAGAGAGAGAGAGAGAGAGAGCAATAGGACTCGGCAAATCTGCCTCTCCCGCTCTTTCCAGGAAAGCTGCCCAGAAGCCTGGATTTTAGTGTTCCCTGGGATTTGTGCATCTGGGGGCTATGGAGAGGAGAGGACGTGAGAAATGCACTTGTGCGCCTCTTAAATGCTTCCAGTAGGGAGGCTGTTCCTGTTATTTTTCTTCCTTAGATCACTCCACAAGAAAAGCAAAAATATCCCTCTCACAGGGAACAAATGGCTCCACTGAGCCATTTCGGTTTGTTTTTCCGCGTTTTTATGTTGTGAGATCTGTGGGTACAGGTGGTTCTACAAATTTATTAAATAACCAAATAAAATAAAAGTGGGGGACGAGAGAGAGAAAAAAGAACCAAATACAGTGGAACCTCGGGTTGCGAACGTGATCCGTGGCGGAGGCATGTTCGCAACCCGCAGCGCCACGTCTGTGCAAACGCATGACACGATTTGGCACTTCTGCGCATGTGCAAGTGCCGAAACCCAGAAGTAACCCGTTCCGGTACTTCCGGGTTCGGCGCGTCCGTAACCCGAAAACGTGCCACCTGCAGCGATCGCAACCCGAGGTATGGCTCTACTCTGTCTGCCTTGAGCTCCTTGGAGGAAAAGGTGGGGTATGAAATGCAGCCGTTATTATTCTGCAACGCTACAACGGTGGCACCAGTTCAGCTGGCACATTGAGATACAATGCAACGAGGTATTCTCTCTCTCTCTCTCCCTTCCTCTCTTGCACACACATGTGGCTCCTTGCTTGGGGGGGGGGCCCTCTGGTCTCTGTGAGACCGCTCAGGATGCTGACCAAAGAGCCCTACAGAGGGCCAGAAAAGGCTGTGCTGAGCACCCATCCCTCGCCTGCAGCCAGAAGAGCCCAGTTTTGTATGGGAGTCCACCTCTCTCCAGCGAATGGAAGAAGAGTTTCCCCCCCCCTCCACCCCCTCGTCTTTCAGCAAAGACTCATTTACTTCTCCGTCTCCTCCTCCTCCTGCCGCCTGCCAAGCTGTCTGCACGGGCTGCTTGGAAAGGGAGGTGGGGCACCTGCCCAGGAGAGGACAGAGCCGTTCTCTTCCGCCAAAGCAGGCCTCCCCAACCTGGAGCCCTCCAGAAGTTGCTCTTTTTATTTACGACTATTTATTAAATTTATATCCCACCTTTCCTCTCAAAGGCGCCTTCACTGTACTCTTTTCAGTGCCTGCCAAAAGCATTTTTTGCTTAGGCAAGCCTATCTACATATGTAGAAGGTTGGCACGAATCTTAAATTTGTTTTTAGTCCACTGTTATTTTGACTTTTCGAAAGCCTCAAATTATCGTTGGCAATTTTATTGTTTTATCTTTTTTTTCAAAACCGCTTTGAGGGTTGTTGTTTTTAAAACAATCAAGTGGCATATAATTTTGTTGAACTAAACAAAGCAAATAAAGGAGCCCAGGGTAGAAAGAAACAAGTGATCAAACAATACAAGTGGCTTAAGAACAATTCCACCAAAAAGAAGTCAGAGGTGGCACCTGTCTAATATTTAAGGGGAGGACATTCCAAAGGGCCGGTGCCACAACACTAAAAGCCCAGTGCCTACATTGCAGGGAACAGATGTCCCTGGGAAGATTGTGCCTTCAAGACAGCCCGCAAACAGCTACGATTGACTGGGTATATAAGGGGTGCTGTGATCTTTTGGGTATCCTGGTCCCGAGTTGTAGAGGGCTTTATACCTAACAGTGCACCTTCCCCAAACCCAACCATCTTGGACCCTACAAGGCTTTATATCCCGCCCTTCCTCTGGGTCACATGACTTTCCCCAAAGAATCATGGGAACTGTAGTTTAAGGATACCGAGAACTAGTCACTACGACTTCCAGGATTCTTGGGGGGGAATTTTGTACTTTAAATGTATGGTTTGCTACAGGTTTAGACCAAAAGCCTGTCTAGTCAAGCATCCTGGTTCCAGCAGAGACCAGTCAGGTGCCCTGAAGCATAAAACCAATAGTCATCTCCTGGTATTTGCCCCACAACCTGAAAAATATCTTGTGTTTGTTGCTGTTTTGATGCCGTTTGGTGGTTGGCCCCTGTGAGAACAGAATGCCAGACTAGATGGGTCATTGGCCTGATCCGGAAGCCAGGCTCTCCTTATGTTCTTTGGTTTTCTGGAAGGACCCACTAACCTGAATTCACAGAGACCTCACCTGGTGAGTGCAGAGAAGGAGGGGAAAGTTTGCTCCATTGTACTATTTTCCATCTCAGCAAAAATTGCCTCCTCTCATCTCCTACAAGTCATCGCAACAGTGGAATTATCTGGGCCCCGGAATACACTTCAATGGGAAGCAAACGAAGTCACCTCGTGAGGCAGTACAATTGTCTCCCCCCCCCCTTTCAGGCACGTGCAGCGAACGGAATTAAGAATTCTGCCCTTGGAATTCTGTGCCCTGCATAAATTACGCAACTCAGACAGGGTTGTAGAATGGCTCTCTCTAATTTGGCGTCATTTCCTTCTTTTGTTGAAGAGTGGGATGGAGTGCAACGCATCATATAAGGACTCAAGATCCAAGTCTCAAAGGATGCAGTGATAGCCACTGACCTGGATGGCTTTGAAAGCGGATGTGACAAAATCATGGAGGAGAGGGCTATCGATGGCTACTGCTCTGCTTCAGAGGCAGCAATGCTTCTCTGAATGCCAGTTGCTGGAAAATGCAGGAGGGGAGAGGGCTCTTGTGCTTGAATCCTGCTTGCAGGTTTCCTGTTGGTCGGCCACTGTGGGAACAGGATGGGCCACCGGCCTGATCCAGCAGGCTTCTTTTTACGATTTTAAGTCATGGGGAACGAGATATGACTTACGTGCACGCATCCAGCCCGTAATCCTCATCTCTGCCTCTCCGTTCAAAAAACCCACCGGTCATTTAATTCATTAATTTATAAGTTTTCCATCTTCCTCTCTAGCCCCCAAAGGTTCCCAGAGCAGCTACCCATTGTTTAGAAGCAGTAAAATGATAATAAGCTGGAAGTCGCAGCGAGAGGCAGAGTTGTATATCAGTACCAAATCAGGTTTAATCCAGGATCTAAAAAATTAAGACAAAAATCTGCCCTGCATCTTCCAACCTTCATTGGATGCCCACGAGTCCTGCAACCAAAGGAGCCCTTGCCTGCTGGCAGAATAACAGCAAGTGAGGGGAGTGGAGAGCCAGGAAGGTCCTTACCTTAGAGTTGGGATTCGCAGCAGAGAAAGCCTTAACCTGCTTTTGTGCCAGCTGTACCTGGGCAGTGTGTCTCCTGCTGATCTAAGGAAAGGGGAGAGAGCTCTGGGAGCAGGTGCTCTAAGCTAGCCTGGAAATCTGAAGCAGGGCCAAATTTAGCAAGGGTTAGCTTTTTGTGGGACTGCTGCTTTCTGCGGTGGCGTGAACTGAGAGCTGGGGAATAGGGCAGGGCAAGAGGAGGAGGAGGAGGAGGAGGAGGAGGAGGAGGAGGAGGAGGAGGGGAGTGTCTCTGGCACTTGACATCTCTGCTTTGCACCCTCTTCTTGCAGATTCTCTGCCCTGCACCACGCGGCCCTCAATGGCAACACAGAACTCATCTCCCTGCTGCTGGAGGCTCAGGCTGCTGTGGATATCAAGGATAACAAAGGCAAGCACAGGAGAGGAACTCCTAGAAGGAATGCTGAGAGCCCCTGGGGGTGGGATTTGTGGAAAGGTGGGCGGGGGTTTGATGTGAGTGGGCGGGGCTTTGATCTGATCATGGTGGGTTCTAGAATTGGGGAACTGAGCTGTGCTACAGCAGAGAACAAAGAGAGAGAGAGGCAGACCTCACAAGGCACTGAAGGAGGTCCTATGGTCTTTTTTCATGAGCATTCCATGTGTTCCATTTCTAGAGGAGAAGCTGTTAGTCTCTTGCAAAGAACACAGCCTTAATGACAGGGGTGGGGGTGGGACGTACTATGGCCTAAGACTTTTTGGGTTGCATTCCACTTCATCAGAAGCATGAAGTATTGCATAGATCATGATTTGAGGGGTGCGAGGGATTGTAAACAGTGAGGGCAGGAGGAAAGACCAGGCAGAAAAGTAGAGATAGTGATAATGATTATGTTACACCTCCACACAAACAAGGTATTGATACCACAGATACCCTGGCTTTGGTAAGCCAGTTAACACATGCATTCAGCCTCTTGATGAATTGCAATTCAGCTGTTTTTCATTCGTGCCCCCCTCTCTGGCAGGGGTTTGGACTGGATGGTCCTTTTGGTCTCTTTATGATTCTATGATTCTATGAGTTATACCCCCAGAAATGAAGGGTGCTTTCAATACTAGCATTGATAATCTCTCTCTCTTTCTCTCTTACCCCACCCCCTCCTGGATGTGGTACAGGGATGCGCCCCTTGCACTACGCTGCCTGGCAGGGTAAGAAGGACCCCATGAAGCTGGTGCTGAAGGCTGGCTCGTCTGTGAATGTTCAGTCGGATGAAGGGCAGATCCCTTTGCACCTGGCAGCCCAGCACGGCCATTACGATGTGGTAAGGGGCAAAAGGGGTGGGGAAGGGGGTCCTGCCTAGGGATAAATGAACCTGTCTCAAATTATCAGTGTTTCAATGTGAAATCCTCCTGATAAACACATTTTTGCATGCATTTTTGGCCGGTAGATATCTTTTGGAAGCAATTTTTCCATTGACTGCAGTGCAGTTCTGTATCTTATTTTAAGTAAGATGCCTTTTTATTTATTTTTTGCTCGTCCCCCCCCCCCCCAATATATGCATTTCTGCATGCTTTGTTTGTCTGGAGAAATTCGGAGGAGAGCAAATTTCGAAGGCTGACTCTGTTTCAGTTGGCATATTGGTTCGAGAAGCACAAATGTGGTTCTTTTTCATTGAGATGCAAACAAAAATCAATTTTCTCCCTCATCTGCGCCATGCCATGAGATGCATCTTGTTCCAGCTCTCTGGCGGTGGGAAGAGAATTTGACTTGCCTTTGACTTGCAAAGGGCCCATAGAATCCTTAAGCAAACCGTCCCTGCAGATCCTGGACAACATTGGGGTCTGGTGGGGAGTGCATGGCACTGATGGGGCTTGCATGTGCCCTACCACTGTTCCCTTATGCCTGCCCCTCTGCTCCCTTATAGGGCTTGGTGCATAAATGTTCAGGTGAATGCCTGAACACACCAAATGCTATTTGCCTCTCCTACGTGGACTCTCCCTCCTGCTGGAGTGGGTGGCGCTGTGGGTGAACAGAGCCTAGGGCTTGCTGTTCAGAAGGTCGGCGGTTCGAATCCCCACGACGGGGTGAGCTCGCGTTGTATGGTCCCTGCTCCTGCCAATCTAGCAGTTCGAAAGCACATCAAAGTGCAAGTAGATAAATAGGTACCGCTCCAGCAGGAAGGTAAATGGCGTTTCCATCCGCTGCTCTGGTTCATCAGAAGTGGCTTAGTCATGCTAGTCACATGACCCGGAAGCTGTACGCCAGCTCCCTCGGCCAGTATAGCGAGATGAGCGCACTACCCCAGAGTCGTCCGCGACTGGACCTAACGGTCAGGGGTCCCTTTATCTTTACTATGTGGACTCTCCCTCCTGCTGGAGTGGTGTGGGAAGAAAGCCCTGGGAAGCAGCTCCCCCCCCATCCCACCCTGGAGACAGTGGACTGAGAGATCGAATCCTCTATCTAGAGTGACTCCACTCAGCGTCTGCACTTTGTTGTGCCTGCCTCTTTTGCTCTCTCCATCCCGCAGTCAGAGATGCTCCTCCAGCACCAGTCCAACCCCTGCATCCTGGACATTTCGGGCAAGACCCCCCTCGACCTGGCCTGCGAGTTCGGAAGGGTTGGGGTAAGTCAACCGGCTGCGGTGGCAGAAATTGGGGGGCGAGCGTTTGGGGTGGGTAACCAAATGCTTGCCTGGGAGAAGCAGGAGGTTGACTTCATTCCCTCTTCCTGTAGGCTCAGTGAGAGAGAACACCAGGAAGTCCCAGCTTCAACCCCCAAGTTGGGGGTTAGGGTTAGGGTTAGGTGGGGCTGGGGAAGACCGCTGCCGAAAACCTTGGAGAACCGCTGCCAGTCAGTGTAGACCAGGGTTTGCCAACTTTAGGTCTCCAGCTGTTTTTGGACTACAATTCCCATCATCCCTGACCACTAGTCCTGCAAGCTAGGGATGATGGGAGTTGTAGCCCAGAAACAGCTAGAGACCCAAGGTTGGGAAACCCTGGTATAGAGAATACTGATCTTGATGGGCTAGTGGCCTGACTTGGTATGAGGCACCTTCCTTTGTCACCATGTAGTGCAGCCCTCGTTCAGAACGCTGAGGACTAGAACCTTGCTTTATTTTTTTTATGGAAAGGGCCATGGTAATAGAGCACCTGCTTTGTGTGTGCAGAAGGTCCCGGGTTCAATCCTGGCATCTTTGGAGAGACTTGAGTGGGACTGCCGGTCCATGCAGACAATCCTGGGTTCTGGCTTGGAATCTGGCCTGGAATCAGGTGGCTTCCGCTGTCCCTCGTGCTGCTTCTCCTCCAGCCACACTTGTCTCCTTTGACCCTCTAGGTAGTGCAGCTGCTGTTGAGCAGCAACATGTGTGCCGCCCTCCTGGAGCCCAAGCCAGGAGACATCACCGACCCCAATGGGACCAGCCCCCTGCACCTGGCGGCCAAGAACGGCCACATTGACATCATCAGGTATGCCCCCTTCTGCCTGGCGCCTGGGGAAGGGTAGAAGAAGAATGGCGTTGGCACGGTGCATGAGAGATGGATATAAAACATTAAGTGTTCGTTGTGGGGAGATTTCAGCCTCTGTTTGGAAGTGCCTGCAGAACCGCCAAAGTGCCAGTCAGCTTTCAGATATTTGACAAATCTCCTGGGCCTCTAGCCAGGATCTGCTCTCCAGGCTTTTCAAGGTCTAGGAGCCTGCATGTCCGTCTTGGCATCAGCACTGGCGATCTGACTGCCCGGCTGGCTTTCCTGCAGCATAGGATTATCCCTACCCCCCCCCCCCCGCTCCCGGTGCATTAGCGGCTGAAATTGCAAATCCCAAGACTGCTGGGTCCACCTCTCATCTCTGGTGTGTGCCAGTATGTTAGGAAGGGAGCCGCCCTGCGCGCCCCGCTGGCACGCAACTCACTTAGCAAATTGTCTGCAGCCTCCGCTGTGCTAATCTGGGGCTTGTATCTCAGCAGGATAGCAGCTGCTAATCTCGGCCTCTGGAGGCCTCTCCCGCAGCGCTTAGGATCATTTGTGAGATTTCCGTGCTGCGTTTCCACTTGAAGGAGCCCGGGATGAGGCTCCTGAAGAGGTGGTGCAGCCTTCCTCAACTTGCTATCTTTCCGATGTTTGGGACTACAACTCCCATCAGCCCCCAGCCAGCATGCTGATGGGACTTGTAGTCCAAAGTGGACAAGCTGGGTGGGGATTTGTAGTCCAGACCATCTGGAAGGTGCAAGGTTGAGGAAGACCAGGACCGTGTTTCTAGATATCATTGTTCTTAAAATGTTTTTTTTGGGGGGGGGGATGACTAGATTTTTGCTCTTCCTCCTACCCCAATACTGTAGTTAGAAGGGTTAGCGCTCTGTTCACAGACAAATTGCCCCACATTTATTTATTTCTCTGTATTTCTCAGCAACACTTCATCTTATGTGCATTTGACTCGTGTGATTTCAGCCACATGCAGCTGGAGGTGGGCTGGTTGAAATTGCACAAGTCAATTCCGAAGCGGAAGCTCTTATTACGCCAGCTCTGCTTGGGGTTAACCAGTGCGAAAAGGGCTTTTAAGTTCTCTGCCTTGTTTGCTGGGCAAGGCCCACTTGCTCTGGGGGTGCTTGCCCCCTCCCCTCCCCTGCTTGCAGTGGCGTGGCTCCAAGGGTCCTGGGCATACACAATTTTTGTATATATACATAACCCTTGGAACCAAACCCCTGTGTAAGATGGGGGATTATGGCATTAATATTTTTTTTAAGCATTTGTAATCCTGCTCTTAAGCTGGGAAAAAAGATGATGATTCAGGACAGATAAAAGAACATAGCACATAGTTAAACTATGGAACTCGCTGCCACAGGGGGCAGTGATGGCCACCAACTTGGGTAGCTTCAAAAGAGGATTGGACAAGTTCGTGGAAGAAAGGGATCTTTGTGGCTCTGTTCTGCCTCCGCAGTCGGAGGGAGAGAGGCTCCTGAAAACCAGCTGCTAGAAACTGCAGGAGGGGAGAGGGCTCTTGTGCTTGAATCCTGCTTCCAGGCTTCCCATGGGGCATCTGTGATGGGCCATTGGCCTGATCCAGTAGGCTCTACTTAGGGTCTTATTCAACTTCCACCGTTGTTTGTATCCATGATAGGATTCTTCCCACCAGCAGGGTAAGAATCTAAAAAAACCTACGTGTATGGAATTGGGAGGGAGGAAACTGCTCAAACTGGTCATTATCGTGAAGTCCTTGCAATGACCAGCTGGGATGGGAGAGGATGAGCCAAAGACTGGAGGCCTTTCAGCGGATGGAGAAGTCTCAGACCAGTTTCTTTCCCTCTTCTATAGCCTGATGGAATGATGGATGGGGTGGGATGTGCAATACTTTATATAAGGGAGGGAGTGCTTGGCTTCTCTTCCCTGGCATGTTGAGGGGACCCCACTGGGGTGGGTTGAACCCCAGCATGTTCCATATTACAGCCTTCATTGCTTTTGCCCCCTGAATTCTGCCTCTGTGTGGGATGCCTGGATTTTGAGCTCCTCGGAGTACTTATTATCCATGAGAGCCAAAAAGGTTCATCCCTGGCCTATTATGGGCAACTGTCGAAAAGTTCTGCACCTGCTCTCTCGCTTGCCCTCGCATCAGCCTTGTAAGGTACGGAAGGGCCTGGAAGGCTGCAGAAAAGAGAATTCAAAGCCAGAGGGTGGCAGGAGCTGCAGGCAAAGCATTAATCGTAAGCATCTCCCCCACCCCCCACCCCCGCCAAGTCATTTCCTGTCCTGGGAGTTATTAATGGGGTAGTCTTGCGGGGGCCCAAGAGTTTGGTGGACAGGAAGCAGCCACTTAATAGCCCAGCAAATGTGAGGGTTTTCCTCCAGGGGCAAGCAGTTTTCAGACACCTTGCCTGGGGAGGAGCAGAGAATTGAGGCTGAATTGAGGTTCCATCAGGGCTAGAGTCTTGATTGATGGAGTGGTTTTGAATCCAGGAGGGGCTAAGTGAGATCGCCTAGCTCAGCTATACTCAACCTGGTGCCCTCTGGTTTTGGGGGACTACAGCTCCCATCAGCCCCAGCCAGTACAAATCTGCTCCCATCAACCCTGACATTGGACGGCCTTGCTAGGCCAGCTCACCTTATCTAGCTGGACCACCCCAGCCAACCCCTTCTCCCCATTTTTAGTGTGTCAGGCTCACTTGGTCTTGCACACCAGATCCAAAGAGTGCGTGGAAACCCGTGTGAGTCGAGGGTGCCTCTTCCTCCTCCTCCTCCTCCTTGAAGTAAGGCACTGATACTGTGTGCATAGGAAAGCAAATCCGGGGCAAACGTGTGGCCAAAGCAAATGCCCATGTGCCCCACTCATTTCTTTCCCCCTGAATTTTTTTTAAAAAAGGTTTTCAGTGCTGTGTCTGGGAAATGGTTTTGAAGACTCAAGTAGCCATGGCTCCTTCGAAAGCCCAGAAAGCAGAATGAGAGACATTATTTGAGTCGGATTTGCAGCGGGTGAAAGTTCCCAGACCTTTTTTTTTTTTTTGTCTTCTCTCTGTCTGGGTGCTCCTTGTCTCTGCAGCTCCATTTCCAGGCCTCCACAGTGGCACCTGCTGGATTTTCTGCCCATCTGGCAGGCACCCTTGAACCCGGGATGTTTTTTGCCTTCTTTCCTCCCGCAGACTCCTGCTCCAATCCGGGATCGACATCAACCGGCAGACGAAGGCAGGCACTGCGTTGCACGAGGCGGCCTTATGCGGCAAGACGGAGGTCGTGCGCCTCCTCCTGGATGTAAGCACCCCACCCTGGTCCGCTTGCAGGAATGGCGGGGAGAGGGAGGGCACAGAACTTGGGGGGCAGCCCCTCTCTCGTGCCAAAGTGCCCGTGGAAAGCAGAGCTTGGTGAGGGTCCTCTGAGCTCTAGAGAGCTGGTGCCCTCCTGGATGGCATCTTCAGGCTCTTCCTTGCCATCACTAGCCTCGTCACGATGCCAGATCTCCATTTTCCCTGTCTCAGGCAGCCCACCCTATTCCCCACCCCACCCATGTCTGTTTTCGCAGAGCGGAATCAACGCTCACATCCGAAACACCTACAGCCAGACGGCACTGGACATTGTCAACCAGTTTACGGCCACCCAGGCCAGTAGGGAGATCAAGCAGTTGCTCCGAGGTGAGGATAAGGGGTGTCACTGTGAGGGGTTTCGGCTGTGATGCCTGCATTGCAGGGGGGTGGACTTGATGACCCTCTGAGCCCCTTCCGACTCTATGGTCAGTCCAAAGTTGGCCGCACGCAAGTGGAGGTGCTCTGCCCTCTCCACTCACACAAATGTAGCCTGCAGAAAGGGAGATGACACAACTGGCCTCCCTGGCAGGGCTGTTGCACAGTTCTTTTACAGGTATTCAATTGGGTTGTACCCAACTCATTTTATGCCAGGCCATTAGGCCCATTGAGATTAATGGGCCTCCATTAGCCGTGTTTCAGGTTAATTTCAGCAGGCCTACGTGAGATCCAACCCACTTAAATGATTAATTTCATAGTCTCTTAGACCCAGCATTTCCTCTGGATCAGAGCATCAGGCTGCTTACAACACAGCTGCTGACCATTATTATTATTATTTTATAATTTATATGCTGCCCTTCTGACTGGGTTTTCCCTGCCACTCTGGGTGGCTCCCATCAAAATATTAAAAGCACAATAAAACATCAAGCAATAAACTTCCCTATACAGGGCTGCCTTCAGATGTAATATTAAATTAAACTGAAATATTAAATTTAAAATAAAAAATGGAATGAAATCACACATCCTTTATATAAAAATAGGAACACGGAACGTTAAACCCTAACCAGCATCAGGATAATCGGGCTACAAAGGCCTTAACAAATAAATACAGCTAACGTGGAGGTTTGTCATATCTCATTCTGGTGGGGCGTGGGGAGTTCCGTAAGGAGAGCGGGGCAGGCACTGAGAAGGCCTTGTCTTGTGTTGCTATCTTGCCTATCACATGGAGGGTATCTCTGGCAGACCTTAAGCCATTCTCTTTCCTTTATTTTGGTCGCGAATGTGAGGCCCTTTCAACAGTCAGAAAATGATAAACGCTAAATATAAGAGGAATGGCAATGCCACGGCGCTCTATCTCCCTCTAGTGTGTTTTTAAGCTAATGTAGGGGCTTTCTCTAAAGCCCTAAAATCACGTTCTATGCATTCTCTCCCAGTCATCATCACAACAGCCACCTGTGTTGATTGTTTATACCCATTTTGCATCAAAGAGAACAAAGGAAATCCAGGTTACTAAACGCCACCTAATGGGTTTGTGGGGCCTCATTTCCAGCTCCTTTCACTAGCTCTGTAGGCACCTCAGAATTGGGAATCTTGCAGTTTATAAATGTAGGTTTCAGGAACCGTTTTGCAATGGGCGAACCATTTGTTTTCCAAGTGGGTTTAATCTGCAGGTCAGGGAGAGAAACTTGCCCCTAATTTGACCGCTCCCAGGTGAGTCTCTTCATTGAATATTCCTAAATGCTGGGAGCTGGAGGGTGATACCTGTGCAACGCCTCATTTTAGGGAGGCTTCTCTAGAAGAATTCTTAGCCAATTACACACCCCATCTTAATTAAGACAGGGCAGGAGAAGGGATGCCGGAGAATTCCGACAAAAACAGAAACAGGAGCCCAGATTGCCCATGTTTACTTAATTGCCCCATGTCTGGAACAGAAATTAACCCAGCAAATATAGTTGGCATCTGCTGTTGTTGATTGTAGTCCTGAAATTACACACACACACACACACACACACACACACACAACCCATCACCATCATCAAGTTGTATTCCTTTGGATTGAAATGAACAGGGTGGAATGAAAACGTAATTTACGTAATTACACAAGTTATGTAATTTTGAATCAACAGGATGAACAATGTAGTTTGGGGCAAAAGATGAACTGTAGGAGAATGAAACAGTGTTGTGCATGACAGGTGCAGGGCAGAATAGGAACTGGCGCCTTGTTCCCTCCCTAGTCAGGAGAGGTTGCCAGTTGGATTTCTCTGCCTTGGTTTCCCCAAATGTCTTTGTCCAGGCAGACGTCAGGCTTGCAAGGTCTGCTTCGTTTTTTTTGCTAGAACACAAACATCTGCCACCTTGAGCCAGGTGCAAAAGATCCACAGCTATATTATTAAAGGGCAAGGTGCCTCTGAGCTTGTTCTGAGTGCAGGGCTTTGCCTTCAGAACCAGAGCTCACAATCCTTTCACACAAACCACCTCTCCTGGGTCATCAGTTTACTTAGGTGGAATAAATAGCTTTGGTTTTCTTGTTGCTAAACAATGGGAAGCTGCAAATCCTTCCTCTTCCATTTATTTATTGTTCATTATTACATTTATATGCCACCTTTCCTCCGAGGAGCTCCAAGGGTCTACATTCTTATTTGCACAACAACCCTGTGAAGTAGGTCTGGCTGGGAGACTGTCCTGTGGTCACTCAGCAAGTTTCATGGCTGAGGGTGAACCCCAGTCCCCCAAGTCTTAAACTGCAACTCTTACCACTACACCACACTGCCTTTCACTGAAAATCACCCAGATCTGCCCCACTCCTTGGTCAAGTAAAGCAGTGCCTTTAAGCATGTATAGAGTACCCATCGGCCACCAACACACAACCTCTGCTAGCCCCGCCAAGGGTTCAGAGGAAGGGTCCCTGGGTGGAAAAGCCCTCCTTCATTGTAGCCTTGAGCCCCGGTGCCTCTTTCCTTAGAATGCATGCGACCGCCTCCTCCTCTTCCTTCACCCCTGTTTCTGCCTAGATGCTTCCGCCGCCCTGCAGGTCAGGGCCGTGAAAGATTACTGCAACAACTACGACCTGACCAGCCTCAACGTGAAAGCCGGTGACATCATCACAGTGAGTTTGCCTGTTGTCCTGGGCTGACCAAGTCGGGAATGGAAGATAGGCTGAGGACCCATGGGGAGGACTCCAGCCAAATCTGGGGGTCTCTCCCGGGAATGCAGGAAGCAGCTAGCGAGGATCTGGTAGGGGGCAGGGGCTTCCCTTGCCTTCTACATCTCTGCAAGGGGAGCCAGGAGTTCTGCCTCCCTCCTTGTCACTTCTGACATGCCCACCCCAGCACCATCGGATACTGGGAGTGTCCTTGCCTGCCCCAAGGGGGATGTTCCACCAGACATGGCCACATCTCAGGAGGCAGAGATGGCTCTCTTGTCACCTGTGTCCAGAAGGAGCCAAAAGGAAGGGAACAGAGGACTCTGCTCACCAGGTGTAGCGAGCAATTGCAGGACCGCTTTTGGCCTGCAAAAGACTCCATTCCTACTTGGTACGACTGCATCGTACGCACAATTACATTGTGCAAGTCCAACCTTGGGGCCAGCTTAGTCCGGTGGTTCCATCGACCAACACATTGCTTGGATCTTCCAATCGCCTACAACAATTTGAAACCTGCGGGTGCTGCTTGGCTTTAAAAAAAACCACCACCTTGTGTGGTTGAAAGCTGGTCAATTAAATGCAAGCAAAAAGAGCTTTTAAGCTCTCCACCTTGTTTCCCAGGCAAGCCCTGCTCAGGGGTGCTCTCACAAGATCTTGTGGGAATTTGGGCAGCCCTGCAAGACCGCCCCCAGAGCCTGCACCCTGAGCGAGACTTGCCCAGTAATCCGGGTGGAGACTTCTTACACTCTCTATCTTGCTGGTTGCTGACGAATGAGAGGGTAATGCCAGGTTGGTGCATTGGCTGTGGAAGGTAAGGATGCTCATGCAAGTTCAAATATAGGTGTTTTTTTGTGTGTGCACCATCACTGGAACGTAGCCCCTACTCAAGATGTGATTGTACCATGCATAGGATATCCTGGGAGTCCCACCTTCCTCTCCACGTTGGGCAGAGCCGCTCTCTGACATCCCTTCCCCAGGTGCCCTTGGATACTGGGAGTGTCCCTGCCTGCCCAGAGTGTTTCACTGGTCCTAGACACCTCTCAGGAGATGCCCCCCCATCACTTAGGTGCAGGAGGAGCCAAAAGACAAGGTAACAGAGGGTTCCACCCACCAGGCAAAATGAGAGATTGCGGAACTGCTTCCAGCTTGAAGAAACGGCTATTTATAGGATAGCCAAAGAGTGTGAAAGTGTCGGAGCATCATCCATCGCTTTGCCAGTTAGAGCACCTGCCGCTATTGTAGCTGTATTTAGGATTAGCCACCTGCATTGCCTGAAGTGCCCCAAGCCAGCCATCTGCTTGTGGACCGCTGTAATCTAAGCATTAGAGTTTTTGGGAAAAGCTCTTCAACCAGCCTTGGCAGTGCACCGTGCAAATGGGGGTCTGTTCTGGGCCAAAGACGAGGAATGGTTGAGATGTGGCATCCTCTGGATGTTGCTGGATCCCATCTCCTCTCATCCCTGATCTTTGGCCAGTGCTGATGGGACCTGGAATAGCTCAGTCGGTAAAGCATGAGACGCCTAATCTCAGGGTCATGGGTTCGAGCCCCGCGTTGGGCAGAAGATTCCTGCATTGCAGGGAGTTGGACTAGCTGACCCTCATGGTCCCTTCCAGCTCTACAATTCAATGATTCTATAGTGACTGGCTCAAGGTTAACCAGCCCGGGGTGTGAATTAGAACCCAGATCTCTTCCCAGTCCTGTTATGAAACACCTGGAGGGTCCTTCCCCCTCATTCAGAGGATTTATGTCAGGGATGGAAAAGCTTTTTGGCAGCCTGGGGCCCACATTGCAATCTAGGTTATCTTTGGGGGGTGGGGTGGGGTGGGGAGGACATGACAGGGATGGGCATGGCCAGAGACAAAAAGGACGGAGCAAGGAATGCAAATCTTATCATAGGCTAGTTTCTAGGTGGACCAGCTCCCCCTGGCAAACAACCAAGGAACTGCAGTTAGGACACACTCCGCTGGGGCTAGGAGGGAAGACTTTTCAAGTTAGGGGGCTTGGAGGCTGTCTCGAGGCCTTGAAACATCCCAGGCTGGGTGGCATCTTCTAGCTCCCATGGCCAACCTCTTGTAGGTTTGTCAAGGCCCTGGCGCAACCCACTTTGAAGGTGATTTTGGCCCATTCCTTGATCCCCCCCTTCTCTACTAACCCCCCACTACCCTCCCAATTTCCCAGGTCCTGGAGCAGCACGCTGATGGCCGGTGGAAAGGCTGCATCCACGACAACCGGACCGGCAATGACCGTGTGGGATACTTCCCTTCCACCCTCGTCGAAGCGATCAGCAAACGAACAGGCAAGACTTCCTCCCTATGTGGGCTATTTTTGTCCTATCTCTTTCTACCTGACCTGCCTCATTCCTGAGGTGTGAGGCCCTTTGCAGACGGAGCCCCCGGAGTTTTCTGTTCATCGCCATAAGGCAAATCAATAAGGGGAAGTTCGGAGCGGAGGCAATTCAGATTCTGCACCCTGAATGGCTGTTCTTTGGGAATGCCAGGGAAGTTGTAGCATACGTAGGACCCTCGAGCTCCTCCTCCTGAGGCCCACCCAATTTCCAAGGCTCTCTTCAGCTGTGATTCCTGCATTGCAATGTGTTGGACTCGACTAGCTGACTTTGGGTCCCTTCCAATCTTAACAATTATGACTTTTTGCAGCTGGCGGGGGTGGGGGCAGGAAGTGCAGATGTGGTTTCCATAGGATCACAGGCTGGCACAGTAGACGAACATCTGCATTGCATACAGAAGGGTTGGGCTGGGAATGTCCCCTGCTTGAAGCCCTGGAGAGCTGCTGCCAGTCAGTGTCGACACTACATTCCTAATGGGAAGGGCAGTAGCCTGTCTTGGGTTCAATCCCTGGCGTCTCTAGGTAAGGCTGGGAGACAGCCCCATCTGAACCCCCGGAAAGCCGCTGCCGGTCCGTGCAGGCAACACTGAGCTAGGTGGATCAGTAGTCTGGCTCAGTGGAAAGCAGCCACACAGGAAAAGCTTGGGGAAAGTCTCCTGCCCCAAACCCCAGAGAGCTGCTGCCATTCAGTGCTGACAGTATGGAGCTAGATGGGTCTGACTCCCTATCTTCCAACTTCGATAGGCAGCTTAAAAATCTCCTTCCTCCTCCTCCTTCTCCAGGTCTGCGGGACCCATTTCACGGTTTGCCTCTTGTTGTTTCTATTGCCAGGTCCGTGGGACGCTGGGCCCTACCCGGGGCAGTTTCAAGCCATCTCCCTCCCGGCTGGAGGGGCCTCGGTGCCTAACGGCCATTCCTGCTTCTCCTCCTCCTCCTCCTCCTCCACCACCACCTCCTCCTCCCATCATCAGGTCCATTTCCTGCCTCCACCTCCACCAAACCCCCACCAGCCTCTTTTCAGTTCCTTTGGCTACCGCCGGCTCCCCCACGGCGCTGTGGAAGGGCCTGGAGCCTCCCCAGGTAGTCTGTCCTGCATCGCTTCGTTTGCTTCTGATTTGTGCTTTTGCCATGTTTTTGCGTTGCTCCCAGGGGGTGGTTCCTGCACTCCTCTCATTCCCCGTCCCCATCCAGGTTCCCGCTCTCTGTGTGTGCATGCGTCCAAGGATGAGCATGTGGGTCAGGCATCAAAAGAAACTAGCGTGGCTGCATAAAGAGCTTACTGAAGAGCCGAGGTTTGAAAGGGGAACATAGAAGAAAGGGGAAATCACGAAGGAAGAGCGTACACGAGTAGCCAACGCTTGCAAGGAGGAGGTCGGAAGTTTGGAACAAGCTCAGGCTTGCAAGAGAGGTTGAAAATAACAAAAAATTACAAGGCTATAGACAAGGAAGAACTTTCTGAGGGTAGGAGCTGCTTGACAGTGGGATGGTTCACTCTCTCGGAAGGTGGTGGGATTCTCAATATGTGGTTCCTTCATTGCAGGGGTTTGGATTAGATGATTCTTGGGATGTCTTCCAACTTTACGGTTCTGATTATATGATCTCCATATTAATTTATGCAAAGCCTGGTAATATCACGGTGCAAAGAGGGGCTTGCCAAGCAAAGTAAATGAAAAAGAAAGGTCTCTGCCCCAAGCAACTTACAGTCTTAAATTTTGACCAAGCTGAAAGCTCTCCAAAGCGATTTCTTGGCTTGAAATTTTGGGGTGGCTTGGGGGAATATGAAACCCTCACCCCCCTCCCACAAGCAGATCCCTGGCCTATCATCACCATCAGCATCATTATCATCATTGCCGCCGCCGCAGTGTTTTTCCCAGGGGGATACTGGGAGAGGGGAGCTGGCAGCCAGTAGCTGCTACCCAGAAGAGCACTGATGATGATGAACGCCCCCATTGCCCCCGATCCCTATAAATAATCAATATGACACACACACACACACTTCTGCAAATGAGATTGCACAATTTTGGGGGCAGGGGCAGTATTTTGTGAATGATGAAAGCCGAGGACAAGACGAAAGAATGAAAATCTGGCACTCCTGAATGCATTTTTGGGGGTAAAAAATGTTCCTTTTCCAAAGGATGCTTCTTTATTATTATCCTTGGCAAAATCTGCCTGCAGGAAACTTCCTTGTTCATAGAATCATACAACTGGAGAGGTGGAAGGGACCCGAAGACTCATCTATTTAGTCCCAACACCTTGCAATGTTGCCACTCATCAAAGCAGATGGAAGTCCAAGGTTGTGTGTGTGTTGAAGAGGAATTCAAGGTGTGGAGGGCAGAGGGAGAGGTAGGGCCCCCATCTCCAGGGAATGAGCAGTTCCAGATCTAAGGTGGAGAAGGAGGGAAGTCTTTTCAGAGGAGAGTAAGAAGCAGCAAAGGCAGAATGGCTGGAACAGCTTTTCCCAACTTGGGAGTCCTTCAGATGTTCTGGACCGCAACTCCCATCAGGTCCAGCATCCCAGGGCCATGATGGCTGGGACTGATGGGAGCTGTAGTTCAAAGCATCTTGAGAGCCCCAGGCTGGGGTAGAAACTGTAGGGTTGCAATCTAGGCCAATTATAATACAGAATTGGTCTGTAATTCAATGTCAAGTGCTATGTCCTGTATTGATGCAGCTCTAGTTACAGGTAGGTAGCCGTGTTGGTCTGAGTCGAAGCAAAATAAAAAAATTCCTTCAGTAGCACCTTAAAGACCAACTAAGTTTTTATTTTGGTATGAGCTTTCGTGTGCATGCACACTTCTTCAGATACACTAGTATCTGAAGAAGTGTATCTGAAGTGTATCTGAAGAAGTGTGCATGCACACGAAAGCTCATACCAAAATAAAAACTTAGTTGGTCTTTAAGGTGCTACTGAAGGATTTTTTTTTTTATTTTGATGCAGCTCTGTCCTGCATTTCACGTCTTTCCTCTCTCACTTCCTCTCTGTGTGCCAAGTTAGGGATCTTCTCCAAATGCATGTGTGAAATGGCATGTGTTTAAGCTCTGGATAGCCAAGCACAGACAGATTTATTACAAGAGTGTGTGTGTGTGTGTGATGAATTGCGGAAGGGCCATCCTGTTTGGCTGCAATAAATTGCAATGGATTGCTTTGAAGTCACTTTAGCACCAGATTAAAAAAAACAAAAAACAAATGTCCCCCAACTGCCCCTCCCTGCCCTCTCCTGTATTTTGCAAGAACAAAGGTGGGAACCCTAGACTCAGAAAAGCAGGGTGCTTGGGGGTGCAACGAAGATCTGCAAAGGTGTGGCTTGTGTTACAGGCAGAGGAGGGTTGCAATGTGAGGTGTAGCATGACCTGAGTGAGGTGTGAGCCCCGGAGTGCAAATGCTTCCCTTTCCCCTGTTGAGAACCATTTTAGTGTTTGTTTTAGCACCTGCTGCATCCCATCTCCTCCTCCTCCCTCCTCCTCCCCCCCAACAGCCCCCCCCCGCCCGCTCCCAGCGTGTTGCTCTTTGGACAAGGGGGACAAACATCCCTGTTCATATAAACGGGTGGACAAGAAAAGTTTTGTTCTTGGTTGCTGAGCCAAGCTAGGGACTCTTCAGAGGAGCGCTGGCTCGCTCCACTTGTTAGCGGGTTGGGTGGGGGCTTTAGCATTTTCTAGCCCCATCTATGTGGCCAGAGGACACAACTGGAGATGCACACAGGATTCCCCTGGGTGGTGGTTTATTTGGGCCAGCAGGGGAGCGCTGCAGTGCTGGATCAGGCCAATGGAAGCCCACAAGCAGGACCTGAGAGCAGCAGGAAGTCTTCTCTCCCACCCCACCTCCCACCCTCATGCAGTTCTGATTTTCAGCAACTGGCGTTTGGAAACAGTGCTGCCTCTTGACTGCGGTTTGTAAGCTGCTTGGGGAGATAGATAGATATCAATAAACCACACTCCTTGCCCCCTTGCCCCTACAATAGATCCCTGTGTCTCTCGAGTATGAGATGCTAAGGGCAAAATGTAGGGGACAGGCAGGCACTGCCACCTTCATGCCCTCAAAGCGCACAAAAGCGACTGTGGAACTCGCTGCCACGGGAGGCAGGGATGGGCCACCAACTCAGGTGGCTTTAAAAGAGGTTTGGACAAATTCGTGGAGGGGTAAGGCTGTTGAGGGCTACTAGCTAGGGTGGCTGTGCTCTGCCTTGGCACTTGGAGGCAGCAATGCTTCTGAATGCCAGTTGCTGGGAACTACAGGAAGGGAGAGGGCTCTGGCATTCGAATCCTGTTTCCCACGGGGACCTGATGGACCATTGTGATTTCAGGATGCTGGGCTAGATGGGCCCACTGGCCTGATCCTGCAGGCTCTTCTTCTGGACCTTAGCCTGTGCGGAATGCTCTGGGAGGATCGCAGTGGCTGAGAAGAGTTAACTGTTGAGGAATAACTCTCTTGAGCCCTGGGCAACAATTGGTGCCCCTTCAGAGGGAGAGGCAGCCTCTGGCAGGCTGACCACCTCTCACACCCTGTAGATATGGAGGTTGGTTGTGGGGGCAGCTGCCACTGTTTTGTGCGCCCTCTCTGGCGCACATGCAACTTCATGGGATTCTGCTGACTTGCTTCATGTTCTCGCTCTCTTTCCTGTGCTCGCGGCGGCGGTCTTTGGCCCAGAAGGTTCCCGAGGGTCTGATGCCAGCCCGTCCCACTTGTCCCCAGGCGGATCCACCGGCACACCAGCCCCACCAGAAGAGATCTGGGTGCTTCGCAAACCCTACGCAGGTAAGAGCATCAGAAGGGCGCTGATGGATCAGGCCAGAAACCCATCTGGTCCAGCACCCTGGAGCTGGGGTTCAGTGGCAGGACACCTGCATTGCAATGCAGAAGGTCCC
Source organism: Zootoca vivipara (assembly GCF_965207765.1). Lineage (NCBI taxonomy): Eukaryota > Metazoa > Chordata > Lepidosauria > Squamata > Lacertidae > Zootoca > Zootoca vivipara. The sequence continues at coordinate 30,019,305 of NC_142596.1, forward strand.
AGGTTCGATTCCCCCAGCATCTCCAGATTAAGCTGGGAAAGATTCCTGGCTGAAATCCTGGAGAGCTGCTGCCAGCCAGTGTGGACAATACTGTGCTAGATGACCCACTGGTCATAATCATGAGGCAGCAGCTTTCTAAGCTCCTGGGAAAGGGCTGCAGCTCAGTGGCAGAGTGCTTGCTTTGCATGCAGAAGGACCCCGGTTCAATTCCCAATGGCATCCCCAGGAAGGGCTGGGAATGTCCCCTGCCTGAAACCCCGGAAAGTTGCTGCCAGCCAGTGTGGACAGTATTGAACCAATGGGCCAACAGATTTACTTGGAGTGAAGCAGCTTCCTATGTTCCTGTGGGGGGGGGGAATGAGATTTCACTGGCAACAGCTGTGTGTCTGCCATGACACCTGGTCCCTCCACCCCACGTTTTATTTATTTGTTGCATCTATACCTTACCTTTTTCTCCTCGAGGAGCCTGCTTGGCTTCTCTGCTTGGGGCTCCTTCCTCTAGCTGGCTCACAGTTCCCTTGTATGCAGTGGTCCCGGAGGTCACCCCTGGCTACCAGGCGAGTGCTTAACATGCTGCAGAGTCAAGTCAGGCTCATTATCTTGGATTTATGTCTCGCCGACCCTCTGGGCCTTTAACTGCCTCTCCCCTCCCTGTTGCCTAGGTGGCGATCGCAGCAGTGTGGGCAGCACGGGAAGCGTGGCCAGTGGGCGGAGTTCAGGGAGTGGCCAAAGCACTGGCAGTGGAGGCCACGCTCCCCTCCACCCGGGCTCAGAAGGTGTCAAGGTGAGCTTGCCTACGTTGTCTCTGCATTGCAGGGGGTTGGGCTAGATGATCCGCAGGGTCCCTTCCAGCTCTGATTCCACGATTCTCTAAAAGGATCATGTGCCTCGAAGCAGGTTCAGAGTGATGTTATCTTCATCAAGAGAGTCTGAGATGCAAGGATTATCTCCCCTCCCCAAAACAAAACAAAAAAACCTCCACATCCTGGCTTGTTTGAATCCCAGCACTTAAAATTATTATTATTCGCATTTACAGGTGAATCTCGGAAAATTAGAATATCGTCGAAAAGTGCATTTATTTCAGTAATGCAACTTAAAAGATGAAATCAATATATGAGATAGATGCATGACATGCAAAGCAAGATATGTCAAGCCTTTATTTGTTGTAATTGTAATTATTTGTGGTTAGGCGGGTCAATTATAAATGGAATGTAATTAATGAAATGTAATAGCGATGCTTATTTTTGTATTATTGTAACTATTTGTTTTATTACTGTGGAATTTCCAAAAGAAAGCATTTGTAGAAATTAAAAGAAAAAGAAAAAATAATAAGTTGCATTACTGAAATCAATGCACTTTTCAATGATATTCTAATTTTCCGAGTTTCACCTGTATATCCCACTTTTTTCTCCAAGAAGTTCAAGAGGTTCTCCCTCTCCTCATTTAATCCTCACAACAACCCTGCGGTGTAGGGTAGGTGGAAGGACAGTGACTGGTCCAAGGTCACGCCCAGTGAGCTTCACGGCTGAGCTGGGATTCGAACCCAGGTCTCCCAGGTCCTAGTCCTTCACTCTGAACCACTGCACCACCCTGGCTTTCAAAAACAAGCTCAGCTACATCCCAAGAAAGCTTTCGCCCTTGCGAGTTGAGATGGGCAGCCTTCCAGAGGATTTGGACTACAGCCTTGCTGGCTGCGGTTGGTGGGAGCTGTGGGGGGGGGGGCACCAGGTTGGTGAAAATAGCTTTAGATACCATTGGCAGTTTTGCACATCCTCTGCTGCCCCCTGGTGCCCGCAGCCTGCGTTGGTGCACCACTTCTGACTACTTGGCAAGCTGGACAGGGGCTCGATCCTCCATTCCCTGGCAAAAAGTGGACCAGGAGGAGGGAGGGAGAGAGGGAAAGAGAGAAGAGAGAGACTTCCTTGCACCGCCCCCCCTGCCCCCCAAGCCGCTCTTTTTTCTAGATACCGGAAGCCTCTTTAAAAATTTGTGCTGCAGGCACGCATGCCAAGCAGCCGTGCCATTGTGCCACCTGTTTTCCTTCTTGTACCCAAATGGGTAGCTTTGCCAACAGAGTCTTAGATCTTTTGGGGTGGGGGTGGGCTGCCAGTTTCCCCCCCCCCTGCCTTCCAGGACCCTATTTGCAGTCTCTCTCTCTTTAACAGAGTGTGTGTTTTTCTCACCCCCCCACCCCCCCACCCCGCCTGCCATTCCTCAGCTTCTGGCAACCGTCCTTTCCCAGAAGGCGTCTGTGCAAGAATCCGGCGTGGGTGATGGGCCTGCCAAAGCACTGGAGATGCCTGCAGGTGCGTGGATGCTCACAGCTCATCCGCCGGAGCCTTTTTGGGTCCCCCCCCTCCGTTATTTCCTTGACGAGCTGCAGGGGAACCTTCCGAGCTAAACATGACCCTTCCTCTCTGCTGCTGCCATGCCTTCGCTTGCTTTGGTTAGTAGGGGAAAATTGGGGTGGGGTGGGGTGGGGAGCTGCTGCCAGGGTGAGCTTGGTGGTGGTAGGGGGGTTGGTGGTGCCTGTGTCCCAGAAAGAGCCCCCACCCCACAATCTGGCCTCCTGGCTGTCCTCCAACCTCCAGCAAAGGAGCAATCTGGTCCCCGCTTGCTGTTTTATCGCTGGCTGATCTGCCTTTGCCTGCACCCCCTTCGAAGAAACCAACAACCCGTGTATCTGTATTCTATTTTGAGGGAGCTCTGAGCTTCAGACCTCCCAACCTCCCTGAAATACTGATGGAGGACCCCCACTTCCTAGAGGTCTCTGCTAGGTCCCCCAGGCACAACTCACCAGGAGGTGGGTCTCGGCGGGGGACCCCCCCCCCGCCGCCGCCGCCCGAGAACGATAGTTCCTGTTCCCTTGTTGGCACGGTGAATCAGGCTTGGTGGCAGAGCGCCTTCAGAAGTGTGATGGTGTTCCCGGTCGGGGAAAGCGGAGAAGGGCAGATGGCGCTTCTCTCCCCCCCCCCTTAGCTCTGCCTGCATCTCAAGGGGCGATGTTGCACATGTTCCTTTTCAGGCAGGACTCAGGTGGGAATGCCGAGACGGTTGCGTCCCGGGAGTATGTGTCTGTGTGTGTGTCGCATTTTCAGGTTGATTTTTCCAAAGTGGAGCAAGTTTCTCCCCAGCCTCGCTCTGCCACTCAAGCATGGAGATTCCGCAATCCACGGAGCTCAAGGTGGGGCTCCAGGGAGGTTCTCCAGCATGAGAAAGGGTTGCTTATCGGCCACGCGTTTCTGGGACTCTGAAAGGGAAGATGCAGCTTCTGGAGTAGAGTCTTGTCTTTTTATTTTTTGGGTGGGGGTTGTCAGGGCTAGCAGCACCCGCCAAGAGACCCAGGCCCCCTACCCGTCTAGCCAAAGATCTCTCTTGGAGGCTTGGTGTGCCTTTCGCCCCCTTGATCCAGATGGGTGGGCTGCATGCCTGCTGGCTGAAAGAGAGCACGGATTCCTCGCTGGGGAGCTTCAAGGTCACCTTGGCTGCCATCTTGGACTGGTTCCACCCCTGCCCCGCTGTGGGGACGCAGGTGCCAGGCCTCTCCTTCTGGAACAGTGACTTAGTCTTTTGTTTCCAACCCGGAATTTCTGGGGCTCCCTCTTTCTCTTTAGGTCAAAGGTGAGAAACCTCAATGTGCCCCCACTGTCTCCACCCCCTGAACTCCCTGCCTGGCCCTCTGAATTCGCCACAGGATCATTTGCGTCCTGACTCCCCAGGCCAAACCCTTCCCTCTCCCTCCTCCATTTGCCTGGGTGGGACAAGTCATAGGGTTGTAGGAAGCTGCCTCTATACAGAATCAGACCTTTGGCCCATCTAGCTTAGTACTGTCTGCACTGACTGGCAGGGGTTCTCCAGCATTTCAGGCAAGGAGGCTTTCCCCAGTCCTACCTGGAGAAGCTAGGGATTTAACCATTGACCTCCAACTCCCGGTAAGAAAAATCCGGGATCAGCAGCGGCGCGGCATCGGAAGTCGCTTCTACGCATGTCTGGACATGCATAGAAGCAACTTCTGGTGCCGGCGCTGCCCGATTTCAGCACCCGAAATCAATTCTGTGCATGTCCAAACATACGCAGAAGGAGCCTTCCTGGCAGGTAGGAAATCCGGGGGATTTACGGGATTTTTCTCTATTCAGGATAACAGTGGGAAACGGGTTTAAATACAGGGGTTTCCCGCGAAAAAGGGGAGACTTGGCAGCTATGGATTTAACCTGGGACCTTCTGCACTCAAAGCAGTGGCAATCTGGCACTGAGCTGTGGTCCTTTAAGGAATGCAGGAAGCGGTCTTTTACTGCCCCAGGCCATTCGTGCAGCCAGCTCAGTGTTGGCGACACTGGCTGGCAGCAGCTCACTGTGCTTTAAGGCAGGTGGTTTTCTGCATGCAAATCAGTCTCCCTTCTGCTAAGCTATTGCCCTTTGTGCCATTGTGGTTCCAGGTTTCCCACAGGCACCTGGTTGGCAAAGGTGAGAACAGCATGCTGGACCCCCATTGGCCTGATCCAAAAGGCTCTTCTGATGTCATCCTTTCTGATAGGGAGGTGCCTGTGTTTGCGTAGATTTCGATAGAAGCCTCTTGACTTTTGCATGGCAGGAATGTAGTCTACTGCACAAAATGAAAACACACGTTTGTTGCTGCACCCACTCCCATCTGGGAGTCCACGGGGCCCTGAGGCTGAAAGATGCCCCTGTCTGTGATACTTGATGCATGGACAGCTGGACACCAACCTTGCCATTTGCTTTCATGGGAGCTCAAGGGCAATAAATGTCCTGACTTATGGCACAGAGAGTGACAGAGACAGACAGAGAGAGAGACACACAGCTGGGAGCCACTTTCAAATGTTGCTCAGAGGTTGACAAACCAGAGGCTCTCGATGAGGCCCCTCTCAGGCCCAGCACTGCTCTCCCAAGATCTGAAATGTGGTGGGCAACCTGGAATCCTTGCGCTTTGCTGTTGGCCTTTGTGTGAAGGGTCCCAGCGGGCCTCTCCGTAATGCTAATCCACCGCCTCCCTGCCTGCTTTTGTTCCAGGTTCTTCTCGGACGCATAGTTTGGGCACCTCATCATACCCAGGGCAGCCCTACAGCGAGCAGCCGGTGAAGAAAGTGGAGCCCATGTCTGAAGGGAAGGCAAGTCTGAGAAACTCGCAGTTGGGGGCTGGAGTTGTGGTATGGATGGAATAGCGCAGGCATGTGGGAAAGTAGGTGGGACACTTCCTAGCAATAGTTTTTTGGGGAAAGAGCAGCCCAGGCTTTCTAGGGACTCTTGTCCAGTCATTTGAATTCATTGGCTTAAGTTTTACCAGCACAAGGGCCCACGGCTCACAAACACACACGCCTGTGCTTGTAAACTCTAAATCGCAGAAATTGCAATGCGCTACACGTAGGGAGCTGGTGGCGTGACTTCATGTGTGATATAAAGAAAGAGAATGGCCCTGTTTATTTCAGCGGCCGCCAGACTTTCTGGGCCAGTGGAATTCTGATAAAGAGCCACAGGCACCAGTCACAAGATGGCTGCCACAGGGGTGGGACACACCACAAAATGGCTGCTGTGGGGCTGCACCAGCACGAAACAGGAAGCGCAAATATTCTTCTGTGTACTATTGGTTAATTGGTGTACACACCAGCACCCACCAAGTGCTGCATTGGTTCATTTAAGCATCTAGCCCTCCCCTTTTCAAGGGTTCAGGGTAGGAAATTTGCAAGTGGATTAAAAATAGCCGTGAATAACTGCTCATCTCCCTGCTGCCAGAGCTCAGAGGCCGTCTACCAGTGGCTATACAAGTTCCAGCTGCAGCTTTATGCCTCCAACTTCATCAATGCTGGGTATGACATCCCTACCATCAGCCGGATGACGCCAGAGGTGAGGGCTGGCAAAGAGGGAGGTGGGAGGGAGCTGAGTTTGCCACGCAGTGCAATGGCAGGCTCTCTTTCACACAAAGCTCTGGTGTTGGGAGCTGGCTAATTTTACAGGTGTGCAATGCATCCCTGCCAAGTAATTTTGTCTTCTATATGTTGCTGGGGAATGGATATTAAGCAACATAATACATGCTGTGCATTCAATTAGCCTTCCCCCAACCTGGTGCCCTCCAGCTTTTTTGGACGACAACAGCCATCAGCCCCAACTAGCATGCCCAAAACATCTGGAGTGCACCAGGTTGGGGGAAGGCTGGCTTAGAGGATAATGTATTTTAACATATAAAAAGTAGTATCAGCTGCATGGTGAAACGATCTTGGATTTCTTCCCTGGTTGCTTGTTCTTGCAAATGTGCCTTAAACAGTAGGCCTACAGAATCTCTTCTATCACGTTTTAGTTCCTTCCCAGCAACACTCTCTCTTTTATGTTAAATGGAAAACTGGGTGGAGACTGTGGGTGGGGGCAGCCAAAACAAGCCTCCCGTTGTAGGACATGGCTGGAACTTATCTTAGGAGGGAGGAGACACTGCCACATTCTGTACGCAATTATGATGTTAACTTTGCTTTTGGTCTTTGCCTTCAGTCCACGAGCCACGTTTACCTAGCTGGGCGAGTGGACAACTTGGGCGGGTTCAAAGGAACCCTCAAGGCTTTGCCAGTGACCCTCCTGCCTTGATGGGTGACTCTTTGCGGCCCCCACTGATCCCTCTTTGGGGCTTCTGCTTGCTGCTTTTGCGGCACCTAGTAAGAAGTGGCTCTTCTGTTTGCCGTAGGACCTGACTGCCATTGGGGTCACGAAACCAGGACATAGGAAGAAGATCGCTTCAGAGATCAACAGCCTAAATATTCCCGAGTGGCTTCCAGAGTACAAGCCAGTAAGCCTTTTCTTTCTTGCACACAGAGTGGTCACCATCTCAGGCTCATTACCCCGAGGTGGTAACTCCCAGCCTACACCAACCAAGAGAAATTCCAGCCTGTCTCCTGGTCCCTTTTGGGTCCCCATATTTGCTTCTGCTAAGGCACTCCTTTTCTGCAATCAGCTGGAAACAAAATTAAAATTCTGGCTCCATACATCACTTAATATGGCACTGTATTATTATCCAGCAGTTTCTTTCCTCATAGTTAGGATCCAGCTAGAATGTTGAATCAGAAGTCAGCAAAGGAGCTTGAAACATTAATTTAAAGCTTCCTGTTTATAGTTTCTGCCTCCCCCCCCCCAGTTCAGTGTAATGCAGTATTACTAATAAATTACCTTTTGGGCAACCCTGAATGTTATACATGTTCTTGTTCCCATGGTGAGGAAGCACTGGGGAAAGAACCATTAATCACTGGAGGAAGCCACTCTAAAGCCTCCATTTGCAGAAATAGAAACTGACAATAAGGGGCAATTAATACAGCTATTTAAGAGGGACTTTATTGTGAATTATTAATCCTGCTGTCCTGGTCTTCAGAAAGCAATAAAAAGGGTGGAAGCTGCAAGCAGAAAGTGTTTAATTAAAGGTGCATAATCCTCAAAATGGCACAATAGAGCTTCAATAGACAGGCTGGCAATGATCTGGTAACAAGGTACCTTGGATACTCCATAAAACAGATTCCAAAGCATGGCAGCCCAAAGACTGAACTGTTACTGTGGAAACAACCCATGGATTCAGGGAGAAAACAAACTGCACCAAGGTTTGATTTCAGAGCTCTGGTGGTTTCAGTTACGATGTGATTCAGGGAGTGCCATATACATAATTTGTTCTCTGTCTCCCCCAGGCTAACTTGGCTCTCTGGCTCTCCATGATTGGGCTGGCACAGTATTACAAGGTCCTGGTGGAAAATGGCTATGAGAACATTGACTTCATCACTGACATCACTTGGGAGGACCTGCAGGAGATCGGCATCACAAAGCTGGGTGAGAAAAGGCAGATTCCCAACCTGGTTCTGCCGTCTCTCTCTGGGCATTTGGGGGGTGAAGGCGCTGGGTAGGGGTAGCATGTCTTGTGGTTTTGCATTTGTGCATCCTGGCCACCTACCTACATGCTTTGTGGGAAGGTGTGGGCTTGGCAGGGAGGGTGGCTCAGATTGCCTGGGACATTGCTTTTGCAATGAGAATTTAGTCTGAGCATTGCAGGGATGTCCATTTGAATGTGTGACACACCAAATCTACAAACTCTCTTACCTGCCCTTTAAAAATGTCTTCTCTTTTGCCTTATTTAGAAGATGCCATTAAAAAGGAGGACAAATGGAGAAAATGACACAAGAAGGATGTTACAGTGGCTGCATTCACACGTTATTCTAAGTCATGGTTTGTTTTAACCATGGTTGGTTCACAGATAAGCAAACCAGCTACATGGCTTGTCTCCCCCCGCCCCCAATGTTTGGGTTTTTTTTCCTCAGCTGGTCTTGCCTTTGTAGCTTGGTGAACATTGGGGTGGGGTGACCAAACAACAGTTAAGCCAGTGTTTCCCAACCTTGTGCCTCCAGCTGTTTTCGGACTACAATTCCCATCATTCCTGACCACTGGTCTTGCTAGCTAGGGATGATGGGAATTGTAGTCTCAAAACATCTGGAGGCACACGGTTGGGAAACACTGAGTTAAGCAACACTACTGGATTTAGACGTGACACCAAACCATTGTTCAAGCAAGCCCTGCAGTTCACTACAAAGCGTGCCTTCATATTGTGGCTTTGTTGCCAGAAAGAAAACCATGCATGTGTGAGGTTTGGCTGCTCAAACAGACCTTAATCAGGCTAAACAAACCATGGCTTAGAATTACATGCAAAAGAAGCAATTGTGTGTGGAGGGTAACAGAAAAAGAAAAAAGACTGCAGCTAGACCCATGGACACAGGATCAGGGGTTTTTTTATGGCAGAGGGGGAGTTTGCCTTAAATGCCAGGGAAGAGTTAAGTGGCCACATAAAGTTGTTGCTGCTGCTGATTGACAAGCCCAAGCCCAGGAAAAAGCCCCTATCTATCCATGGTGCATTTTGTAGCTAGGAGCAAGAGAGACGCCCTCCAACAGGCAAAAACAGGCTGATTCCTTAACTGGAAAAGGCTTGGCTCAATCCAGTTCATGACTGGTTGTACAAGGCTGGAAAAAAGTGACTCTGTTCCTTGGAGCAAATTATAAGTAATGTTATAAGGACTGAGCTAAGCGTTTTCCTAGCTGATGAAATAAAAGAAAATATAGAATCACAAAATCATAGAACTGTAGAGTTGGAAGTGTCCAGGAGGGTTATCTGGTCCAACCATCTGCAATGTGTCATTTTCCACTGTTGTGGTTTGCAGAGTCTCAGGATTTTGAACAGCCGGCTTGTGCAAAGAGACAGACTCATTCCCACCCTCCTCCCTCCCCCATGTTCTTTCAGGCCATCAGAAGAAGCTGATGCTAGCAGTGAAGAAGCTGGCGGAGCTGCAGAAGGCCGAGTACGTCAAGTACGAGTCGGGGACGCTGAAGAAGAAAGGGGCGCCACAGGACTCAGTGGCCATAGACCCCCCTCAGCAGGAGGCAGCCGAGTGCCAGTCTCCCAAGATGAAGACCTTCCAGGGCAGCGAGCTGAGCAACGAGCTGCAGGTGGCCATGACGGGCACCAGTGAGGAGGGGGGGACGGAAAAGCAGGTCAACCATGTGGGGCACTTCCGCGAAGGGGCGCCGCCCTTCCGGCATTCCTCCCGCCTCGTCCATGAGAACAGCCTGAGTGGGAGAGCGAAGCAGATTAGCAGCTCCCAGGAGCTACTGGGAGACGGACACAAAGCCACCAGCACCAGCATGTCCAAAAGCCAGGAATTCCTGGCCGAGGACGGGAAGGAAGGCCCAGCCACCCTGCCCAAGGAGGTGAGGAGTCTCCGGCACGGACACAGCATCAAGAGAGCCAGTGTGCCGCCAGTTCCCGGAAAGCCCCGGCAATCGTTCCCCCCTTCCGCGGGCCACTACACTCCGCCGCAGACACCCACCAAGCCCCGTCCATCCTCGCCACAGGCGCTTTCTGTGCCGCACGCCACGGCCAAGGTCAAGCCCACGCCGCAGCTACTGCCGCAGTCAGACCGCCCCATGTCTCCTCGCTCGCTGCCGCAGTCCCCCACGCACAGGGGCTTTGCTTACGTCATGCCGCAGCCCGTGGAGGGCGACGTCCACACAGCAGGCCCCTTGGCACAGGCTGTGCCCGTGCTGCCTGTCTCGGTGCCCGTGCTGTGCCTGCCGCCTCAAGCCACGGAGGGGGAAGAAGAGGGAGGCCGGCCGAAGAAGAGGGCTCACAGCCTGAACCGCTACGCCATGTCGGACAGTGAGCAGGAACGGGACGAGCTCCTAGTGCCAGACGCTGTGCCTTACGCCACCGTGCAACGGCGAGTCGGGCGCAGCCACTCTGTGCGGGCACAGTCGGGCGGTGATAAGAACGTCAACCGCAGCCAGTCCTTTGCGGTGCGGCCCAAGAAGAAGGGGCCTCCGCCTCCGCCGCCCAAACGCTCCAGTTCGGCCATCTCCAACACTAACATGACCGATGACTTCACCAAGGAAGGGGAGGAGGGTCTGGAACTGCCCCAGGAGCACCAGCAGAGGCGGGCAAGCGACTTTGGTGGCACGGTGGACACTGGCAGCGCTGGGAGTGTGAAGAGCATCGCTGCCATGTTGGAAATGTCATCCATTGGTGGTGGCGGGAGAGGTCTTGTTCTGCAGAGGCCGCCCGGAGCTGGGAAGGGCCCTGACGGCTACTACTTGCAACCCGGTGTCGCTGTGCACCCAGCCAGCCCAGAGCACTCCCGCGTTGCCACCGTCCTGGCCACTGTGAAGCATAAGGATGCCATTGGGCCGGATGGCGAAGTGGTGAACCGGCGGCGTACCATCAGCGGCCCTGTGACAGGGCTGGTTGCCGCAGCTCGCCGTGAACGTTCCGACAGCATCAAGTCGGACACGGGTAAAGATGTCCCCGTGGAGCGGCTGCGGGTGGAGCACGGCGGAGGCTCCCCGGAGAACAGCTCTGGCGAGAACATTCCCTTTGCCAAGGAGGGCAACCTGACAATCAAGCAGCGGCCCCGGCAGATGGGAGTTGCCAAGGCTGAAGGTGGAGAGGGCTTGCCGCTGGCCCACCGGCACGGGGACCTCTCCAAGGTGGAGGCCAGTGCCACTCTCAAGAGGAGAATCCGTGCAAAACAGAGCCAACAGGACAGCGTCAAGTTTATCCTGACTGAGACGGACACGGTCAAGAGGCGGCCAAAATCTAAAGACAAGGAGCATGAACTGGCACCGCTGTCTATCTACCAGAATGGCACTGCCACCATCAAGCGCCGGCCGGCCTCCGAGATGAGCGGCGCCGAGGCCACAGCCCTCACTGATCAGCAGGAGAAATGTGACAATACCTCAGCCCAGCTCCCTCCGGAAAGCGAACCCAAGAGGCCTGTCAAGCCGCCAGTTTCGCCCAAGCCAGTCCTTCCCCAGAAAGTCTCTGGGCCTCCCACACCCACTTCCAAAAAGGTCCCGATTCCTGGCCCCGGCAGTCCAGGTAGGTGTGCCCTGCCATTGGCCCGGGGGGGGGGGAACCGTAACCTATCTTTTCCCTCAACAGGGAGCCTTCCTGACCCGCTCACCACTTCTCTGCTTCTTCCCATTGCCCTTTTCACTCCCGCCAATCTGCTTTCAGTGGCTATGGTTGTGGTTGGTGTAAAAATATTCTCATAGGTGTCTGGGGTCAGCAGGCTGGGATGGAGGGAGCTTGGTTTGAGGCTATCATCTCTGGTGAATGCAGGAGAGGATGCACAGTTTTGTTGTCTCGGATGGCAAATACTTTGCTGTTGTGGTAAAGACAGAATATTAATGATGGAATAAGTTACTAATAGGGACCCAGGTGGCGCTGTGGGTTAAACCACTGAGCCTAGGGCTTGCTGATCAGAAGGTCGGCGGTTCGAATCCCTGTGCCGGAGCGAGCTCCCGTTGCTCAGTCCCAGCTCCTGCCAACCTAGGAGTTCGAAAGCACGTCAAAATGCAAGTAGATAAATAGGAACTGCTACAGCGGGAAGGCAAACAGCGTTTCCGTGTGCTGCTCTGGTTTGCCAGAAGTGGCTTTGTCATGCTGGCCACATGACCTGGAAGCTATATGCCGGCTCCCTCGACCAATAATGCGAGATGAGCGTGCATCCCCAGAGTTGGTCAAAACTGGACCTAATGGTCAGGGGTCCCTTTACCTTTACCTTAAGTTACTAATAGCCATAGTGGCTATTCTCTGCTTCCAACTGTCAGAGTGGGCAATCAGTTCATGGAAATCACAGAATTGTAGAGTTGGAAAGGACCCCCAAGGGTCACCTTCTCCAACTCCCTACAGTGCAGGAATTGGAGCTGCAGAAGAGATAGGCATCTAACCTCTGTTCTTGGAAAATCACAAGAAGGCAGAATACTGTGGCACTCAGGTCCTGCTTATGGGCTCCCCTTTGGGGCACCTGGTTGGCCACTGTGAGAACAAGTTACTGGGCTAGATGGGACCCTTTGGCCTGATCCAACTTCACAGCTCTTCTTTTCTTACGAGTTTCCTGTCTTCCAGAGATCCCTGCCATAAGATGTATGGAGGACTAGCAACTTAGTTGGCTTTAAAAGAAAAATAGACAAATTGATTGAGGTATAATGCTATTGAAGTCTACTAACCCTGATTGCTATGGTGGTACATCCATGGTTGAAGTCAGTACAGTCACACCTTGGTTGCTGAATGCCTTGGAACTCATACGTTTCGGCTCCCAAACGATCGAGCTCTGGTTTTCAAACGATTTTCGGAAGCCAAACATCCGGTGCAGCTTCCACAGCTTCCGATTGGGTGCAGGAGCTCCCTACAGCCAATCAGAAGCCGCACTTTGGTTTCCGAACGTTTTGGAAGTCGAATGTACTTCTGGAACAGATTCCGTTCGACTTCCAAGGTACAACTGTATGCTTCTGAATGCCAGTTGCTGGAAACCTGCAGGAGTAGAAACTGTAGCGCTCGGGTCCCGCTTTTGGGCTTTCATCTCATCCTCTTCTCAGCCACAGTGAGAAGAGGATGCTGGCCTGAATTGGCCTTTGGCTCTGATTATGTTCTTAAGCCTAGAAAGAGATCAGAGTCCTCAGGACCCTGCCTTAGAGAGTCAGGGAGTTGTATCCAATGTTAGTGCTACTCAGATTAAACTCATTAAAATTAATGGATGTTGACCCAAGTGTGTGGCAGCTGTGAAAAGGGCAAATTGCATGTAAGGAAGTGGCAAAGAAGCGACACTTTTTCTCTTCTCTGTCGCAGAGGTGAAGCGTGTCCACGGCACCCCACCGCCGCCCATCTCTCCTAAGCCCACACCACCCCCGACGGCGCCCAAGCCTAAGGTCCACGCTGCCCTGCAGTCGGTGAGTGCCAGCTCCACGCCTGCGCCGTCGCCTGCCAAGCAGCTGGCGCCCACCATCAAGCCTTCGAGCACACCTCCCTCGCTGTGCTCCAGCCCGGCTAAGCCCTTGTCGCCCGCCGGGGGCCCCCCACAGACAGTGCCAGTCAAGCCTCCCCGCTCTTCCATGGCTGGGCCGTCGGTGGAGATCGTCAGCACGGAGAGCGTGCACCAGAAGCTGGAGGAGACCAGCGCCTCCCTCGCTGCCGCTCTGCAAGCCGTGGAGGAAAAGATCAAGCAAGAAGATGGGCAAGCAGCAGAGTAAGGGCCTTTACTGGGCTGGGCGAGTGGGGAATGGTGGTGGTGATGGAGGGATGGGAGCAAAACAAAAGTGAAGAGCCAGGGCATGTAGGAAGAAAAGGCTGCTGGAATAGAGGTACTAGGCGGGAGTCAGGGAAGGGTGGCTAGCTAGCCCTCCTGAGAGACTCGGGAAAAGCAGCTTTGGTTTTCTCTCTTTGGTTTTTCTTTGGTATACTTCCCTGTACAGTATAGGCAAGTTTTTAATGTTTGATGTCTTACTGTGTTTTAATTTGTTGGAAGCTGCCCAGAGTGATTGGGGCAATCCAGTGAGATGGGTAGCATATGAATGAATTGAATCATCATAATAATAATAGTATTAATAGTAATAGTAATAATTTATTATTTTATTTTAAGTGGATGGAGGGCAAGGTATGTTAATTGATCAGTCCATGTGACATGCTAGAAGTTTATAAAATGATGTATGGCATCGAAAAAATTGACAGAGAACAGTTTTTCTGTCTCTCTCACAACACTTTCTTTTGTCTCTCCTGAATCTTCCAACATTCATCTTCATTGGATGTCTAGAACTCACAATGTTGGAAGATTCAGGAGAGACAAAAGGAAGTCCTTCGTCACAAAGTGCAGTTGTAACTTTAGAATTCGCTCCCACTGGGAGCAGTGATGGCTGCCAAGTTTGTTAAGAGGATTGGACAAATTCATGGAGGAGAGGGCTATTGAAAGCTAGTAGGCATGGGAGATTGCAGGATGTTGTGCAGTGAGAAAAGAGGGTCTTCCTTGTGCACTACTAATTCACACCGGTGTCCTTTGCCCTCAGTTCTACCGCAGAATCAAAGAGCACAGTCAGCATTCTCGATGACATCGGCAGCATGTTCGACGACCTTGCGGACCAACTGGATGCCATGTTGGAATGAGAGCTGGGAAACAATCGCAGCCAACCTCAGGATCTGCCATGGGCACAAGGGCACAATCATCTCCATGAAGATCTTCCCTTCCTCCCCTTCCATCTTTTGAGGTTTGCACAAAGATAAGGTTACCTCAGGATTGTGCTGAAACAAACCCAGATGCTTGGGGAAGGCTTTCTTGGGGCTTGAAGACCAGTTTTGTGGAAGCGGCGAAGAAAAGGAAAGAGGAGCCGCTCTTGCGCTGTTATTTTTCTCCTTCCTTCCTTAACACCTATTTACTTTGGGGGGTACAAGGTGATTTCAATTCTCCTCCTAAGAATGAAGCAAAAAGCCGTACGCCTGGGGCAGGAGCTTCTGTTACCTGCAAGACGATCTTCAGGCAAATCTACTCCACTTGGTTAAATTTGTGTCTCCTCGTTTAATTTGGAAAGTATTTCCTGCCCTCACCCCCTTCTCCCAACCAACCAATCCCCAGTCGCTACAGTCCCCCAGTGTGTTATCAAAATGTGGCACAAATAACTATGGAGTCTTCTCTGATTCTTCATGTTTTCTGTTTGGGGTGGAATCTCGTCTTAGTGAAACTCTTCTTGCCTTCCGTGTTGGTATTGTTCCTTGACTGAGCACCGCTGTCCTCTCTCCTGTGCTGCTGTCTCGGTTCTTGTGCCCATCTGCCGTTATTGGGAAGCGCTGGAAAAGGCGGGGCAGGAGAATGCCCAAGGGAAGCCGTTGAGTCAAGGAGGCTTTCGGCTAGCTGCATGCTTCGTTTCTTTGTCCCGAAAGGTGTTCGTCTTCTCCTGGTGATAATGAAGCTGTGACTGTAAGAAGTTCTGTTCTGTTAACGAGTCCCATTTGAGAAATAAGCTCCTTTTTCATCTTCTTCTTCTCCTCCTGTTTGTTTGCCTTGAAAAAAAAGTATTGTTCCTGGCAAGGGCCGCGCAAAAGCTTCGGTACATTTGCATGATTGATACAGTGTTGAAACATAAAAAGGGGAAATGGGGAAAAAATCCTGGCCAAAAAACCCCCCTGTAAATATATCCCTGGTGGCTTCAGGAGCTGCCATAAATGAATATTTATTCCCGATTTTTTTCTTTTTCTTTCAAAGATATACATATATCTCTCTATCCTTAGGGCAGCTGGGGTTATGAGCAAGAGAGACTTTGGTTGCACTCTGTCTCACTTCAAGGCACTTGTTTCCAAAGAGTTTGTTGTTGATTTAGACAATGCAGCCCTCCTTAAGTACTGTCTACAGTGGTTATTCCCGGGAGGAACAGGAAGTGGGGCAGAGTTAAGGAGGCAGTAAACAGACATGGGCAATATAATGTATTGATCTTGCAGAGCTTTTGGTGGAGAAGAAGCAGCACTGAGCAGGGGCCAGTGGTAGTTTTGTAGTCTAGCAGGAGTTTGATAAAAGAGGACTCCCCTGCTGCTTCCATTTCTGTTGTTCTAAATGCAATAATGGTTGCACCCCTACTATCCAAATTGGTTCTGCCAAGGCAAGTGAATTGCAATAGTTAGCTGGGATGTGATTTCAGCCTCTGACTCTCAACTTGTATCTCAGTTGCAATTCTCAGCAGATTGTGGACACACAACAACTTGTAGTGCTGAGGACGGTGGCTTGCTAGCTAAGAGAGGCCTCACATGGAGATGATGACCCCTGCAGAGGCAGCTCTGTTGGGCTTGCAGTGCTGTGTGGTCTGAGCAAGTGCTGACAAGGGCAGTCTCTCCCAGGAAGCTGCACCCAAGGCACAGCATCAGTGTCTGCACCACCTGTCTAGTGTCAACTCTTGCAATATCCTAACCAACCTGAGAGCTGTTGGGAGAGAGGGACCAGCAGCAGCGAGGCGAAGCTGTTCCACCAGTGGCCAACATTGTCTTGCTTGGTTCTTTTCTGGCTTATGGCCCTCGCAAGGTTGAGGCTCTCAGCTTTGTAGGAGTTTATGGGGAAGGATCTCTCAACAGAAGGTTGGGTTCTAGGTGCCTCAAAGGCTGCAAGGTTATCCAGAAGATTTGTAGCATGTAGACTGAATTGGTCTTTACCTCCCTGCAAGTCCCTTTGTTCTGCCGTTGGTTGCAGTGGGGATCTTTGTACATTGCAGGGAGTTAAGGAATGAGAGCCAGTCTCTGAATGCTCAAAGCATCATGGGAGTAGCAGAGCGGCTCCCTTTGGATTGGTCCACAGTTGTTAACACCTGGCACACAAGGTTCTTCTAATCTTCCCGGCTGCCGCATCACGGGCCCGTGTCATTCTCAAAAAGAAGCACAATCTTGGAATCCCCAATAATGGATTACCCACTCTCCCGCTGCATTCTTCTCTTCTCAAAGCAGCAATGGAATACTCTTCTTCCTTCCTGGGGCATTTCTTGGCAAGGTAAATCTGTACCCTGTGAGAATCCAGTCTTATGTTAATCTTGATGGTTGGATACTTGAATCATCTACCAGGAGAGGGAACCAAGTGGTGGTGGTGGTAGCCTGGAAGGAAGTGGAGGTCATTTCAGAGAGTGTTGCAGCACCAAAGTTGACTAGCTTGTCATGCATTCTTTATGGCAGTGGGCAAGCATGAACCCGAGTTTTATTGTGTCCTATTGGACTGGGAACTATCTTGGCAGTGGGCATTATTATGACTTAACTAAACCTTTTGGCAAGTATTTCAAGATTATTGGCTTGGCTGTGATGACTGGACTGTAGTGTCTTCCATCGAAGGAGATTTAGGAGATCCTTGGAATGACATTCTGCCCAGACCCAATTGTTTTTAACAGTTGAAATGCATTTCCTACTGTTGAGCCCTGACTGCCTTTTAAGTGTCTTTGGCCTGCTGCATTTCATCCTTCCCTCTTCCTTTTAAAACCACAAGGACTACAGCCATTTTTCACCAAGACAAGTCCAAAAAGGCCTCTCATAAATCTGTATCTTCATTGCCACTTGCAGCAGAAGGCTGCAGCTTCAGTCTCGGTGCTGTAATCTCTGGGGTTTTTGTTTAACGTGCAGCGAGGTTTACATTTCGTTCATGTTGCCCCTATAAGCTTTTGGACTCTTTTGGTGGTTCAAACACCTAATTCTGTTCTGCTCTCTTCCTCATTGCTGCTAACACTTGCACCATTGCCATATCTTTCTCTAAATGTTGCTCCCTTATGTTCCATCTTGCCTTTGGATCCATAGCTGTATAAGCACCAGAAATCATCTGGCAGGGATGGAGAGAGAAAAGCTATCATTGGATCAGAGATTTTGGTTGCTGTGAGCCTTCAGGCTTCCTCTTAAGATAAGGAACCCTTCTGTTCACATCAAAAGCAGCTGGACCCTTCTTCCTAAGCAAGTAATTACTCGGGGAATTGTTCTCCCTGCAGTTTTGAGGCCAAATGATGACATTATATGCCTTGGGCATGAAACTTTGTGAGTCTCCGAGGCTCTACCTCTTCTTAGGTCCAAAGTCATCCTTTTTTTATATCACCTCACCATTCAACTATTTCTAATGTTTAGTAACTGTCTGTGTCAGTCTCTCTCTTTCCTCTTTGTTCTCCTCTTTACTTGCAGCTCATTTCATTTTTTAAAAAATCTGTAAGACAAGAAAATGGGGGCAGTGTCCCGCCTTGGCTTGAGGGATGGTCCACTCGTGAATCTCAACCAATCAGGTCAGATCAACAACTCAGGAGACCCGCCTTCCAGCCGTCCTGCACCATGACTACTTTTCCAAGCAAGACCACCAAGCCTCTTAAACCCACTTGATTTTGATACCTGTGCTTTTGCTACGTAGGGCCAGTGTAGTGACAGGCTGAAAAAAAAGAGAGCAAGAGTTGGGTTCTGTTGTTGAGTTTATTATTGCTTTGATAGAGGGTCTCTCCTCCTCTTGCATCAGCCATGTTTATGAATGTTCTTACATGTGAAAACAAAAGCAAAACAATTTTCTGTCCCCTTTGGTGTGTGATAAAGGGATGAGAAAAATAAGCTATATAAAAAGAAGTATTAATTTATTGGAAAGAAATTATTTAAGAATGGATTTCCCACCCACCCCCAGAGATAATTAACAAAAAAACCTATGAAAGGACTTTAATATATATTAAAAAGATTTTAAAATATTATCAACTGTATATTAAACAGTTTTAAGAGATAAAATTGAAAGAACTGGAGTTTAGCTTGACTATTAGACTTATAATAAGCTGTGTGTCTTGTGGTGACATCATTTAAGAGTAGCACAATGTTTTTTAAAAAGGTACAGTTTATCTTGTTTCAAAGTGTGCAAAAATATTACGTTTCTGTTATATGGGATTTTTCGGTTGCCATGTTTATTTTTACAGTTTTAAACAAAAATCAAAGGATGTGCCTTGTTTTGAGAATTTTTGTTAAATCTCATCTCTGTGTGTTCTTTTCTGTACGGCAGTTTCTGTTTCGAAGTTGGGGTGTGTGTGAGCAGCCACATGTGTGTATATGCGTGTGCGTGTTTAAATGCATGTGTGTGGAAGTAGGTAATGTATGCACAGCCTGTATATCATTGTACAAATGGGAGTCAATCCAGTTTTGGTTTTTTTAGAACTGGCTTCTTCTTCTTCTTCTTTTGGGTCTGGAACATCATAACCTATGGTTCCCTGGCGCTGTGGGTATTTTTTGTTTGTTTGTTTCTGTTTATTTGAAATCCAGGTGTCTATGTCTGAGTGGTGACACTCGTTTCTTTTCTCAAGCACAGATAGCTCTGTCTTTGCTGATCTCCAAAATGTGTCTGGCACAACTTTGAAATTTCTTACATTAAAATAAATAAAAAAATAAATAAAACGACAACATGAAGATACCTGTTGTAAAAAAAAAAAAAATTAAAAAGAAAGAAAATGTATCTTAAAAAAAGAAAAGAAAGAATATTCCAAGATTCTAATGCTGGATATATACATATTATATATATATATATTATATATATATTATATATATTTTTATTATTAAGTTATGGAAACTGTATTGTATTTTTCCCATTTCTGTCAAAGCTATGCATCTCGCTGCCAGCCTCCTTTCCTTGCTTCTTGCATCCCCACCTGTATTATGATAATATTTGATGGCTTTTGTGGTGCTGTAAAAATATTTGCTCCTATTTAAAAAAAAAAAGGAAAAAGGAAAAAAAATAGAAGTTGTCTGGGTACAAATACTTAAGAACATGGGAAAGATGCCCTCCTCGCTTGCCATGACTATACATAACATGACGTTAACACTAAAAATAGTATTTTTTATTGGGAAACGACCTCCAAAGGCAGTTTTCCATGAGGTGCTAAACCGCCGGGTGCATGCAAGGATCTATGGTGCTGAGCGATCGGCTCATGCTGCAATTTTACAATAGACAGGTAGGCGGCGGTGTGGATGCACTGATGGCTATCAGTGCTTAATAAATGTCCAAATTGTCTGGTCCTGTGAAACTCTTGTTTTCGCTGCAGCCAAAGGAGGGAAGGGGGGAAAGTCTGAACTGTACTTAACTGGGAATAGATGCTGAGTGCCAGTCACACAGGTGGGTCTTGGCGATTTAGACGCGTGGTAGCCCTATCTAGTGGAACAAAGCACAAAAGTGTTTAGCAGTCTGCAGAGCTAGCCTCCTTCACATTGTGCCATCATTGCAGAGGTTGGGCTAGGTGGGCCTTTGGATCCCTCCCAACTTCACAGTTCTGTGATTCACACATTTGATGGTGAAAGGGGGGGGGGGACAGTGAGCCTCTGTCTACTTACTGAGCATTACAGCCTCTCTGCTTCTCTCACCTTGCTGAGGCCAGATTTTCCCTGCTTCCATGCACCCACAAAGTTCAACAAACTGGTGCTTGGGAGGAAGGGAAGGGATGGGCACCTGTTTTCATTTCCACAGCCAACACCCACCTACAAACGTATTAAAACACCAACTTTAACAACAGCTACTTCTGATTTCCAAAAGTGGGACCAAATCAGCACCTAAGATCTAGATCTTCTGAGAAGCTCACGAACAGTGCATAAAGGCCAAAGCTATCCTCCCTGGTGCAGCACATAGTCTGCAAAGATACGGAGATAAAGAGGTTTCATTTCAGCTCTTGCATCAACACAAGTGTTTCTTGACAAGGGCGAAAGTTCACATTCCCTTGGCTATTATTAAAGCATTCCACCTTTGACAGCTGGTGGCAATGATGTACACCTTCAAAGAAGCAAATCCAAGTCTTCTGCCATTTCTCTGCAATATTTGTGTAATAAAGTGGGGAAACAAAATTGTCAAATTCACTAGCTAGTAGGAACAGAAGTACCCGCAGGTAGGTGGGCTAGCAAACTTTGAAATCGCTTGTCTGATCATGAGCTGGGGCTGCAAGGTAGGTTAACTATCAAAGAGACGTTACGCTCCTTTTGCTAAGATGCTCCAAGCTGGTCAATAACTCATGCTGGCCTAAAACAATGGTCCATTTTTATTGTCAAGGAAGAAATAATCCAAATCTATATCACAATCTTAAAAACAGTAGAAAATGTCAGTAAAAACACAACAGTGGGCTCTCCCTGTTTTTGTTTTAAACCATTGGGGGCTTGGTGCCGTTATGACATGATGCTGTGAATGGATGGCCTTGCGGTACCTGATGCGAGGAATGGGAATCTTTGAGACATAAAAATCGTACCTGGTTACATGAGGGGAAAACTGGTCTTTATCATTGGCGGTGGGCACAAATGAAAGAGCTTTAGCAGATACATTTTAAACGCCAGAAGAGAGGGGGGGTCTTCTCCGCGTCACCCCCAATCCTTGGCTCTGGCACTGCTGTTGGCAAAGTTGCATTGTGGGTGCTCACACCTGGATCATCGATCTAATCCCACTTCACCCAAACGCTGCTGTCTTGAGGCTGCAGTGCCCTACTTGTTCCAGCAGAAACGGTGCCGCTGTGGTGTGGTCTTGCGAGCTTTATCTCCAAACAGCCCTGCTAGAGGCAGGGCCTGCTGCGTCAGGGGTGGCAGTGCTGAGGTACGTGGGCTGTGAAGCTCGCTCACGGCTGGCGCGCACAGTGGGAGGGGCGTCAGAGCGCAAGGAAGCAGGACGTGTGAGCCGGAGGATTATTTGGTAGTCTGCCGTCCACAAGCAGGCAGTGGCACCCACTAGCATGTCCAAACCTGCAGCAGGAAGGAAAGTCAGTAGGGCCTGCGCAAGAGAGGGCCAATCTGCACAAGGTTAGGTGCAGACAATACTTGCCCCACAAGGTGAGAGACCCCACAGGGGTTCAAACCAGCAGATCTACCAGTGAGGTCCACATGACTTGTGACCCATCCATCTCACCTGCCACATCTGCCCCTGACGTAACGTATGCATGACAACTGCAACAATTTTTGCACTGCCAAGTAGGCAGAAGGTTGACCAAGCCACCAGCTTATGAGAATAAACCATTCCGGGACTCTGCAACAACTCATGGAAGGCTGCTCTATGGGAGTGTGCTGCTTCCATGAAGTTGCCAACTCAAGAGAAATCTGATGCAGAAACCTTGCCCTTAAATAGTCTTCCCTCCAGACGTTTTGGGCTACAACTCTCGTGAGCCCCAGTCAGCACAGCGATGATGGGAGTTGTAGTCCCAAGCATCTGGGGGGCACCAGGTTGACAAAGGCTGCCTTAAAGGTACACATCATATGGATAAGTGCTAGGAGGGAGGGCCCTACGAGATTACAGAGGGAGAGGGACAGCCAGGACTTGGGCCCTTAGCAAAATTCACACACACTCCCTTAGTAACAAAACAGATGATCTGGTTGGGCTAGTGCTGAGGAATGAGCAAAAGAGCACAAACTGCTTGGGGATTGGGTGGTCCAGGCAGTCTACCCCAACTCATGGGGCATGGGGCAGAGGCATGCTAGACCAGCCTCTTCTAATCTAGTCTCTTCCAGATGTTTTAGGGCAGAACTCCTCTCAGCCACAGGCCAGCACAGACATGGTTGTGGAAGCCGTGCTAGACTATCAGAACTCCAGGGAGACAGGATTCAGCAGTACACTGCTGCTGCACCAAGCTCTTTACCCTGCAAACCACAGCAAACAGATAGGCACCCGTAATAGCTTGATCCAAGTTTCCCCCCTCCCTGCTCAATCAGATAAGAAAAAGAAAAAGGCCTCTCACTCTGGCCAATAACTTTCTACATTTGCCTATGCTAGAAGGAAGGTGCTCTGCAACAGGCCACTGGCTCACATTCATGGACCCACACCACCTTTTCTGCCACATGCATATCTGCAGTATAAGGAACTCTGGTGTGAAGGTGCTGGTGGGTTCAGGGAGTAGCAGTGCTCCGACAGCTAAACCCGCTCAACAACCTGCCCGCCTAATGGGGCGTGATGCTGTTCCCTCCTGCTCAACGCTGCGCACACCCCTGAACACATCGGCGACCTACCTTAACCGTGCTGTCAACAGCACCAGAAAACAGGCGACCCCGAGAGACAGCCAGTGCTGTGACGCTGCCCTGGTGGCGTAGCAGAGTCTGAGTGCAGATCATGTTATCCATGCTCCATACCTGGGCACAGAACACAAGCTATTATCAGGAATGAAGTGCTTCAAAAAGGCTCCGGGCTAGCACCATCAGGCGCTTTCCCACCCCACTCCCTCCTATCAGTATCAAGGATTTTTGAAGCACACTTAAGTTCAGGCCGTGAGAACCAAAACAGACTACTCTGCAAGCACATTTGCAGGGTACGGACATAAGAAGAGCCTGCTGGATCAGGCCTGTGGCCCATCTAGTCCAGCATCCTGTTCTCGCAGTGGCCAACCAGATACCTGTGGTAAACCCACAAGCAGGATTCAAGCATAAGAGCGCTCTCCTCTATTCAGAAGCATTGCTGCCTCCAACTGTGGAGGCGGAGCATAGCCATCCTGGCTAAGAGCCTTACACTCCATGAATTTGTCTACCCCTCTTTTCAAGCCATCTAGGTTTGTGGCCATCACTGCCTCCTGTGGGAACAAGTGCCATAGTTTAACTACGTGCTGCGAGAAGGAGTTATCTCTCTGTTGTGACCCTGGTGAAAGGGCTGGGATTTCCCTATTGCCAATCATGCCATGGAGACGCTGCTTGGACACCCATAGCCATACTGCCTCTCCCACTCTTCCACCCCTCAATGGCAGTTTTGAAAAATGCTGGCTTAACCTGATCAACCCACTCCCCTCACTATTCAAATGTTACCAATAATAATAATAATAATAATAGCCAGCCTCCCATTTCCTCCCCAAAGCACATCCCTCTGCCCCAGCTAGCAGCGCCTCACATACCCGCAATGACCGGTCATAGGAAGCGCTGAAGACTTTGGTTTGGTCTGGCGTGGAGATGACTGCCAGGGCATACACGGTGCCCACGTGTCCCGTCAGGGTACGCACCTGCTCTTTGGACTCAATGTCCCACACCTGGAATCGGGAGGAAGCGAGGACCTAGGATTACCTTCCAAACCTGCATGGGCACAGCAAAGCTCCCCCGCTGCCAGAGCTTTCGTTCCGCCAGTGTTGGCTTTCCAAGCACCACAAAGGGATGGACGAGGCCACAGTGTCCCACCACCCACCTGTGTAGAATGCAAAACCCCTGACTCCAAGCCTTCGCCACCCTTACGTGAATGAGATTCTCATAGGTGCCGCAGACAATGTGGTGGTTTGTGACAGCGATAGAGTAGACGCTCCCACCCGACGTCTGCAGGACATGTACACACTCCAAGTTCCGAATGTCCCAGATCTAGGGTAGAAAAAGATGGGAGGGAGGATTGATGTGCCTGGGTTGAAAAGAAAAATGGCAGCAGACAATTATGCGCATATTGGGGGGAATGGGATGGGTGGGTGTGGAATCTGGGAGTGCACATACCTTGATCGTTTGGTAGGAGCCACTGTAGAGGTGATTCTGGGATGCCACCAGTGCACGGACCCAGTGGTTAAGGCCCGTCAGCTCCTTCTTCAGCTTCAGCTCAGTGCCCACGATGTCCCAGACCTGGAGACCAGAAGGACAGGCAGAATCGTACCTTTGAGCAGGTTGGTTTTTATCCGTTCATCTGCCCACCCTCCCACCACATCTACAAGCTACAGCATAGCATCTCATAAGCGAACCACACTGCAAATAGCTCTAGTTACACTGCAAATAGCGCTCTCTCTTGTGTGTGAGAGAGAGACAAAGAAAGCAAGAAGAAAGGGACTGAGAGTTCACAGAATGGCCTTGGGTCACCATCCTTCAGTCAAATCTACCTCACAGGGTTTCTGTGGGGATAAAGGGTGGTGAGAGAAAACCATGTACATCTCTCTTAGCTCCTTAGCAGAAGTGTGGGATACACAGTCGTACCTTGGAAGTCAAACGGATTCCATTCCGGAAGTCCTTCCGACTTCCAAAATGTTCAGAAACCAAAGTGTGGCTTCTGATTGGCTGCAGGAAGCTCCTACAGCCAATTGGAAGCTGCGGAAGCTTCGTTGGACGTTCGGGTTCCAAAAGAAGTTTGAAAATCAGAATACTCACTTCTGGTTATCAATCTTTCGAGAGCTGAAATGTTCGGCAACTAAGCCATTCGGGATCCAAGGTACGACTGTTAAGTGTATAATAATACATGAGAAGTGGGAATCTCTCTGTTGCTCAGCCACAGGTTTCGTGAGTGGTAAAGTCGAATGGGGCAAGGGAAATTAGTACAGCCTGCTAGATGAGGGAATGGGGTAACTGGAGGAGGAATCGGCAACAGTGAAGAGAGATTTTAAAAAAGAAGTCAGAATTGAGAAGTGGAGGGTGAGGGTTGAGGAAAGGTAGCCTGGAAGCCAGGAAGGGAAAAAGGAGGAGGGATGGTCTCGGCGCCTTCTTTGGCTGGAGGACCCAATCCTAAATGGTACCTTGATGGCTTTTAGGGAGCCACTGAAAAGCATGTTGTGTGAGGAGACCAGCGTGCAGACAGGGTTGTCATGGGCCCGGATAGTGTTAACTTTCTGCAAGGTTTGAATATCCCAGACCTGCAAAGATTACAAAAAGGCAGGACATGTAAAATTGTTCCTGGCCATGCTCTCCACAGCACAGAGAGGAAGAGCTTTTCCCACAGACTCCCTCTCCACCCTCAATAAAGCAAGAGCCAGGCCCTTCCCAGGCGTGGATACTTACAATGATGGTGCAGTCAGCAGAGCCACTGTACAGCTTATTCCTGGGTGGAAAAAGAAACAAAGACCTTCAGGGAGCGCTAAGACAACCCTCCGAAGAAGAGAAAGCACAGCTGGTTTGGCCTGGGTGCTTGTGGTGAGCAAGAACCACTTCCAAGCAATCAGGCAGAGGAGGTTTGCTCAAGAGAGACAGAGGGCTGTTTGTTATCTTCAGGCTGCTAGTGATGTGATTGATATAGGCAAGTGTGGGTAGGTAAGTCTGTAAAATCTTGTGGACTACTAACTTAGATGATGTTATTGGCAAGCCTATGCTAAGAGGCATGGGATCCTCGAGCACAGAATAAAATGCCCAATGCAAATGATCAGGTGGAAATTTTATCTTCCAGAGAAGCTTAACTTTCATAATAAAAAAATAAGCACCTTTCTAGCACTCATGGCTGTGAAAAGATGCAGGAAAGTGGCTGCTGAAGCCTCAGAAGTGAGAGAGGGAATGATGAGGATTTCCAGAGATCAGGGGTTGGAGCTGCCCAGCCGAGCTTATGAACACCCTTCTTTCCGCCTCCCAAATAGCAAAACCAGAATTATGGAAAGTAACAAAAAATGTGTAATGCGGCTCTTTTGGCACAATTCATACAGAATTCAGTTTTTCTAGGAGAATTTTAATCTACACAGCCGTGAACAAAGGGAGATGGATTTGCCTGAAGGAAATTTCCAGAGTTACCACTTGAAGCTCAGTTCACCCAACTGAATAACTGAAGCAGCAGCAAATGCCATGTTATGAGAGCACTTGTAAAACTTATTTGAAATCAGGAGTCGTTCTCAAACCCAATATTTTCCTATTTGGATTCAGCACACAAGCAGCCGCAGAAAAGAAAGGGTGGCCGCTCTGACTCACCCTTGGATGCAGAGAGCCAAGACTATCCCATCGTGGCCTTCCAAGGTTTTTTGGCACTTGTATGTGGTACAGGTATCCCACACCTAACAGGAAACAGAAGGGGGGAGTCACATGACTGGGCTCCAGAGCAACCAGGAACCAGGGCAGGAAGTCAGCCGATATGCCACAGCTGGGAAGGCAGGAAGCAGGTTGCCTGTCATCTGAGCACCTGCTTTCCCAACTTTCAGGCCAAGATAAGCCATTCCAGGAAAGTCAGTGAATAGGCAGGTTTTCCCAGGGAGCCAGAAACAAGAGAAATGCAATCCCTAGCAGTTCTCACTGTGACAGATATTTGGCAGGGAGCAGGGAGCCCATGGGCAGGGCAGAAGAAATGGGTGGTTTTGTTGTCATGCCCTTCCTTGGTTCATACTCAGAAGGCTTTGCAAATGCACTTCCACTGAGAAGTAATTCCAGAAGGAGAGGATTATAGCACATAGCTGCTCTGAGAAGTGCTCAACCCTCCCTTCCAAGTCCTTGCTTGGATCTAAATGTGTACCCCTTGGGTAGGCAAACTAAGGCCCGGGGGCCAGATCTGAGCCCAATCGCCTTCTAAATCCGGCCCGCGGATGGTCCGGGAATCAGCGTGTTTTTACATGAGTAGAATGTGTCCTTTTATTTAAAATGCATCTCTGGGTTATTTGTGGGGCATAGGAATTTGCTTTATTTTACTTTATTTTTTCCAAAATATAGTCCGTCCACCCCCAAAAAAGTCTGAGGGACAGTGGACTAGCCCCCTGCTGAAAATGTTTGCTGACCCCTGGTGTACCCTGTTAAAATGGCATGGCTGACTAGAGACCTGCAGTATCCTATCTTTTTCTCAGCTCTTTTAATGGAAACAAGTGCTTTATGTCTGCTTGGCACTGTGGAGGACTGGAGGAGTAATAATTTTCAGGGGGGGAAATAATTTTCATCTGTTTACTATACAGAGGTACCTCGGTTTACGAACTTAATCCGTTCCGGAAGTCCATTCTTAAACCGAAACCATTCTTAAACCGAGGCACGCTTTCCCTAATGAGGCCTCTGGCCACCGGTGTCCTTCCACCATTCGGATTCCGTTCTTAGACAGAGGTAAAGTTCGGGACACTACTTCCGGTTTTGCAGAGTTCATAAACTGAATATGTTGGGCTGTTCTTAAACCGAGGTACCACTGTAATGTTAATGGTTACTTCAGTGTTCAGTCTTTTGCCTGCTCCTCATAAACAAAGGAGGTGCTCAGTTCCTTAGTTCCACAGCTTGTTGCAAATGACCACCCGAGGAATAGCAACATGCAATTAACAAAAAAAAAAACACCCCACTGAGACTGCCTCAACCTTGCAGACTGAAGGTTCCTTGTGGCTTCAATGCAGGCTCAGAAACAAACAGCTCTTACCTTAATCGTCTTGTCTGAAGAGCCGCTGAAGAGCAAGTCCCCTATAGAGTAGACGCACAGGCACCAGACAGGGCCCTGGTGACCAACGAAAGTGCCTTTGCACTTGAAGATCTGCTGAGGGTCGTATGCTGTACGGGGAGAGGAAGAAGGCAATACCAGCAGCATGAAAGCAGGACCCCTGCCAAAGATCAATGTCCTCTTAGGAAGCACTGACTTACACACCTGAAGCTAGTTACACTGCCATTGCTTTCAAAAGGCAGAACCCCCTGAACTGCTATTCGAGGAGGGTGCTGAGAAGCTATTCCTACATAAGAAGAGGGCTGCAAGATCAGACCATTGTGGGTCTATCCCGCCCAGCAGCCCTCTTATAACAATGACTGTTGCACTATCGACATGCAACTATTGCTTCAGTGGAAACCAAATATTGTGTCTCCTTTGGTCTTCTTTAAAGCTAGTGTATGGTTGCATATGGACAACCAGTGTTTGTCCAAACTGCTCCACCATAAGCCTGAGGTTTTGCTCCATTTCCAGGCCTCCCTGGAAAACATTTGTAAAACTGGAAGCCTGGCATAATCTTACTCTGATCTAAGATGGTCCAATTAAACCTACTAATATGTCCTTGCATTTGCAACCTACCTTTGCCCTTATTTAATGGGAGGCGGTTCTCAGGGCATCTGCAGAGTTTGGAACCAAGCAAGCAAGCAAGCAAACCAACCAACCAACCAACGAAAAACCTCAAAATCCAGAAACAAAGAAATTCTGCCAGTGCTTGGGGAGAGAAAGAACAGGGTACTCACAGCCCAGGATTCCCATGTTCAGCCGGGCATTGATGTGGGACAGCTCATCCTAAAAGAGCAAGTTAAGGCAGGTTAGGGCCAGAGCAGCCATAATCACATGAGAGCAGAAATGTCTGGGAAGCCATCACTCTCGAGGGGTGAGGCCATCCAATGGTAAGATAGCAAGATGATACATTTGGAGTTGACAAACTTTAGCTGGCCTTATGGACCATCAACAATTTGTCATCGTTAAAGAATCGTTAAAGAATATATGAAAAAGCATTGTTCATATCATATTGGTATGTCACAAATGAAGCTTTGCAGGGTTCAAGAAATTGAAAAGTGGTCCGAAAGATGTAAAAATAGAGGTAATTCACAGTAGACACAACAACTCAGAATGATTAGAAATTTCAAGGTCTCAAAATAGAGAAAGGAAGTCAATATGTGTATATGTATGTAAAGATTATAATGGTTTTCTTTGTAGGTTTTTTCCCTTTTTTCTTTTGGTTTTTGTCTGTTCTGCTTGGTTTTTAGTTTGTATGTTTGTTTTATTTTTGGATTTTATGTTTGTAATTTTTGTTGTCATTTTGCATTGATTTTTTTAAAAATGTCATTACTAGGACTCCCATTCCCCCAAGGGGCACAGGGTTCTTCCAAACTTCATCCTATGTCTCAAACAGAGCAGGGGAGGGTCTTGTTGAAGTTGGGAAGGGAGACAGAAAATAAACCTGTGCAACTAACAATCAACCTGAAGGGAAGGGAAGAGCATCTTGTTTTGTCTCAGTGCACCAGAGGTGCTCAAAGCTCAGATCGCCCAAGATGCAGACACAAGCTGCATCAGCTGGAGGGATGCCACTTTGCTCTGCCTCCAACAGCCACTCTGAGAGCCCCAGGAGGGCAGAAGCAGGTCCATAGAGCTCCCCACCTCCCTCTTCTGACCCAGGCGGGAGGCAGAACTGCATGGGGTTGCTCTGCCTCTATGCCCAAGGGGCACTCTGGGCTTGGAGACTCTGCATTACAAGTAGCAATGCTCACGTTCAGCATGGAAGCGTCTCTCCGGAACTCCATCAGGTCCTCACTCAGCTTGCTCTGGTTC
Source organism: Zootoca vivipara (assembly GCF_965207765.1). NCBI lineage: Eukaryota > Metazoa > Chordata > Lepidosauria > Squamata > Lacertidae > Zootoca > Zootoca vivipara. Next base: position 30,048,959 of record NC_142596.1, read on the forward strand.
TCGTCCAGGACATCTAAAGAGTGACCAAATTGGGAGAAAAGAGCTTGTCATTTCTAAAAGTAAATTCAGGTGTAGGTGTGTGGGTGTGTGCGTGAACACACACATGTATTAAAACTTTGCTTGATATTTACAACTGTACAGGCCACCCCAACTTCATAATCCCCGTCCTTTTAAGTCCTATTGGTCATAAATATTATACTGAACCAGGTGCCTATGGGAAGGAAGCCCTCAAGTAGGACCTGAGCGTAAGAGCACTCGTCCCTCCTGCAGCTTCCAGCAACTAGCATTCAGAAGCATAATGGCTCTGGTCATGGAGCCACATCACAGCCATTGTGGCTAGTAGCCACTGGTAGTCTCCTCCTCCATGAATTTGCATAATCCTCTTTTAAAGCCACCACTGCCTCCAATAGGAGCGAGTTCCATAGTTTTAACTATGTGCTGTGTGAAGAACTTTTTTTTTCTATCCTGAAGCATCCAACATTTGGGTTCATTGGATGCCAACAAATTCTAGTGCTGTGAGAAAGAAAAACTTTCCTCTATCCACTTTCTCCATGCAGTGCATAATTTTACAAACTTCTGTCATGTCTTACTTGTCTTTTCTCTAAACTGAAAAGTTCCAAAGACCTTTTTGATATGACAATCCTCTTAAAAAGAGAGTCCTGCTCTTCAGGGCTGCCTAGTGGCATTCTTTGAAGATTTGGCCCATGCCCTCCCAAAGCTTCTCTCAACTCCCTCCACCACATCAGAGGGGGAACCTACCAAACTTCAGCTCCAGGTTCTTCTCCAGCTGGTCGATCTTCTCCGAGAGCTTGCCCAGCATGGAGCGCAGGAAAGCAATTTCCTGGTCCTTCTGTGCCATGGCCACCTGCATCTCGTGGAAGCGATCATCTGTCTGCTGGAGGAACTCCTTCAGGCCCTCAAACTTGCACATTTCCAAATGGGTCTCGTATGTGTCTTGGTTTCCTATGAATGTACACCTAGAGCAGGGATGGAGGGACTTCTTTTAGCCTGAGGGCTGCATTTCCCCTGCCGAAAGCAACCATTGGGAGGTGGCAGGTCACATGCTGGTGGTGAGCAGAGCCAGAGGTAACAAGTGAGCAGAACAAAAGTGAATGGGCTACTACCTTTATATGTAGGCTCCATTCCAACCATGCAAAAGTCAGAGGTTTCTGCACTGACTCACATACACCTCTCCATCCAGACAAGCAAGAGCCATTAACACAATTCAAAGACACATTCCTGGCAGGCAAAGGCACTTGAGGAGAGTGCAGAGAGAGAATTGATGGGCACTGCCTTGGGGGGGGGGTACCAATTACCAGCTAGAGAAAGGCCCCCAGGGTTGCATTCAGCTGCTAGGCCTGAGGTTCCTGACCTCTGACCTAAAGGAAAGGAGTTCAGTGGTGCCTCGACTTATGAATTGAATCCGTTCCGAAGGCACCTTCATAGGTCGGAAAATTCGTAAGTCAAAAAGCGCCATTGGAAACACGATTTCCCATAGGAATGCATTGGAAACGGAAAAATTCGTAAGTCGAAGCAACACCATCTAAAAATTCGTAAGTCGAAAAAAACCCTATCTAAAACCACCGCGGTTTCCATTCGGATGTCGAGAAATTCGTAAGTGTGCGGCCATTTGCCCCACTCGCAAGTCGAAAAAATTCATTTGTCGAGACGTTCGTAAGTCGAGGTACCACTGTAGTTATAGTGGCCTTCACCACCCTAGTGGTCCTCTAGATGTTTTGGACTGCATCCCGGATGGGGCCGATGAGAGTTGTGGGCCAAAACATCTGCAGGGCACCAGGCTGGGGAAGGATGGAGTTGAGCAGTATGGGGGCTCAGCCAGCAATGCATTATGGGGTAGAGTTGAGGATTGATCTTTGGCATTAGCATTGTTGTTGTCGTCATTCATGAGTCATTTTATAAAGGAACAGCCCCAAAGCGGCTTATATAATTAAATTTTGTAAGAATCAAAATCGAAACCACCACTTTTAAAACTTGGAAAGTGATCGTCCAAATAGCATACTTAACAAAACATCCTTCCCACATACCCAAAAGATCATCACAACAACAAGAAGAGGAGAATAAAAGGTGTTCGAAGCAGATCCCTGTTTAAATCTTCAGGATTGTGCCCCTCTGCTTACCCATATTTGGAATGGGGGCACTTGATGTGCTCACACTCCTTGAGGTGTGCTTCCAGGTTCATCTTGAGAAGTGGCGGGCAGCTGGGGTTGTTGGGGCAGCGAACCGGCCTGTAATCACAGCTGCTTTCATGGTCCCTGAATGAAGAAGATGGAGCATTATTAGCAAACAAGCAGGAGGAAAGCAATCCTCTGCCCCTGAGCTACTCTCATGAGTGAAAGGGGGCTGGAATATGGGGCACATTCCAGGCATTGCACCAGGGGCAACTTCCTCATGTAGCCCTTTTTAAAGATATACTAGAACACGGCGGCGGGGGGAGGGGGGGAAATCTTGTCATTTGGAAAGATCAAGGAAGGTTCTGAAATTTAGTAACTTTTTGTTTATCTGAAAGAGACCATATGGGTAAACTAAGCCTAACCCCCTCTGTCTTAGCTGTCCCAGTGTAGCAAAATAATGCTGGGGCTGATGGGAGTTGTAATAGGAAGCTGCCTTATACAGTGAGACCATTGGGTTCATCTAGCTCAGTATTGTCTACACTGACTGGCAGCAGCTCTCCAGGATTTCAGGCAGTAGGCTCTCCCAACCCTACCTGGAGATGCCGGGGATTGAACTTGGGACCTTCTGCTTGCAAGGCAGACACTCTACCACTGAGCTATGGCCATTCCGAATCCAAAACATCTGGAAGGCACCAGGTTGACGAAGGCTGCTCTGTTCCTTACCAACTGAGATGCCTGCAAAACAGCACCCCCTAGCAGTGCAGCAAGGTAATGGGCCCTTTCAAGCTCTCCCATGACACTGTTCGTCCTCTAGTTCAGCGGCAACCGATGCAGCATCCTGCAGATGTTTTGGACCACAACTCCCATCAGTTTCAGCCACCATGGCTAATGGTCAGGGATGATGGGAGTTGTCATACAACTTCTCCAGGGCACCGCATTGGCTACCCCTGCTCTAGTGCAGGCTATGAAGGAGCCTTCCCCAGCCTTTCGGGGTCAGGTTTACAGCCGGAAATCTAAGAAGTTGTGGTGTAGACACCACAAAATACCCACTTCACAGTAGAAGAACTGATGGTGTTCAGATGGTCACCCACCATAAAAATGAAGGCATAACCCCTACAACTCCCCTTAACCTATGGGGAACAAGTTAGAAAGCAGAGGTTTTCCTTGGGAAAAAGTTTCCACATGGACTTACTTTCTGGCACTCAGTTTAATGGTGAAGGGGCACCCATGAGGGTCCACCTCGAAGGCAGGAGGCTTGCCACTCGCAGCGGGCCGGCAGCCGTACTTGCAGTGGATGAAGAGCTCCCCAATTTGCTCAGCAACAGCAATGTTGTTGACCACAACAGTCAGTTTGGCGTTGTCCACCGGGCACTTCTCTGCAGGGAAACACACAGATGCCCCAACAACGTCATGTAAGGATTGGTCAGTTCAGACACCACACTGGGTGTCACCAACCTTTCGGGGGGTGGGGGGTGGAGAACATGAAACCCTGTTGCACAAGAAAGCTGGCATTCACCGGATGTCACATTATTGTCAAAACTGGGGCTGTAAGCTCCTTGGGGTAGGGACCTGCTTTTTCCCTAATCTGCAACAAGTGCCATGTTCACTGATGGAGCTAAACAAAACCATCTTAAAACAAAGGCGAGTGATTCCCATTTGCTCCTATTGAGGAAGGGTACAACACTGCACATGGGGAAATGGTTGCTAAGCAGGAGAAACTTGCCCAGCCCTGCAGCAGTAGGGTGCATGCACACCCACCATAAAGGTAAAGGTAAAGGGACCCCTGACCATTAGGTCCAGTCGTGACCGACTCTGGGGTTGCGCGCTCATCTCGCATTATTGGCCGAGGGAGCCAGCGTATAGCTTCCAGGTCATGTGGCCAGCATGACAAAGCCGCTTCTGGCAAACCAGAGCAGCACATGGAAACGCCGTTTACCTTCCCGCTGTAGCGGTTCCTATTTATCTACTTGCATTTTGACGTGCTTTCGAACTGCTAGGTTGGCAGGAGCTGGGACCAAGCAACAGGAGCTCACCCCGTCACAGGGATTCGAACTGCCGACCTTCTGATCAGCAAGCCCTAGGCTCAGTGGTTTAACCACAGCGCCACCTGGGTCTGTGAAGATGGGCATTTTGGTAATGGAGAATGCAATGACAATAATAATTATGATAACAATGGAAGCAGAGTTCATCTCCTTTCAGTGAATAGCTGGGATTAGTTTTACACATTTCAGTGTTGTTCAGAGCAGCCCTGATTACTTGCTGGATTTTGAGTTGTTCAGGGGGAGTTGTTTGCTCTCTGTTCTGCATTGGGGATTTCTGCAGCTCATTTTTTTAAAAAACAAACAAAAAAACAAATCAGAAGCGGTCACAGAGACCAGTGGTTTGTGTTCTTTAAGTAGATTCACAAACAGCCACTACAAAGCTCTCAGCTGGGCAAGAGAGAGGAGAGGCGATCAGAGATGCAGAACTGCAACCACACAGGCAGATTGTTTGTGCCTTGCAATCTTTCAGTATGCAGTCAAACCTCGGAATTTGAATGGCTCCATTGCTTAACATATCAGTTCCCGAATGCCAAAAAACCTGGAAGTAAGTGTTCCGGTTTTCGAACGTTCCTCAGAACTCAAACGTCTGACGTGGCTTCCGCTTGAGTGCAAGAAGCTCTCGCAACCAATCGGAAACCACGCCTCGGAAGTCAAACAGTCTTCTGGAACGGATTACGTTCGAGTTCCGAGGTTTGACTGTATAAGAGCTGGTTGATTTTGCTTATTTACTGAAATATTTATAACCAACACTTTCATTAAGGATATCAAGTAACAAACAAAATACAATAAAATCAACCCATAAATACAGTGGAACCTCGGTTTATGAACACCTCGGTTTATGAATTTTCGGTTTATGAACGCCGCAGACCCATCTGGAACGGATTAATTCACTTTCCATTACTTTCAATGGGAAAGTTTGCTTCAGTTTATGAACGCTTCAGTTTATGAACAGACTTCCGGAACCAATTACACCCATGCTTCGGGTTAAGTACACTTCAGGTTGAGTACTCCGCGGACCCGTCTGGAACAGATTAATCCACTTTCCATTACTTTCAAGGGGAAAGTTCACTTCAGTTTATGAACGCTTCAGTTTAAGTACTCCGCGGACCGTCTGGAACAGATTAATCCACTTTCCATTCCTTTCAAGGGGAAAGTTCGCTTCAGTTTATGAACGCTTCAGTTTATGAACAGACTTCCGGAACCAATTGTGCTCATAAACCGAGATTCCACTGTACTCATTAAAATATGATTAACAGCATCAGTAGAGCATCAGCAAATAATGGTTGGTTATGCATCTTTGACAGATGTTTTCTTCTCCCATAACCCCCCCTTTTTTTAAAGCATAAGATGGACTGGAGCCTAGTGGCCCAGCACCAGCTCTGGGGCTCTGATGAAATTGAGAAGCTACTTTTCAAAGAGAGGTAGCAGGACAATCTATCAGCAAAGCAGGACCAGACCATTTGCGTTTTAGGGGAGGCACAGAATTCTCGGAGGGGTGAAGATAGCTGCAGACATACAAGCACAAGTTGCATTTTTCAGAGGAAAGCAAAAGAGGAAGAAACACACATCCGCGCACCCCCATCCCTGAAAAGACAGCTGAGAATGTTGCAAGAGAATGTCTTTGAGCACTTACCAGAGGTTAAGGCACATCTTCTGCAAAAAGTGTGCTGCGAAGAAAGAGAGCGCATGACCATTAAGAATTACTTTTCCAGATCAGGCAAAATCTCCATCTAGTCCTTGGAGCACAGGAAGTTGCCTTAATATCTGAGTCAGACCTTTGGGTCCGCCTAGCCCAGAATTGTCTATTCACACTGGCAGTGGCTCTCCAGGATTGCAGGCAGGATTTTCAAAATATGGATATTCCACTAAGCTAGAAAGGCTGGTAATGGCTGAGTCATCTTCCTTGAGGTAATGAGGTTCTGCTGACAGACACCTGATCTCCAACTCCTCAAATGCCAGCTATCAGCCCACCTTTCTTTTCCCCCCTTTTTTAAAAAAGCTATATACTTGCTGTCTTCCTGTAACACAACACAGGGTTATTGTTGTTTTAAAAAGGTTCAACCAAGAAACTGAGCCTTCATAGTGTCATTTAGTGGCCGAGTCCTGTGTAACTTTCTGCCAATAGATATCCAGAAGGCACCTTCTGTGCCAGCTGAAACCTTTTCTACCAAAGGCTATGCAGACAATTAAGAATATATCCTTCCACGACGGCTGATGCCAGTTTTTAACTTTTTAAATGGCTTTATAGTATTTTTTTTTTCTATTTTCATTGTGCAAACCACTTTTCAAAGTGTAAACCACTTTGATTTTTTTTTAATGATCCAGCGGTATACAAACATTTTTTTTAATAAACAAATAAATTGGAAAGAAAAAAGCCGGTGAGACTAAATATGCAAAAACTCAACATAATTGTACAACATGAAATATGTGTAAAGCAACAAAGTTACAACATGCTAGCGTTTTAAAAATGATTTTCATCACTCGTGAGACAATAACATTCCAGACTGAAAAAGGTGACCATTTTCCTCTTCCTCTCCATCGCTATAAATCTGTTCTCTTAAGAGAAGTCATTATTTATCGGTCTCTGGGGACCGGGGGGGGGGGGGAGGAGGAAAAGGATTCCTAGCATTTGTAGCTTTTTTAAAAAAAACGTATTCTTCTTCTGTGCAGCTGAAACTGCAGCCTGGTTCCTGTCCTTACCCCACAGGTCGTGATTACTGGATCTTTAAACACACTGCAACACAGCTGGCAGCAGAGCTTCACTGAGGGCTGCTCAGCAAACACCAGCGGCTCCTGTGCAGGGAGAACAACCAGAAAACAAAGGTAAACAAGGAAAGTTTTCACCCTTTTTGTTCAGATTCAGCAACCTTCCGTAGTACAAGTGGTGATGTTGCAGAGCACATGAGCCAAGAACAATTAGCAAACAGAAAACTAAGTCCAGGGTTAGGCTTTGCAAAGGGTTTAAATCAGTGCTTTCCAAACCTTTTCAGGCCACGAGCCCCTTGACTGCATAAACCCATCCACAGTGCCCCCTACTCTACCCTATTAAAAGCATTTTTCAGAACAGTGGTTTGCACAGCCCACTAAAGACAGAAACACAATAAAATTCAAAACTGTAACAACTAATTGCACATTTATTCAAAATCCCATTAGCTTATATAATTCAACAAAATTAACTTACTCCAGTAATACCAGCTTTCCAATACCAGCATTCATACCTCTAGCACTGCTCCCTGCAGCCCTTAGTGCCCCCTAGTTAATCCCGTTACCACTCCCACCCCCAAAGGGGTGGTATCACCCCCTTTGGGAACCACTAGTTTAAATCCACCTGAAAATAGGACTAAAGGTTTCCATTTGCACATCTAAACAAACCTTTTGCTGCTTGTGACTACAGCCAACAAGAGATAAATGGGTTAAAATGCAATTAAGGTATTACAAAGGTCCTGGATCTGGTTTGTGCATTTTTGTGTGTGAATAATTTTTACAGCATGGTCACAGTTCTGAACTCCATACAGGTCCAAAGTCTGGATCTTGGGAAAACTCTTCCTGCAGCAAGGCTGTGGTAGAGATTTGCATTTCATAGGTTGAGCTGGAAGCAGGCTAACCAACCTTGCTTCAGTCACCAATCACCTGATACATTTACACAGCATTGCTATTTATCTCCCTTGGCCACTAATTACTGTACTTGGGTCATCGCTGCCACATTACATGCCTTTCCACTATTTGGCAGTTTATAAAAGCCCTTGGGCTCTTTCCTCTGCATCTTTTTATGGAAAACTCTCACCACCACCACCACCACCAACTCCCCAAATACCTACTGGCTCTTCCTCTTCCTCATGGAGAGAGAAAGTTGAGCGCAGGGACATGTTGGACTCTGAATGCAACGAGCGGATGGAGATGGCAGAGTCAGACCGGCGTGGAGTGCTGATTGGTGGCTGCAGAGAGAGAGAGAGAAAGGACAGCAATTTAGAGTCACATGTGACAAAACACAGAGCAGGGCTCTGCCATGCTTAGCAGTTGGTCTGGGGTTTGGGCACTGTGGGAGATCCCAGAAAGCTCTTGCTTACACATGTAAGCAAGGGTTGTGTGTTCTTTGGGCTAAATTCATATCAACGTTCTATGCCAATCAAAGCTGGATTCTGAAACCTTTCTAAGTTATGGAAATTAAGCAAGCCTGCATCTCTCTTGTTTTTGCATTCTATTCTGCATTTTTTTACTATGCAGCAAATTTATTCTGCTTCCACCATTCACAGGGAGGGTCAGCATCTTCTAGACACTGCAAATATTTTCTCACTTCTCTGCCTCCTCAGATTTCACCAGGTATTGCCGCAGTTTTTCAAGCAATCATAAAGGGCTCAGCAACTGCCTTTTTCAAGGGTCTCATCTCCACTCCAAAACCGAGATTTGCAGGAAGCTGAATTTTTGTGGCTTTTCTGCAAAATCCACATATCTTGTGCTGAACTGAAACTGAGCTTCTTTTTCAATGGGTGGTTCCTCTGATTCTGGTAGGAAAAGATGGTCTGCAGAATGCCAATTAATGCTCCAAGTGAACAGAAGGAACCCTACAGCACCATTTTTGTAACAACTGCAAGTTGTTCACATTTTAGGAGCAAGAATAAAAACCCTGCAGCTACTTAAAATTTAGTGCTATCTGGGTGAATTTGGGCCTCAGAAATGGGGCAAAGGCAGGAGGAGACAGAACAGATTTTATTTAGTCTGTACAGCTGTTTCTTTTAATACCTCACCTGAAAATACATATACACACTCCTGCCCTGTGTAAATCATCTCTTTTTCATTTTATGCAAGCTTAATGACTTGCAGAAAACCTGCTTCTTTCAAAAGAAATGTTAAACTGCAAGCTCAAGCTAGACAAACCTCAGACAAGTGTGAAACAGCTCCTGGAATTTATAAGTGCCTACTTCTGTCTCAATATTTGATGTTTCTGCGTATCGGCTCACCTTCCTGGCATGGAACTTCTGGGTGCTTGGCTGGGCTTCCTTCCAGAAGCGCCAGTTCCCGGCTAGGATCCTTTACCCAAAGGGTAACATGCTTCTCTCATGGGTGCTGCTGTTCCTAAGAGCACTTGTTGTTAGGCTGCCTCTTTCACTTCTGCCAAATTTCTTTGCGTAGCTGGTTGGAGACTTCCTCCTATTCAATTCAGTCCGGGTTCTGCTTTGTGGCTTTCCTGTTTGGCGGGAGAGCCAGCTGGGCAGAGAGCCCACCAATCGCCAGGCTCGTCCTGGCTGCAAGCTTTCTGGGACTGGCTCAGGAAGGGATGTTCTGCCAGTGGAACCACACGCCCCTCAGATTTCTACCACAGCATTCCTCAAAGCAGCACCACAGAGGATCTCTTGAGTAGGGGGGCTGGGTGGGTTGCTTTGGGGGTTTCAGAAGACACTGGCATTTGAACTTATTTGGCAGTTAAATGGCAATGATTAAAAGCCAAAGAGCCAAGTGTGACTACAGAAAATCCAAATAGAATAAACACAGGAAGCTGCTTTATAGCGAGTCCACCTAGTCAGTGTTACCTATACTGACTGGCAGTCTTTCCCAGCCCTATCTAGAGATGCCATCGGGGATTGAACTCTGCTAAAAGGAACCAGTCATTACTCTTTTTTATTTTATTTTATTTTAAGTTTTTGCTTTTCAGGTTTATACATCTCACTAATTTTACAATCATTTTAACATTTCAAAACTTGACTTCCTTCCCCCTCTTTCTGCAGTCCCTTAAATTTATTCTTTAATATCTTCTGCATATCCAAATTAACTTAATTTGCTCATTTATTCATCTGCTTTAAATATGTACTCTTATAAAACTGCAGGTTATTACAATAATACAATTATTGTATTACTCTATTTTTATTTACAGGCATACGTATAAGTCGCCATCGCATAAAAATACAACAACCATAAAATGCAGAACACATGACCAACACTGAATTGAATTAGCTTCTCCCAAAGCGCCTGGCGAAACAAATATTTTTCAGGAGGCCTTTGGAGGAAATGCTGCCCACGCTTTGGAAACTGCTCTGGGTTCCTGTTCCATTGCTAGGCTCGATTCAAAGTGATAGCCTTGATCTTTAAATCCCTCCATGGCTTGAGACCAGGGTACCGAAAGGCTCGTCTGTCTCCAGTTATGTGCCTGTCTGTATTTAGGAGTCCATCTCCAGAGACCCGCCTCTGGGTTCGCCTGCTGTCTGAAGCCTTTCCCAGCCTGGCACCTCCAGATGTTTTGGGTACAGCTTCCATCATTCCTGGCCACTGGTCATGCTGGCTGGGGCTGATGGGAGTTAAATTCTAAAACATTTGGAGGGCGGCTGGCTGAAGTATGATGCGTGCCTTTTTAAGAGAAAGGGCCTTTTCAAGGGTGATGCCTCGGCTTTGTAACACTCTCCCCAGAGAGACTCCCCAAGCACCCTCTCAAATCTCTTTCCATCACGCAGCCAAGACTTTGTCATTTTCCTGGGCATTTAGCTTTTGTTGATTCATCTATTACTTTTAAGCTGCTTTAAGAAAATTGCTGTTTTTAGTTTTTGTTTATTAGTTATTATATGTTAATATTTGACCAAAAAGCCACCCTGATTGATGACTGTAACTTAAACAAAATGAAATTCATACTACCAGGTAGCATAAAAGGGCTACCTCTTCCCATACTAACCCTGCCCAAACCTCAAGAGTGGGGTCTCGAGGGGACCAGCCGAATTGAGGTGGGGGGACTCACCCCAGCTTCCCTACCTTGCCGCTGCATTAGTTGGGGGGGGGAGCGAAAAGTGGCTTGAGACCGCTCATGGCGATATCGCAGTCCAGTAGCTGAAGCCACAAGCCGCCACTGAAAGCAGCAGATTTTCATCAGAGGTCAAGTGGGTGGCCACAAAGGGGTGGGCTTTCTCATACAGGGCACCCTGATTATGAAACTCACTTACTCATGGGGACCCACCTAAGATACACCATGCTAACTTTTAGGCTGTCGGGGAAGATGTTTTCAAAGGTTTGTACTTTTAACATTGGAAAGAAGCTGTCTTTTAAGCTTTGCTTTTCTCTCTATGGTTTTAATGGCTATTTAAGTGTGTTACTTCTTTATTGATTTTAATTCCACCAGTGCATAGTACTGTATATTGTTTTAAGTGCAGCATAAATAGCCTTGGGACAGATATTATGAAGGGTGGTATATAAATGCCTTAAAATAAATATAGCAGGCTAGTAGCCATCGCAATAGTTATCGCAGATGGAAACTGAGACAGTCACAGCACAGGGATGCTCGGCCCACAGTGCCTCTATGATACAGTGGTTCAATATGTAGAGCACTGATGGGAATTATTGTTTAATGTAAAGGATTTCAAACCCCATGCTTCTCCAACAGAAACCGGAGTGACATACAATGCCCAAAATCAGATTAGGTCATGATAAAATCCTGTCTACATCAAAATAAAAACGGAAACAGCTACACAAATCTGCAAAGCAAATATCCATATATATGAGGGGTTGGAGGCAGTAGAAAAGGGCACAACAGAGGAAGAAATGTCAGATGTCAGCACAAAGGTAAGAAGCAACACCTTAAACATGGTCCAGAAACGAAGAGATAACCAGTGCTGATGGAACACTAAGGTAAAGTATTCAAACCACCACACCCCAGACAACAGCAGCTTTTCACACCAATTGACATTTCCAGACAAAGGGAAGCTTCATGTTTCAGCAATCCAATCTGGAGGGATGCTAGGCCTACAGCTTGATTTTTGGGGGGGTGCAGGTCTTGTGGTTTCTACTGTTACTGCAACATTGTGACCGTGCAAGCCTAAGTGGGCACTCTATGTGTGTACACAACACATGAGAATACTTAACATATTGCTCTGCATTACACAACTGATGTCTGGCCGAAGCCATCTACTCTCATTTATTCTTCCAGCAGCCCTGTGAAGTATGCTAGGCTGAGACCATAGTCCGAAGCCAGTCAGCAGACATGTATTTGTTGGAAAACTCCAGGTAAGAAACCATAACAGCACAGGCGAGGTCTGCACCCTGACAGCTGCAAATACATTCCCTACCATGGAAGCCCCCCCAGTCAAGGTCCATGGAAGCAGACAGACATGAACACAATTAGGAGGTCTGTGGGTGGCACAATCCAATGGATCACAGTGTCGTGCTTATGTACCTACATTCCGTTTCACACAGCATAGAACTGATGTGCAGAGGGGCACCTTCCAGTGGTGTTGAAGTGAAGGGAACAAAAGCAGGCAACCAGAAACTGGGACTTGAAAACATAAGTGTGGGAACTGCAGAGTCCATGATAGCAGCTTGGCAAATCCACCTCCCACAGCACTAACCCCATTCCTCTCCCAGCTGCAAGTGACCCTTCATGCCAAAGAACGTACCATGCCATCATCCTCGTCGCGAGGGGAATAGGTGAGCGTGCTGGAAGAGGAGGGTGTCCGGCGATGCTGTTTGAATGTACTACTCCCGTCCGCTAAAAGAAGAAGCAGAACAGGCACCTGAGACATTCTGCAACTTCTATACACCAGATCAGATGTCTCTAGAAGAGCCTTCGCCAACCTGCTGCCTTCCCCCCCAGCTGGACTGGCAAAGGCTGCTCTATAATCTATCCATAGATCAATTTCCCAATGAAGCAGCTCTTGGGGGGGGGGGAATAGCACTCCCCCAACCACACACATAAAAGAAAAAGAGAACAAAAAGGAACAAGAGCTTCCAATTCCCCTCCATAAACCTTTAACCCCGCAAACTCAAAAAACAGTTGAAGATGAATGCTCCTATTCTTAGCGGCTGTTAGCATTACAGCCACACATGGTATGTGTATTTATTAAGCATTCCCAACTGGTGCTCTCAATTGGCTCCGCCTATGCAAGGTTTCTTTAGCTTGCTACAGCTGCGATCGGCACACACAGCAGTGTAGCTAGCTGCTTGGGCACCCGGGGCAGCGCAAATGCCCTGCACCCAGGAGTGGGGCAAGCTGCCCATGGGGCGGGGCAAGCCAGGGCAAAGCACGCTGTGCGGAACCTCCACGGAGTCTGCAAGCCCCACGTTGCCATTTCGGGCAGCATGGAGCCTGCAGGTGCCTGAGCCACTGCGTCACTTCCCAGGAGAGATGTGTGGCTCGGGCCAGGCCCCATGGTCACACCCCTCAGTTATGATACCCGGGGCGTTCCGCACCCACTGCAGCCCCCTTCCTATGCCACCGGGCACACACTGTTGTGGTGTTTGCCTACTGCAATTCATTGGCGATAAATAAATCTGGCTGCTTCCATCAACTCCACGAGCTACGACAGACTATTGCAGTGTGTTCTACATAGGATTACCATTGAAAACAGTATGGAAACCACAGCTACTGCAGAATCCAGAATGCAGAGGCTAGACTGCTGTCAGGAACACTGTACAGTGGATCATATAACACCAGCCCTAAAGAAACTGCACTGGTCTGATTTCAATAATAAATAATAATAATAAATTTTTATTTATACCCCGCCCTCCCCAGTCAAAAACCGGGCTCAGGGCGGCTGAGGTGTCAGTGCAAATGTTTTAATTTCTAAATGGCTTTGGTGTGGGTTGTTGGGGAGAGGGTGCCTCTCCCAGTATATTCTTCCCTGTGGGGGCTGAGCATTATGTGGATATGTGGGAGAGGACCTTGTCCACTATGACCCAGTGAAACACTTTCACACCATACATTTCAAGCACATGGTTCCCCTACAAAGAATCCTGGGAACTGTAGTTCACCCCTCCCAGAACTACAATTCCCAGCACTTTTGGGGAAAGCCATGTGTTGTGGATGTGACATAACCCTTCAATGCAGTGTGATAATAACTAGAGATTGCTCAACACTGACCTTTGGTGATGGTAGTCACTGCAGAAAAAGCAGGCCCAAAAGTTGTCTCCATTCTGGTCTGGAAAAAGAGAGGAAACACGTCATCACATAATCTGTCCTCTGTAGACTGAAAGCACCAGTTAACCAGGGTTAGTAAAAGCAAGAGTGACTGGATACGACCACAGACTGTCAAGGGAGGCACAGCCCATTTTCCTGAAAAATTCAGAGAGTAAGCTAACAAAAGCCAAGACTCTAATGGCCCACCCCCCAAAATCATGTTGCATTCTCTTACCCCGTTAGTGTTTTCTGAAGCAGCACAGTTTGTTGTACCACTGGGGAAACGATTGTAGCGGGTGTTCTTACTGGCGCTCATAATCTAACCCCACATTTGAATGTTCTAAACGCTGCCTCTGGTAACATAAAAATAAAGAACATTGTTAAAGGATAATATACTTTATAATCTATCTCAGACATGCAAAAGGTGCTGCACCAAGCCTGTGCACAGCTGGCTTAAGAATATTTTTTTTAAAAAATAACCTAATATTTAAAAAAATAGCATGATTATTGCTATTATTATTCATAATTATCTGCCCTTCACTCTAAGGTCCCAGGGTGGGTTGCAACATTTAAATACAGTATTAAAGCAGTTTAAAACAACTGACAAGCACAGAAATTAGGTGCCTCCTAAAAATTTACATCTCAGGTGTCAAAGGCCAGGATAAAGAGGTGTGTCTTCAGTATTCACCAGAAGCTGTATAATGAAGGTGCCAGGCACACCTCTGTGGACAGGGAGTGCTACAGCTTAGGGGCTGCCAGAGAGAATGCCCTCACCTGGCACTGCTTTTAGAAGACATCTGAAGGCAGCCCTGTTTAGGGAAGCTTTTAATGTTTAACAGACCATTGTATTTTAATATTTTGTTGGAAGCCACCCAGAGTGGCTGGGAAAACCCAGCCAGATCGGCGATGTATAAATAATAAATTATTATTATATTACCATAGGCTCTAATTTTTAAATTAAATGAGGTGTGTGGTGAGAGAAGGCTGTAACTTATTCTGATATGAGTACCAGGGATGGAGTTTGTGGTGCTTCCAAAAAGACACTTCCTTCAATGCCATGGACAAAGACTCTCTAGCGAGGGAGATTTACTAGAGATTATCAACATCCTTGGATTATTCATAGCAGCCTGGAAATGGGTTTAAGACCAGCAGCCAAAGAAGGGATGAACTTTCATAGATTAAAAGGGCATGTAAAATGAAACAGGAACTCCACAAAATAAACATGATGAAGGAACAAAAGTGGAAGGGCCCCAGGAATAGGCCTTGAGCATCTAGTGCTCAAACACAGAAAAAGCAGATGATGATGATGATGATTTATATACTGTCCTATACAGAGAGGCCTCAGGGCGGTTCACAGAACAAAATCAAAATGTAAGACCACAAAATATGTAATCAAAATAAAAACATATTAACCCCTCCCCCCCAAAATCCACATTTTAAAAGACATAGGATGTCAATCAAATCAACCAAAGGCCTAGGTAAAAAGGAACGTTTCTGCCTGGCACCTAAAGGTGCATAATGAAGGTGCCAGGCGAACCTCCCTGGGGGAAGCATTCCACAGACACAGTAAGTAACTAAACAAGATACGACAGCAGAAAAACGGGGTGAGCAAACGATTTTGCAAGCCCAACAGGAATATAAGCAGGAAAGGCTTGGATTGATTTCCTTCCCTAAAAAAGAAGTTGGGGCTGACTGCTGTGAATCTAATTACCTCCAGCCGAAGATAAAGTGGTGTCATCTGGGGCAGATGTACGTACAGCAGCTGTGAAGAGGGGGTATGTAGAAGCTTGGCGAGGCCACCAAATAAAGTTCCGAAGTCAGGGAGAATGTGACAGACCTCAGTAATTTAAGGAATGCCTTAATTAAGCAATTGGCGCAGCTTGAGAAACATGGCCCTATTTTTTAAATGCACATCCTGCTATTTAATGCTGTATTGCTCTTAGGAGTGTTTTGCTTTACTTTGACCAATCGAGGACCCTCCTGGAGAATTGGTCATAGGCAAGATCTAATTCATTTTTCCTGACTCACTTTATAATAGCAGCTTGACTGTAATGATGTGTGCCTTGTTTATATCTTATGGAAGTGTTTGTATTTTTATGTTTGTATTTTTTCCTAATTAAAATGATTTTTTAATATATATTTTTATTAAATATTTTCTTGGTTTACAAAAGTACATGCATTGCCTCTTTTTTCAGGTTGTAAAGTCTTTTCTACAAATCTGTTACATTTGGTATGAGAGAGTTTTAAAAACAAAAATAATATTCTGATCTTACCTTTGGAAGAAGACAAGCTCTCTTTCTCCAGAAGCACCCATCCAGCAACAGTGCCCTAGCTCCAAGAAGGAGTGATGGCCACCAAGTTGGATGGGTAAGTCCTACTCTCTTCTGTTGGAGACAGCATGCCTCACAATACCAGTTGCTGGGAATGACAAGCGGGGAAGAGTGCTGTTGCTCTCAGGTCCTGCTTGTGGGCTTCCCACTAGGGCATCTGGTTGGCCACTGTGAGAACAAGATGCTAGACTGAATCGCCCCCCTTGATCTGATCCAGCAGCTAGTCTCTTCTGGTGTTCTCTACTCCCAAGACTGTACATGCTAAGCCACGTTCTAGCCTGCCTGTTCCATCAGCAAACCAAACCTCTCACTTTGCACTAGGAACACAAGCAGTTTGAGTAGCCTCTTGCCACAGCTGGCAAAGAAGAACATGCAGCCCTACCTTGATGAGGTGGTGGTGGAATGATTGGATCCAGGTCCCACGGCCTGCCTGTGTTTGGAATGGACAGCTGTCTTCCTGGCTCCTCTGATGGGCAACTCAGGGTTGTGCTTTTGTTTGTTTGTTTAATTTACTTCTCTGTTTTTGCCAAAAAAATAAATAAATTTGAAGTAAGCTGAAAGAACGAGCTTTCGGTCAGTCACATTGCTGATGACAATCAGATGCCAGAGAGGAGATGGAAGCCACCATCCACCTCAGTATATGATTAGGAACAGGGATAAGACCATAAGAGCCCTGCTGGGCCAGACCAATCAGGGTCCACTGAGGCCATCGTTCTGTTAAGAACATAACTAAAAATACTTTTTAAAAATGTGGTATAAACACTGACAACTGGGAAACACTGGCCTGCGAGCGCTCCTTTACCAAAGGTGTCATGGGCTTTGAAGACACTCGATCTCAGGACGCAAGGGAGAAACGTGCTAAGAGGAAGGCACGCTTGGCAAATCCACACCGTCATCAACTCCCGCCCGGAAACCAATGTCCCCACTGTGGAAGGACGTGTGGATCCAGAATTGGCCTCCACACTCACTTATGGACCCATTGTTAAAACTGTGTTTATGGAAGACAATCTTACTTGGAAACGAGTGATCGCCAAAGAAGAAGAAGAAGAAGAAGAAGAAGAAGAAGAAGAAGAAGAAGAAGAAGACGTTAAGAACATAAAAGCAGCTCTGATTGATCAGAGCAAAGGCCCCATTTAGTCCCACATCCTGTTCTCACAGTGGCCAACCAGATGCACCAATGAGAATCCCACAAGCAACAGCAGCCATCTCCCCATTTGTGATTCCCAGCAACTGGTATTCAGAGGAGGCTGAGCAAAGCCACTGTGGCTAGTAGCTATTGACAGCTTAATACTCCATGAATTTGCTCTCAGTTGTGGCCAGCAGATGGATATGGCCAAGTAATGTGCTGATACATTTTTTTGGTCAGAGAATTATTTATATGGATTTATTTACATTTAGGCTTCCTTTTCCTTGCCCCCTTATAAAATCTGATGTACTCCAGTAGTATTTGTGTCCTCCTGTTTCCTTTGCTGAAAGTCTGTTTATGCAGAAGAAAACAAACAATTGCAGGACTCTAGAACGAAGCAGAGTTACTCATGGTGAAAGAAAGAAAAAACCCACAGGGCTCTCCGTTTCCTGCATTTGTTGATCTGCACTTAGAGGCCACAGATCCAGGCACTGTCCTGGGAACACTGACCATAGCCCATTAAACTGCTTCCTTAGCCAACTTCTGCTGCAGCCCATGGGCACTCACCAACGCTGCATCAGAGAAAATGGATCTGCCTCCTCCACCTTCAGACTCAAGCCCAACAAACTCTAACACAAACAGAATCACCTTCTACTGACAACTGACTCTTTTGATTCTGGAAACCTTAAAGAGAAACCAGCAAACCCTTTGTTTAATTTCCAAGCAAAGGGTCTGCTGGTTTCTCTTTAAGGTTTCCAGACTCAAAAGAGAGCAGGGCAATTAAAGGCACAGAAGTCCTGTCCACTATTGAGTCTGGCAACCCTACTGACAAGGCAGGTTGGTTTGACAAAAGTTGCAAACTATTAACACAGAGATTATTTAAGTAGACATACTAGTTATCAGCGGGGTTGTCCTTTGCTGAGAAAATACTGGAAGGGTACCACAAAAGCTCTTCAGTCAGGAGTGCAGAGCCTGCAGCCATCTTGATGTCTCAAAACCACTCAGAAGTATCACCTCTTAGGCAAGATTAAACAGGGTATGAGGAAGGCAACTGAGGGCTCACCTATGTTTCTTCCTGGGAGCTGGCTATTTTGTCCAAGTCTTACCCCTCCTATGGTCTGGGAAAAGAGGAAGAATGGGCAATATTGTGTCCTCTAGATGTCACTTAACTGCAGTTCTGATCATCCCTGGCCACTGGCCCGATGGTGTCTAACAACTGAAGGGTCACAGGCTCCCCAAATCATTATCAGTTTTATGAATACATGCATGTTAATAGATGAACCTGAAGGACAACTACTGGATCTGTTCCAGAAAATGTTGCTCAAGCTTGGTCCAGCTTATGCTAGTGGCAGCAAAGATTAGTTTAGCCCAATTATGGAATACGGAGGAAGGCAAATATTCCAAGCATTTAAGAACTGGTTAAATAAGCTGTTACTGTCACAGAAAATAAATAAATAATAATAAATTTTCAGACACTAGATTCAAAAGCAAGACTGCCAGCCTGATACTAAAGTAAGTGAATGAATCTCTCAAGTATCTCAAATTCCTAGCTGCCACAGCAGACAGGGTACCAAGGATTTCCCCCAAACTACACTAGGAAGCATATAATCAGTGTTAAATAAGCTTAAGATTATTATTTACAACAACAAAAAGATAGAATTTTTAAAAATATAACCATACATAGACTGAGAAAGGATGGAAACTAACTCACGTCTAACCCTCTAAAAAACAAATCCAAGCCAAGACACACTGCACTGAAATCAGTTCACAATTACTTCCTTAGAGGTATTTCACATGTGGCTGTCAGGCTGAGTCACCTGGGCATTTTACAATGCTGCCAAAGAAACAGCTGAACATTTTCATGATTCAGCATAGAAGTAATCCCTAAAGAGTGAAAGCTGGCTCTCAGATATCTAGTGGTGCTGGCATAATCAATAATATAGCTAGAGTCCTGTTGGAACTAATCAAAACCTTACATGAGGCGTCTATCAGGGGCTTTGGACTAATCTGCTGCTCTAGGTGCTTAAAGACATGTCACTCACACTTCACATGCTTGCTGCATGAAATACTGGTCACATATACCCATGGCAATTAATGCATAGAGCTCATCTATGATGTGCTAACCTAGCAGAAAGCCAGAAACAGTCCACATTCATACTGGATGCACCTGGGCAGTGTTCAAAATTAGTCAGGCGGCAAGTGCATTTTGCACCTGGCTATCAACCATTTGCAACCAAGTGAAGATGCCCAGCAGCCAGGATGGCACCTGACGGCTCCACCATCTGGAGGTGCATCCTGGGAATCCTTGGATTTGGATCTGGACTGTTCTCACACGCTAATACCCCATTCTGTAGAATGCTATCATATTTTATCTGTACAATTCTGTAGAATGCTATCATATTTTATCTGTACAATTGGGAATGAATTTCTGGAACCATAATGCTTCTTCTGGGCAGTCTGAGAAGGAGCGGTCACCATTAAGAAAAAGAGGTCGGAACAGGCCAATATATATGAGGACTGTCCCTGGATCAAGTGACTTTTCTTTTTTAAGTTGTCAAAGCTCTTAACATAGCTCAAGGTTGTCATCTAAACTAGCCAGATGTTTAATCAGACTCAGTGCATCCTTTGAAAAATAACAGTTTAGACTGAGCCATGTTACCCAAAAATGGCAACTAGACATTCTGTTTTGGTGACTGCAACCCTGGTTTAAGGAGCCATTTGGTGCATAGCTTATATATCTGAGTTTCTAACACTGCACCTGCACATTAGGAAGGTCTTAATCTAATCACGTGGACCCTTGCTATTTATTGCTTGACAAATCACAGCACACTGCATTCCATCCCCCAGCACCATTTCACAATTCACCAGAACCTAGCCTCCTTGCATCACCAGAAGCTAGCCTCCTTGCATCTCAAAAGGTAACAAAAGCAGAGAAGAAAACAGTAGGTGATTTTCAACTGTCTGTTTAACTTTGTTCTAAAACCAAATTAAAAAGCAGTGCACAAGACTAACCTTTGCCTTAGCTGGCCCAAGAGCCTGGAAAACAGCTGTATCACTTCACCCAATGGGTGAAAGACCAGCTGGCTTAAAGAGCTGTGCTGAGAAATGAAAACTCTGGAATCACCGACATTTAAGCCCTCCTTATACACAAAACCTCCTAAGCATGAAAGGGAATTTAAACAAAGCCACTATGAAGCACAACAGCCCATAGGCAGAACATTGCACCTTCTTCCAAGGAAGGAGGCAACAGTCAGCAGCTCTCCATCATGAGTAGGAAATGGAATACAGTAAAGAGCAGCAAGCAGTTAACACCAGTCAGAACCAGGACACATCAAACCATCTTGCTCAGGCACCTAAGAGTTCAAAACCTTCTACAGCTCCATTAAGAGCTAACACAAAACAGTTAACCACCTCAGGAGTCTGTGAGGATGAATAGTGGCATCTAAGTTGGAAAAATAAAACATGAATGTTTTTCAAGTCCATAAACCTATTTGAACTCACACTAGTTATTCAACTGGCACAACTGATTCCAATTCTCTCTTATCTGGGCAGCAGTTTAGTGATCTGATGGGCTCACACAGAGCCATAGTATTTTCCCAGTGAGAGCGAGAGAGTCCACAGAGGAAGTCTTTTACCTCACATGCAGACTGAGAGCTGAATCATGCAGAACACTCCACAGAGAAGATCTCAGGCAAACATTTCCCTCTTTCAAAATGTCTCTTGCATGCCTGCTGGCCTCTGCCGTAGTCTGCTCTCTCAGTGATGTAAATAGGAAGGCATGCAGAGCAATAGGCAATATGTAAATTCATCAGGAAAATCCCCTACCAATCTCAGCCAATCATCTAGCACTTCCTCATCTCAGCCATTCCCAAAAGGTTTCAGCTAAGAAAGGGAAGCCCTCCTTACTCATAGAAACGCAAGTGTTTCTTTTTTTAAAAAAAACCCATCCAGTTGGAACATATCAAGGGGTTTTTAAAAGCAACCCATGAAATACATTTTTGCAGCCTGCAGGCTTAAGACTGAAACAGCAAGTTGCTGTTTCTTTACGTGTAACACTTGTCCCAAACTCAAGGACATCCACTGTAAAAATTATAAAATCAGAATCTCATGAAAAGACTAAGGCTGTGTACCCACTGTACATTCAAAGCACATCACTGGTCCCACACCTGCCAGAAAAAAAACATCAAGGGAACTATAGTTTGTTATGGGTGCTGAGAATTGTAGCCCTGTGAGGGGTAAACAACAGGGCCCAGGATTCAGGGGAGGGGATTAACTGTATGGTGTGCAGGCAGACTTAGAGCAGGAGTGGGTAACTTATGACCCTCCAGATGCTATTGGACTCCAAATCCCATCAGCCTCAGTCAGCAAGGGATGAAGATAATTGTAGCAAAACAATATCTGGAGGGTCACAGGTTATATAACTCTGAAGTACACTGCAAAGACCCTCCAAATCTGGGGGGGGGGGGTGCTGCAGGAGTGGTGTGTGTGCCATCTGCCTTGAAAGAGATGCTGGTGTGCCCCCCCACCCCAGCACTCAGAAATGTTAAATAACTACTGTCCAGTCACAAATACAGTGGTACCTCTACTTACTAACTTAATTCGTTCCGGAGGTCCGTTCTTAACCTGAAACTGTTCTTAACTAGAGGTGTGCTTTTGCTAATGGGGCCTCTTGCTGCCGCTGCACACAATTTCCATTCTCATCCTGGGGCAAAGTTCTCAACTCGAGGTAACTCCTCCAGGTTAGCAGAGTTTGTAACCTGAGGCGTTTGTAACTCGAGGTACCACTGTACTCACTTCTTGGACAGGGTGCCTGAGAAGGCAGTGGCAATCCAGCCACAGGCCTGATATAGGCAAAAATCTGCCCTTATTCCCTTATTGGGTTCTCCATCGGTTGGAGAATATAACAGAGGCCAACCAGAGAAGTTTGAGAAGCAAAGCCTTTATTTTCGCTGTTGCAACAGGGTCCTTCCTCTCACGCAGGAGAACAAGGAAGGAACCCCAAACAAAGGTGTCCTGCCCTTAAAAAGAAATTTGAAATTGGTTTCAGCCCACCCCCCCAGAAGCATCATCCATATGTCACAGAAGGGGTGTAGCCCAAGACCCCCCTCCCTAGATTCATCATAGGTACATCATGAAAGGGGAGGTCTGGTGGCAGTAATCTGAGCATCCTGGACCCTGCCCCCTGCCCCCAAAACCTAATCAACAAAAAAGAGAGATATTTACATTTCCCTGTTTCCCAGCCAAGTTAATCACACCCTTTTTGTCTGGCACTCAGGTATCAGGATGCCAGGGTTATCACTTTAATTCCTGAGACAATGAGAAGGTTCCCCCACCCCCCTTCTTCCTTGCAGAGGAACACCTGGTCAGAGAGAGAGAGTCAAAATGGTGTCAGTCAGGCCTGTCTTCCTGTGCTGCTTCAGACATGTTTCTGTACATTCATGTACATGTTTTATGAACAATTATATATATGACCTTGTATGGATCAGACACTGCCTTGGTTGCCCTGAAGTAGTTAGAGCAGTCAGTTGGGTGCCCAACTGGACTGCCATCCCAATCAGCACCAACATTATATATATATACACACACACACACACACACACACACACACACACACATATATATATATATATATATATATATATATATATATATATATAGCAAGTATGGTCAAGATTCAAGTCTGTGGAATCTACTCTGTTTTTTAACATCTAGATCCCTGAGATAGCAAGTGCAACCTGGTGTGAAAGCCCAGAATTAAAGAAATCTGAGCCTCCAAATTTACCGTATTTAGAATACCAAAGGTGGTGGTGGGAGGAACCGCCAGTTCTCATTCTGATTACCCTCCCCCAACAAAACTTTCTTCATTTCACTATTATAATGCGGGGTTGCATTTTGCTACAGTTATTATAGTTTATAGTTATTATATTATGTCATAGGGGAAATGAGCAGTTTATTTTCTTCTAGCATATTATATATTATGTACCTGCCAATCTACAAGAAATTGCTCAGAGACCTACCAGAAATTTCAATATGCTTTCTCCCCACTGATTTAAAGCATTTTTGTAGTGCTCTTCAGCAAAAAAACAAAAAATAAAACCCCTCTAAAATAACTTATATACAAAAAGTTAAAATAAGACAATTCACACCCACAGGCTTACAATCCAAAACAGGACACGACAACACAAGGAAAGGGCACAAGAAGAGAAGAAACAAGCAAACTCGGGCATCAGTTCTTGAAGACAGCATTATACAGCCATACTAGAAGGGGCTAATGCATTGGACAAAGATCAGGGATTCAAAGCCCTACTTAAGTGTGTAGAACACTGCAATGTGACATTGGAGCCAGTAACTATCCTTCAGCCTAACTACTGTTATAAACAAAATAACACTACCTTACAGGGTTGTTGGGTAGAGAAAAAGGGAGGAGCGGGGGGGATGGACGAAGATGACAAAGTATCATGGATACCACCTTGAGTTCCTTCCTTGAAGAGAGCTACGACACTACAACAACAACAGAATCACAGACCTTGGGGCCAGTAACATACAACATAGCCAACCTCACAGGTTTGTTGTGAGGATAAAAATGGAGGGGCAGGCAAAAATACATATACTCTGCCGTCAGAGAAATTGCAGTATGTATATGTATGTGTGTGTGTGTGTAATTTCAATATCCTAATTATGTTAAAAAGCACGTAGTAAATGAATAAAGCTACCTTAGCCTAACCTACCTCACAGGGTTGTTGTGAGTATAAAATGCATTTTGGAGTACGAAAAAACCACGTATATCATTTGAGCTCCTTGAAGAAATATAGAATATGATTATTATGATGATAATAATCCTACAATAATAATTCCCCTCCCCTCAGCACCTGGAGGGAGGGGCGCCCGTCTCAGGAGGCCCGTCCCCCTCTCCACCCACAGGCCCCGCCCCTCGCGCTCTCACCTGACGCGGGGGAGTGGCGGGGGGAGGAGGCGGCCGGCCCAAGCGCGGCCCCCCGGCACATGTTGGCTCCCCCGCCTTCTCCCAGCAGAGTCCAGCTCCTGCACCGCCAAGCGCCTGGTTGTCTGCTCCCCACCTCTGGGCCTCCCAGCAAGCCGGGCCGGAAATGACGATCACGCGTCGCTCGCCGCGCGGGCTGCCGGGATTCATGGTTTTTTTCTCCCAGTGCAGCGCTTCACCGAGATTGCTCTTTTGCGGCCTGCGGCCTACAGGTCCCATGAGTGCTTGTTCTACCGGCGTGTCGCGAGACCTTTCCGGCTGCTTTTTTATTGGTCTCGCTGAGCGGGCCTCCGTCTACCCCCCCCCCCGATTTCTTTTGCCTCTATGGCTGTGCCGAATTTGAGCCACGTTAGGTTCATCCAATCAAATGTCCCGAAAGAGAATAATGTCGTGGAGTTGTAGACTGTGTCGGCCAGTGGAAAGAGTGTCTGTAGGTGGAGGAAGACGATTGGCTGCAGAAGGTCGTGCGACAGGGCAAAGCAATTGGCTCGCGTCCCTGCGCAAGAACCAGCCAATTGGGAAGTGGGGCGAGTTTATAAAAGCCGGTTCCACGAACCTGCGCGTTCTTTTTCCCGCTCGCGCTCGAACGGTAGACGGTAAGGTTCGCTTTACGCGGGCGGAAAGGCCGGTTTCTAGCGCTATAGTGGTTAGTCTCGCTTGATCAACAGCAGAACATTCGAAAAGGGGCACAAATCACGTGTGAACAGACGCAGTTGTGTTTTTTAATTTAAAATGTTTTATATTATTTAAGACCTATTAAAAGCTTTGGAATATTACGAAAATGCTGTAAGTGCCTTTAAAATCAGACAGGAACGGAAAAGCTCGTCCTGGTGTAGAGCTATAGTCAGTTAGTCCTACTCAGAGTAGACCAGTGGTAATTAATGGACAGGGCAGTCTTTGGTCCAGTAATTTCTATAGCTATGCTCTGAGTGGGATTGACATTGGATGACACCCATAGTTTTTTAATCCCCATGTGTCAGTTTATATATTTATACCCTGGTCCAGAGTCACCCAGTGAATTTCATGGCTGAGCAGGGTTTCCAGCCGGTCTGCAACATTACTTAGTTGAGATCTTATCTAAGCCACTACGGCCATGTAACTACGTGACCCAAAATTATGAAATTGGTCCCCAAATCCAGAATCCCCAAATTTGGATTCTGAAAAAGTTAAAAGACCACTGTTTTAACTGCTAGATCTCTCACAATTGGTGATAGGGTGAATTGATTTTCTGGCAGCAGGGCCAGAAACGAGACAATGCATTTACCTGTTTGTATGAGTTAATGCATCGCTTTCTCAATCCAGACCGTCCGCGGCTGGAAAAGGTTGCTGCCCCCTGAGTTAATGAAAGCTAGAACTTTGAAGGAGGTGGTTAAACCTTTTGTTCATGCCTTATAGTTCTCATGGTATGGGTGGTCTGTTTTAGATCCTGCAAACAACCCTTTACCTTTCAGAAAGGGAGGATCTTGCAGCCTCTTGCTGCTGCAGATCATTCTGCGGCAGCATAGCAGGACTGTGTCATATCAATGTTGAGCTGTTAGGCTAGTTCATTTTATGTGTAGGTCTCCAGTCTGGTTTAAGGCTTTGTTGAGGCCTCCTTCCCTTGGTCTTTTTTCCCACCTATGAGAAGCATTTGTTTTTCTGAGCGTGGATAGGATGATTACAGAATTCTCCAAGGCATCTGGTTGGCCACTCTCAGAATGGGATGCTGGACTAGATGGGCCCCCTTTGACCAGGTCTAGTACCTGGGCTGCTTGTGCTAAAGCCTCCTTTACCTTTCCAGGTGTGTTTGCTGCCACTGAATGATGTGAGCCCAGTAGATAGGGAGAAGCCTAAACTGATTTTGGAAAATCTGGATGGGTAATCTGTTAAAACCATCAGACAGCAGCCGATGATGAGCTCTTAATTTTCTGACACCTCGTATGAAAACTGGTTGCAGTTTACTGATTACGAGCACGAGCTGAGGCTTAAAAGCTGGTTTCAGAGAGAGACCTTCCTTGCTCCTGTCTATTTAGAAAACAAAATGTATTACTGGCACTTAATTCATTCTTATTCTTATTTTAATTTACTTCAGGAAGCACATGGGAGAAGAGAAGAAGACTATGTTGGGAGCAGAAGTGATCAAGCAGGACACTGGGTTGTGCCAGGCCTTTGTGGTGAGGTTAATTGGAGTTTTTAACCATCCAAGAAAATTTACAAGACACACTTTTCATTGTGCACTTTACACATAAGTAGATCTAGCGGGTGCTCCTTGGGTGAATATCCCCAAACTTTAGCTTGTTGCTACTTACAGCACAAGCAGTCCAGTACCTGGGCTGCTTGTTCTAAGGCCTCCTTCTTTACCTTTCCAGGTGTGTTTGCTGCCACTGAATGATGTGAGCCCAGTAGATAGGGAGGAGCCTAAACTGTGATTTTGGAAAATCTGGGTGGGTAATCTGTTAGGCCCATCGGACAGCAGCCGATGATGAGCTCTTAATTTTCTGACACCTCGTATGAAAACTGGTTGCAGTTTACTGATTACGAGCACGAGCTGAGGCTTAAAAGCTGGTTTCAGAGAGACACCTTCCTTGCTCCTGTCTATTTAGAAAACAAAATGTATTATTGGCACTAAATTCATTCTTATTATTTTAATTTTCTTTAGGAAGCACAAGGGAGAAGAGAAGAGACGTATGTTGGGAGCAGAAGTGATCAAGCAGCATACTGGGTTATGCCAGGCCTTTGTGGTGAGCTTAATTGGAGTTTTTAACCTTCATCCAAGAAAATTTACAAGGCACACTTTTCATTGTGCACTTTACACATAAGTAGACCTAGCTGGTGCTCCTTGGATGAATATCCCCAAATTTTAGCTTGTTGCTACTTACAGTTTTCCTTTGGAAAAACAAAAAAAAATCACCTGCGGCATAAAATGTCCCAGAAATACATTGAGTTTTGCCATTTGGATACATTTACTACCCCAGCCAATGTTCATGGATAGGGATAACTATTTTCCTTTGGTTTTTTTCATAGAAAAATGGTCAGCAAACAGAATACTGTATGTGGAGTGCCAATAGGTTGGCACAAACCTAATTCAGGTTTGTTGAATTTTTCAACTTTCAAATTCCAAAAATGAGGGGTGCTAAAAGTTGCGACATGACTTGGGAATTCAAAAAATATTTTGGTTGAATATATATAATTTAGTTTTGTTTGCTAAATAAGTACATACAAACATTTTTAACATTTATGTGGAATTCTACTTAATTTTAAATGTCTTATTTTTAACAGTGTAAAATTTCATAATTTTAAAAAATAATGGTCAAGTACTTACATATTTTTAGATTGAATTGTAATATTACAGTTACACACATAATTCACTAACGTTCTGTAGCTGTATTTGCTTCTTTCACAGATTGAAGAAGCTTCATCGTTAAAAATTATTTGTCTGTCAGTACTGCTGCTGCTACTACTGTCTTAACCAGTGGGAAACCACCTACAATGGCTTCTAACCAGAGAACAAGTCTTGAGACATCTGCTCACGTGAGCGATCTAATTGGAACTGGCAGAGAATTGTTGCCCGCTGAACTCCCAACTCTGCGAGATGTTATGAGGTACGAGCTACTGCTAAGAGAACAAATTGGTGAGGGGGGGCTGGGCGATATATCAATACAGTGGTGCCTTGGTTTACGAACTTAATCCGTTCCGGAAGTCCGTCCTTAAACCAAGGCGTGCTTTCCCATAGCATCGGGGGACTCAATTTACAAATGGAACACACTTAGCAGACGTTGTTCCCCCGCTGCTATGGGAAAGCATGCCTTGGTTTAAGAACGGACTTCCAGAACAGATTAAGTTCATAAACCAAGGTACCCCTGAATATCATTCAAAACCGGTTCTGAAGTCCACATTGTTACAGCTTTTTCATAGTACGTGATATGGCAATATATCATGAATCGTGTGTGTGCTATGCAAAAATCATGATTTTGGAATACCCGTGAAGCCAATGCTTCTTTTGATTCCTGCGCAGTGCAGCCCCTGTTAACTGTGGTTTAGCTCTCCACTGCCATCTACTACTTTCTAAAAATTTAAATTTGCCCCCAAGACTATACAGTAATACCTCGGGTTACGAACGCGATCCGTTCCGGATCGCAGTTCGTAACCCGAATAGTTCGTAACCCGAACGCGATGGGCACCGCCATTTTGCGCATGCGCAGATTGCGCGATCGCGCGTGCGCCGCTTCTGCGCATGCGCGCGGGGCGAAAACACTTCCGGGTTTGCGCAGTTCGTAACCCGAACTGTTCGCAAACCGAGGTGGTCGTAACCCGAGGTACGACTGTATAGGACATTAATAGCTTCTCCAGAAGTCTTTAATTGTTTAGTTGAAGAATGCTATCATTGAGTTACTTTTCATATATACATCAAAATTAGATTTTTCTTTTTCTTTAATATTTTCCCAGGTTATATGTAACTCAGCGTCGCCGTACTTTGGATTGTCCTGAATACCACCATTTGGTAGCCAAGCCCAAAACCAAAAGTGCCGTTTGGGTGCATTTTGGCTTGCCTGCTGATGAAAGTGACCGTGTGGTGATTGATAATGTCGCCATTTGTAAGATATGTTTGCATTCGGTATCTGCGAAAGGCGGAAACACCTCAAATCTAAGTAGCCATCTCAAGTTTCACCACCCACAGAAATTTAGGGAGTTGGCTTCTTCATCAAGAGACATTTCCATCGATTCGTGTAATAAAGCTGATGATCCTCCAGCTGCAACAACGGTTAGTGCTTCTGAGCCTGCAGTAACGGTTGCAGAAAATCCTAAAAAACGGCTGAAAACAGCATTGGATGTTCAGCCGCTCAATTCGAAGGCGCCAAAATCTTGTACTCAGGCAATCGTAGAATACGTGGCTACATGCCTGCAGTCTTATGACACAGTGGACCACCCAAAATTTATCCAGATGGTTAACACTCTAAACCCAAGATATAAGTTGCCCAGCAGAAAATTCTTTGCAACCAAAGGAGTTCCAAAACTGTATAATGACACTCTGGAGAAAATGAAGAGAGAAGTAAGTCAGATAAAGGAGACTGAACTGGTCATCACTACTGATTGCTGGACATCAGTAGCAGGCACTCAATTTCTGGCAGTGACTGTACATTTCATATCAGATGAGTGGAAGTTGACGAATGCTTTCTTGGGCTGTAAACATATTTTGAAGGACCACAACTCCGATAATCTCTGTGAAATGCTCACAGACACATTATCGGAATGGGGCATAGATGTAAAGAATATATTTTGCAGTACAACTGATAATGGTACAAATATTCTAAAAGTAGTTAGGCAGCTTGGTTTAGAGCACATTTCCTGCTTTGCCCACAACATAACTGTTGGGGTTAACCGAGCTTTAAACTTGACACAGCTGAAAAAGGCAGTTACAAGACTGAAAAACCTGCAAAATAGCATCAGCCATAGTTGGAAAATGAGAAGAGACTTTGCCAGATCTCAAGAGATACTTCAGATGGAGAAAGTTAGTTTGCCAAGTGCTTGTCCCACAATGTGGTGGAGCACATTTAAGCTCTGCCAAACGTTTCTTGAAAACAAATGTGCATTAAGTGAGATGTTTCTGGGCTATCCCTCCAAAAACCATTTGATGTTGGAAGAGTGCGATATCTCTGCTATACAAGACTTTGTGTCTGCAACTACTGTGTTAGAGGACATCACCACGACTGGAAGCAATGATAACACTGCTTCATCTGTTCTGCCATTTTATAAAAAAATTAAGAAAAGTCTCCAGCCTGATGAGGGAGACGGTGTGCTGCTGCAGGACATTAAACGTGAAATTTTGGGTGCACTGTCAGAAAAGTACGAAAGTGCACCTATGACGACCACTTTAGGTCTAGCTTCGTTGTGCGACCCAAGGTTTCGCCTGCGTTACTTGGAGGCTCCTGAGGCTGTCAGGCAGGAGGCCATAAAGAAGATGGCAGACTTGCATGGGAGTCTGTGTGTTGCTTCTACGGAGCCCAATACTCCGCCTGCTCTGCCAAAAAAAGGGCTGGCAAAAATTTTTGATTTAGAGGAGGAAGAGGAGGACCTGGCAGAAGATGGATTAGCACCGTTGTCTGTACTGAAAGCAGAAAAAGAGCTAAGAAGCTATATGGCTATGCCAAGAGTGGACTTCGATGAAAGCCCTCTGATATGGTGGAAGGCACATGAGGCGTCCTTCCCAATGTTGAAGGTGCTTGCAAAGAGGTTTCTGGCTATCCCAGGAACAAGTGTCCCATGTGAAAGTGTTTCCAGCACAGCTGGCAATGTTCTTCAAAGACAAAGGGCATCTCTATTGCCGGAGAATGCTGAAATGCAAATTTTCCTGGCAAAAAATGTAAATTTTGTTTAATACATTTTCATTTATAAATAGTTATCTGTTCTTTCTAGTGTTGCCTGGCTTAGCTTATAAAAGAAATGCAAGTTTTTCTCGCAAAAATTTGTAAATTTTGTAAAATAAAATGTTCGGTAAAAAAAATCAATTTTTGACATCGCATTGCAAGGGTAAAAAATTTCTTTGCTCTGGATTCAGCTGCCCTGCAGATGCTGGTTGCAAATAGGAAGTTCATATTAAGTGTGCGTGCACCCTAAGGAAATGAAGATCTGTGTGAAGGAACTTGCTTTCATTGGTGTTCAGAGACTTGTTCTATTGGAATGTGATAAACATTTTGAATGTCAAAACGCCGTGGTAAAGAGGAGCATTACAGTGTATGTAGGTGCCAGGTGCATCTTTCTGGGGAGGGAGTTCCAAAACTTTGTCACCTGGAAGCTGCCCTTCATATGCCACACATTAGGTTCTTTAGGTGATGGAACTACCAGGACTTACACCCACAAAGGTCTTTTAGAAAGGAGGCATACTTTCAGATCAGCAAATAGGGAAATGCAAGTTCTTGTAGGGAGAGTTTTGGTTTTACTTTCCAAAGGCTTTTGAGAACAGAAAACAACGTTTTAAAAAAGTATTTTATTAAGAGGAACATTGAGGTGGGGGGAGATAGAAAGCTATAAACAAGAGGCAGCATTTTCTTACTACATTGATAACACTGTTTTGAGGGTGCTTGGGAACTGGGCAGACCTCTCTTGCTAGGTGGCAGTAAAAGCCAGTCTATGTAGGAGGCAGACCCAAGTCCCTGCAAAGAGGCAGAGTTTTTAAGTCCATGCTTCTCTTGCAAAGTGGAGGCCGTAGAAGCCAAGCTGCAGAATTGTGCAAAGGAGTGTTTGGACCGAGAGCCAGCAGCAGGCAGTCCAGTTGCTTTCCTAAGGTACAGGGTTGGGGGGGGGAATTAAACTGGCCCAATTCACATAACTATGTGGCTGGTTTCCTCTGCGATGCGGCAACCCTTGAAGCTTTTAAGAGAGCTTTGAGCATGCAAACCGGCTCTGAGGCAAGGTGGTCTTCCTTAGGAAACTTGTAGCTCGGAAACAATAAGGAGGGGAAAGGAATCCAGCCTAGGGCCTTGGCTTCTGAATAAAGATTTTAAGTAAAAGAAAATGAGCAGCATACACACACACAAAACTCCCACAGTACCAAAGAAAGCACGATAACTTAGTATTTATAAATAAATATACATATATATAGCACTTTGAGTGTACAAAGCACTTCATATACATTCTCAATTATCCTTACAATGGCGATGTAAGGTGTTGGGTTATTCCTGTACTGCCAAGGGCTGGCGCTGTGCCAAAGATCTGGGGCTAGTTTGTGAGATTTTGCTTATGGCTATTGAGTCAGACTTGTTGCCTTGTGCTTGCTCCCGGCCTCCCTTTTCTTGAGGCCAACGGGAGGTGGAAGTCAGGGAGGGCTGCAGGCAGAAGCGGGCAAGGTGGTTTCTCAGCAGCTTCCCTTGCAACAAAGAACAGCAAAGCCCCTTCCTGGGGACCCCACAAACCTCCATGAGCATCGCACTTGCCTGCTCCTATGGGGTGGGGGAAGCAAAGTGCTGCATTTTCAAACCCCTGCCATAAAAAGAAAGCTAGGCAGCACCACCATCAAAGTAGCTGAAAGGGCAAGCGTTTTTTTACATGACGTTGCAGCTGTTTGAAAAAGACCCTCTTGTATCCAAGAGCAACCATGAGAGAGACAGCAAGGGAGTTACAGTACTGAGTGGTGGGAGACAAATTGCACTTTAAAAATAGTTACTTCAAAGATACCAGTTAGCTTTGTCTTATAACCTACCTCCACAAAAAGAAACCAAAGTGTTTGCGCTCCGGAATGAGCCAGTCCAACTCCCAGCGGTCAAGCGACCCAAGAAGAAAACACGGGATTTTTTTCTTCCTCCCTACAGGCTATCCACATGTTGCAGGCAGCAGCAATTTCCCCTCCCTTTCTCGGATGTTAAGAACAGTGCAGGATTTAGGGAGGTGGGAGCAGTCCCCCTGCACGGGGTGTGCAGAGCCAAGGGAGCGCAAAACGATAATAAAACTTAAATTTATAAGGGTACCTACTCAGAATTAAGGGGTGTCGAATTCTGTGCTTGCTCTGGGTGCCATATTACATATGCAGGGCATGTATTGCGCCAGCGGAGTTTGAAAAACCATAATAAAGAACTTATAAGGGTTGGAAGTACCAGGCCTGGGTACTTGCTGAAGCTGCAACTATAACGTGGAGCACAATTCCCAAAAGATTGCCGCCAACAGGGAAAAGCTTAACATCAAAGGGGGCACAGAATGCCACCCCCTAGGAAAATGTCCTACGTGTGCACCTCCCAAATGCACAGGAGTTGCATGTCCATTCACACAAACCACACACCCATTCGTTTTAGTGGCGCCCGTGCTTGAAGGCTGCCAAAGATCCTTCACTCGCTGCCACGATTCCTGTTGATTGTCAACTACCTTCTTCCCCGACAGATCTATTATTTTTAGCCTCTTAGCTGTGTCTGGCTTCCTGGAAAGAAGCCACCCAGGCCCTCCTCCGCCTCCCGCGCTCCCACATGTCCAATTTCACCTGGACAAACACACAGACACAAAGAAGGAATCATGTAGTGGCACAGACAGATGCAGCAGGGGATGTGGGGTGCTGGTTGCGAGTCTTTGTACAAAGGGCGGAACCTCAAATGGGCCAGGCGGTGTTCTAGGACCTGCAGCAGCCGGCGCCTTTCACCTCCTTCTTGACGTAGTCGTGGAGTTTAAAGCGAGGCTCATTGGGCAGCTTCATAGATCTGTGCTTCAGCTCCCTGGAAACAAAATGCAAGCGGTTTGATCGATCTGGTTCCCTAGTCTCTTGCCACAGCCCTGCAACAAGGCGTTTCTCCTGCTTACCTGTCTTAGGTAAGGACCAGTTTGCCGCCAACGTGGCACCATCACAAATGGTTCTTTTTGAGACACTGCCCCCTTGGTCCTATAAACTCACCCCCAGTGCCACGTGCCCTGAGCAAGTTAAAGATGGAAAGTCAAAAAGAAGCAACTTACTTGGCGATAGCTGTGAACGCTAAGTCGACATTCAAGCCACTCTTGGCACTGGTCTCCATGAAGGGCACTCCGTATTCCTGCAAAAATGAAGATGGTATTCAGTGTCTGCATGCTCCCTAAAATTCAGGATTTGTGTGTGTGTGTTTGCCAGGAACTTGGGGGAACTGAGCTCCCTTACCTTTAAAAGAATAAATACAGGTGAAACTCGGAAAATTAGAATATCGTCGAAAAGTGCATTTATTTCAGTAATGCAACTTATTATTTTTTCTTTTTTAATTTTTACAAATGCTTTCTTTTGGAAATTCCACAGTAATAAAACAAATAGTTACAATAATACAAAAATAAACATTGCTATTACATTCCATTAATTACATTCCATTTATAATTGACTCGCCTAACGACAAATAATTACAATTACAACAAAAAAAGGCTTGACGTATCTTGCTTTGCATGTCATGCATCTAATATATTGGTTTAACCTTTTAAGTTGCATTACTGAAATAAATGCACTTTTTGACAAAACTTCAGAGTTTCACCTGTAGTTTTTTTGTTTTGTTTTGTTTTGTTTGTTGGGAGGGCTGGAATGGATATACACCCAATGGCTGAGCCAAAAATACACCTATGCAGTACCTGTAATGAATAATGTGGCCATTTCTAATCCAGATCATTATCTGTGTGAGTTTTTAAATTGCATCTTACATTCAGCCACTGCCAGGAGGGTGGGGGGTGGACTGGGCCGACAACAAACAAAGAAACTTTGTGGTGAGTTCTCCCACCATTTCCCCCCAGAAAAAAAGCCTACATTCCATTTCTTTAAGAAGGAAATCTAGCTCAACATTCCCCAACAAGGTGCTCTCTGCATGTTTTGGACTACGACTCCCGTCAGCCAGGAATTTTAGTCCAAAACAGCTTGAGGGCACCGATTTTGTAAGGACTTGATATTTTAGTATGTCAGCACCTACACTTTGGAATTCCCTCCCTGCTAAACTCATTTTGGCGCCTGCTAAAAAAAAGTTCTGGTTTAAATAAGCCTACCCAGATGTTTGCAAAGTTGGTGTGAAAATAATAATTAACAAGGTTGCAGAAATTAAGCTCTCTTGAAGCAGAATTTCAGCTCATTTTAGTGAGGGCAGGTGGTTCCTGTACCTTGGCTAATTTCTCCCCATCTTCTCGTTTCACCACTCGCTCCTGGGCTGAGTCCACCTAGGGGTGGCAAAAAAAAATTAAAAAATTCAGCATAAGCGAATAAGAAAAGCCCTGCTGGATCAGGCCAAGGGCCCACCTAGTCTTGCATCCTGCTCTCACAGTGGCCTACCAGATGCCCCTATGGGAAACCCAGAAGCAGGACCCAAGCACAAGAGCCCCCCCCCCCCCGGTGGTTTCCATCGATGGCCCTCCATGAAATGGTCCAATCTTCCAATACGATTCACATTGGCGGCTGTCACTCTTTGCAGCAGAATTGTGTTCTCTGACTATGTATCTGAAGAAGTGTGCATGCACACGAAAGCTCATACCAATGACAAAAGAGAATATGTTAAAACTAGTTTACAGGTGGCACCTAACACCAGAAAAAATCGCCAAAATATATAAAATCAATTCGAATAAATGCGGAAAAGGTCAGGAAAAAAATGGCAGTTATTATCATTGCTGGTAAAGGGACCCCTGGCCATTTGGTCCAGTCGTGACCGACTCTGGGGTTGTGCGCTCATCTCGCATTATTAGCCGAGGGAGCCGGCGTATAGCTTCCAGATCATGTGGCCAGCATGACTAAGCTGCTTCTGGCGAACCAGAGCAGCGCACGGAAACGCCGTTTACCTTCCCACCGGAGCGGAACCTATTTATCCACTTGCACTTTGACGTGCTTTCGAACTGCTAGGTTGGCAGGAGCTGGGACCAAGCAACGGGAGCTCACCCCGTCACAGGGATTCGAACCGCCGACCTTCTGATCAGCAAGCCCTAGGCTCAGTGGTTTAACCCACAGCGCCACCTGGGTCCCTTAATCATTGCTGGTGGCAATGCGCAAAAATTTATGAATTTTGGAATACAGTATATGAAAAATTTAAAAAGATGCTAAAAATAACGTTTGAAAAGAAACCAGAATTATTTTTGCTAAGCATGGTGCTGGAGAACATTCCAGAAGATAGAAAAAACATACTCCTGTACGCCTGCGCAGCAGCTAGGCTCCTCATGGCACAGAATTGGAAGGGAGAATGGCAGGAAAAGTTGGTGGAGTTTATGAATTTTGCCAAAATGACTGCAGCAATCAGAAATATTCCCAAGCAGAAATGTAAAATCGAATGGAAATACGTTGAGGATTCTTTGATCAAAGAAGATATAAATATTGAATTGGTGATTTGCCTAAATTGAAAGATATGCAGGGAAATATAGAGAATCTATGCAAATAACAATTTAGATAAAGCAAGATAAGAGAAAGTTAAACAAAAGGGAAGCGGTGTACAAACAATAGGGAGTCTTTTTTGTTTTGTTTTTTTGCTTCTTTAATTTTTGTTTTTGGTTTTTTCCTTTGTTTATATTATTTGTTTATGTTGATTGCTATTTGAAATTTTATAGGTTTTGTCATTGTCTAATATGGTTTGTTATTATTTTCTTATCTTCCTTTTTTCTGTAATATTTTAAAGAATTTAAATAAAACTTTTTTTTTTTAAAAAAAGACAAACTTAGTTGATTTCTAAGGTGCTGCTGGAAGAATTTTTATTATTATTATGTATCTGCAGTGATGCCTAGTGTTCATTGGGACTGGTGGGGCAGAAAGCAAGGCGTCTCAACAGTGGATGGAGCCACAGCCAATGACAGGTACAGTCACCTCTTGACTGGCTTTAAGAAAGATGGTGGACAGGTAAGAGGGCTGGTTGCTGCTGCAGCCCTGATCCATGTGCATGGGCAGGGTCAGCGCTGAGGCAACCTGCATCCACACCCTCTTCATCCCAGCAAACCGCTTCCATTGCCGCAGAGCGCCTGGCTCTGTATTGTTCTGCCAGGAACTAGCCTGGCTTACCTTGTTTCCCAGCAACATCAGGACCACGTCTTGCTTTGCGTATTCATGGATTTCTGTCAGCCAAGCCTGGCAAAGCAAAGGAAAAACAACAAGGTCAGAGGAGCTAAAGCGAGAAAGCAAGGAGAATAGCCAGCTGCTGTAGAGACCTCAAACCTCCTCTGGAAGCAGCTGGCTGGGGCTGATGGAGGGATGTAGTTCAAAACAGCCACGCTGAAATGCTGCTCCCAGAGAGGCTAATTCAACATAGTAGAGTGGTTAGGGGTGAAGTTAAGAAAGACAAGTTTTAGACAACTTGGTTTATGTTTATTACTTTTATGCCAACAAGTCAACTTCCTCAATAAAACTTCCAGTGATGCACGTACGCTGTGGAAAAGTTTCTTCAGTAGCACCTTAAAGACCAACTAAGTTTTTATTTTGGTATGAGCTTTCGTGTGCATGCACACTTCTTCAGATACGTATCTGAAGAAGTGTGCATGCACACGAAAGCTCATACCAAAATAAAAACTTAGTTGGTCTTTAAGGTGCTACTGAAGGAATTTTTTTTATTTTACTTCGATCCAGACCAACACGGCTACCTACCTGTAACCAGAACTGTGGAAAAGTTTAATTGTTTTAAGAGTATTATAACACAATGTACATTTGTAATTGCCTCACATAAATGACAGACTGTACTTTTTATTGGGTTTGGGTTAAACACGGTTGTCATGTGCTTATTGAAAATCAAATATATTAGGACCCAAATTGATAGATTCTAGTTATAAGAAACAGGGCCGGATTTAGGTTTGATGAGGCCCTAAGCTACTGAAGGCAATGGGGCCCTTTATATGTCCAGCTGTCCTTTGTCAACAACAAATTGTCGCTGTTTTTTGTGTTGAATATATGCTATAAGGTAATTTATGGACCTAATAGGTATCTAAAGCCATTTGCATATGTACCTATTTTATCAAAGTAATTGTTTTTTATCTTATGTTTTGGAAATGTACATTCAGTTTTTTGTTTTATTTTTTGGGGAGCCCCCAAGCAAGTGGGGCACTAAGCTATAGCTTGTTTAGCTTATACATAAATCCGGCACTGATAAGAAAGGAGATTCTACCTAAACATTACATTAGGAAGAACTCTCTGGCAGTAAGAGTTGTGGATATAGGAATAGACCATCTCAGAAGGTGGTGGACTCTCCTTTGTTGAGGTTTTTAAATAGAGGTTGGATGGCTATATGCCAATGAATCTTTAGCTGTGATTCCTGCAGTGCAAGGGGTTGGACTAGATGACCCTTGAGGTCTCTTCCAATGCTACAATTCCATGATTCTAGGAACTAGGAGCTGCTTTGTCATCTCAGATACTTCCCCAGATGCCATTTCCTAAAACTTCTTCAGAAAGTCACAGCCCCAGAGGAAGGTCCCAGCTCTACCACAGCCCCTCCAGCAAAGGGTGAAATGCCACTAAGGATCATGATGTAACTTTAGAGGGGTCTGGTGCCAGCAAAACAAGACTTTTAAATGCCGCTACACTACCTGAACTTCAGCCAGTGAAGCTAGACCACTTCTGATTTGATGCCACAAAAACACCATAACAACATTCAACACCTGAGGAAGCCATTCCCGATCGAAGTAAAACTTGCGGCCCCATAATGAGACTCAGAATCTAAATGGACCCTTTTCTTTCTGGGGAGGGAGCTGTGTGGGCTGCACATGTATTGCAATGTCATGAGCCATTAGCCAAACCATTTCTCCAGCCCCTGGATTCAGAGGCTGGAATTAATGCTTTGCTCCCATGCAACTTGGCAGTGGTGGAGGAAGGGAGGAAGCAATTGACAGAAAAGAGAAAAGAACAGTTAATGCCTCTCCTCAAGCACTCTTCTGGGTTCACTTGCTTTACATCCAGGCCTGCAGATTCTTCTTCTTCCTATTTTTGTCCAGCATGCCAGCCTCCTCTCAGGGCAGAAGCAGCATGGCATGTTGAAATGAGACTGCCAGGCCTGGCCCTTTAAGAAAAACATTTCATGCCCCTCTTTCTTCAAGCCTTGCACAGCTCTGCTTGAACCTCTGTCTGTCTGTCTGTCTGTCTGTCTGTCTGTCTGTCTGTCTGTCTGTCTGTCTGTCTGTCTGTAAGGAGTGTTGGGAGCTGGGGTAGACCAGCCTGTGCAGAACATGAGCCACATACTTACTTCAAACTGTGGGTAAGCCACAAGCACAGAGGAGAGCCCAAGGCAAGCCACCAATATTAGCCCTATTCAGAGTAGAACCACTGAAATCAGTGGGGATGGCTAACATAGCTCCATTAATTTCAGTGCATCTCCTCCACATAGAACTTGGTCGGGTATAACCCTCAGCCTCCAATTTCTAAGCTATAACAAGAGGCCTACCGTACAGGGTTGTTATGAGGATCTGCTGAGTGCTTTGAACACTTAGGAAAAGTGCTCTGCTAATGTCACAGAATTGAAGAGTTGGAAGGGATCCCAAGGATCATCTCATCCAATGAGAAGAACAAATCTCATGAAAAATGAACAAATTCTTATGCCCCACAAATAACTCAAGAGATGCATTTTAAATAAAAGCACACATTCTTCAAACTGTTGGTGAGCACACTCATGTAAAAACACCAAGGCAGGCCCCCCAAATAACCCAGAGATGCATTTTAAATAAAAGGACACTTTCTACTCATGTAAAAACATGCTGATTCCCGGACCGCCTGCAGGCTGGATTGAGAAGGCGATTGGGGCGCATCCGGCCCATGGGCCTTAGGTTGCCTACCCCTGGACTAGATGGCCCTCGGGGTCCCTTCCAACTCTACAACTCTATGATTTTATGAAATGGTTCTCACACAAACCCTCCTTTTTTTAAAAAAAGGCATCAGATGTTTATTGGTATTTTAAAAACCCATCTTTCAAAAATAGTAATTGCATTGCTTTCAAACTTTTTTTCTTTTGTTGTTTTTAACTGTAGGATTTCAAATCGCCTTGAGATTTCTACGACTTCTCTGAAAGGCGTTTCATCATTTAACACAAAGCTGAGAACAATTCAGAGGTGCCTGCTGAAAATGTTTCCATTCTGCCAAGCCTATGCAAGCAATCAAGAACACATCCCTCCACAAGGGTTAATTAACATCCGTTTCTTTACTTTTAAATGTTTTTATTGTTGCAAACTACTTTACTTTCCTTTTTACGATATATATACAGACACTTATTATAAAATAAATAATAGAAATATTATGGACAAATATCCAAAACAACTGTGAGATTGTTTAAGCTGAGCTGCAATGCCTGGTCCAAGGTCGCCCAGTGAGCGTCATGCCCAAGGGCGTATTTGAACCCTGATCCTAGGTCCAACACACTAACCACTAGGCCACACTGCCTCTCAGTTGATGCCTATTCACATCAAAGATGAAACTAACCCCCCCCTCTCTCTCTGATGGGAGTTGCAGCCCAAAACATCGAGAGGGCGCCTGGTTGAGAGAGGCTGCTCAGGAAGGAGGCTGGAGTATTTTAAGAAGATAAAGAGGAAGCTTTAATACTTTCAGAGCTGGATTGGGGAGGTGGGGAGAAAACGTGTCAGCAAAGTGTATTTTCTGACCACTGTGCAATGGCTACTATTTGGCACAAGATGGTGCCAGAGAGACACATCCGCGCTTGCAAACAAAAATTTTGTATTTGCAACATGTCTCCTAACAAGCAGTCACGGTTGCTGCAGCTGACAGATGTTGTTGATATGTCACCATTCTCTACTTTTATTTTTAAAACACCTACTCTGGGAGGGGGCTTTACTTCAGTAGCATTCCCAAGAGCAAAGAGTTCAGGTGCAAGAGTCCATACCGAGCAGCTGGCTCAGATTTACTCCTTCCTCTCTCTCTCTCTCTCTCTCTCTCTCTCTCTCTCTCTCTCTCTCTCTCTCTCTCTCTCTGTGTGTGTGTGTGTGTGTCGGCAAGGTAAAGGGACCCCTGACCATTAGGTCCAGTCGCAGATGTCTCTGGGGTTGCGCGCTCATCTCACATTATTGGCCGCGGGAGCCGGCGTACAGCTTCCAGCTCATGTGGACTAAGCTGCTTCTGGTGAACCAGAGCAGCACACGGAAACGCCGTTTACCTTCCCGCCGGAGCGGTACCTATTTATCTACTTGCACTTGACGTGCTTTCGAACTGCTAGGTTGACAGGAGCAGGGACCGAGCAACGGGAGCTCACCCGGTTGCGGGGATTCGAACCACCGACCTTCCGATCGGCAAGCCCTAGACTCTGTGGTTTAACCCACAGTGCCAGCCGTGTCCCTGTTTAGGCCGGAGGCATGTGTAAGTATTGCTCAATGCAGAGATTCATAGCTGCTTTGGAAGTGCCATGGTGGTGCCCATAAGCAAGCTTCATCAGTAAGAGCATAAGAATTGCTGTGCAGCTGGATCAGGCCGATTGGCCCATCTAGTCCAGCATCCTGTTTTCACAGTGGCCAACCAGATGCCCCAGGGGGGACCCCACAAGCAGGACCTGAGCACATCAGCACTCTCCTCCCCTGCGATTCCCAGTGACTAGTCTCCAGAGGCATACTGCCTATGGCAGTGGAAATGCAGACCCTCCAAGTGCCCCTTTTTCCAGGGACGGTCCCAGATTCACAGAAGCCGTCCCGGTTTTTGATATATATTTTTTAAATTTTTATTCATACTTTTCAAATTTATACATTCCATTTATTTTACAATCATT
Organism: Zootoca vivipara; assembly: GCF_965207765.1. Classification (NCBI taxonomy): domain Eukaryota; kingdom Metazoa; phylum Chordata; class Lepidosauria; order Squamata; family Lacertidae; genus Zootoca; species Zootoca vivipara. Next base: position 30,090,562 of record NC_142596.1, read on the forward strand.
TTAACATTTCAAGGTTTGACTTCATTCCCCCTCTTTCTGCAGTTCCTTAAATTTATTGTTTAATATCTTCTGCATATCCAAATTCAATTAATTTGCTCATTTAATTATCTACTTTAAATACATACTATTATGAAACTGCAGTATATTACAATGTCCCGGTTTCTAATTTGATCCCAGAATATCCCGCTTTTCCTTAGGACGTCCCTACTTTCATGGGAGAAATGTTGGAGTTATGCAACCTCCGAGCCAAGGAGCTAAGTAACTATAAAACCTTTAGAAGCCCTGTTTGGGGAAGTTTTTAAATGTTTAATGTTTTGTTATGTTTTATGTATGTTGGAAGCCGTCCAGACTGGCTGGGGAAACCCAGTCAGATGGGTGGGGTAAAAATAATAAAATTTGTATTATTAAGGAATAAAGGTAAAGGTAAAGGGACCCCTGACCATTAGGTCCAGTCGTGACCGACTCTGGGGAATAGGACATCCCTATTGTCGTCGGAGAAATGTTGGAGGGTATTGGAAGTGGAACATTGCCATTGGGCTTAGTAGCCACTGATAGCTCATTCACACAGATTTCACCACTGGAAACTGCAGTCAGCAAGTGATTTGACATGAATGTATGAATTACTCTGTTGGAATGTTGTGCTGTTGGGTGAATGAATGGTGGGTAGAGAGCAGGATGTCAGTGTGTGTAAGAAACAGCCCACTTCATTGCTACACCCATTTTCCTTTGGGATGTGCTCACCATTAGCATGGTGGACCAGAACGAAATGTGGCCCTCAGGTTGAAAGAGATTCCCCACTCCTGATCTGGAGGGATTTAGGCTTCCTCGGGATCCTCACCCCTGCAGGGCTGGAGGAACATCAGGTGAGGCTTGGTCAAGTTGGTGCCTTCCAGTTATTATGGACCATGATTCTCATCATCATCTTCATCATGTATTAATTTACGTACTACTTACAGGCCAAAATGGCTTCTAAACAATTTATAAGTATAAAACTCTCTCACCATCAAAGTACACAATAAAAACCAATTCCATCAAAACATTAAACTACCCACAATTATCTTTCTCATTGAAACGCGGCTGTAAAATAACAGTTAAAAGGGCAATTAAAGCAATCAGTTCAGGAGGTTCAAGCTCAGGGAAGCAGCTGTATAAACCAGTATTTCTTCAAGAGCCGGCGGAATGCCAATGCTGATGGGCCCTCTCATATTTTGGCGTGGATGGAATTCCACAACACTGTTGCCACCAGTGAAAAACCCTGCTTCTATGTTACCATAAGCTGGTCATCATCAGGCCATGGCAAAATTAACCTGGTTCCATTTGATGATTTTGAGGTCTGAGTAGGGAGTGGAGAGGAAGAATGTTTTCCATCATGCGTGCCCAGCACAACCCTATGATGCTGAGCCTGGTGGAAGCTGGGGCTGATAACAGACATATAGTCCAAAACATCTAGAAGGCACCGGGTTGGAGAAAGATGCTCCAACTGTTTTGTAAGCGCACTGTCAGAGGCGTCTGTGGCTATTCTTGAGTAAAGATGCTCCACTCCGTCTTGTCTTTCAGAGTTTTATTGTGCATAATATTTACAGTGCAAAGATCTCAGCAAACATGACTGCCTAGTCCGAGTCAGAACCCCGCAATGGCTTCTTCTGGGTTCTCTTCCAGCATAAAAGCCTGGGCACACCAAAGCGCCGCCCCCTGGCTCTACGGGTGGGAAAGCGCCTCAATTCGGGCGTCGGAGGGAACGGTCTCCTTTCTGGCGGCCCTGTGTCAGACATCTCTCCAGACTCCTCCTCCCCAGACCCTCTTCCATAGCGGGGCTGGGGCTCCGATGCCTGGCAGAGCCCTCTCTCCACCCCACTCACTTCCTCATTCCTTTCTCCTGACTCGCTGCTCGTGCTGATGCTGGGACGCTGAGGAGCTAGCCAGGATGACAGGGGGCGGCTCTCTGTATGGCGCCCCCCTGACACACACCATTCCTGCAGTGCAGCAATTACTTGAAGATGGAAGTTTCCCTGCCTGCAGCCCAGTCATTGTTAATTAATCTCATCAGGCTGCAATGGACCCTCCTGCTGCTGTGTTTAGAAAACAGCCAGATGAACTGCTCCTCCAGAACAAGGATAAGAAGGTTTCCCAGGTCCCAGTCCAACACTCTAACCACTACACCACACTGGCTCTGTAAAAGAACTGAAGTCAACATAGCATGTTTGGATGCATGTAGCTCCAGGGTTTTCTCCCTGTCACTTGGCAGACTGTGGGATGGCCTGGCAAGGTCGCTTTGCTCTTCAGACTCTTGACCTGGGTGACCCTTTTGTCTTCTGTGCCCTGGAGACATGTTCCAACAACACACAGTCCCTCAGTCTTTCTCCTCTTAAAATATGTTCCATCTTTGAGGAAAGGGGGAGGGAAATAAAGTGAGAACAAGCAACAGTTGAGCCAATAATTGCTCCCCATCTTGTAGGATTTTCCACTGGAATTAAATTGCAAATGCTACTAATGCCCCTAATTAAAGTCATTATTACACAGAGGAAATGAGGAGGCAACGCCTGGCAGCCTCTGCTCCTCGCTGTGTAAAGTCATCATGCTTTGCCTGCTGGTTTTTTGCGTGGGAGGGGGGGGAAGAAAGGGTTTAATAAAGTTTCCTAATTGCTTGGCCCTGAGGTACACAGTTGATACATCAGAAGCAACCGTCTGCTGCCCGTCTGCTGCACGCCATGTGCCAAAATATGCCCAGATTCCACTTTCCAGAGGGACTGGGGCTTCTTTGTTTACTTATTTATCCAGATTTATACCTTGCCTTCTGCACCATGCCCCTGAAGCTCGGCGAAAGCTGCAAAATATACAACCCTACCACAGCAAAAGCAGGCCCTAAAAATGGCACCAAGAGGTATAACATGAGCATGTAAAGAAAAAAGCAGGAGCTTTTTTCTTTTCTTTTTTCTTTTTAATTTGAATATACTAATAAAGGAATATTTTATAAATAAAAAAGGGGGGGGAAGCAGGAGCGTCTGGACTCAAAGCAGTGCCATCAAGCAAAGCAGAAAGACACAATCAATGCAACAGCCTGAAAGCCTGTCTAAATAATCATCATAGAGAAATAGTCTTTGCTTAGGGGTGCAAGGCCATTAAGTAGATACCTCCCCCAAAAGAGGGCGTTGCAAAGCCTGGGGGCAGCCATGGAAAATGCCTCTAATGCAACACACACATATTTCTGATGTTGGCGGGACACAAGATGCGCTGCAATAATAATACGTAATATAATAATAATTTATTATTTATACCCCGCCCACCTGGCTGGGTTTCCCCAGCCACTCTGGGCGGCTTCCAACAAAACAGTAAAATACAATAATCTATTAACAATCTATTAAACATTAAAAGCTTCCCTAAACAGGGCTGCCTTCAGATGTCTCCTAAAAGTCTGGTAGTTGTTGTTCTCGTTGACATCTGGTGGGAGGGCGTTCCACATGGTGGGTGCCACTACTGAGAAGGCCCTCTGCGACAGAAGATCAGTAAGGAAAGTAAGGATGTCAGCATAAGGCCAGGGTGGGACAGTGGGATAGATCAAAGGACACCCAACAAAGCTGAATGAAGTTTCAGGGAAGACAGAAGAAGAAATTTCTTCATGCAGTGCCTAGTTAAACCATGGAACTCTCTCCTGCAGCAGGCAGCGATGACCAGCAGCCTAGATGGCTTTAAAAGAGAATTGGACAAATTCATGGAGAAGGGAAAGGCTATCCATGGCTACCAGCCAGGATGGCTATGCTCTGCCTTTGTGGTCAGAGGCAGCAATGTTCTTCTAAGATAAAAAAACAAAAACCCCAAGGTTGCAGCCAGTCCTCGCAGGAGAATCACGCCTGCCCCTTGATCATTCGAGGTGCCCTTTCGAGCTCTACACTAAATCCACTCCCCCATTTTTATTTTTATTTTAGATTAAGCAACTAGAACTGAACACAGAATTCCAAATGTGGCATCACCATCGTTTGATAGGACAGCACTGCGATATCAGCACTTTTGTTTCCGGTCCCTTTCCTAATGATCCCCAATGTGGAATTTGCCTTGGGCAGAAGAACCCACGCCACTCAATTTAAATCGCTTCAAGGTGACAGCAGAGGAGTGGTCCCTGGGCTCAGAGATCAAGGGATGTCCATGAAGCTTGCCTCCAGTATCAGTCACCCCAAATATATTACTCAGCCTGGCAAAGCGCTCTTGTTAAGTGGATGCATTTTTGGAGGGGAAGGGGGGGAGAAGGTGGAGATGGAGGAGCCACGTATCATGGTACTTCCAGCAGAGCTTTTCCTGTGGATGGGGCAAGATCATAGAATCACAGAATTGTCGAGTTGGAAGGGGTCCTGATGGTCATCTATTCCAACCCCCTGAAATGATGCAGGGCAAGGAGGGAAAATGCACTTTTCAACACAGCAAAAGTGGTTCCAGGAAATGATCTGAAGACCCATGAAGCTACCACCTTCCTGTAGGTAGTCTGGGTCTGATTAGTGCCTGCTGCTGTGAGTTAAAATACCGGAAGCCGCCTTATACTGAGGGAGACCTTGAGTCCATGTAGCTCAGTATTGCCTGCACTGACTGGCAGCAGCACTCTAAGGTTGCAGGCACGGATCATTCCCACTCCTGCCTAGAGATGCCACTGGGGAATGAACCTGGCACCATCTACAAGCAAAACAATGGCTCTACCAATCACTTATGGTTCCTGCCCCTAAAAATAAAGCAAGATTCCGGTCCCTGTGGTTCTCAATAAAGGGCGGAGTTAAACAGAACACTGGAAACTGCCTTGTTTACATTCCCATCTTGGGTAAAAAAAATGGATTCTTTAAAAAAGGAAGATCTAACTTAATATAAAATGTATACACTGCTTGATTGTTAACAGAACCTCTAAGCAGTTTACAAAAAAAAGTTAAAAACATTAAAATTGTTAATAAAATGCAAAGTTAAGATCAGGTGGTTTTATCATCAAAATATAATAAACATTTAAGCTAAAAACAAGATTAATTTCTACACGTCTGCATTAGCTTGATTGAACAAAAATGCTTTTAGGAGGTGCTTTAAAGAGTAGAGTAAATACACCTCCTTGGTGTCAACAGGCAGGGAGTTCCAAAGGGTGGGTGCTGCCAACCAAAAATACTTATTATTTTTACAAGTATATTAACTGTCACCTGTCACAATGCCATTCCACAGATTAAAGAGGCCAAGCGGGCACATATGGAGTAAGGTGATTCTGCAGGTAAACTGGTCCCAAGCTATTATGGGCTTTATATACCCGTGGTTACACCTTAATTTTGGCCACGTAATATATGGGCAATAGGGTGATGACTTTTTTTACAATCTCATTTCCCTGTATCATAATTTGATGAGCTTTCATTAAAGATTAGATAAAATCTTACTTTCAAAGATTTTTGATTAAAAAAAAAAACCTCACGCACAAAATGATTTTTAAAAAATTATTTATCAGTTTTTTGACAATTTTTGAAGTCACTGTAAACAGATATAAAATTGAACCCAAGCTTTAGAGTCACATATATACAACATTATCTAGGGCAGGGGTCCCAAACTAAGGCCTGTGGGCCGGATGCGGCCCAATCGCCTTCTCAATCCGGCCCCCAGACGATCCAGAAATCAGCATGTTTTTACATGAGTAGAATGTGTCCTTTTATTTAAAATGCATCTCTGGGTTATTTGTGGGGCCTGCCTGGTGTTTTTACATGAGTAGAATGTGTCCTTTTATTTAAAATGCATCTCTGGGTTTATTTGTGGGGCACAGGAATTACATTCATATTTTTTTTTTCAAAATATAGTCCGGTCCCCAACAAGGTCTGAGGGACAGTGGACCAGCCCCCTGCTGAAAAAGTTTGCTGACCCCTGATATAGGGTCATCAAACACACAAGGAAGCCTTTTTTTTTTAGCTGCAGTAACAGTATAGACGCCGCTAGAGGACGATGTTTTGCTACCTCTCCTGTAGGTTCTTTTCCCAGCATGCCCGGCAGGGTCTGCTGGCTGAACTTTTGAGGTCCCAAAAAGGGGCTTTTACCTTGTGCAGGTGTGACATTTGTATACCCTATGTTGCTAAGAACACTCCCCATTGTGGAGTGTGGTGTTGTGTCCAAATTTGATACAATATATATATAGAATTGTTAATACAATTTTATGAAATGGTAAAACGGCATACAAAAAAATTAAAAACGGTTTGTGCATAAGCTTTTTTTTAATATTTCAATACCTCATTTTAGTCATTAATAGGCAAAAGTTCATCCATTTGTGCTACAGGAAATAATTTTTGAGAAAAAAAATGAAAAAGTCATCACCTTAATGGGGCAACCAGTGCAGATCTCTGAGCAGTGGTGTCACATGAAGGCAGAGTCTCACTCCTGTCAGCACTTGTACTGCAGCATCCTGCACTAACTCCATTTCTGGATCAAGCACAAGGGAAGCCCCACATTGCAGTAATCCAGCCGTGAAGTCACCAGCGACTGGACTACAGTGCTCAAGCTCCCCTGATCCAGGAATAGCCGAGAGACTGTCATATCAAGGCACAAAGGGCAAAAGGCACTTTTAGCCCCTGAGGCTACCTGGGCCTCCGAGCAAGCAGCAGAGCTCAGCCGAGAAGCACTAGACTGTGCAATGTACAATCAGTGGAAACGGGGCTCTCCTATTTTGTTCTCTCCATCACGTTAACAGCATGTAGAAGCAGCACGATGTAGGCTAAACTGACTCTCAACACCGCCTGGAGTGTCAGAACAGCTCTGAGGTTGCTAGATAAAAGTGCGCGCAAGCGGGGGGGGGGGAGGAGGAGTCCACGTTTCAGCCAATTTATCCCGGAAACTCTTTCGAAGCTGTATATCCAGGCAGTTAATCTTCATGATATCGGTAGTGTCAGAGATATCCTTGTAGCAGATTAATAAAAGGAAGCTCGCCTTCCTTCTCCAGAAGCAGTAGTATCAAAACCTCCCCTGCTAGCTTTCCAGGTTTAACAGAATAACATGAAGGCATTACCAAAAAAATAAAATAAAATAAATCCTGTTATCCCAAGTACAGAGATAATTCCAGTGGAGATGTGACACTTAACCACAATTCGTTGCCCAAATCCTGGTAAAGGATTTAAGAAGAGCCTACTGGATCAGGCCAATGACCCATCTAGTCTAGCATCCCACTGCCTAATTGGATGTCCCTGGGAAGCCCACAAGGAGGATTTGAGTACCACAGCGCTCTCCCTACTTGGGATTCTCACCGGCTGGCATTCTGAGAGATTTGGGAGAAGAAAAGGCTAAGGAGTAAGCCCTACACAAATCTGGAGTGGAGTCCCTAAGCCATGGGTATGTCCTTGAAGTGGATGAACCATGTATAGTAAAAGGTAAAGGGACCCCTGACCATTAGGTCCAGTCGTGACCGACTCTGGGGTTGCGCGCTCATCTCGCATTATTGGCCGAGGGAGCCAGCGTATAGCTTCCAGATCATGTGGCCAGCATGACAAAGCCGCTTCTGGCAAACCAGAGCAGCACATGGAAACGCTGTTTACCTTCCCGCTGTAGCGGTTCCTATTTATCTACTTGCATTTTTACGTGTTTTCGAACTGCTAGGTTGGCAGGAGCTGGGACCAAGCAATGGGAGCTCACCCCGTCACAGGGATTCGAACCACCGACCTTCTGATCAGCAAGCCCTAGGCTCAGTGGTTTAACCACAGCGCCACCTGGGTCCCTTGTATAGTATCTGGTTTCAAATTTAATTTTGTACCACTAATCTTTCCCCCAGACAATTCCCCATACTGGAACACTATTCCCATGTTATTCCATTTTCTGGATTTGTCTTCCTCAGTTGTGGGACCAGTGTTGCTGTGGCCCAAGACCTGATTCCAACCTGCCCATGGAGAGCTCAAACTTCTGATCAGCTTCAGAAATGGGCCCAGGTCCCTCCCGAGAAAAAAAAGACGACCAGGTGACGACCAGGTGACTACCGTAGTTTCAGTTGTGGGCCGGATGCAGCTTCACACTGGTTTGGGGAGGGGAAGAGGAGGGTGGCCTGAAACAAGGTGTGGGTCCACTGTCCCACAAAAATACTCCCAATTAGAAAGGAGGACCCCAAAGAAAGAGGGCAGGAAAAGATGAGGCGGAATGAAACCTCAGCAGCAAAATATTTCGCCGCCAACTACGGTAAATGATGAGATTCTGGACACACCAGAGCTTGCCCCCGCCCCCGCAATCACGCGCAAAAGACAAAGGATACCGTTTCAATTTAAACCTGCTGTATCTGAGGGAAAAGGCCCAGAGGGGAAAGTCAACCTCCCAGAGATGTAATTTCCGCATCCAAATTCAATATTGTGGCCTTTTAAAAACTTACTACAGTGGAACCTCGGTTTATGAACACCTCGGTTTATGAATTTCCGGTTTATGAACGCCGCGGACCCATCTGGAACGGATTAATTCATTTTCCATTACTTTCAATGGGAAAGTTTGCTTCAGTTTATGAACGCTTCAGTTTATGAACAGACTTCCGGAACAAATTACACCCATGCTTCAGTTTATGAACGCTTCAGTTCAAGTACTCCGCGGACCCGTCTGGAATGGATTAATCCACTTTCCATTACTTTCAATGGGAAAGTTTGCTTCAGTTTATGAACGCTTACTCCGCGGACCGTCTGGAACGGATTAATTCACTTTCCATTACTTTCAATGGGAAAGTTCGCTTCAGTTTATGAACGCTTCAGTTTATGAACAGACTTCCGGAACCAATTGTGTTCATAAACCGAGGTACCACTGTACTGCCATTATAATTGGTATCCTCCCAAGCTCCTTAGTCCTGCGAGCTAACTAATTCCGCACACGGCCATTTTTCTCCTGACTAATACTGAAAATATCAGAAGTTGCCTGAGACGATTGGTTTGAACTGTTGGAAGATCAGGGCCCTTTGTAGCCCTTCAAGGGCTCAGACAAAGCGAGGGCTACCAGAGGCCAATTTAAACTGCAGCAGCCTTTGTCCAACCTGGTGCTGGAGGTGTAAATAATTACAGGACTTTGAAAAACTGGCATAGAACTATAGAATTGTAGAGTTGGAAGGAAGCTCAAGGATCATCTTATCCAACTCCCTGCAATGCATCATGGGAGATCAAGTTCCTCAATTTTGCTGAACTGATTAGTTTTAATTGGATTTGGAATCAATGAGGAATTGATTGTTACAGCTTTGAATTTTATCATGTTCCTATCTTCCTTAGTGGGTCGTGCAAACCACTGTTCTGAATAATGCTCTTTTATAGAGTAGGGGGCCCAGGGGGTGAGTTTATGGGACCAAGGGGATGGTGACCCAATAAAGTTTGGGAAATGCTGCTCCAGGCAGTGTTTAACGGAGACGTGCAGGAGTTGTGTTGTCTTCTGGAGAAGTCTTCCTTCAATGAGCAGCTGCAGTTTGGTTCTTTGGGGTAGGAAGAAGGGAGTTTGGGGAGGGGGGTGTCAGTGTCATGGTGGCTGGGAGGATTAACAAGCTGCTCCCTGCACTGTTCAGCAGCCCACTTTGCCAGGACCAAAACTTCATCATGGAACAACCGGAAAAGGCACCGGAATTCTTGCACTCCTGGACAACAGCAACCATTGTCAAGACTTACCTGGATGTTGTCGAAGGAGGCTCTGTTAGTGACGTCATAGAGCAGCAGCAAAGCTGAAGAGGAAGACCAAGGGACAGGGAGGAGAAGGCAAGGCACAGGTCAGCCCACTAATCAAACACCACAGATTAGTTAGAACCACAAAATTGCAGAGCTGGAGGGGGACCAAAGGGTCGTCTACTGTGACATCCATGTCCCTGCAATGCATGCCTTGTATTTTACATAGAGTACATTTGGGATGGGGGACCTTTTGGCCAGGGCTGAATCAGGCCTCTCTTTAGACCCCTCAGGACTCTGCCCAGACAGCCGCCCGCTCTCTAGCCCACTCCTCTAACCAGTCACATTCCGAACCCACCTCCCAGCCTAACTGGAATGTGTCCTTACAGTGTAGGAAATGTCACGAAGAATATAGGATGCCACTGAGAAGGAGGGTGCTTTTGAGGAGTGGGAAAATTCGATTCTGTTCAAATAATAAGGTGGTTTATGGGCCCCTGTGGTGCAGGTACAAAGCACATAGACACACACCTCTCTGCCACACGACAAATGCAAAATCTAGCCTGTGGATTTTGTGGTCTCAGTTTCACTGGAGATATTTAAACAGAGGTTGGCTGGCCATCCATCAATCAGGGCTTTTTGAGCTGTGATTGCAGGGGGTTGGACTAGTTGACCCTTGGAGGTTCCTTCCAATTCTTCAACTCTATGATTCTATGGTTTGAGTGAGTGCAACCCAGAGCCACCCCAGCTCCTCATACCTCCAGGGTCCCCGTGGTGAGAAATTCTCTCTTCCTGCTTCTGCATTTTTTCCTTCTCATCAGCATTTTAATCACTTTCACTTAACGAGCTCCCTTTCCACTTGAGAAAACACTAACTGATTCTCTGAGAGAGTCCTAAATTTTTTACTGCTGAAGTTTTAACAGCAAGCGTTTGGGAAACAGCTGAGTCCCGGCAGGCCTCCTTCCTGTGGTCTTTAATTCACGGGCAACGCTTTGGTTGGTGAGTGGAAACTGGCACAGAGAGGCTTCCACACATGCACAGCCCTTGCCCTCTGACCCCTCTGCTTTGCAAGACTAGTAAGAAGGCTCAGAGCCAGGGGATTAGCGGTGGGACAAGGAGGAGTGGTCAGAGGGAGAAGAGAGGGCAGACTGGGAGGAGGCGGAGGTGTTGGAAGGAGAAGAAGCAACAGGGTTTAGTGAGCAGGAAGATGTTATGGCAGGAGAGGAAGAGGGCCATGAGACAGAGATGAGGCAGAAGAAGCCAGGGAGTCTCCCCCTCCTGCTGCGACCAACTCCCCTCCCCGCTGGTCTCCTAGAACCTGCAGAGGAATGAAGAGGGAAGAGCAAAGAGAGACTAGACGACTGCATGGACCTTCAGTCCTCACAACTGCCTCTTTTGATCAAGACTGGGGAGGGTTGCTGTGACCACTAGGCCTGAGCTGTTTCGCTTCTTTGAATAACGAGTTCACCGACATTGGGAGCTATATGGTTTTGTTGCTGACCTATGCCTGACTCCAGCTTCTGTCAGCTGTTTTGGGATTGGAAAACAACCTCCAGTCCAGCTTTCCTCTCATGGTGCTCTTTCTACTGGATGGAGAGTGTGTGAGCAGCAGGACGGGGAAGCAGTTGCAATGGGACCCTCACCTGCCCCCGGGTCCTGGTTCCACAGAGGAGCTCAGAAAGCAGGCAGACAGTTGTTTGTTGTAGGCCCGGGGAGATATCCTTGAGAGCATGTTGCTCTGATTGGGGCTGGAAGTGACTGGAGCACTTTTGAGCCTCTGCCTCTATCCCACGCCTCCTGAAGTTCCTTAAAGTGCCAACTCTCTGGCCTGAAGGCAGGACCTCCTCCTGACCTCCCAACTGGTGGTGCACAAGCCTGCGCTGCTTGGGCTGGTGAAGGAAGTATTGCCAGAGGCACACTCTGCCAGGGCACATGGTTGCCATGGCAGCTGGTTCAGTGGCCTCCTGCTACCAGCCTCAAGTTCAGTGGTCATCTGATGATGATTGTTTATCACATTCCTATCCTGCCTTTCCTCCAAGGAGCTCAAGGTAGCACACACGGTTCTCTTCTTCACAAGAACCCTGTGAGGTAGGTTAGGCTGCGAGACTGTGACTAGCCCAAGGTCACCCAGTGGGTTTCATGACTGAGCTGGGATTTCAACCCTGGCCTCCTAGTTCCTAGTCCAACACTCTAAAAACTACGCCACATCAGGCTCAGACCCAGGAAGCTGGTCACTTCCTTAGCCGAGGACACTGTTGCCTCCAACTCAGTATCCTGGTTGATGCTGGGGTCGTGACATTGCCTGTTCAGCCAGAGGGAAGCGAGAAGCAACCCACTTAATCTGGAGTAGGACACTAATTTGCCCCACCTTTCTTGTTCTGTGCACCTTCCCCCCCCCTTTTTTTAAAAAAAACCTCTGTTTCCTGCAGACCTTTGAAGGCTACCTTTGAAGGCTTCCAGTGTGAAAGTTTCCCCCTTGCTAATGAGCTAGGCAGAGACTTCAAGGCACTTCATGGGGCTGCCTGCCTGACTTTAGAGGGCTGGGAGAGCAGCAATCTGAAGAGGAAGCAGCGCTTGCCAGCGACTGCTGGCAGCCCTTGACAAGGCAAAGGGGGCTCTTCATGATGCTGCTTTCCCTGTTTGGAATTCTGTGCAAGTTCAAAGCACAGCCTAGCTCCAAAAATTGGGTCAGATCAATCCAAAGCACACACTTCCATCCCATGCCCCCCTCTCAAAATATCCCACCATTTAGCTCCTTGATCTTCCTCTGCAGGAAGGGAGTGACATCCCTTTTTCTCTTGCCTTTTTGCAAAATGTCACTCTCTGCAAAGTCACAAGTGAGGCTGGGGAGGAGAGGTAATGACACTTTGATGTTGGAAACTCTGAGCCAATGTGGCAAAACCCGTCCCCTCTGAAGACTGTGACCAGACGCCAGGTAAGGGACAGTGTGGTGTAGTGGTTAGTGTTGGAATTGGACTCGGGAGACCAGGGTTCAAATCACCACTCGACCATGAATGTAGCTCACTGGTTGACCTTGGACCACTCATTGCCTCTCAGCATAAGCTAGCTTGCAGGGGTGTTGCGAAAATTAAATGAGGAGAGGGGAAACCATGTTCGTCACCTTGAGCTCCTTGGAGAAAAAGGTGGGACACAAAGTGCAACAAATAATGATTACTGTATAATAATAAGAACAGCAACTTTCCCCTTGCTTTCCACTTGCTCTGGCAGGCTGGAGAAGCATTTTGGCGAACTCAAGATCAGGGGCTTCTCTCTCTTAGTGTTAATGGAATGAACCGTCCAGCGAATAGGAAGAATATCTCTTATTGGATTAAGAGAGAGGAGGCTGATATGGTGTGTTTGCCGGAAACCCACGTGGCCCAAAAGGACAATCATTTACTAACTAACATAACCAAAGGGCATAAAGATACCATTTCATGCAGCAAATAAAACTAGATAGGTAGCTGTAATAATAACAGGCAGAATCACTATAGAATTAGAAGGGATCCAAAGGGTCATCTAGTCCAACCCCCTGCAAGGCAGGAGTCACAGCCTAAGCGGGGTAGGTGCAGGAGCGTAGCAAGGGAGGGGCGATGGGGGCGGGTCACCCTGGGCAGCACTCTGGAGGGGGGCAGTGCCCTGGCCCCTCCCCACCCTCCACTGACGACGGCCGCCACAGCGCGACCGCCATCACAGAGACACCCTGATGTTGCGCTCTGTTGTGCTCGGGCAGAAGCGAGGGGCGGGCCAGAGAGGGACAAACCTGGCTGGCGTTGTAATTCTGTGCCATGATTCACTGCTCCCTACATGATCTCTTATTGGCTGGGCTAGTCCATGCCACTAAACTAGGAAACTGAAGAAGCAGTGATTAGTGATGAAAGCAAGGATGTGGTATTAAGGCAAGTAGGAGGGCAGAGATGAGAGCTGGAAGCCCTCTTTGTCCATTCTGCTGAAGACCAGCAACTCTGGGGCTCCTCCTCTCCCTGAAACACTTCTGTCCCAGCTGGTCATTAGAAGAACTTGTAACAAAGAACTGGTACCCAAATTTGCAGTTTTCCTCCTCCCTCTGAAATCCATTTCCCTCTTGTGTTGTGTCTTTCATATTCGAACTGCAAAAGGTAAGGGCCATCTTGTATTTACTGCTTTGGGACGCAGGAAGCTGCCTTAGTATAAGGGCAGACCATTGATTCATATAGTTCAGTACTGCCTACACTGACTGGCAATGGCTCTCCAGGATTTCAGTTACAGGTAGGTAGCTGTGTTGGTCTGACGTAGTCAAAACAAAATAAAAAAAATCCTAGGTAAGAGCTTTCGTGTGCATGCACACTTCTTCAGATACCACTTCGTACACACTTCGTATCTGAAGAAGTGTGCATGCACATGAAAGCTCATACCAATGACAAACTTAGTTGGTCTCTAAGGTGCTGCTGGAATGAATTTTTAAATTTTGTTTCCAGGATTTCAGATAGGGATCTCTCCCAGCGCTACCTGGAAATGCCACTGGGGATTGAACATGGGACCTTCTGCAAGTAACACAGGTACTCTACCACTGAGCTATGGCCCTTCTCCTAGATGATTTTTTTGGGGGGGGAGAGTGGATTTTGTAAATAGATAGGTAGATGGATGGAAGAATGTTGCTGAAACCACAGGCAGGAGCACAATAATGTGTGGGCTTGAAAAGGGGCAAACATTTTCAAGGGGCTTGAAAAGGGGCAAACTAGAAGGTTTGGGGAAAATACTTCTGCCCTGCTTTCAACCTGAAAATCAAAGTGGAAGACCAATGGATGGAGCCCCAGGCTGACAACAGTTTCTCTCTTCTAACTTATCCCACTCAAACTGAGTTTCAATCAGAAAGCAAGAAATGCTTAGAGGTTCCTACCATGGGCATCTCGGTAATAGGCATGTGTGACACTGCGGAACCTCTCCTGGCCGGCCGTGTCCCAGATCTGAAAACATCAACAATCAATAAAGTCACAAGAGGCCAACTCGTAACACACATCATCTCCTTCCGTCCATCCCATAAGTCAATGCCCTAAGTCAGTTGGGGGGCGGGCGGATCGATTCATTCTTCTCTTGCTGAAAACACCTGACTGGTAGGAAGAGACATTTCCCTTTTTCAGCTTGTTTGTTGGGGTTTCCAAAATTCTGAGGGTTGAGTCCAGACCTTTAATGGACTTGCCTTTAATGGATCTTTATGGGAACCACCTGCCCACAGTGCCTCCGTCTCCCCAGGATGTCTCCCCAGGCTTCAAACGACAAACTGCCCTTGACACACTGTTTTGGAAATTGTTGAGCAGAAATCTAAAGTTGTCCTTTCTGAAAAGAAGCAGGAATTCGAGCTCCTCTCTCCACGATCACCAAGGCAGCTCCCCTGCCCCCACCCTTGTTGGAAGGTGTCCTTCCTAACAAGGAGCTGAAGGAGCCCCATCAATCTGAAACATGATTAATTTTCTCAGCCCACAGAGAGATGTTGATAAAGATAATCATAGGCAAAAGGTGACATGAGTAATGCCTCTTCAAGATGGGCCGTGCCATTCCTCAGCCTGGCGGCATTTTGAAGCCGTTCCCATTTACTTGACGAACAGCTTACGGTGCATCCTTAAATGAGAAAATCCATCCGACAACCAGCCAGAAGGGCACCCTCATAATTAGATTTATCTGCCTTTAATGGACTAAAGGCATTTTCACAGGGTGAACCATCTCCTCTGTTGTGTGGGGAGAGGATTGCCAATGCCGCCGGTCCCATCGGTACTAAAAAAAATCCCACCAATTTGCCTAAGCCCCTTCTGAAGATGGAGACAGGCGGCAAGAAATTGCTACCTGTGGAACTGTTGGTGCTGTATTATGGTATACCTCCAACTGATCATGAATAAGTGGCAGGACTTGGTGGGTTTTCAACGTCTCTAGAATGGATCCAAGTAAGTGTGAGCAGAAGGAGAAAGGAGGTAGCGGAAGACTTCTAACAGCACAGCACCCTGATGCCTCAGGGGGCTGCATTATAACATGAGCATCAGCGAATAAAAGGAAATACAACTTTTTTTGCAGCCAGTCATAATAAAGAGCATGTAACAGCTGAGGACCATTTCTACTAGCAACGATAGCTATGTTTTACACTCACTGCTATTTCTAATAACCAGTTGCTGGAAACAGCAGGAAGGGAAAGTGCTCTTCTGCTGGGGGTGGTCCTGTTTGTGTCTGCTATTTGGGGCATCTGGGTGGCCGCTTTGAAAACAGGAGGCTGGACTAGATGGGCTGCTGGTCTGAGCCAGCAGGCTGTTCTTTTTATTTTGTATTTCATAAAATTTATACACTGCTTTATTGGTGTGGGGACGACGACCCTCAAAGCAGTTTACAAAAAGATAAGACAATAAAAAATCACTACAATACTTTAAAATGTACACAAAGTTAAAATACTAAATCAGGTTAAAATTCACAACACCTTTCTAACCATTTGGGCAGGCTTGTCGAAACGAGAATGTTCTAGCAGGTGCCAAAAAGAATACAGTGAAGGCAACTGCTTGATTTCAACAGGCAGGGAGTTCCTTATGTTCTTCAGAAGAGCCTGGAAGCTGGATCAGGCCATCTTGCTCAGCACCCTGTTTTCACAACGGCCACCCAGAGGACTCTTCTGAAAACGCTGCAAGCAGGATGTGAAAATCATGCAAGGTGTGAGACTGGAGACACCCTGTGGGTGAAAAATGTGCCTGGGTAGGGCTTCTCTTTAAATATGACACCTCTCTTCACACTCAGCGCTAGAGTATTATTCCATTAAATTCCACTGTTTAACAGTTATTAGGCAGGGTGCTGGGAGCCCAACACATGACAAGGGCTTTGCTCATGGAAAGAGTTACCCCCCCCCTAAAAATATCAGAAGCACCCTGAGCTCGGAACGGACACGGTTTGCCTTACCTGCAACTTCACTTTTACGCCATCCACATTCAAGACTTTATTCTGGAAGAGAGGAGGGGAAAGAAGTGAATTAATCCGTGTGTGACATGAGCCACCATCGACATCAGGTTTGGACCAGCCAAATAACCTACGAAGCTGGATTACAAATACTTCTGATGCCCAGTGGAGGCTAGTCACCTAGGGTGAACAGGGCACTGTCCCACCAATTTCAGTCTGTCTACAGCCAACAGGGACGCGGGTGGCGCTATGGGTTAAACCACAGAGCCTAGGGCTTGGTGATCAGAAGGTTGGTGGTTCGAATCCCCGTGACAGGGTGAACTCCCGTTGTTCGGTCCCTGCTCCTGCCAACCTAGCAGTTCGAAAGCACGTCAAAGTGCAAGTGGATAAATAGGTACCGCTCCGGTGGGAAGGTAAACGGCGTTTCCGTGCGCTGCTCTGGTTCGCCAGAAGCAGCTTAGTCATGCTGGCCACATGAACCGGAAGCTGTATGCCAGCTCCCTCGGCCAATAAAGTGAGATGTGCGCAACAACCCCAGAGTCGTCCGTGACTGGACCTAATGGTCAGGGGTCCCTTTACCTTACAGCCAACCCACACCTGCTTGCCTTCCTTGCCTAGGGGTGGGAGCGGCTTGCCACCTTCCTCCTCTACCTCCATCTCAGTGTTGCCCTTGTAGAACTCAACACAAAGGTGGAAGGAGACAAAAATTAATGAGCTCTGATTCTGACTGTCATTGGCCCTAGTACCACTTTCTGTTGGGCTCCCTGCCTGCTGCTGGTCCCAGTTTATTTATTTTTAAATCTCATACAATTTATATACTGCTTGACGTTGTTTTTAAAAGCCCTCAAAGCTAAAAAAAAAATTTAAAACTCACATCAACTTTCTAAACATCTAGGTAGGCTTGCCTAAACAAAAAAAGTTTTAGCAGGTGCTGAAAAGAGTGCAGTGAAAGCACCTGCCTGTTATCAATAGGCAGGGAGTTCCAAAGTGCAGGTGCTGCCGCACTAAAATAGCTATTTCTTCCAGAATGGGCATTAAGCAGCACCTGTAGCGATGCCAGTTCTACAGTTCAAAGCAGTTGAGTGGGCATTTATGGGGTAAGACTGGTCGCAAGTAAACTGGTCCGAAGTTGTTAAGGGCTTTACATACTAACAGTAACACCTTGAACTTGGCCCGATAGCAAATATGCCGTCAATGCAGATCTCCGAGCAAAGATCCCTCTGCACCAGCTATAGCTTCTGGATCAAGTGTAAGGGAAGCCCCACAAATGGCGCCTTGCAGTAATCCAGTCCTGAACTATTGGGCACCAGCTAACATTGCTGGCAGATGTTGAACTTTAAACCCAGCTGGGACCCACCAGAGGGCCCCCCCCACCTGCCCACCCACCCCAATTCTTGCACACTCAAGCATCTCATTCACCATGCTCCTTGTAACACTTTGCCATCAAATGCAGAAGCTGACACAGCAAACTCTTTGCAGACAATCCGTCCCTGCTAGGTGAGAGCAGAGGCTACAGACATCAAAGTCTCCCCCCTGGGATAGGCCAGCCTTAGAAGTTAATTCAAAGCCATGTCAAAGTCTCAAGAGATCAAAGGCCAATGTTATCCACAAAGAGAACATAGAAAGATTGAAATAATAGAATTGTAGAGTTGGAAGGGACCCCAAGGGTCATTTATTCCAACCCCCTGCAATGCAGGAACCACAGCTAACTAATCCCTGTTTTATTCTGAGACAGACCACTTCTCTACCCTGCTCAGTGGCTCTCTAGAGCAGGCACCCCTGAACTCGACCCTCCAGATGTTTTGGGACTACAACTCCCATCAACCCTAGCTAACAGGTAACCAGTGGTCGGGGAATATGGGAATTGTAGTCCAAAACATCTGGAGGGCTGAAGTTTGGGGGTGCCTGCTCTAGAGTTTCAAGCAGGAAGCCAGGGGGGGATTCAACCCAGAACCTTCTGCATGCAATGCAGATGCTCCACCACCATCCTTCCCTATCGGGAAGATGCGACACGTCACACTTGGTAAATGGATGCAGAGAAATGAGAGTGAATCAGGGTGTTTTCAGAGCACACAGAGAACCCAATGGGAACAGCTCTGCTTCTTCCAGTCCCTGAACCTCACCATGCAAAACCATTACATGTCCATTTGAACTGGACACGATTCCAAGAGCTCTGGCCAGGTAGTAGATTAATTTTTAGAAAGTTTTAAGTTGAGAATAATAAGACAAATTCCAGTAGCAATCCAGTTTTTAGAAATCTAGGACAAGGCCCTGTTTCGGTTTATTCTTCATCAGCTCTAGTTTCATAGTTTCAAGGTCAAAGCGTACCATTCATGAAAAACATGAATGGTAAGCTTTGACCTTGAAACTATGAAACTTTCTAAAAATTAATCTACTCCCTGGCCAGAGCTCTTGGAATCTTTTCATTTGATTTTCTCAATTCTCCAAGGACTCCAAATTATTTAGCATTTGAACTGGACAGCAAACCTGCAGGCTGACCTACAGGAAATTGTTCAAGGCTACCAGGGCAAACAGGGACCTGAGCCTTGGTTCTCCAATGTAGGGTACAAAGATGGTGATTCTTGCCCATGCTGGCCGGGGCTGATGGGAGTTGGCACCCAGAGAGGACCATAGTGGGTACCTGCACCTTAAAGCATCTGTTGCCATGGAGACAAAGGGGTGGTCCTTTCCCCACCTCACTTGACTGGATGCCATGTTATCCTGGCAGGGAGAGCAATAGGACATTGGAAGCTGGATACACAGAAGCCTGCCTGGCTCTGTGCTAGACCTGAAACTATGGCTTGGGGATCTCCCTGGAAACCAGACAGAGAAGCAAGATTTGTCAGGGTGCAAATGCTGTGAGTCCCTCCATCGTATGATAAGGTTGTATATATATGTGTAAATAAAACCATATACCCTAAAGACACCACAGCCTCCAGTGGCCTTCATTCCAAGGAAACCAAACCTTGAGAAAGCACAGGCGCCTCTGAATCTCTCGCTGCTCAGATGCCTGTTGGAAGCCAGCAAGCGGGATTTGAGCACAAGATCTCTCTCCTCTCCTGCAATTTCCAACAACTGGGATTCAGACGCATTGTTGCCTCTGACCATGGAGGCAGAGCAAAGCCATCATGGTTAGCTGCCCAATCCTCTTTTAAAGCCCTCTAGGTTGGGAGCCATCACTGCCTCCTGTGGGATTGAGTCCCACATCTCATGGAATACAATGTTTCCCCATTTTGGGGCGGGGGGGGGGCTGGCTGGCTGCATTATGCATTTTCTAAACATTGCAAATCCGGTCATTTATCATCAAAGAAACATTATGTATGTTCCCAGCTACCCTCCAGCATTTACAGAGTTTACTAGGCAATAAAATCGACCGTGAAGCAAGATTAAAAGCTTGGAACAATAGGCATTAAAAGGGGATATCAGCTGTTTTTGCTGGAAGATTAGCACACAATTACTGAACAGGAAACAGGTCAGGCAAAAACACCACTGAAATGGTTACTCTCGTACATTCAGACAAGGGCTATTTCCAGTCTTATTTGGAGATTCTGGGGATTGAACTTGGGATGCTTTGCTTGCAAAGCAGACGCTCTACCACTCAGCTAAGATTCTAGTCCTCATGGTTTTGTTCTTCAGCTGACTGAAACAGGAGCATAGGAAGCTGCCTTGTACTGAAGCTAAGATTCTAGTCCTCATGGTTTTGTTCTTCAGCTGACTGAAACAGGAGCATAGGAAGCTGCCTTGTACTGAGTCAGGCCACTGGTCCATCTACGGTAGCTCAGCATTGTCTGCACTGACCAGAGGTGGCTCTGCTGCTGGATTTCAAATAGGGGTCTTTCCTAGCCCTACCTGGAAATGCCAATAACTAAACCTCGGACTCAGTACAGATTTTTGGTAGCAAAACTGGGCTGCCTGCCTGCCATCTCCATCACGTCAGCTTCCAGCCCTTCTGTGAATCTAGCAACAACCGACAGATCAAGGGCCCCTGCCCCATGCAAGCATCATTGCTTTAGGAAGATTAAATCTTTGCATCGGCTTTGACCGAGACTCCGCAAGGCAGGAACTTCCAGAACGAGAGCTACAAAGCTCTCATCTTGGGCTCCAAAGCCGCCATCCCAGAGAGAGCGGAGCCAAGAAGCAGCCAGCTTCAAAAAAGCAAAGCGCTAACCTTCCCCATGCAGGGGCTGGGCACGCTGAAGAGATCTAACAGGGGGAGGAAGAAGGGGAGAGGCACGCAGCAGCAAACTCCCATGCGCAAACTGCAAAAAGCCATCAAAGAGCTCAGCTGCGCAAGTACCTCTGCTCCTCCTACCCCCCCCCTCAGAAAATCAAGTTTCTGCTGCTAACGTTTCCCTAGCAGCTTGATAAACTCTCAGAAGTCGGGTCTGGGTGTAGGGAGGCTATGAAGGATTTATTGGAACCAGGACAAGGATTCTGTGTTGTTTTCATAATTCACAGAACTGCAGAATTCAGCTTCTCTTGATACAGTATTGGGTTACTTTAGCCCAGGATTTTGAGCTGGTTTCATGGTGCCCTCCTTAAACCCCAAACCAGCTTGCCAGTCAGCACAGCCTCGTTGCCCTGCCCTTCAAATCCAACACACACAGAGAGAGGGAGGGAGGGAGGGAGGGAGGGAGGGAGGGAGGGAGGGAGGGAGAGAGAGAGAGAGAGAGAGAGAGAGAGAGAGAGAGAGAGAGAGAGCCTGTTTTAGCATGGACACATCCATGCCTGCAAGCTTTGCTTTCCTGGTTCCAGCAGGATCCACCATCCCAAACTTTCCCACTTCAAAAGGCACCACTGTTTCAACCTTCCTGCCTACCATATGCCTGGAACTAACTCCCTGAATGCCTGTGTGTTCCTTCAAAATGCCACTCCCTCTGCCAAACTCCTCCCCTCCCAGACACTGCCGCTGCGGCCGCCATGAAACTCAACAGATGTGCAGGCTGCGACTGATGGGAGCTGTAGTCCATTGCTCAAATGACAATGGCAGCACAACGTATCTTAACCCAGTTGCAAAACAGGTTTCAATGCCGTAGGTTCCTCAAGCTACTACAGGAACCTGAGTTTTCTGAGGATGCCGGGACCTCTTCATTAGAGGCCCTTGGTCCTGCCACAGCACCAGAGTGCCTAAGAATCAGGGATGTCAGGGACATCCAATGGAACAGGAAATGAGAGCAAAATTTGCCCATGTTCACTTATTTGTCCCACATCTAGTATGCAAATCAATCCAGCAAGTATGTTTTCACTGTTATTGTCAGTTTCAGTCTGCAAATGTAATTGATTACATTTCCCCCTCATTTGCATAGCCTTTCTCTGCACTGAAATGAATGGGATGGAATTAGGTAATGACAATGTAACTTACATAGCAACTTACTGTAGTTAGTATGTAAGTTACGATGTTTGAGTGGAAGTCGGGCTGCAATGGAACAGAAACATTGCAGCATTTACCGAATACAGAACAGATCAGCAAAGCAGTGGCTTCTTACATTCCTGCTAAGGACTCTTGGTTGAAAGAGGGTTGAAAACTGGATTAAACATTTAGCTCATATATGCCACAAGAATCCCATAGGGAGATCAATAATCTGGATCAAGAAACATGTTTTTAAAGAAAACTCAGAACAGCTAAGATGATATAGTGTAAATAACCTCACTTTGTTATTCATTGATTACAATTATATCCCACCTTTCCTCAAAGAGCCCAAGATAGACCTCTTCCTCCATTTTATGCTCACAACAGCCCTGTGAGATAGGTTAGGCTAATTGGCCCAAGGTCACCCACTGAGCTTCATGGCTGAGTGGGAATTTGAACCCTGGTCTCCTAGGATCTAGTCTGATGCTCTAACCACTACAATACACTGGCTCTTCACATCACCCCCAGACATAGCTGCCAAGTTATCCCTTTTTTAAGGGATTTTCCCTTATGCTCAATAGGCTTCCTCATGAGTAAAGGGAAAACTTGGCAGCTATGCTCCCAGAGCCCTGGTCACCAGTCTGTTTTCCAACCCCATATCCATTTTGCTCCTATGAAAGGGCTGGGCAGGCCCTTTATCAAAAATTCATTCAACCAGCTCTTGCCTCCATTAGCAGCTTAGCAAGTGGCAGCAAGATCAAAAGCTTTTTTATTTTCTTTATTAAGCATACCCATCTTTATGCATCGGGCTTTATCGGAATCTGCACTGGAATGGATATTGGCATGTCAGGCAATCCTCACCAGGCTGCCTCTGACCGTCCATCAATTACGACCTGCAATCCAAGCAGGAGCCTCACTCAATGCAAGGAATAAATGAGCTTGCTTTGCAGAGAAAAGAAAGGCCTCAAGTTCATTACCCGTGTCGACAGCACGGCTTATCCCCTCCACGGATTTGCTTTCATTAGGGATCAAGTGAGATTCATGTCCTAACAATGCCAGCCGGAGAGAAGGGCTCCCACTTCTGAAAACAAACAATGGTTTTCTGAGAGAACTGCAAGATGAGAGGTTTATGTACGGTAAGCCCTGAGGCAAGGAGGACTGTAGCTCAACCAAGACAGCCCCATAACGGGCTTATCCACACTTACCTTTTGCCCCACTCTTTCCAGGGCTTTAATGCTCCATGTCCAAATGGCTGATTTTGTTTTGCTTTACCCTGAGCTTTCCCCATGAAAACCTGCTCTTTAAAGCTGAATTGGAGAAAACATCCATTCGGGTTTTCTGTGGGTGGATGTTTGCTCCGATATAGCTTTAAAAAGTGGGGTTTTGTGGTGGAAGCTCCGGAGCAGAACAAAAAGAGGGTGCCGACAGAGAGCTTTAAATCGCAGACCATGCCTGGAAAAAGCAGAGGAAAAGTGCGGATAAGCCCACAGCGCACTGCTGAGGCAACAGCTCTCTCTCTCTCTCTGGAGAGTCTGTGCCAATGAACTGTCCAGGGTCCTGATCAGTGGCTTCTCTACCATACTTCTCTGTGCTGTTCCCTGCTCTTCAAGACACCACAAGGAAGCCAGTCTGGTTTAGCAGTCAGTGTCAGACTAGGGCCTGGGAGACCATTGGTCACTGATGTGACCTTCAGCCAGTCACAATCTCCCAGTCTGACCTACCTCGCAGGGTTGCTGTGAAGATAAAATGGGGAGGTGGAGGAGAACTACGTGTGCTGCCTTGAGCTCCTTGGGAGGTTTCTAAGCAGAGTTTGGATGGCCACTGGTCAAGGAGTCTATAGCTGTGATTCCTGCATTACAGGGGGTTGGACTAGATGACCCTTGGCATCCCTTCCAACTCTACAATTCTATGACAGTGTGCCACAGTCTCAACAGTCAGGCCTACCTTCAACTGTCACACCTTTACACATGCCCTAATCTACCTCTCTAGGAAACAAGAACGAACCTCCCTCCTCCCTCATTCATTTCCTTTGCATAACAATTAGACTGTATGTTGTCCTTTGCAAAAACCTTCAGTTACTGGAAGTTCTGCCCTGTTCTGCTTGCAGTGGGTAATTTGCACCTCCTTCAACACCTCTAAGCTCAGTGACAGGCTGCCTCTAGCAAAGTACAAGACAATGGGTTTTGGGGGTGGGGTGGGGAGAGAAGGATTTACAAGTGATTTCATTATCACCTGGGAACCTTCTCCTGCTTTCCTTAACTGAAAGAAGCACCATTCACAAATTATGTTTGAAAAGCCACACTCTGGTGAGCATGGGAGCAGAGAAGACACCCCCCTCCCCCAGTTGCTAGTCTTGGAGGCGCCATGCAGCTGGACTTAGGTGCAGGCCCATCAAACCAATTAACCTGCCCAACTGCTACAAGCGGTCCTATCTCCAGGCAACTGAGTACAAGCGGTCCTTTCTCCAGTGTTGTAAACAAAATATGCCCTTATACCCTTATGGGGTATACAAGAGCCCTTATAGAGTCCTTTGTAGGTTCTCCATCGGGTGGAGGAAATAACAGAGGCCAACCAGAGAATATTGAGAAGCAAAGCAGCTAGTAAGCCTGATCTTTATTGAACTGTTGCAACAGGGTGCTCTATCACAGGCAGGAGAAAGGAGGAGGACCCAGAACAAAGGTGTGCCTGCTCTTATATAGACATTTTGAAATTCCCTGCCCTGGAGTTCAAGACCACCCCTCCATACATCATACATACATCACAGAAGGGGTGTAGCCCAAGACCACCAACCCAGATACATCATACATACATCACAGAAAAGGCGATTTACAACAGAAATTTGAATGTTTGTTTTTTCCCCCTTCTGTCTGCCAGGTTATCTGATAATGCAATATCTGATTGCCTTTCCTGGTAGTCTGGCCCTTTCTATGAGATGGTAATTACTTAATTCCTGAGACAATGGGAAGGTTCCCTCACCCCCTCCCTCCTTGCAGAGAAACATTTGGTCAGTTTGGGAGTCAAAATGGTTTCAGGACTGTCTTCCTGTGTTGCTCTAGATATGTGGCCTATATTTTTATGTACGTGTTTGCTTGTGTTATAAGGGAATAAAGGCAGATTTTTGCCTATATCACTTGGTACACCCATTAACATATATATATGTGTCCGACTGCAGTTGCGGTGCTCATCTCGCTCTATAGGCTGAGGGAGCCGGCATTTGTCCGCAGACAGCTTCTGGGTCATGTGGCCAGCATGACAAAGCTGCTTCTGGCGAACCAGAGCAGCGCACGGAAACGCCGTTTACCTTCCCGCTGGAGCGGTCCCTATTTATCTACTTGCACTTTGATGTGCTTTTGAACTGCAGGAGCTGGGACCGAGCAACGGGAGCTCACCCCATTGCAGGGAATTGAACCGCCGACCTTCTGATCAGCAAGCCCTAGACTCTGTGGTTTAACCCACAGTGCCACCTGGGTCCATATATATATATATCCTTATTATTATTATTTTACACCAGGCAACTGAACGGCTTCTGTTGCGCTTAGACCAGTGAAGAGGAATGCCTTTGGCGACTGGTGGGACGATAAGCAGGGAACCCAAATGGTGGAACCAGACAGGTGTTTTGCCCTCATTGTCACTTCAGAAGGCAGGTTTCTCTGCCCACTGGAAAGGCACAAGGGCTATGAGCCACCATGGCTGTGCTCTGCCTCCACAGTTGAAGGCAGTGATGCCTTATAATGCCAGTTGCTGAAACCACAGGAGGAGAAAATGCACTTGTGCTCGGATCCTGCTTGTGGGTTTCCCACTGAGGCATCTGGGAACAGGATGCTGAACTAGATGGGCCACTGGCCTGATCCAGCAGGCTCTTCTTGGGTACTTATCCTTATCCTGGGGGAGCAATTCACCCCAACCTGGCTACTTCTTCTGTTCTGAACAAGCAACTCTTTGTACCTGCAATACCTTCTTCTCTTACCACAAACTAGCATTTCCAACTGCTCTCAAACAAAGCATTTTTATTTTATTTTGGGGGAGAAGTGTGGGTCAGGGGGAAGAGGCAGATGGGCTTTCGAGACTGAACAGAGTGGTTGGACTCCTACATGACATGCTTCTGCCGAGCATCAACCCATCTCCACTCGCACAGAACCTTGCGCAGAGCGCTTCCCTGGTTTCAGCCCTCTTTCCCTCATCTCGCTGCTCCCTCTCAGGCAGCATGTCTCTGATAACAAGAATGTGGCAGCAGCACCTTTCAATCAGGGCACCCAACCTCGAAATGAATCGTGCTGATGCTCTTGGAGGCGGTGAGGTTGCTTGCAGAATATAAATGACCTTGGGAGGAGGGGAGGGGAGAGAAGACCCTTCACTTCCTGAAATAAACCAACAGCTGTTGAGAGGCTTCAGGTGGGGGACAACGCAGGTGCCTGCCTTGCCCTTGGTTCATCTAGCTCTGTATTGCCTTCATTGACTGGCAGCAGCTCTCTAGGACAGGGGTTCCCAACAAAATTTTCTCGAGGACCCCTCATCGAGCTGCTATTGTGACAAGGACCCCCATTAATTCCAATCCTAAAATTAAAAAGTGAGAGCCAAATTAAGAGTCTTTTTATAAGAGTCCAGGGAGGAGGGAGGGGAATGGAGAAGACAGGGTACCTGCGCAGTAGCGCACAAATGAAGCCGACGCGCGCAAAGCATCTTGGGGAGGTGAGCGTTAGTAGAATGCGTGCGCTGCCTCTTTGCAAAACAGTAGTGTTTGTAAAGCGCCACCTAACGGCATACAGCAGAACTATTGCCTCATCTAATTCTAGTTTTGCGCTAGACTCTGCTCATGCAGGAAGCGGCCAAAACAAAAAAATCTGTTATCATACGAAATATTTTTAATATATTTTTTATTCTAATAGCATCTTGCGGACCCCTCTGGCATAGCTCGCGGACCCCTGGGGGTCCACGGACCACCTGTTGGGAACCACTGCTCTAGGATATCAGACAGAGCACATTCTCAGTTCTACTTGGAGATGCTGTGGATTGAACCTGAGACCTTCTGCATGATCTACCACTGAGCTACATCCCCGTCTTCCAAAATGAAGCTTCCAGCCCTCATGATTTTGAGTTAAAAACTGATTTGAATAGGAATATATGCTGCCTTATAACAGAGTCCATCGATCTCAGTATTGTCAACAGTGACAGGCAGCAGTTTTCCAGGGTTCTAGGCCAGTCTTCTTCCTGAGTATACCCGGAAAGTGTTGAGGATTGAACTCAGGGTTTTCTGCATACAAAGCAGATGCTCTAGCACTGAGCTACAGTGGATCTTCTCCTGATTGGAAGAGGCACTCAGGGGCAGGTTACACCAACACTTCAGTATCTCTGCTGCCTTCTGGTCTTGCCTATACAATTGATCAAACAAACAGAACCTTCAGCAAACTGAGTCCAAATAGCTGAGGGCTGCCTCTGGCATTATTTCCAGAGGGGGGGGGTGTTGTTTCAGCCATCTGAGTTTCCTACCATCTACAGCAAAACATCAACAACAGAGGGTCTTGAAGCAACCTCAAGGCTAGCAAATTTATTGTGGGCATAAAGATTTTGCAAATGATGGCTCACTTCATCAGAGGCAAGGAAAGTATATATTCACATGGCATGTTGCTTTTTTTTCCTGGGGGTGGGAGCAGGATTGTGAACAGTGAGGTCAGAAGGAAATGAAATGCAAAGAACGAAAGTTGGTGATAATAATGACACAATTAACAGCAGTAATTCACACAAGCCCTGCTCCTGGTGCACAGGTGAGCCAATTAACACATATGATGTCAGGGCTGGCCCAATATGTTTCTCTGCCTGGAGCAAAACCAAGATGGTGCCTCACCCCACCCCATTCTGAATACAAAAGCCAGCTGAATCTTACGTACTTCAACACTGTCAATGGGACAGCAGTAGAGGCTGTTGGGCACACACACTTGTCCTCCAACAGAGAGGAACAGGAGGCGCTCCTCAGGAGGAATGGCCATAGGGTTGCTGCCAAAGGCCCCCATCAACCGCTGCCTGAAGCAGTTGCCTCTTTCTGGCTAATGGTAGGGCCGGCTATCAATAATGTGCTAAAAATATATATTGTTGGAACTGATGGGAGTTGTTGTCCAAACCTTCTAAAGGGCACCAGGTTGGGGGAGGCTGGTTACATACCATCCAAAGCATCCTGGGAACTGGAGGCTGAGTTATAAATATTGCCCTCCAGTCTCACAGAACTATAGTTCCCAAGAAACCCTGGGAAGAGGAAGTGTGTGCTAAATCTCTAGCATCTTGATCCAGGGAAGCAACAGTCCCACTTTATTCTGCCTTGGTCAGACCCCAGCTGGAGTCCTGTGTCCAGTTCTGGGCACCACAGTTTAAGAAGGATATTCACAAGCTGGAATTGTGCAGAGAAGGGAGACCAGGATGATCAAGGGTCTAGAAAACAAGCCTTATGAGGAACAGTTGAGGAAGTTGGGGATGCTTAGCCTGTAGAAGAGAAGTCTAATACCGTAAGTGACTTGAGAGCCATCTTCAAATAGCTGAAGGGCTGTCAAGTGTAAGCTGGAGCAAGCCTGTTTTCTGCTGCTTCAGATTGGAAGAGCCAAAACAATGAGATTCTGACTAAACATCAGGAACAACTTTCTGACGGTGAGAGCTGTTCAACAGGGGAATGGACTGCCTTGGAAGATGGTGGACTCTCCTTCACTGGAGGTTTTTAAACAGAGGTTGGATGGCCAACTCTCAGGGATTCTTTAGCTGAGATTCCAGCATTGCAGGAGGGCTGGACTAGATGACCCTCATGGTCTCCTCCAACTCTATGATTCTATTAACAGTGCAGGGTAGAAAGAGCTAATGAGAAAATACCAGCAAAGTGATAGGCAGGGAGAGGGAAAGTAGTGTACAGTATTACTGGAATGGACAAATGAAGGCGACCCCAAACAATTGTGAAAGAGTCGTTCTTTGAGCCAGGAAATGTCTCCAGGAGCTGTTGAGTGCCAATGAAGTCAAGAACATGGTGACATTGTGGATTCAAAGCCAGAACAAACAGAAGACAGAAATCAACCCTTGCCAATTTATTTCAAAGAAATCCAGTGCTGGCTTGTCCCTCTTTTCGATTATACGCCATCCAAGGATCAAGCAAGCTCGGCATGCACAAACAGATTGGGATCTTTTTGGTGCAACATGAAAACAAAACAAAAAGTGTTGTTACACAGGGCCCTGGCTGTGTGGTGGGTTGGGGGTGTCTTCTACAACGTGTCGCCGGCACAATAATAGCGCATCAGTCCTGGGTTTATAACTGGATTGTCCACACTTCATTCCATTTTATCAGTTGTCCTGCAACACTTCCCCAATGTCACTGAAATATTGCCATCTGGAGAGGCACTTTTGCATCACCGAGCTACAAAAACAGGACATAAAAGCCCACAACTTTAGAACATTAGCAGTATTGTCTATGCTGCCTGGCAGTAGTTCTCCAGGGTCTGAGACTCCAGCCTTACCTGGAAATGTTTCTGCAGACCGAACCTGGGATGTTCAGCTTGCAAAACAGATTCTCTACCACTAGCGCTATCCACAAACCAGCTTTTAAAAAAACAGAAAGTTTTTTTTAGAAGATCGGTTCTGTGTGCAAGCAGCAGACAGCTGCCCTGCTAATAGATTGATTTTTCTTGATAGATAGGTCAGGCATTCAGATACCATTCCTTCCCAAAGGATCTGGCCAGGACCCTTCTCCTCATTCCCGCCCCCAACCCCCCCCAAGCCTTCACAAAGGAGAGAAGATGAGGAAAAGCAGCAGCAGTGAGGCAACAGGCTAAATTTACACTGTCTGCTGGAGGGGAAATGATGATTTAAGAGGTTTAAAAATACCTTTACAAAAAACCCAACTGTCTGAACAGGGAGAAAGCGAATGAATCACAGTATTGGGAAAGGTGGTGGTGGAAGAAAGTAGGAAAGAAAGCAAAATCTGGGGGAGCAAGAATGCAAGAGAGACCCTTGGAGAGATGCTCAGCCAGGAGAGCGTTGAAGGTCAGCGCAGAGGCTGCGGCTGGATGATTCATGTTGTAGCAGAAAGCAGCCCAGCCAGGAGGCCAAATCTGGTAGTCCCTTCTAGCAGTAGACTTTTGGTTGTCATGAAGGATGTCCAAGAGTGAGATGGATGGCTCTGAACATGGGCTTCCACAGGAGTTGGGGGGGGGCAACAATCCCAGCCACAGCCAAGATGAATTGCCAGATCCCCAGCTTTCATTAAAAAAAAAAAAAGAGCACGCCTCTAGCATTTGCAGAACCTGAGATATAAGGCAAGATGGACAGGCACACATTTTCTCATTTGGGAGGTAGGTAAATTAGCCTGCTCCCCTATTGACAGTTTTATCCTTTATTTGTATGTATGTTTGTTTGTTTGTTTGCTTGTTTGCTTGCTTGCTTGCTTGCTTGCTTTATTTATATCCCACCTTTCCTCCAAGGAGCTCAAGATGGTGAGACATGGTTCTCCCCCACATCTCATTTAATCCCCACAACAACCCTGTGAGGTAGGTTAGGCAGGGAGTAAATGGCTGGCCCAAGGTTCAGGGTTAGGCAGGGAGTAAATGGCTGGCCCAACTGAGCTTCATGACAGAGCAGGGATTTGAACCCTGGTCTCCAGGTCTAAGTCCAACACTCTAACCTTTGCTTTGCTTCCTCACTGGAAGAATCCCTGCGGTCGCCCATGACTCTGACCCATGGGGCAGTTATTCTGCGCTAACCCCTCTCGCCCACCAGGTTCGACCAGCAGACATGTCCACACAAGCCTTCAAAAGCCCTGCCCTAGAGAGCTGCTGCCAGTCAGTGTTGCCTTCGCTGTGCAAGATGGACCAAGGGTCTGACTTGATACAAGGCAGCTTCCTTTGTAAACAAAACCCTTCATTCAGAACCACGAGGACTAGAACCTTATCAAGGCTTGCTGCCTGCAACACTGGAGAGCTGCACCGCCAAACCAGTGCAGACAGTACCACCCTAGATGGAATCATGGACTGAACTCTGCCTAAGGCAGCTTGTCATAGGGTCATAGAATCGTAGAGTTGGAAGGGACCCCAAGGGTCATCTAGTCCAACCCTGCTGCAAGGCATGGTCCCCCATCCAATTTGAAACTATAGCTCTTCTCCTGTGGCTGTTTGGCAGCCCCAAACCCCTTCCCTTTCCCACACAACCACTTCTTTGGTAGGTGAGGAAAGAGAAGGACCCGGTGTTGGCGGCAGGTGCTGACTAGCTGCTCTGTTCTGCAATGGAGAGAATTTATCCTGGCTCACTGCCTATTCCTTAGCACTTGCTGTGTGTTGCTGCTTTCACTCGTCTCCTCACACATCTGCCAATACAGATCCCCCTGCAGACAGCTCTGGCTTGCAAACGCTTCTTGCATGAGCCAGCCTGGGAAGAGCAGAACCGTCAAGTCGAACCCAACCCATCACCTGGCGGCTTCTTCGTTCCTCGGAGGAGACACAGATCACAATTCTACACAGTCCGGCGGGGTGTGTGGGTGTGTGTGCCTGTGTGCAGAGGGCTCTCAAGGGCCCTCATCTGCGTTGCGTGGAAATGGCTGCCTCAAGGTGCAGCTCCATCGGAGACACGGAGAACGCAGCAGCCGCATTAGGAACGTTTCAGGGAGTGTTGGGAAACTGAAAGGCAGATAAGATTTCACAGGGCAGAGAGTGGAGGCAAAGATGGCAGAGAACTAACTGCATGTGGGAGGAGGTAATAACCAGGGGGTGGTTAAATGCAGGATAAATGTTAACAGTGTCTAGGGTTCGACAGCAAGGGATACAAGTTGAATTCCCCGCCCTGCAGACATGGACAGAACAGACTCTCGGCTTCAAGAGTGGCTGGGGAAACCCAGCCAGATGGGCGGGGTATAAAGAATAAATTATATTATTATTATTATTATTATTATTATTATTATTATTATTATTAGAAATACGGTGTTGTGCTAAATATGAAGAACTTTCTGGTGGCAAGAGCTGTTTGACTGCGGGGCGGACTCCCTCAGAAGGTGGTGGATGCCCCTCCTTTGGAGGTTTTTAAACAGAGCTTGGATGGCCACCTGTCAGCTATGATTCTTGCATTGCAGGGGGTTGGGCTAGATGACCCCTGGGGGTTCCTTCCAACCCTACAATTCTGTGATTTTGTGCAGAGGGTCTCACACTCTGATGCTTCAAATCAGAGCTCTTCAAATCACACTATGATGCTTCAAATCAAATCCAAGTGACCCAGACTCTGAGCATAGAAAAGCAAAATTCCAATATTGGGATTATGCAAATATGTACCTTCTGTTTCCAGTAGCCATGGGGGGGGGGGGAGCAGCTACATAGCCCTGTCCCTCCTGGAGCACTGGGGATGCTGCTCAGCCACATTATGATGCCCCCAAATTTCACAATACACTGTTCATGTGTTTTAAAGTTTGTATGTCCTAAAGGCTAGAAACTTGAGCAATTAAAAAATAATAATGACACAGTTAGGCTGAAATGCTAACCTTACTTTTCCTAGAGTAAAACCCACTGAATTCACCTGGACATAATTCCGAGTCGACATGGTTAAGATTGCACTGTTTGCTTGCTAAATTCTATACCAGGATACCAATTTACGCAGCGAATGTACAAAAGGCAGCCAACCTTTCCTGTGGAATCATTTACCCAAATCCCCTAGATCCCAACTGCATTGTGTTCACACCCCACAAACACCTGTTCAGTTAGCTTTCCTGCTTTGGGAAGGCTTTTGATCACTGCATGTCTTTGAGCCTTCAGTGCCCTGTTGCATCTTCAGGGTGAAATCCATTAAAAGAGAGTCAGATGTAGAACGAGGAGGGCCTGTTCACTTGGATAACTTTCCCTGCATCAGTGAAAGACTTAGAATCATAGAATTGTAGAGTTGGAAGGGACATCAAGGGTCATTTATTCCAACGCCCTGCAATGCAGGAATCTCAACTAGATCATACATGACAGATGGCCCTCCAAACTCTGCTTAAAAGCCTGCAAGGAAGGAGAGTCCACAACCTCTTGTGGGAGTCGGTTCCACAACTCTTACTGTCAGAAAGCTCATCCTGACTTGAAGGTGTTCAAGGACAAAGTCAAGCACCATAGCTTTGAGATAGAACACATTAAGAGTAAGGAGAGAGAGAGAGAGAGAGAGATTTGAAACTACAGACTTTTACATATCAAGCAGATCTGTCTGATGCTATCGTTCAGGCTTGTTAAGACTAATTATGACATCTCTGCCCTTTCAAACGATGTCGGTTTAATTAACGAAGCTGCTCCCCTCCCTGCAATTTATGGAAGGCCCGCTATTAATTCCTGAGTCACATGCTAAACTTTCTTAAGAGCAGAGAAAGTTACCAAAGAGCCAGCAATCTGAGGCTGCACAAAAGCAAGGAAGGAGAAGTGGTGCATTTGGGGCATCATTAAAGGTGGCTGAGTAGGAGGCAGGATGAAGCATCTCTGCTGTCTGCAATCAGTTTGGTCCCCGACACCCTCCTCCAAAGTGGCAGAGAGCACTCTTTATGCTTTAACTCGCACGCTGATGGAGCCCAAACCCTCCTCTCTCCCTTTCCATTTCAGATAATCTTTCCCATTGTTGCTTTGAATGAAAGTGCATGAGGAAAAAGTCACATACTAACTACTGTATTTCTGTAGCAATTTGGCCAAGAATAGAAAAGGCGGCCCCTCAGGTGCTAGAGAGATAGCTCCGGAAAGAAGCACACCTGCTCCCTCCAGCAAGAGCATCATAAATACAGCTCCTTTGTGCACCACAGCAGCCCACAGCTGGCTGTGACAGAAGCCACTGGGAGGAGGGAGGACCGAGAGGATTGAGTTTGTTTGCATTTTAATGAGAAGCTACCTCACCCACACTTCCCAAACCAGCCGAAACGCAGCTCTCTTTGATAACCCACACTTCACATTTTGCAACACAGGTCCCCAATGAATTAACCAGCCACTGTGTGCAAACATGCAATATTAGGGCAATGGGATATGGTGGTGAAAATAACATGCAAAAATGAATTTTATCAGGGAAAACTGCTTGCAAAACTATGCACATTGGTCAGAACTTTTTTAGGAGAAATGCTTTCACCAGCATGAAAATCCGGGGAACTGAATTTAAGGTTGGAAAAAATGAGAAGCTGAAATTGACAAATTCATCCATCCCACCTCTAGAATGAACCACAATCAGCACAATCAAAGGATTTTGTTGTTGTTTAGTCATTTTGTCATGTCCGCCTCTTTGTGACCCCATGGACCAGAGCACACCAGGCACTCCTGTCTTCCACTGCCTCCCGCAGTTTGGTCAGACTCATGTTGGTAGCTTCGAGAACACTGTCCCAACCATCTCGTCCTCTGTCGTCCCCTTCTCCTTGTGCCCTCAATCTTTCCCAGCATCAGGGTCTTTTCCAGGGAATCTTCTCTTCTCATGATGTGGCCAAAGTATTGGAGCCTCAGTTTCAGGACCTGTCCTTCCAGTGAGCACTCAGGGCTGATTTCCTTAAGAATGGATAGGTTTGATCTTCTTGCAGTCCATGGGACTCTCAAGATGCTATCAAAAGATAGCATCCAGATATAATTATCTGCACTCAGAATGTGGTGGCTTTTGCAACATGCTGACTTTCCTTTTGAGGTGTTTGCAAGGGACTTTTCTTACATTGCACAAACAAATGTGCACCATGGATTCCAGATCACCAGGGATCTGGAATGCAGCTTTCCTGGATGCTCAACTAAAGCACAGGCCACAGGCAGAAGATAAACTCTCCTTCCCAAGGGGCTTTTACAGATCAGGAGGGGTGAGTAGGCAGGGACATTGCAGAGTTTACTGGGAAGCCAACACACCTCACCATTGCCCACCCCATAGCAATAAGGTGCACCCTCAAACCACAGACCCTCCCCCCAATTATAAAGAAATCCTCAAGCATCCTGAGAACAAGGCAGAAAAACAAGTCCATTATCCCCCAGGAAAAAAGGTGTTGAGAAATTGGGAGGATAGGTACAGCTGGTAGTCTATCTAGAAGCAATTTGTGAGCTGGGAGCTCAGCTGAGAAGTTTGCCTGAAGGGGGATTGGAATGAGGATTTGGCAGTAATGGAGACAGGAGGGGGGGCAGTGAACAGGCTGGCTGGCAGGCAGAGGCATCAGGAGAAGATCCGAGACACACACACAAATAAGTCCAGTTGCCAGCTCTGAAGAGACCAAAACCATCTTTGTTATCTGTGAACCTTGAAATTTGGGGTTCCCCCCTCCAAAAAAACTGGTGCCAATGTTTTGCACTCATTTTGCATTCACTTTGTACCACAAACCCTGCGTTTTGCATCAAACTGGGCTTCGTGGTTGTCACCCGAAAACCCAACATTGCCTGATTCACTCCAAGGTAGTGGCAAACTTTTGCACTAGTTTTGCACCCCTTTGCACTGAAAACCTCACATCTTGCTTCCTCCACCCCAAAAATGCTCAAAGCAAAATAGACAACCTTGGGTTGGGGGGGGGCATACCTATGACCCACAGTTTGTGTATCATATACAGTACTCACTTTGGGGCACAGGGTTTTCGCTGCAAAATGGTGCAAAACTTTGGCACCGGTTTGGAGGAGATCCCAATTTTGGGGGTTCATAGTTAATGAAGCTACCAAAACCTTGTGTGGAAATCATAGAATCATAGAATTAGAAGGTACCCCAAAGGTTAATCTAGTCCAACTCCCTGCAATGCATGAATCAAAGCTAAAGAATCAGTGAAAGATATCCATCCAAATTCTGCTTAAAAACCTCCAAGGAAGGAGAGACTTAACATTAGATTCTTCATACTGCCAGAATCTCCTTTCTTGTTGTTAGGGCAAAATTCTGGGTGCGAGAATGCTCAGCCACCCAGCTCATCAGGCAAGGGCCTGTGGTCGTTGCGGAATATAAAAGGAAGGAGTCCAGCCATGATCCGGAGCAAACAGCAAGGTTTATTACTGCGCAGCAGGTTCAATGCCAGACTGAACACCGTGAACAGGGCTGCAAGAACTTTTAAAACTTCCCACCACCATCCCATAATGCACATCGAAAGCATCATACATACATCACTTGTGACAGGGTAAAACGTCAGAAAAGGGGAAGGTGCAAGGGGCATTAGCACACAGGTAAACAGGAGGTAAGCAGGATTAGCATAAGGTAACAATGCATGATGTCCCAGGACATTGTTAAGCAAGTACCAGTAAGTATCTGGGAGGGGATCCTTGAGTTCCTGGTGGGGAAAAACAATGGGTCCAGGTGTGAGTATTGCCTCTGGCTTCGGAGGGTTGGGAATGGCAGGAGATGGTACTTGAATGGATTATGGATATGCAGAGCACCACCACCCTGGCTACCTGACCTCTTGCTTAAGGGATTATGGCTGTTCCCTGCATCCCCGAGAGCCCTTCGCCAGAGTAGGAAAAAGGGGGTTTCATTTAGAAATAAAGATACACTGTATTCATTCATAAAGAAATATGGTTACATAGAGTCTCAGGCAACAGAGAAAGGGTAGGAAAGGGAGCCTTTATTACTCAGGGCTTGATCTTGAGGGGGTTCGTGTTGGTGCGATACTAGAGTGGTGTTGTAGGATCAAATGGGGTCCCCTTGAGGGCATTAGTGCCAATCTTGATTCCCAAATGAAGCCTCGTTTGGGTGCCCCCCCCCTATAAAATTCCCTAACATTGTAATTTGAAAACAAGTTTGTTCCACCTTCCATATGACAGCCCTTTAGATATTTGAAAATGGCTATCCTATCACCTCTCAGTCTTTTCTTCTCCAGGTTAAACATTCCCAACTCCTTCAGCCATTCCTCATCAGGCTTGGTTTCCAGACCTTTGATCATCTCAGCCGCCCTCCTATTGCATACCTTTCAGCTTGTCAATAGCCTTCTTAAACTGTGGTGCTAAGAACTGGACACAGTATTCCAGGTGGGGTCTGACCAAGGCAGACTAGAGTGGTACTATCCCTTCCCTTGACCTGGACACTATACTTCTGTTCATGAAGCCCCATACTGCCTAGGCCAGAAATACTTACAAGGTGGTCTGGGCCAGGGGGAAGCAATGGGAATTAAGCCATACCTGGGTATAGAAAGAGAAGCTGGTGGGCACAGGGGCCCCTCTTCCTGAAGCCTTGAAATCCCAAGTGGCTCCCATTTTGCACACAGGACACAACCACACAATAGGAGTAGTAGCTTCCTCGGCAACACACACACAACCTTGGGCTCTGTGAGTTTCCATCCTTTCCCTATAAACATCACAGCTTTATGGAACTCATGAACACATTTATCTCTTTAGCAGTAAACATAAGGACTCCTCAACATCAAAGCCTGTTTAATTGCATCAGCCTCGAAACTCTCTGAAACACACACACACACACACACACACACACACACACACACACACACACTTGGATCCCCATGGACCCAAACCAACAGGTGAAATAAACTCCGCTTCCAACAGAATCTCAAGGTGGTGGTGGTGGTTGCAAGGGGGTATTAAGGAGAGTGAGAGCTGGACCATAAAGAAGGTTGATCACCGAAGAATTGATGCTTTTGAATTATGGTGCTGGAGGAGACTCTTGAGAGTCCCATGGACTGCAAGAAGATCAAACCTATCCATTCTTAAGGAAATCAGCCCTGAGTGCTCACTGGAAGGACAGATCCTGAAGCTGAGGCTCCAATACTTTGGCCACCTCATGAGAAAAGAAGACTCCCTGGAAAAGACACTGATGTTGGGAAAGATGGAGGGCACAAGGAGAAGGGGACGACAGAGGACAAGATGGTTGGACACTGTTCTTGAAGCCACCAACATGAGTCTGATCAAACTGCGGGAGGCAGTGGAAGACAGGGGTGCCTGGCGTGTGCTGGTCCATGAGGTCACGAAGAGTCAGACACAACTAAACGACTAAACAACAACAACAACAACAACAACAACATTAAGAAGAGTAGGGATGAACATTAACAGTGTAAATCTCCACCACACTCTGCAACTAAGTGATCCAACTGCAGGAGCAAAATGCTGACTGGGAGATGGAGCTCTCCAGCTGGAATCTAGTCAGTGACATCTGGGAGATGATAAAAGGGCTGCCATTTGCACTTTCTTCTGTTGATGCAGTCTAGAAAAGAAGTGTCTTTTTTGCTGCTACATCACACTGTTGACTCATGTTAACCTACTAAGACCCCTAGATTCTTTTCACATGTACTACTGGCAAGCCAGATGTCCCCCTTCATATATTTGTGCAGCTGGTTCTTCCTGCCTATGTGTCGAACCTGACATTTGTCCCTATGGAAAATCATTTTGTTAGTTTGAGCCCATTTCTCCAATCTGTTGAAGCAATCTTGAATCCTGATTCTGTCTCAAACACTCGCTTTGGTGTCACCTGCAAATACCTTTGTTTATAAAGTTGTTTATAAAGATGTTGAACAACCGTCTCAGAAGAGAACCCCGCAGCAACCTGCTTGTCACTTTTTTCCAGGATGACGAGGAAGAGTGAGCACTCTTTGGGTTTGGTCAGCTACAAATTTACCTAACAGTCACGTTATCCAGCCCACACTTTACCGGTTTCTCCACAAGAATATCATGGGTGATTTGCCTCGCATGACTTGGTTTTGAAAAATTCATGCTTTTCTAAGTGCTCACAGACCGACTGTTTATCTCTAGGACCTTTCCTGGTAGTGCTGTCAAGCTCACCAGTAGTTACCTTGGTAGCGTAGTTAAGGGGGGGCGGTTTACATAGGGCAGCAGCTTCCAGAGGGTGGCCCGTGGCGTGCAGGGCACCCCAGCTGCTGTGGCCGCCCTCCAGCAAGCCCAGTGCTGCTGGAAAAAAGCAGTGCAGGGTTCAGCACCGGGAGGGCAACTGGGAGGGGTGGCCCACCTCCCCTGGGCGGTTTGCCCATGCAAGGCATGTGTGACCACCCCGGGGCACTCAAGCAGCTTGCTACGCCACTGACTCCACCTCCCCACCACCACCTTTATGAAAATGGAGACATTTTTCTGCCTCCAGTCCACAGAGACTTCACCTGTTCTCCAAGCATTCGCAAAGATTATAGACAAAGGCTCTGATATCACATCCACAAGCACCTTTCGTACCCTTGGGTTCAGCTCAGTAGGAGAAACTGCTTGAAAGAATGAGTATATAGGGCAAAATTCCACACCCAAATGTGTATATTTGGAGATATGAGCAGCAAAAAAAAAAAGAATTTTCATGAGATCTTACTTTTTTAAAGGCAAGCTTCTGCAGAAAAGCTGGGAACGGAAATTAAGAATGGAAAAACAAGAAACAGAGAGAAATCAACACTGACAGATACACCCATCCCTATATTCCTATTATTCAAAGGGATAAGAGATCCTCCCCCGCCCCCCCCCCCCCGGCAGATTCTCAGCAGCATCCAAACAACAGCGAAAACTACTCAACCAGCAACAAAAGTGTAGGCAGATATATATACATATATAGCAACGGCTGCTATGAAATGGAGGTGGTGAGTGCATCATGCCCAGAAAAGCTTAATTAACAGTGGAGCTGGCAGCAATTGGATTATACCTAATTAGTACCACCCTACATTTGGCAAGCCAATACATACATATTTAAACACTTTGTGCCAATTAGAATTAAATGTTTAAAGGCAAAAGGAACAGAACGAGGAAGCCCAGAGCAAAGCCCTGCTGGACCACGATGTGAGCAGGAGTTGCAAAGCTGGCGTTTGCAGGCTCCATTAGTTTTAAGAGTGCTCTCTGCGGGCATATTTGCTGAGTAAGGAGAAGGCAGGCAAGAAAGCAAACCAGTGTCTGCCTGTAGAGACTGTAGAGACCAAATCCCCCATCTCACCAGGGACCCCTCCAGGCTGGCTTTTTTTGTGGGGGGGGAGGGGAGTAAGGCAGGTGTCTTGCAATATGTTACTGTGTACTGGGGTGCATTTGTGCTGAACTGTTCACTCAACATTCCATCCACACAACATTCTGCTTTATAAATTGTGCTGCAATGCTTCTCCAATACTGCAGCATTGCACTGTAGTGCAACAAAAGCAGGACACACACACACAAAAAAATAAGTCCTGGAACATATGCATAGTGGAAAGTTGCAGGATTTCAGCAACAGGCTAAAGGACACTCACCAACTGGAAAAGAAGCAGCTTGTCCCCACTGAAACTTTTGCAGGGGCCCATAGTATTGAACGTGGGATCTCTTTTAATTTCAACTCCATCACGCACAACATAGGATTATCTTATGGAATTCGCTGCCGCAAGACATGGTGGTGAGCCCTAACCTGGGTGGCTTCAAGGGGAAAATCTATACAAACTCATGGAAGGAGATGGCACTTCTATCAACAGCTATGGGTAAGGGAGGCAGCATGGAAGTCCCAGCTCTAAAGGCAGCCTGCCTTTGAATACTTGCTTTTGTGCCCTGCTTATGGGCTTCCTGAAGGCATCTGATTGGCCACTGAGGGAAGGAAGGTACTAGAGAAGCTGGACTTTTGATCAGGTCTGGAAGGTGTGCAGAGGAAGGTGACCAAGAGGATCAAGAGTCTGGAAACCAAACCTTATGAAGAACGGTTGAGGGAATTGGGAATGTTTAGCCTGGAGAAGAGACAACTGAGAGGTGATATGACAGCCATCTTCAAATATCTGAAGGGCTGTCATCACATGAAAGATGGAGCAATCTTGTTTTCTGCTACTCCGGAGGCTAGGACCTGAACCAATGGAATCCAATTACAAGGAAGGTGATTTTGACTCAAGGAAGGTGATTCTGACAGTCAGAGCTGTTCGACAGTGGACGGACTCCTTCAGAAGGTGGACTCTGCTTCATTGCAGGTTTTTAAACAGAGGCCACGGATCAGAGATTCTTTAGCTGTGATTCCTGCACTGCAGGGGGCTGGACAAGGTGATCCTTTGAGGACCCTTCCAACTCTGCAGTTATATGATTCACTGAATCTTCTTACAGACTTACAGAAATGAGTTCAAAAGTTTGTTGGGTTTTTATGTGATACCCACAATGTGTTTCCTTTTTTTTTAATACACGTGAAGTTATTTTAAAATGTAATTTTAGAAACAGGCAGAACTTTATGTTTTCAGTTTTGAGAGTTGCCTTTAATGACTCTCAAAACAGCTCAGCTTCCTCACAGACTGCCTGTGTCTCAGCATTTAAACTGAAAACTATCCCGGCGGACTGGAGGAGGCTGAAAAATCACCTCGTATGAAAACTGTGAAGAAGAAAAACTGAACTAAAATCTCAAACCGTGAAATGACTTTGGGATAGTATCAACAGTGGCATTACA
This sequence comes from Zootoca vivipara, assembly GCF_965207765.1. Classification (NCBI taxonomy): domain Eukaryota; kingdom Metazoa; phylum Chordata; class Lepidosauria; order Squamata; family Lacertidae; genus Zootoca; species Zootoca vivipara. The sequence continues at coordinate 30,131,650 of NC_142596.1, forward strand.
TTGTGAGGTGGGAGAGGAAGGGGGAGATGGAGAAAAGATAAAGAATGCAACAGGGATGCAGGAATGACCAGAGGACAAACCCTGGGAGGTGCGTGTGCTGATTTCATAGAATCAAGGAACCATAGAATCACAGAATCATAGCAATGGAAAGGATTCGATGGGTCATCTAGCCCAACTCCCTACAATGCAGGAATCACAGCTAAAGAACCCCTGACATAGGTCCTCCCCAACCTCTGTTTAAAAACCTCCAAAGAGAGTCCACCACCTTCCAAGGTAGTCTGTTTCACTGTCAAGCAGCACTTACTGTCAGAAAATTCTTCCTAATGTTTAGTCAGAATCTCATTTTTCGTAATTTTGACCAACTTGTTTGGGTCCTACCCCCTGGAGCAACAGAAAACAAGCTTCCTCCACCTTGTTTACACATAGAACAGCCTTTTAGCCCAAAGCAACCTTTTCTAACAGTCTTTGAGCTCAAAATCTGGAAAGAACATTGGATATTACTCCTGTTCAGGAATGCACTGCCATGTTCTCCACTCCAGGATCTTCTCAGCCAGAGAATGTGGCTTCACCTGACCCCTCAGAGGGAGCCACACACAAGCACCCCTGATGTGGTCCTCACCACTTCCACCTGACAGGAGCCAGCGGCTGGAGAGTCACGCAGTGGCCCTTTGTGAAGCACAATCATTTCCTCCAAGGGTTAACCACAGGCCCAGGCCAGATGGCCTTCAGATGGCCTCAGGAGGCCTCTGCGCACCACTGAGACAACAGCTCTCCTTGGGCAAGTTCCAGCCAGCTCCAGCCACAGTGATCTGTCCAAGGTCCTGACAGCTCAGGCTTTTCCTCACCTGTTGCACTCTTGCATAGCCTGCCCTGACTACTTCAATTCTGCCTTCCCTGGGAGCCTCAACTGAGACAGGGCAGGGCAAAGACACCCAGACTCACTTCCTTGGAAATGAAACTCAGGGAAAGTGTTGTGACCACCAGATTCTGCCGAACGAAGTTCAGGAATTTAATTTCCTTCTTTGTCGAGCTGTCAGAAAGAACACGGAGGCTGATTAATGAGCCCTTCACTGCCATGAGATATTCTTCATCCCAAATTGCCTATAATGGATCTGGGAGTCACAACCAACTGGAAGGGGGAAGGGAGGGAGGAAGCAGGTCGGGCCATTGCAAATAGTGTTTTGGAAGAAGACGTTTGGATATCGGCGGCATCTTTAGAAAAAAGAACCATTTTTGTTTGTTTATATCCTCCTTTTCTGCTAAAAGATTCAGCCCTTGCGACGAAAACAAATTCATCAACGAAACAAAAACACAAGATGAGGGGAGAAATTAATTAGACAGCACAACGGATGATTAAAATAATCAGAGTTTGGAGAGGGGAAAACTATATAAGGCTAATGAAAAGTTAGATTAAATAAGCATGTCTTAACTAAGCAGGAGGAAATGTTTTGGTTCAAAAAACAATTTAAAGTAGCAAAGGATTTGTGATCAAACCACTAGCTCCTTGGAAGACTAGACTCAGGTCACCTTTACTCAATATCTTTAAAGCACTATGATACCACTTTAAACAGTCATGGCTTCCCCCCAAAGAATTCTGGGAGCTGCAGTTTGTTAAAGAATGTGCTGAGATTTGTTAGGAGACCCCCCCCATTCCCCCCCCCCCCCCCGCTCAAGCTATAGCTCCCAGAGTGGTTTCCACAGTCAATTCCTCTCCACAGGGAACTCTAGGAGTTGAAGTCCAAAACATCCAGAGGGTCTCTGTTTGCAAGAAGCTGCTTTGAGCTGTGACTATATGGGATCAGAATAATCAGCCGCTGGGAAGAAGCATACAAGAGGTAGATCCAAACAATCCATTTAAATAGATAACATCCCTGACAGAATCCTGGGATCTGTAGTTCACTCCTCACAGAGCTATGCTCCTCAGCACTCATAAACTACAGCTCCCAGGGTTCTTTGGGGAAAGCCATGTGCTTTAAATGGATACTGTGGTTCTGCCCAAGAATGATCTCTGATACCCCTTGCTCCCAGTTTCATTTCCATGCCTGAGAGCGCCTGACGCCCTGAAGGAGAAGATGAGGAACATACATGTTTCCGGGTTATTTTGGTCTGCCCTTCTGCACCATGGATATCCCGGCCTTCTTAAAAAGTCAAGGCACAGTGGGTTGAGACCGACATCTTATTTCACAGCCATCACTTGGAAAGTGATGAAATGCACACACACACACTCCCAAACTATTCAACCTGAGAACAACCACCAACCTAAACAGAAGATTCGTAACATAGAAACCAAGTCTATTCCAATACATTGCTTGATTCTGTGTCAGGCTAACCTGCCACACTTCCTATTATAGCTTCATACCTGGATTTAGGGCAAGTTAGCCTGATATACAGTTTAAAAGCAGCAGTGTCTTGCTGCCAGTTCATTTCTGTGCTCATTGTAAGGCACTTAGTTCTGTACTTAAATCTCAAATGATTTAGGCCCCAAATAACTAAAAGGCTGGCTCTGGTCAGCGGAGGGTAGATACCCTCTTGGTTGTTCCATCGCCCACAGAAGTTCAGGATGGTGGTGCCACAGGACAAGGAGGACATTTTCTGTGGCAGCCCCCAAAGTTCCTGAACTCCCTCTCATCTGGCACCTACACTATACCATACCTGCCAGTTGCCCCGGTAAGAACAGGACACCCCCTTTTTTTGCGTGAGATTGCAGCAGCCACTTTAGGTGTTTCGATTTCATACTGTGCTCTTGCCCAGAAAAAAGTGCTTTTTCAGGGTGAGATCTCGGCACTGGTCATATGACTTGCCTGGGAGTGTGCCCCGGAAGACGTGCGCCCCGGTTTTGTGTCTGAAAAAGTTGGATGGTATGCTTATACTGCTTTTTTACCCTGGCTTGACGCTTGAGAGGTGCGTTTTCAGGGCCCCTCCTATTCCTGGGACTTTAATCTGTTTTAACTTTTTGTCACTGATTTTTAAATTGTTGTTGGCACTGGCTGGAGAAGGGTGGGTAACAAAATCTAACAGCGACACAACTTTCAGGAAACACAACTACACAGATGAATACTATCAATGGCTATCACTAGCTACAAGCTGCAATGGCTATGCTTTGCCTCTACAGCTGGGGGCAGAAACTCTTCTGAATACCAGTTGCTGGAAACCATAGGAGAGAAGGGTTGCTCTCATGCTCGGGTCCTGCTTGTAGGTTTCCCTTTGGGGCATCCTATTGGCCCCGTGAGAACCGGATGCTGGACCAGGTTGGCCACTAACTTGATCTAGCAGGCTCTTCTAAGGTTCTTATGACCTTAGCCAGGCATCCCCAAACTGCGGCCCTCCATATGTTTTGGCCTACAACTCCCATGATCCCTAGCTAACAGGACCAGTGGTTGGGGAAGATGGGAACTGTAGCCCAAAACATCTGGAGGGCCAAAGTTTGGGGATGCCTGACCTTAGCTGACCTGGAGGAGAGGGTGTTGGACCATGATCTGGGTTCAGATTCTGCCTCTGCCACAGCTACGGTAGGCAAGAAGTCCCTCTCTGCATATCAAGTACCTTTCTGTAAAATGGAGGAACAGAGAAGGAGGTAGCGAGAATAGGTGTCTTCTTTCTTATAATTTCACAGGCCTCATTCAAGCAACCCCTGGCTTGCCTAGAAAGCAGCCAAGCACCACTCAGGATATGGTCCTATCACATTATCCTCATCCAGTGACCCTCCAACACACACACACACACACACACACACACACACACACACACACACACTTTCTAAAATCCATTATTATTGCAATGGCTTTATCAGGCCAACCAAAAAGGAAAAAGGGGGGGGGGACAATGCAAAAAAACAGCATGCAAACTTAATAGAGTTCTCCAGAACACTTCACCCAGCTAGCAACTGGATCAGGATTTTCCCCTCTTCCCTTTTACCCTTCTGATGAAACTCCAGATACTGTTGGGGAGTTGGCAAAGCACAAAAAGATGTGCATTTTACCTTTCTGCAGTAGTTTCTATCCATGCACTTGCACAGCCCTCTCTATTCCCCATCCAAGCAAGTAAGAGAGGCATTATCAGAGATCAAGGCCAAGCAAAATCATTCAAGGACAGGGCAAAGCAGGACCAGTGATGGTTGTGGCAGAGATGTGGTGTGCAGAAAAGTCCCAAGGGCCAGACAAAAGGAGCTTAGAGGGCAACACCTCTGTGCTAAATTATAGACATGACAATTGGGGGCAGGAAGAGAGAAATGGTTGTCTGCCACAAATCTGCATCTTCTAAGAGTCTTAAGATGGAGGGAGGGGGGGAAGGCTGCAGATATTCAAATGAAGCCCTGTAGATGCGACACAGGTTTCAGGTTTGGGAGGGAGACACACATGGAGTCCAACAAAAAATAAAAACAAGTGAGTTCTTGCTTGCCTCTAGAGGTGCATTGCTGTAATTTAAAGAGGAAGATATGATGTATTTGGGGTGCAAGTGAGGGAAGGTGAAGCCATTGTCAAGCTCATTACCAGCAATGATTTGGCTCTGACTTCCAGAGGTACTGTCAAGGGACGAATACATATCAGTTTTGCAAACCTCATTATCACTACAGCATCCAACAAATTAGGACCCAGATGCTGCAGGAATTTATTTTTTAAGCACACACACACACACACACACACACACACACACACAAAAGCAGACAAAGTTGGTTGCCAAAAGCAAAAGCAGACAAAGGAGGAAATGCCTCACCCAGATACAAAACTAGTAAAAGACAGTGTGGTGTAGTGGTTATAGTGTCTGACTAGGACTTAAGAGACCTGGGTTCAAATCCTCACTCAGCCACAAAGCTCACTGGGCGACCTTGGCTAGTCACTGTCTCTCAGCTTAACCTACCTCACAAGGCTGTTGTGAAGATGAAATTGGCAAGGGGAGAACCACATGTGCCTCCTTGAGGAGGAGAAATACAATACAATACAACACAATACAATCCCTTGGGAGAAATCCAGAGAGGCCCCCTTGCATTTATTCATTTTTTAAATAAAAAGTTTGTATCACTTAATATAATTAAAATCTCTCAGCGATTTACATAAAAATACAACAGTAGTATTCAGCTAATTTTGCTAAGACCTAGATGAGCAGCAAAACCCAGATGTATTATCACAAATAGAACTGAGCTGGGAAGAGAACAAAAATAAAAATGTAAGGATCACGAGTCCAAGAGAGCTTGGCTAAACATGGTCATTTTTAAGAGGCATTTCAAGGTCATTACTGTCTCCATCTTATGAATTACCCAGGGTAGGGAATTCAGGAGGGTGGGTACTACCCTGTTTCCCCTATTTTAAGATGTAGTCATAAAATAAGCCGTAGCAGGATTTTTAAGCATTCAAGGAATATAAGACATACCCCGAAAATAAGACACAGTGATAGGCGCAGCAGCAATGCCGGCCGCGGCAGGAGGAGGGCGGGGAATAAGACACCCCCTGAAAATAAGCCATAGTGTGTTTTTTTGAGGACAAATAAATGTAAGGTGGTGCCTTATTTTTGGAGAAACATGGTAATCACCAAGAAGGCCAACTTCTGTGTTCTCACCAAGTAACCATTCAGCAGAGTTTCCTTGGGAAAGCGTAAAGATCAGCTTGCTGTTTACCAAGAGAGGAAGCCTGCCGTATATCTTGGTCTCAAATTGTTCAGGGCTTTTAAATGCCACCAGTGAAAACCTTAAGCCTAACTAAGGGCTCGTTCACACTTCTGCTTGTTCCATGCATAGTTTTCCACTTGAACCATATTTTCTAGGCATGGGTCCAAGCCGTTTTCTCTTTGCCCCCCCTCCTTTCCCAGGGAAAACTCTGCTTTTTCCAGGGGTGGAGGGAAGCAGCAGGACATGAGGAAGTTTGGATAAGCTCTCAGTCATTAACAGGTAGCCAGTGCAGATAATTCAACACCAGGGTGAAGTGTGCAAAGCTGCAGAAGTACCACTAGGCACCTCAGCCATTGCATGTTGCACCAGCTGCATCTACCGCTGAGAGAGAGGCAAAAGGACCACCTCCAGCTTTCTTGGGAGCTGAATTATACGGTGTCAAAACTTGTACAGAGACAAATGGTTTAATCAAAGCTGCCAAGCCCATCAAGATGGCAGCATAACAATCCATCATTATTTTTCAAGCAGTTCCAACTGCACTCAGCCTCAGCGTTAGGAAAACAAAAGGCGGTGTTATTATACTATTTGAACTGAACAGTTCATTTACTTTTAAAAGTTTTATTAGTAGCACAGCTGAAGTAAGGAGAAAAGAACCCAGGGAAAGGAAGGAGGAGAGGGGGAAGAGGGAGAAGGAGAATGATGCAAGCCACCCTAAGCTCCCTGGAGGAAAAGGCGGAATAAAAATGCAATAAATAAATACTTTTTATGAGCTGCATGTTGTAAGTCACTTAGAGACCTGCGCATAACAAGCAATTAGTAAATATCCTAAAACAGCAGCAGCAAATGGGATACACAGTGCTGGACTCCAAAACTAAGTTGCCTGAAGGGAAGCCATTAAGAAGTACTCACCATTTTGTGAGCCTTGACTAGTCCTCCTGCCCTCACCCCAACCCCGTGCTGAGTACTTAGATCCAGCAGGTTATATCTGCCTTGCTAGGTAGGTGCCATGCATGCATCTATTTAATTAAAAACAAAAAACACAGCGTGGCTGAACTCCAAAGAAAGTGCAGTATTAATTGTTGACCTTTAAAAAGCAAATAATTGGAATTATTACTGGGAGGCCTGTGGTTACACAAATTAGGTGTGGATAAGCATAAATTTTGATCACGTTGCTCACTGCCCAAAGCCCTAGGATTAATAATTGCTTTCTGTATCAGTTGAGATGCCCTCTTAGCACTCTGCTCATATCATGTTGGAATTAGCATGTTAGAAGTCTTTTTAGTAATCTAATCCTCTCTTTTTCCCCCAGATTCAGCCACTGAATTTTGCCGTTTCGAATTTACAAGGAGCCACTCTCAAGGATGCTACCTTTCATTTTCTCAGTTAATGACGATCCCAGAGAGGAATCCAAACCCTTGATTTATTCCATCCATTTGCAAATGGAAGCTTTGGCCAAGATGTCTTATGAATGCAACAGCATCCCTGGCATAGAACAAAATGGGTGGTTGGGCCAATGGACTCATCTGTCCAATGGGTGAGACGTGTCTGCTCTGTTGTCACCTTACCTGATGTTCACTAATGTGGTTAAAGTGATTCCTGAATGTTTTTGGTCATCTGGGGCAAAAGATTGTGATCTGCAAAGGTTATCTCTTGGGCTTGCTGATCAGAAGGTCGGCGGTTCGAATCCCGAGCAGTGCACGGAAGTGCCGTTTACCTTCCCACCAGAGTGGTACTTATTTATCTACTTGCACTTTGGGGTGTGCTTTCAAACTGCTAGGTTGGCAGGAGCTGGGACCGAGCAACAGGAGCTCACCCCATCGCGGGGATTCAAATCGCCGACCTTCTGACCAGCAAGCCCAAGAGGCTCGGTGGTTTAGACCACAGTGCCACCCGTGTCAAAAACCATACAAATAAACCATAAACGCCATAAAAAGTTGAAAACAGACATCAATTAAACATTGTGGAAGGATGTAGTCATAAGTGCCTGCACAGATTGAACCTGGGAGCCTTCTGGATGCCCAGCAGGTGTTCTGCCACTAAACTAAGGCCTTTCTCTATAGTTGTATCTATGTTACAGACACACATGCACATTTAAAAAGCAAAACAGAAAAGCATGGAAACAAAGCTGGATCCAAAAATAACAGACACCAAATATGTATTATTAAAGAGGGCATCTGATTAAGAGATTTGGTCCAGGAGGGGAGGGGGGACTTTTTAGTCCAGTTGTCTGATGCTGCATTATTTATAGAGTCTGTGTAGAAACCTGGCATGTTGCTACGGCACAGACAGTGTGACAACAACTCCTCACAAGCATATGGTCTCCCGCGAGCTTATTTCTCATCACAGCGAGGCTCCTCCTCCCCACCCATTTGCAGCAAGGGGCACCCAGTGACTCGCAATTGGAAGACATGGCCATCTTGGCTACAGAGAAAAGGAGAAAGGTGCACCTTTGGGTGAAGACTGGGTGCTGAACGTGGAAGTGCCGGCCCCCAGAACTGAAGGGAGGAGGGAGGAGGAGGAGGAGGAAGCATTTCTGGCCAAGTAAGCAGAGCAGAAGATACGGCTTGTGGTGTGTGCATAAATCTTGCTTGCAGAATCCATTTAATTAGCTGTTCTACCCAGTGCGTGGAGGAAAGAAGTCTGTTTTTTTTGGGGGGGGGAGAAGGCGCCGTAGTGCTGCCTAGTAGGCAGGCGATTGTGCTCCAATTTATTAGTATTATTTGTTAAATTTCAATGGAAAACTTGGGTTGACGGTATAGTCCCGGGCAGATGTGTCTGACAGCCTCAGTACCCGCCTGATCTAGAAAATGGGTAGCACAGCCACTAGCATTCTTGGCAGGAAACGTGGGACATGAATGTCATAAGAAACAAAATAAATGGGGTGCCTTGTCCAGGAACACAAATGATGTTTCAGAGGAGGTCCCTGGAGTACTCCAGAACCTGGGCCTGCAATTCCTTCTTGCTTGGCGAGAGGCAGGTTTTCCAGCTCAGAGAAACTTGCAAGAATTAGGCAAGAACATACTCTTTGGACTGGGAAGTTCATCATGGTTGTCTAGTGGAGAGAGAAAAGTTATCTGCACATGCCTCAGAGGCACTCTCGCCTTTGTCCTCACTTCTACAATTCTAAGACTCCTACTTTAGGGAAGGGCCATACTGAGCAGTAGGGCACCTGTCCTGCATGCAGAAGATTCCACGTTCAATCGCTATCAACTCCAGGTACAGCCAGCAAAGAGCCCTGCCTGAAAGCCTGGAGACCTGCTGCCAACCTGCATCACCAATGCCAAGATAGATGGACCAATGGTCTGACTCAGTATAAGTTTACGTTCCTAAATGGAAGGACCATAACTCAGTGCACCTGCTTAGCATGCAGAAGCTCCCGTTTTCAACCTCTGGGAAAGACGACTGCCTGGAACCCTAGAGAGCTGCTGCCAGCCAGTGTAGGCAATACTGAGCTAGATGCACTGAGGATCTGACTCGGGATAAGGCTCCTCTCCCAGGCGCTAGCCAGGCTGACGGAGTGCAGGAAGTCCCACCCAGCCAGTCCTTGCCACATCTGCTTTCCACCGAGTCTAATTTGCTACAGAAGCTCATTTGCTGTAGCAGCTTCCGCGAGGTGGGGCGGGGAGCAGGCAGAGCTGTCATTTATCATTCAGCAAACTCCTGGTTTATTTATTCCCTTGGCGAATTCCACATTAGCACTCAGCAGCTATAAATACATATGCAAAATATTTATTAAACACAACGCAACCAAGTCTCCCAAATCCTGCCAGCGGTAGGCAAAAAAAAATCAGCGCAGCCCTGCCAGTCTTGAAATGCACTGCCATGCTGGATGCGGTGGGACGACCACTCCCAGCAGTGCTGGCAGCCGCTCAGGAACGAGGGCAGGGAGTCAGTGGGAGCCCAGCAGAATCCAAAGGGTGCTATGCTTGGATACCCCTTTTAGAAGCAGATATAGTAAGAGTCACTGCCCCCAAATTCAAGAGCGAAAGGGGAAGAGTTGCAAACATTATACAGCACCGTCTAGGTGGATTACAAGGTAGCAGGTCCCTGCCCCAAAGAGTTTACAATCTAAAATGTGTTGCCAGGGAAACAACAGCGGGAAAAGAGAATTAAAGGAAGCTGCCTGATTTGGAGTCAAGATTCTTGGTCCTCCCAGCTCAGGGGTTCTTTAGCTGTGATCCCTGCATTGCAGCAGTTGGACTAGATGACCCTTGGGATCCCTTGCAACTCTACAATTCTATGATTCTACAAAGGCAAGTCATAGCCAAATCATACATTTAAAGCACATAGTCCGTCCCCCTCCACAACATATAATTATTGTTTGTTAAGGGTGCCTGGAATTATAGCTCTGTGTAGGGTAAACTACAGGTCCCAGGAATCTTGGGGTGGGGGAAAGTTAGGGAGAAGGTGCTTTAAATGCATGTCGTGTACAAAGCCAGAGACTGGAATAGACCCCAGACCTTCATAATTCTTTGCTAGGGTGAGAATTGATATACATGAAGCCACAGGAAGGGTACAAACTTGACAGTTTTACTGGAGCTGTATGAAAAGGGGGGGGCTTGAGCACCCAGAGTGTTATGACACCCTGGTCCCCTTTCTTCACCTCCTTAGCTTCCCCAAAAGCCTGGGGTTTTGCACAAAGAATCCAAGCAAGTAGAAAGTTGGGGGGGGGGGAGGAAACAGCAAAAAAAATTCTTGGAACTGGCAAGCATCCTTGGAGGCTGAAGAAATCAAGAGGAAATTGGGTGGATCGTAAAGGCTTTCTAGCACAAGCTTAACCAGGCATTTCGGCAAAACACAGAGTCACTTGATGGCCGCTGCTCGCTCACTCGCTGACCTGCTTGCCTGAACACAACGGATGACAGAACATCATGTGCGCCAGGCATTGCCAGCCATTGATCTGAGGTCGAAGAGAACACAATGCAGGAGAGGGCTATCAGTGGCTGCTAGTCAGGGTGGCGATGATGCTCTGCCTCCACAGTGGGAGGCATCAATGCTTCTGAATACCAGTTGCTGGAAATCGCAGGAGGGGAGAGGGCTCTAGTGCTCAGGTCTGGCTTGTGGGTTTCCCATTGGGGCATCTGGTTGGTCACTATGAGGATAGGATGCTGGACTAGAGTGGCTCCCTTTGGCCTGATCCAGCAGGCTCTTCTTATATTCTTAATGCACAGCACAGTGATTTACCATAATGCATTGTGTTCTGGTTAGTTCAACCAGGATTCACTAACTTGGTGTGCTCCAGATGTTTTAGACTACAACTCCCATCAGCCAGCACGGCTGCATGATGCTGGGGCTGATGGGAGTCTGTCTGTGCTGGTTGAGTTTAGTTTTAAACTGTGGTTAATAGTGGTTAGTTTTAAACTGTCAAGGGGCAGATCCACACTCCACATTTATGGCACATCTGATGCACACTGAAAGTGCATGACTCCCCCCGCCCCCGAATCATGGGAACTGTAGTTTCCTACCCAAAGAGCTACAATTCACCAGGATCTTTTGCAGGGTGAATTTGTATCTGCCTTGTTTTGAATACCACATTTTATTTTGCTGGATCTTGCCCTAGCACCTTCTGGTGAAGGACTGGGTAATAAATCTAATAAGAGCCCAAGAGTGGGATGAAGGCTGGTCTGGACATTATGGAGAAAAAGGGATGGATCTCATTGTTAGGGCATCTGCAGGTCTAATCCCCATGTAGGGCTGGGAATATTCCTCCCTGAAACCCTGCAGAGCTTTTACCTGTCAGTGCAGATGATGCTGATTGATGGACCATTCATCTGATTTGGTACACTTCCTAAAGAGAAGGGATGTAGCTCTGGGACAGAGCATGTATCTTGCATGCTGAAGACTCCAGATCCACTTCCCGACTTCTCTTCCCTGAAGAGCTAGATGGACCAGTGTTCTGACTTGCTATAAGGCAGCTTCCTGTGTACCTAGAGCATGGCACCCATCCAGGGGCTGCCTGAATGTCACGATTGGCTCAAAGAGCCTCAACTTCATTGAAACAAATACTGGAAGGCCCACTCTTGGCTGGCCACTAACCCCAGGCAGCATTCCTACCTGTAGACCTATTCATTCATTCATTGCATTGACATCCCACTTAACTCAGGGTGGCCTACATGGTCCTCCCCCTCTTCATTCATGAGATTCTTAAACTCAGGGTCATGGGTTCGAGCCTGACGTTGGGCAAAGGATTCCTGCATTGCAGGGTATTGGACTAGAAGATCCTTGTGTGCCAACTCTACGATTCTATGATTTCATCTCCACAACAACCCTGCGAGGTAGGTTAGGCGGAGCAGCCGTGACTGGCCCAAGGTCATCCAGAGAGCAGAGTGGGGATTTGAACCCTGGTCTCCCGGCAGTTAGTCGGACATTCTAAGCACTAGACCACACTGTCTCTCTAGTGGGGCTTCTAAAGACCCAAAGGGAGAAGAAGCCACCTCCGCTCTCTGATCTTTGCACCACCACAAAACCAAGACTTGGGGGAGGGGCTGGCAAAGCACCCTCATAACCCCAAACAGGTGAGATGTGCTAGAGGGAGAGAGCTCTCTTATATGGTCTAACCTTCCCAGCTTCTCCACGCTGAGGGAGAACAGCAGTTCACCCTACAAGACAGCTTGGGGGTCTGTTGGTTTGGGGCACCAGGAACTGCCTCAAGATGCTCTGCAAGCAGCTCATGCAGATCCCTTGGATGCCCCTTCCTTCAGCAAGATGATTTTTTTTGTTCCCTATCTAGTCAACCATACAAAAGTTCCTTCCATAATAAAAACACACAAATGTTTGTGCACTTCCTCTTAAACAAGGCATTGCTGGAAATTTGACAGGAGGGTGGAAAAAAACACCTGAGGGGGGAAGGGAGGGAGGGAGGGATAAATAATTCATAAGGCCACGTGGCTCCTTTTTGGGCCAAGGAAAAAGAGGTGCTCTTCCTGGCCTCATTTATTTCCAAGCATGATTTCCCAAAGGGTCAACATGCAGAGGCGATGGGTTGGAGGCATTACATAACGGAGGAGGAAACCAGGCCAGGAGCGGATCTTGCAATTGATTTTGCTGCGTAAAACTCTCTGTGAGTAGTGCGGGGCATGGCCACCAGCACCCTGTAAACAAGCCAGGCGGAATTCTCTCTCTGTATACGTGTGTCCAAAGGGTAGCCATTTTGGAGCCCTCAGGAGGCCTCTTGGGACACCGTTGAGAGTAAAGTTGTCCATACTCATGCTTAACTTGATTCCCGAGTGCAGTTCCAGAAAAAAGAGCTCAGGGCACCGCCAAGTCACGTGCTTTGGGATAATTGTCAGTTGTTGTGGACTAGGCACTTAAACCTACCATGCAAACCTTCAGCCCCATTATGACTTCTGAAAGGTAGCCAGGCAGCATAGGAGTCAACACTTAGGGGCTGAGCTCCCTTCGCTCCCCCTCCCCCAATAAAATATTTGAGGGGACTGGGTCCCCCAAAGTTGATGGGCATTGCCTCTCAAATGGTGTCTGTGTGCTGTGTCTTGTGATTGATTATGTGGGGCAGGGCTTACCTGGGTCCCCCAATATTTTATTCAAGTAGGCACCCCTGCCAGGCAGTGTTAGAAACTCAGATTTCACCAAAAGGCGACTTTAACAAAAGTTGCAGTCACCACAGCAGAATGTCTAGTCGCAATTTGGGGGGGGACGACAAGAATTTTTAGCAATTTTACTCATGAGTTGCACCAGGCACCATTTTTCACTCTAGCACCACCAGCAGTACAATTCAGGTGACTCAAGCTGCGGTGCACAGGGCAGTAGTTTTATTCTCGAGTCCCAGTTGCCATGCATCTCAAGTTGGTCACAATTAGACCAGGCCGTGACTGGACTTAATGGCCAGGGGTCCCTTTACCTTTACCTTTAAGGGACGCAGGTGGCGCTGTGGGTTAAACCACAGAGCCTAGGGCTTGCGGATCAGAAGTTCAGCGGTTCGAATCCCCGTGACAGGGTGAGCGTCCCTGCTCCTGCCAACCTAGCAGTTCGAAAGCATGTCAAAGTGCAAGTAGATAAATAGGTACTGCTCCGGTGGGAAGGTAAACAGCATTTCCATGCACTGCTCTGGTTTGCCAGAAGCGGCTTAGTCATGTTGGCCACATGACCGGAAGCTGTTCACTGGCTCCCTCAGCCAGTAAAGTGAAATGAGTGCCACAACCCCAGAGTCATCCGCGACTGGACCTTATGGTCAGGGGTCCCTTTACCTTTACCTTTAGACCAGGCCAAGCTGCAAAACGTGCTTGGCGCCTAGGAAATTTCGAACCCTGTAGCCAGGTTAGAGTGGGAGGAGGAGGATGGTCTTGATGGGTCCTGGCGCTGGTCAATGCTGCGCTGCAGGAGGGTCTGGTTCCTAGTGTGGCCCCTCCTGAAGAAGCCCTATGGCCCTATCTTGGACTCCCATAGCCCATTTCTATTCTCATCCCCATTTAGGCAACCAAACCATGTCCACCTTCATCCTTATAGGAATTATTCATGACAGACCAGATGCTCCCAGATTCTCTCAGCCATCCCCTCAGGGAACAGTTGAAAAGCTGCTCCGGCTGCCACCTTTTTAAGCCTAAGCGCCAGCTCTCTGGTACACGTTTTCGGGCAACCGAAAGGTCTCTTAAGTAGGGATGGTGGAGAAATTCAATCAAGTCTGCATTTAAAGGCAAACCTGTTTAACTGGCGCATTCCAAAACAATCTGAAACACAGCCACCCACCAGAATCTGCAGCACTCTGAATCTTGCGGTGCTGCTCGGTGCCAGGTAATGGGTATAAAAACGCAGGCCTGGGCTGAGGTATGCATAAAAACCGAGGTTAGTGAAAACAACATCCAGTTGGGAAAATATGGCTTTGCGCACTAGACAACATCGCATACAAAACAAAAACTGATGTATTTGGGGGGAGAAATCTGCCCTAAAATGCTGATGAATTTCCACGAGGCTTTAGAAAATATCACCAATAGATGGGGAAATGTGGAGAACTGAACTTAAGGTTGGAAAAATGGGAAACCGAGATCAGCGATTCAACCACCCAAATCAGCCTGTCCTGTGTAGAGAGATATATTGGGCGCTCATCAATTCAGCTTCACATCAGGGCTGGCCCTAGTTGCAATGCATTCGGAACAGGTTCAGCAAATTCTTTTGACTCTTTCCCCCCCCCCCCCAACCTAAAAGTCCCTTGCAAAGATGCTAGGAAAAGTCCTGGAATCACCCAACTCTCCTCCTGCTCACTGTGAACCACCGCAAGAAAAGAATCATTAGCCAACTCCGTGCAAGATGGATGGCGGAGGGGGCAGAGAGAAGAAAAGCGAGGCACGGCGTGATAATAAAAATGTTAACTAGAATAAAAACGTTTCTCGGAAACCATTATTTTTGCTTTGCTTCTCTGAGGCTGCGGCGCTCAGATTCATACTAGGGAAGAAGAAAAAACAACTCTGGGAGTATGAATTTTCATGAATGCTAATACCCGGACCACAAGCTATCAAAATGTCAGGATACATTTTAATTAAAGTTCCTGGCTTTGATCCGTTTGAAGCTCCCCTCTCGGTAAACAGAGCCAGGTACAGCTTTTATAGAATGGTGGTGGGGCCAAGGTAGTTATTAGCTTACAGGTTTACGGGGGTTAGGTGTCCATAAGCTGCCAAGATTCCAGGAAAACGGCAGCCTCCACCTCGCAACCTGACACAGCAGCTTTAAGAAACAGTAGGTGGACTTTGCAAAACACACATCCATCTCCTCCTGGCACACTGAGTTCTGGGCAGCCAATGATGGCAGGTGACTGAGTATCGGATCCATGGAAGCTTTTGGGAAGGGCGCACGTGAAATATGATGAAAGGTCAGCTGAGCATCTGTGTGAAAAGATAAGGCACCGTTCCAGGCTCTTGGAATTAGTTGCCAAGCGCATTTCCTGGCACAGAGTAGGACATCTGCTAATTCCTTCCTTCCCGCTAAACGAGTTTTTGCAATTGAACTCAACGTGAGGTTTTTAAAGCTTTGTATCCAATGCTGCACGAATTTCACATGTTGTCAATTTCTAAATTTTTCTTGGCAGTGGAGCGGCATTGAGAAAAATTGTGTTCATTCTTCTATTCAAGTACCCCTCTCATTCAACTCGTAAGCGGGAGTGGCACATCCCATAATAGCTTTTATCATCCCACAGCTGGCACCACCACCAGGCTCCACGGCAGCAACCAGCGCAAGGGGCTGGTTTTTCTGCGTGGAAAACCAGTTCCCAATTAAGCCGCGTAGGAAGTCCAAAGGAAGCATGACAGGACGACCCACCGACATCAAAGCAACCACCATCTTCCACTCCAAAGCCTCCTACCTCTGAACACACACACACACACACACACACACACACACACACACACACCAACAAAAGTATCACATGAAGGAACAGGCTCCCCCCCTCCCAATGCCCTCTGCCTAGCTGGGAAGGAGAGATGGGTTTGCCCCTTCATATGGCACTGAGTCAGACCATTGATCCATCTTGCTCAATACTGCCCACACTGACTGGCAGCAGCTCTCCAGCATTTCAAGCAAGAGTCTCTCCCAGACTTACCTGGGACCTTCTGCAGATGAAGCAGGTGCTCCAATACTGAGCTACAGCCCTTCTCAAGTCTGCATATGACCAAAGACAACTCAATAGCATAGTAAGGTGTCCCACCAAGCACTCGAGAGCCCCACTCCACAGCACATTTTCTTGCTGCCTGCTCAAAACTAAAAAAAACTGGAGTATCAAGAACTGTCACAGTTCCTTCTGAGCACTCGGATCCAGACCAGGAGGGTGGGGCATTTGAGGGTGATGAAAGGGAAGAAAGAGGAGGGTGAAACTACACAGCAGAGACCTCTTGATGAAGTCTCCTCTCCAGAGTTACAAACAAGGTGAGAGACCAAGGGGTTGCTGCTTCTCTGCTCGTGGATGACAAGGAAGGCTCAGGGATGCGACTTCCTTTGACAGAGTGGGGGATTCATGAGGTGGAGGGGGTTTATATCACTAGATTACTATAGTACAAGTTCACTTATTTGCTTGCAAACAAGTGCACCTGTTCTTGGTTTTTGGGGTGAGCAAGGATGATGCCCTTGCCTACTGTGTAGCTGTTTTATATGTTTGATGCTGTTCCTCTTAAGCCACATGGAAGGACAAGGCCATAATGAAAGCACCATCTCCCAATGACTGGGTATCCTACTCAGGCCCCGTTCTGATTCTGAAGTTTTGCATATTTCAAAGTGTCACAGTGGCCGGAGTGGGCTACTTCAGAGTAACGACGCTACGCAGCTCTGCATTTTATTCTTTTATTGGTGCTGCGTATTTACAGTGCTGAAGTCATTGCTATTTACACGGAGTGATGTGGTCAGTCGGTTCCAGAACCTCCGAATGGCTTTTGGCGCGTCTTTCTCCAACACAAAAGCTTTGGCAGACCCATCCTCTTTCCCCTCCTCTTTCTGCGTAATTCCGGAGTTGGGGGGATGGGTCTCCCCCCCTTATTCGCCCCTTCCTGTCCCACCTGGGACCCTGGCTCCTCTACCTTGCCTGAGCCTCGGACACGACTTCCTGCTTCCCCATTGGAATCGGAACTCTCTCTGCTTTCCCCTGTGCTCGGGGATGGGCTTGAACTCAGGAGGGGAGGGACTTCGCGATATCCCCTGTCCCTCACATCAAGCCTCACCTTCCCAGTCACAAGGATAATAAACTCATTGCAAAGAAGAATTTCAGGGTGCCCAATATCAAATCCAGAGCTTGGGTTGAATGGCAGGACATTCAAAGCTCTGTTGCCAAAAGAATGGCTTCCTAGCAGGCAAAAAGAGAAGCAACCCCTATTTTTTTCTGCCAACTTGAATGAAGGAGTGAGTGGCACATAAAAGACCACCCAGCCTCCAAAGCTGTCAATCATCCACGCAATGCCAGCTCCAAACATGCTTTTACTAAAGTGTAAAAAGAAACCCTCCGAAAGGTTGCAAGTGGTGTTGTCAAAACAACCTCAAATCAGCCTGAAATCCTTTCTTGCTAAAGAATGGAGCAACAGGCGTACAAAAATAAGCCCTTCATTTTTCAAAAGCCTCTGTCAAATGCCCGGAGCTGGCTTTTGCATTAACTGTGTAGGGCAAGGGGTGAAGTTCTGGTGCCCTCCAGGTATCTTGGACTACAACTCCCATCAGCCCCTGCCAGCACTGGAGCTGTGGCTGTGGCTGAGGGGAGATGCAGTCAAAAACATATGGAGGCCACCAGGTTGGGAAAAGGAGGGATACAGGATGCTCAACCCCTTAAAAAAATACATTGCCTAGTTCAATTATGAAAGAACATGGTTGAACTATGGATCTTGCTGCCACAGGAGGCAATGATGGGCACCAACTTGCATGGTTTCAATATAAGATCAGAGAAATCCATGGAGGAGAGGGCTATCAAAGGCTACTAGTCACAATGTCTATGCTCTGCCTCCAAAGCTAGAGGCAGCAATGATCTGAAACCACAGGTCCTGCTTGGGTGCTGGACTAGACTGGCCACTGGCCTGATCCAGCAGGCTATTCTTACGGATGTTGCTTCACTGAGATCTCTCAAACCTCCATTTTTTATACAGTCATACCTCTGGTTACGAATGCTGCGGGTTGCGTACAACATGAGTTACGTACGTGCTGAACCCAGAAGTAAAAGAACGGGTTACTTCCAGGTTCAGCAGCTCACGCATGCACAGAAGCATCGAATGATGTCATGTGCATGCACAGAAGCACCAAATTGTGACCCGCATGTGCGCAGGAGTGCTGACGCAGGTTGCATACTGCTCTGGATGCGAACACGGCTCCGGAATGGATCCCGTTCGCATCAAGAGGTACCACTTAAGGGAGGTTGTTTAATGGGGAGGATTTCTTGTTTTGGGGAGAGTGTGCCTGATTTCTTATCTATTTTTATATGTTGGGGTGTAGATGTCCATTTGGAGAAAGCAACCTGCAGAGCATTGCCAGTTTTCCTTCTGTAAAATGTGTACTTTGTGACGCCTATCACAGTTGATTAAATTTCCACATATTCCCCTTGGTTGAAAAAGCTCGGAAGTGCCAATTCCCTGCCCTGGGCATCATTTTCATTGGGCTCTGCTTCATGAAATGCACCCAAAGCCTAACCAAAGCTACTCAAAATAGCAATGTGATGGCTGTGGTCATTAACAATGGAAATAAAATATCTGGTTTTCTTACTTTCCTGCCTTTGCCTCTTAGAGGCTAAAAAAACTAATGGAAAAGGGGAGGGGGAGAAGCCTCCCTACGAAACCAAGAAACAACATCGTTGCTAAGGGAACTTGAAGAGCAAGTCTGACAAATGCAGAAGGAAGGGGCGACAACAGGTGAACGTGATGTGGGAAGCAAGCAGTGAGCGTGCAGACCCCATCCTAAATCTCCTTGACACTTTAATACTCTTGGAAGGTAGGTATTAAGACACATACCGAGAGAGATACTTGATCTGAATCCAGGAAAGCAAGAGGAGGGCAGAGGGCAGGATCAGATGGAGGAATCGTTCATTTACAAAGTTCATTTATTCATCTAAGCAAGCTATTTATAAACCGAAGTTTATATACCTGATCAGCAAAGTTTCTAAGCGATGTGTGCATAAGAATGAATACGCTGGGTATGCTCAATTAAAACTAATCCTAAAAATTGAAGCACTTCCTTAAAACGCCCGCTGAAATAGGAAATTAGCCTATTAGCCATGGTCACTATGCAGTTGGAGGTAAAGGTAAAGGTAAAGGGGCCCCTGACCATCAGGTCCAGTCGTGTCCGACTCTGGGGTTGCAGCGCTCATCTCGCTCTATAGGCCAAGGGAGCCGGCGTTTGTCCACAGACAGCTTCCGGGTCATGTGGCCAGCATGACAAAGCTGCTTCTGGAGAACCAGAGCAGCGCACGGAAATGCCGTTTACCTTCCCGCCGGAGCGGTCCCTATTTATCTACTTACACTTTTATGTGCTTTCGAACTGCTAGGTTGGCAGGAGCTGGGACCGAACAACAGGAGCTCACCCCGTTGCAGGGATTCAAACCGCCGACCTTCTGATCAGCAAGCCCTAGACTCTGTAGTTTAACCGACAGCGCCACCTGGGTCCCTAGTTGGGAGGTAGTGATGCTGTTGAATACCAGTTGCTGGAAACCGCAGGAGGGGAGAGGGCTCTCTTGTGCTTGTGGGTTTCCCTTGGGGGGCATTTGGTTGGCTACTGTGAGAACAGGATGCTGGACTAGATGGGTCACTGGCCTGATCCAGCAGGCTCTTCATAGGTTCTTATGGATGGTCTTTGTCAAGCGCCAGAAGTACAACAGGAAAAGGGGGTATGTCTCAAGCCAGGAGGGGGAGTTTCCGTAGAATTGGGCCCATAATGCTGAACGCTCAGCTGCTGCGCTCCTGAACCCACTAGCAGAGATTTTTCCAAGGATCTCAGTGACTAGAAAGGGATTTAAGGAATAAGAGGTCCTTAAGTTATCCTGGACGCAAATCATTAAGGGCCTTGCAGTTTAATACAAGAATATTGAATCTGGCCCAGTAATGTAAGGGCAACTGGTGCAAGCTTTGAAGCATCGGTTATGTGATGAAGTCCATTCCTTGGCAAGAGATGAACTGTGCAAGGCCTCTGAAGATGAAGGGAGGCTGTAGAGGAGCAGCTCATTCCCGGCTGCATCCCAAGTGAGTCTTCTTTCTCCTTAAAGGTCCTCTGGGGAACTGTTCTGAATTGTAAATTAAGAATAGGACTGTGCACACTCTTGAAATTCTGCATCAGTGCAGGAAAAAGGCACAAGGGTCAGTTTTCTTAAAGACTCCACTGCCACCTTAAAACAAAAAGATACTCTCTCATCTTTCAGGTTGCAGAGCCCTTATTGAAAAGGTGTGGGTAATAACCAGCAACCTCAAGTCTTGATTACCGCAATGCACTGCCCTTGGGGGCCTGGTCCAGAGGCTCCCCCTGGTGACAAACGCTGTGGCTAGATTTTTGATAGGGACAGACTACCTATCGGCAGCACATCACTCTTCTGCTCAAAAGCTTGCGGTGGGTGCCCATACACTCCAGGACCAGGTTCAAGGTTCTGGTATTAATTTGCAAGGCCCTTAACAAGCCCTTCCTCTCAAAAACAGTCAAATGCTGAGGTCTAAGGGAATGTTTTTAAATTCCTCCCAGAAGTTAATAATGAGAGAGACAGGCATACCTCACCAGCACAGAGGGCATTCTACAAAAGGGGGGTTCTACTAGGATGGAAATTGCACATTAAAAATTACTTCAAATAATATACATGAACTTCCCCTACATGTGAACACAGATTCTGGTGGATTCAGCAGACGAGACAAATTGTGGATCTACCCGTCAAGAAGGTGGTTTCTGAACATAGAGGGAAGTGAGGGGCAGATGGAGTGAGCTCCATCAACCAGGGAAGGTAGCCCATCTTGGAGAATGAAAACTCTGATGCTAAACCTGTGCTGCTTTGCAGCTATACTCATCTGAGATACAGTCAAACCTTGGCACTCAAACGGCTCCATTGCCGAATGTTTCGGTTCCCGAACGCTGAAAACCAGGAAGTAAGTGATCTGGTTTTCCGATGTTCCTCAGAACTCAAACGTCCAGCAAATCTTCCACTTGAGTGCAATAAGCTCTTGCGACCAATCAAAAGCCGCACCTTGGAACTCGAACATTTTGGAAGTCGAACGGTCTTCCAGAACGGATTACGTTTGAGTTCCGAGGTTTAACTGTAAAAGCTTCAGCAGTAAACCCTGAGGAACAATCCATGCCCACTGTCTTGCAGGACATCTCTGGAAGAATAAAAGGGTAAGGACTAAACCCTACACAAAACTGGAGTGGAGTCCCTAAGGTGGTTGGATAGCATTTTGTACGCCTCCTTCCAGCTACTCCTGCAGTCAAACAGGTGCCAAATGTATTGCTCTCATTTCCTTTGGACCACAGCAGCCCAGAACCTCCATACACACTGCCCAGGCCTGTACCCCAGAGAGGTCACTTTGGTGTGGCTAATGCAGCAAAAAGAACATAGGAGACCGGAGTTACAAGTTACTGGTCTCTGCAGCCACAGCAGGCACTGCGATTCTCCTGTTGTTTGACTTTGTCCCCAGAGGTGCACTCCATTGTCTTTTGGGATAGATGGATGCCAACAATGTACATGGCAGATTGTCTATAGGACACAGACTCTCACTTCTTTCTAATGCCACCTTTTGTCAGTTCCCCCCCCCCAAAAAAACCACTCACCCCACCCATTTGATGTTTTCATCACTTGCCCTGGTGCCCAGAGAATTCTCCTTGACCTCACCGGCCTCTTAATGCATTTGGTTCTCTTGCACTCTCAAAATGCTTTCCACCCTAATCAGTATTCTAATGTGTTTTCAAAGGCGGCTGGCTGATGGAGCATAATTCTTTTAAAATATTTTAAAAGCCGAGGCCAAAAGGGCTAAGAGCCCCAGATTCCACCATCCTTTGACATTCCAACAATATAACATCGAAAAGCCTCAGCCATAGCTGCCAAGTTCTCCCTTTTTTTAAGGGAAATTCCCTTATGCTGAATAGGCTTCCTCGTGAGAAAAGGGAAAACTTGGCAGCTATGGCCTCAGCAGTCAGGGGCTAACTGAGGTGGAAAAAAACTTCTGGCAGAATTTAGCAGCCAACCAGATCTCCAGTTTGCCCTTCCTCCTTGAGTTGTAAGTATAAAATGGAGCTGAGCTCACTGCAGAAAAGGCAAGTCCATCAATATACCCATACCGCAATACATAGGGTCAATGGGTCTACTCCCGAGAAAAACATAGTTTGCTACAACCCAATGTTATATAGATAGATAGATGGGCAGGTAGGTAAATAAAGATAAATGGTTTATATCACTGTTTAATAGCCTTTATATTATATAATTTCTATTTCACCCTAGGAACCTTCAGAGTTTGACAAACCGGAATATAAATTTAATACACCATTTATTATTTATTCTATTTAATAATTTGGTAAAATATTTATTTATTTATTGTTTTATTTAAATATTTATAGACCTCTCTTCCATATAAAACATTGCATTGGTATGCAATGCAGAAGCATAATACTAAAATAAAAATGTTTAAAACAGCAAATACTTCAGTAAAAGAGTATCAGGTTCAGAAGGCCTGTCTGAATATTCAGTTTTCAGAAAAAGAGCTCTGGAAGCAAGTAGGGGTGACTCCTACTGAACCTCTAGTGGCAGGGAGTTCCACTGTGCACAGCCCTGATGTCAATGTGATGCATTTTTAAAAAACGATATTAAATAAATGTGAATGCTTATTATTTTGCCCTGAAAAAAACCTCAAAATAAGACCAGATGCGATGGAGAGAAAATGAAAATCTATTCATCTATTTGTTATCTTTTTTTGCCAGACCCAAGCCCCAACACAAACGGTGCAGACATAACAAATGCTTTTTCTGCCCTGTCCCAACAGTAGCTGCCGTGCAAGGCCGTCGCTCAGAGCGATGAATCTGTCCAAGGGCCTGTTGCTGTGGCGGAAGTGAGGCTGAGCGGTTGCCATGGAGACGGCAGTGTAAGCAAAGCTGGAAATGGAAAAGGCCTCCTGTCTCCCCAGCATGGCATTTGGACTTAGAAACATCACGGCTGGGAGTGAGGGATGGGGAGGGAGAGATAAGGCAGCCTGTGCTCTGCGAAACCTGAACATTTGTGTGTGTTTTTGAAAGAAGAGGTGTGCGGAACGAAGACTGAAAACAGGAACGTTACTCATTCGTGGGGACAGTTAAATAAGGGCTTTTATTAGAATCAAGCAAAATGTTCTGAAGCGCTGTAAACTCAGCTGCCACGAATGGACAGGAACAGAGGAAGTTGTCATATACCAAATCCAGACCACCGTCCTGTTTACCTCAGTATTGTCTACTACTACACTGACCGGCAGTAGCTGTCCAAGGGTTCAAACGGGGGACATTCCCATTCCTACCTGGAGATGACAGGGATTGAACCCAGAACCTTCTGCATGCACAGCCGATGCTCTGCCACAGCGCTACAGCTTCTCCCTTAAAAATAAAGCAAGATTCCAGTCCTCATGGTTCAGAATTAAGGTCTGGTTTTTAAACTCAGCATTGTTGACACTGCCTGGCAGCGGCTTTCCAAGGTTTGAAACAGGTACAGCCTTACCTGGAGATGCCAAAAAGACTGAACACGAAACCTTCTGCAAAGAAGGTGGCCTACCAATGAGCTATGGCCAGTCCAGGGAGGGGGAGATAGCTACTTCCTCACCCAAATGCAATTCCATTTGCATCCGAAGGAGAACTTACAGTACTTTCCACACCAATCTGCAAACTTCTTCAAAATCTGCACTTCTACAAACTTTGCAGCACAGCTTTCCAGCCAGGTCATGCATACAAAAATGCATGTGCCACTGAAAAAAGCCCCCAAAATGCACTACATTAGGAGAAATTCAAAGTAAAATGCTGAAAAAATTCCACGAGTACTTAAAAAAAAAACACCATGATATATTTGTCCACCCAATGCTACCTTCAAGCAGAGTTTGCTATCTTGCATTTCTCCAACCCGAAGTTCCCACTGACCTCCAGTGATATTCTAATGCCCTCTAAGAATGCCAGGAATCTCAATGCCACTCTTGAGGTCCTATTTCTATGCTTGAAGGCAATCCATTTTACTGAGATGCATGCACGTTTGCCATGATATTTTTCCATGATATTTATCATTCTTTTAATTTATTCAGAATGTGTCTATCCCGACCTTTTCTTTTAAAAAGAAAGATAGATAGATCAAGGGACCTAATAACAGAAAAAGATTTGTTTATACCACAATACAGCTTCATCACCACTTTCCCCCAATAACTTTGTGAGCATGGAGAAAGAAATTAAGCAAGGAAGAGCATCACTGAGACTAGCCGGCATCTAAAATGTGGGGAGCAAGACTTCGTGTCACACAGGACTCTTCTTAGGCTGTGTGCTCAGGAGAAAAACTGGCATGTTGGGCTTGCTGATCAGATGGTTGGAGGTTTGAATCCCCGCAACAGGGTGAGCTCCCGTTGCTCTGTCCCAGTTCCTGCCAACCTAGCAGTTCGAAAGCATGCCAGTGCAAGTAGATAAATAGGTAGCACTGCGGTGGGAAGGTAAACGGCATTTCCGTGCGCTCTAGCACTCGTCATGGTCCTCCATGTGCCAGTAGTGGTTTAGTCATGCTAGCCACATGACCCGGAAAACTGTCTGTGGACAAATGCCGGCTCCCTCAGCCTGAAAGCGAGATGTGCGCCACAACCCTATAGTCACCTTTGACTGGACTTAACCATCCAGGGGTCCTTTACCTATATGGAAGCTAGCAGCTAAATGCCACCTTAAACCTAAGTTATGGATGCAACAACTGAATGTCTAGGCACACCTTTTTATAACAAGAATACAAAGCTGAAAATGAATGAACTGCAGCTAAAATCTTATGTTCATTTTTTCACATAGTCTAGTCCTCATCTGAAGACTGCAAAAAACAAAGCTCCCCCTGCCCACCCCCCTAATATTCTTGAGGGTCTCTTCTTGTCTTCAGAGAGTAACTTCAGAGAGAAGTGGGGAGGCAGAAAAGGGTCCTCCTTTCCTTCCACTCTGCAGTTTTAATCTGAAGTCTTAGGCACAACACAGCGCCCAGAGCTCAGAAACTGCTCGCGCTAATGAAATTCCCTGTCGCAAAATGCGCCTAGAACAATGGGTGTTTCGAACGCTGGTTGGCTCCACTGTCTCAAAGACAGGCAGATTTCTCAAAGTTTTCCCACTTTTTTTCCTTTTCTTTTTCAGGCGAGGCTAAAAATACTTCATATCTCTTTTAGACAGATAAAAGGTCGGATGAATTATGCTCCTCTCCTGGCGATGGATTACTCAACGCAGGAGAATGTGGGTAGCCGAGAAGCGGGAGAAATAAGAGGCATGAGTGCTGCAGACGGTCTGTCCTAGTAAACACAGACCTCCCACAGCTCCATCCTTTCTTCCTTGCCTGCTCTTTTACCCCTGCAATTCTCTAGTCCCCCTTTGCCTCCATCACTACTTGAAATGGAGCTGAAGTGTGTGCTGCTTCACTGATGCTTTCTCTCTCTCTCTCTCTCTCTCTCTCTCTCTCTCTCTCTCTCTCTCTTGTTCTTTGCACTGCAAGTTCTTTGGGGGCAGGGACCTCCCTTTCTTTTTTGCACATGCTACCCTATAAAGTGCATACCTGCTAACCCCACTATGCTGATTGATGGACATGAATTATATATTTGGTAGCCCTCAACAAGTTCCCAGGGCGGCTTTAAGGAACAGCAAAGCAGTCAACTTCAAGTTTCTTCTTTTTCCAATCTTAAATTCACATTTCCACATAAGTTTGCATTCTTTTTTAAGTCCTCATAAAAATTCATCAGCATCTTACACATGAAATGCAAACCCTGGACTCAGCTATATAGCTGCAAATAAAATATTTTTAAGTGTGTTGTAAAATGCAAAATACAAATGTGACACTAGATAGACCTCAGAGATGCGGGTGGCATTGTGGGTTAAACCACAGAGCCTAGGGCTTGCCGATCAGAAGGTCGGCGGTTCGAATCCCCGCGACGGGGTGAGCTCCCGTTGTTCGGTCCCTGCTCCTGCCAACCTAGCAGTTCGAAAGCACAGCAAAGTGCAAGTACAGTAGATAAATAGCTACTGCTCCGGCGGGAAAGTAAACGGCGTTTCTGTGTGCTGCTCTGGTTTGGCTTAGTCATGCTGGCCACATGACCTGGAAGCTGTACGCCAGCTCCCTTGGCCAATAGAGCGAGATGAGCGCCGCAACCCCAGAGTCGGTCACAACTGGACCTAATGGTCAGGGGTCCCTTTACCTTTAGATTCCACCTCAGTCAAATTTCCCTCCTGTCCCAAGGTGGCTTACAAACAAAATGGCAGTATAATAATAATAATAATAATAATAATAATAATAATAATAATAATAATCTACTAACATTATCATGCCACAGCTGACAGGGTCAGCCTATATAAGCAGCTGGCCAAAATAAAACAAATCCAAAGCATGCAATTTAGAAAAATTGAAATGACCTTTCACACACCCTTTTAAACACATGCACTGGGAGAGGATCACTAACTTGGTAGTGTGTGAGTGAGTGTGTGTGTGTGTGTGTGTGTGTGTGTGTGTGTGAGAGAGAGAGAGAGAGAGAGAGAGAGAGAGAGAGAAGACCTGAAATACAGAACAAAACTGTATCAATACAGGACGTAGCAGTTTACTTACATTGAAATACAGGACAATCCTGTATTATACAGTACAGGTAGGAGGCGGGTCCAAGAGCCCTCCCACCAGTCTCTCCCAAAGCCTGCCCTTTGGGAGGAGGTAGCAGGGCTCCAGCATTCTATCATAGAATCATAGAATCATAGAGTTGGAAGAGACCACAAGGGCCATCCAGTCCAACCCCCTGCCAAGCAGGAAACACCATCAAAGCATTCCTGACAGATGGCTGTCAAGCCTCTGCTTAAAGACCTCCAAAGAAGGAGACTTGGCATCTCCTTTCAGATACTTGGCATCTCCTTTCCAAAGCTCAGGAAGCTTCTGCTGCGATGCTCACACACTCAATGTCAGCCCCCCACCCCCAATCACCCTTGCAAGCCGGCACCTCGGGGCCTAACTGTTCCCCTACAAACAATTTCACTGCATGCCACTGGCAGCAATGACTTTCCAAGGTTTCAGGCAAGGGACACATTCCCAGGCTTACCCAGGGAGACCATTGGGGATTGAACCTTGCACCTTTTGCCTACGGCACTTTCCCCTTAGCAACTGCATGAATTAGCAGTTGCATGAAGTTGTTTCATTTTTTTTTATAGAGTCAACTGCATGTGTGCACTGGCCCAGAATGAAACCCCATTGGGGGTTGCGGCAAGGGGGGAGTTTGCGGGATGTAACCCTTTGGTACACATGGAGCTCTCAGTCTGCATGGACCCCCAGAGATGTTCCCAGGCCTGTTTTGTTAGGGTTTTTTGCATCGGGAGCAAGCCTCCCACTGAGGCCAACAACAGCTTTCCTCTGGAACAGTTTGCATAAAATATAGTGTAAAATATTCATAAGAAAGCAGCATCAACAGACTCAAAAAACAAGCAGGCACAAGAACATTATCAAAATAAAAGATAAAACCAACAGTTGTTTTTATACACACACACACACACACACACACACACACACATATATACACACACACACACACACACACACACACACACATCGTAAAATCACAAGGTCAGGAAGGCTTGCCTAAACAAAAAAAGGTGTCAAAACAGTACTGTACAGCAAAGGGGCCTGCTTGATATCAACAGGCAGGGAGTTCCAGAGAGTAGATGCTGCCACACCGAAAAGTCGGTTTCTTGCAGGTGTAACAGTTTCACAGGCGTCACAGCCATAAACCTGAGGTGAATAGCTGGGGATTTTTCTATAATCTTTTGGATAAGCAAGGGCCACCACTAAGGAAGGGCTGAGCCGTATGTGATGGAATGGGCAACTGGGTCCAAAAATCTGGATTTGTAGCTGGCAGCCTTGCAGGTTCAATCCACCCCCCTTGGCAGGAGGTATTTGGATTTGCACTGAGAGCTTTCAAGACCAGAGAAGCCTATTATTCATGATTGCGCCCCTTCTCCAAGCGCCGTGACATGCTGTATATATAATTTCTGACAAAATTGAATTTAAAAAGTAGTTCTTTGGCAAGGAACCAGCCCACTAAAATGCCTCTTCAAAATGGCAAGCCTCTCCTCCGCTCCCACTAACTATTTTCTACAATTGAACACACACACAGACACACGACTTCAATAATCATATGTTCTGGGTTACAAAATTTCAGTAGGTAAACAGCCACTCAATCTCCACACAGGCAATTACCATAGAAACAAGTGGCACTTCAGCTCCTCAGAGCAGCCTTTGCCAACCTGCTGCTCCTCACAGCTACTTGAACTACAACTCCCATGCTGGCTGGGGCTGATGGGAGCTGTAGTCCAAAAGACCCAGAGGGCACCAGGTTGAGGCACGAGCCGGTTTAGAGATGAGGAAGTCTCTCCCTTGCCTCCTTCATGTCAAGCTTCAAGGGTGTTCACTGTTCACGTTCACCTACCTGTCTCAGAAATGA
The DNA here is from genome assembly GCF_965207765.1 of Zootoca vivipara. NCBI lineage: Eukaryota > Metazoa > Chordata > Lepidosauria > Squamata > Lacertidae > Zootoca > Zootoca vivipara. Next base: position 30,160,327 of record NC_142596.1, read on the forward strand.
ACAAATTTCCTCAGCACCTAAACTGCCGACCTTCAGAGTGTAATAAATTATCAACTGGGGCCTCATGCCAGTTTTTGCCGCTTCCATTTTGCCTCTGCTAATATTCAACAAAGATGATCTTGGGCAGGGGTGGACAACTCCCAAGAGACTGCGATCTACTAATAGAATTAAAAACTGGCAGTGATCTAGCCCCCTTTTTGGGATTCAGGTCAAGGTTGTTGAACTTCTTTTAGGAAGGAAAGCCCTGTTTTTGTGGGTTCAGGTCAAAGTTGTTGAGCTTTTTAGGGAGGAGGAAAGCCACATTTTGGAGGGTGCAGGGCAAAGTTGTTGAGCTTCTTTTGGGGGAGCCAGTGATCTACCAGTGATCTACCACAGATGTCCAGTGATCTACCAGTAGATCACGATATACCTGTTGGACGTGCCTGATCTAGGGCAAGAGAAATCCTTTTATGATTGGGACGTTAGTTATCTCAATGGCTATTTTTTCCCTTCAGGAAAAGGGGGGGCTACAATGCAGGGGAAAGTTGTTCTAACTTAGAAACCCTAAGTCAGTGGGGCAATGGGGGAGGACAGTAGCTTAGGGAGGTAAGAGCTTTTCTGTGTGTACAGACACACACACACACACACACACACACACACACTTGCAAGAGCAAGCAACCTTTTTTGTGTGTGTCTAGCTTAAGAGCCCCAAAGTGGAATAAACTGATTCACGTTGGTTACTTTAAGCTAGGGGTTTAATTCATTTCTCGCCTTTTTTTTTATTAAAAAAGCAGCCCCTTTTGTGATTGAACCACATTTAATTGCTACTAATTGTCATGCCCTTAAAAAAAATAGTTTGCCAGTTTCAAACTCTGCAGCAATTATCTTTATGGGGCTGCATTGAATTGTTTCATCTCTTTGTTAAGAGGAATAAAAACTATATTAATTGCTGACTGTAAGAGGTCGGGGCATACAGGAATAGTGCATTTGTGAGCTTGGAAAAGCAGACATTATGCGAGCTGGTAAAATCCAGAACGCAGTCACAAATGTTGCCTGGGTAAGAGCTGCTGGAAATGAAAGGGGATGGACAACTGCAGGTTTCAGAACAAGGAAAGCTGCAAGCAAATGATGGCTTGAGAGAAAGCTCTGAGTAAGAGTGCAGCTGGTGCAGGGGATTGGACTAAATGACCCTCAGGATCCCTTCCAACTCTATAATTCTATGGCACAAGGAATGTACATTCAGCCTATTTGCGTCTCTGGGAAAACATTGCTTCACAAACCTGCAACACTTATTTGACCACCAGGGACAATGGAACAAAAGTGCATGGACACCTCTCATGGTTAGCAAAGCTTCTCTCAAGCCACTTTCAACTCCTCCGCACCTGGGTCCATTCCCAGCTGAAATCTCCAGCCTCTTCACACCAAAGGTACAGTGGGTTTCCAAGCAGGAGTGGGCCGAAGGTGGGCCAGAATCTACCAAGAAATTTGAAGTTAGATCAGCAAGAGTGTTTGAGTCCAAATTCCCAGTTTCCACCCCCTACCCCAGTTGGTGCTGATGAGAGCTGGAGGGCACCAGGTTTAAGCCTAGACAAAACTGACATCTCGCCACCCACAGAGCTTGCCTACATTCTTGCAAAACATTCGCACTTCGCACAAGATATTGGCACTGCAATCATCTGGATGCAGATTTTTAACACATCTGGCAATCTGCAACAATCAACTACAAACTTGCTGTTATTTTGGCAATTAAAGATCCTGCAGACAGGGATGAACCGACTATGAAATGAGAACAATGCTATTAAGCAGCCAATTAGCCCAGGTAAATAATGGAGTCAGCAATGTCTAGTGAACAATCTGTCCACTGCAGCGCAAGAAATGATAGCAAACATCAGAGCAAACACATTATGCAAATGCAGGTAGGCTGGATAATGGGGGCTTTTGCTTGGCCATGGACAAAGTAACATACCATAAGAGATTCCGGGGCAGCAGACTTTCCATACTTTTAGAGCAACAGGAACCAGCCTTGTCTACATAGGAACAGAGTTTGCGCCTTTCTGAAGGACAAAATATACTGACATTTGTAGAGTTTAAACTATTCTCTTTTTCTGTATGAAACCCTCTACATATCAAAGCAGGGTTTTTTTATTCATATAAAAAGCATTGTGAACAACAAAGTGTTGGTCCTAACATATAACTCCCTATATACCAGTACAGCTCAAGACCAAGCCGCTTGAGAAACTACCTCATCCATTTTACACCCAGGGTAGATGGTTACAGTCCAGTTTCTCCTCCAAGATCCAAAGATAATGGAAGCCCACATGGCAGGGCCTTCAGGGTTGCTGCCCCATTCTGTGAAATAGCATTCCTGCACATTCTGGAAGCAACTGAAGACATTTTTGGTCCAACGGGGTCTTTACCACAAGTGTCCACTTGTCATAGCTGCCAAGTTATCCTTTTTTTAAGGGATTTTCCCTTATGCTGAATAGGCTTCCTTGCGAGAAAAGGGAAAACTTGGCAGCTATGCCACTTGTTAGGGACTTAGCCTTGTTTACATTTGCTGTTTTTAACTGTCTCAAATTATCTTATGAGCAAATTGCCTTGAGACAGCAACAAACATTCCATGATATCCTAGCATTCAGCCAATAGCTCTTGCGGGATGGGAGGCTCAGGCAGACAGCAGGAAGAAGGCAGCCAACTGATAGCTTTGTCTCTGGGCAATTACATCCCACCTCTCATTTTCTTCCTTCAGCCTTCCTAATGGGTAAGCAGAGCAGCATTCAGGAGGCTGTTTCCTACCCAATCAGCAGACAAAGTACTCACCAATCTATTCTACTGATTGACATCATAGGCTGTTTCTATGGCGATGGTGATGATGAACGCAGAGCATTACCCTAACAACATCTGATTCCAGTCTTTAGCTATTCTAATCAAATGCTTTTAGGCATCACCCACAAAAGAGACGGTTCTCCCCCATAGCTGCCAAGTTTTCCCTTTTCTCGCGAGGAAGCCTATTCAGCATAAGGGGAAATCCCTTTAAAAAAGGGATAACTTGGCAGCTATGTTCTCCCCTCCCTCCCTCCCTCTAACCATTGGAAAGGGAGAAAACAGGGCTGGGGGGGGGGGACATCTCAAATTCATAGCTGACAGAATCAAATGTTCAAGAGGGCTTTTAAGCAAAAAATCAGACAAATTCAGGGATGATTGGTCTGTCAGTATTTCAGCAATTATGAGCCACGATGCTAGCCCAGGCTGCTCCAAGCTGGTGCCCACCAAAGGCTTTGGACTACAACTCCCATCAATGCCCGGCCAACACAGCCATGATAGGAGTTGTAGTCCAATATGGCTGTGCTGTCCAGGGCTGATAAACATTGTGGTCCAACAGATTTGGACAGAGGTGCCACCTTGGACCAAAGACACACCATTGGAAGTGCATTGTTGGGAAGAGGCCTTGCCCAGTGCAGCACAGCTTCAATGGTCATGGCTCCTCCTCTCTCACACACAAGAGGAGCCTGCCTTTGATGCTGTGCTGCACTTGGCTTGGTAGTTTGGCCTCCTCCACCCCCTCAATCATAGGGGGGGGGTGAGCCCTCTGCTAAGGAATATTGAGGGGGCTGATGACACCTCCCCCGCCCTCTAGAGCTGGCACGCCTGGGTCTGGATGACAACTGGATTCAGGAAGGCTGGGCTTGCCAAGTGCATCCTCCAAATTGGTACCCGACTGCCAGGTGCAAGGGGCAAGCAACAGGAGTTGGCCAGCTCCATCTTGCTCTTCCCATGAGCTTCCCATAGGAATTCCCGTGTCAGGCTAGTCTTTCGGAAAGGAATGTGAGACAAGAGGGACCCTTGGCTGCAGCCACCACAGACTGGACTGCATCACAGCTCCGCATTCCGTGTCAGTGTGGAAAAGCATAAAGCGGGGAGACCGGATGTGTCATGCACCCAAAGGTCTCAGCTGTCCTTGATTTCAGAAGCCAGGTGAGCAAGCTGCCTTCTACCGAGTCAGACCAATTGGTCCATCTTGCTCAGCAATGTCTACACTAGCATCCCCAAACTGCGGCCCTCCAGATGTTTTGGCCTACAACTCCCATGATCCCTAGTTAACAGGACCAGTGGTCAGGGATGATGGGAACTGTAGTTCAAAACATCTGGAGGGCCGAAGTTTGGGGGTGCCTGGTCTACACTGACTGGCAAGTGAGGTTTCAGGCAGGGTGTCTTTCACAGCTCTTCCTGGAGTTGCCCAGGATCGAACAGAGGGCCTTCAGCATGCAAAGCAGATGCTCTACCACCAAGACAAGGAGCTTTCGAGTGGTTGAAGCACTGCAGAGCCCCTTCCGCATGACCAACAAAACCCAGAACAATGCTAGGTCAGAGAAGTTGCAAACTACACAGGAAAGGCAGGCTTTCTTGGAGTAGGATTTGGATGATGGGGTAACCACAGGACATGTGCAATTGTGGTGACAGGCCACACTTTGGCTCCAACAGTTCAGCCAAGTGAGCATCCCAGTGGTTCCAGGGTCATGCCCTGGTTCCCTTTCGACAGATTCCATGCTGCTCCTCTGCCTGCCTGCCTGCCCTCCCTCCCAATCCTGTTGGTGCAGCTGCAATGAACCAGCTAAAGCTTTTAGCAGCCAGCCAAAAGGGGAGCCCTCTACAACTGCATTTGGTGGTAAATACCTTTTTTCCCTTTTTAATTGCCGGGGGCAGCTTTTAAGGAGATTGTGTTATTGCATATTACTCTGTAGAGGGAACATCGTAATCGCTGCCACTGATTTACGATCGCTTTCTGTTTGGCCAGCAAATCTGTTTTGATTGGTGCACAGCTGATGCACTGATGGAGGCTAATGTGGAAAAACATTCCCAGAGAGAGGAGGACCTTTCATCCTCTTTGCAAGCACCTGGCAAGGCCTCCCTCCCCATTGCTCACAATCTCCTGCAGGGCTTCCATTAGCATACATGGGGATTGATGGAACAAGGAAGCTTTTCCCCAACCTGGCATCCTCCAGACACATTGGACTACAGCTCCCACCAGCCCCAAGTTGGGGTAGTCTGGAATCATGTGAACAAAAAGAAGCTAACACTTTAAACTTTGACTGTTCCTAGTTGGCTTGGAAGATCCATGAGGCTTGAAGGAAAGGGAAGCGGGCAGAGGGAGAGAAATAGGTGAAGTGTTATTTGTTTCAGCAGGGAATGAGAACCTAAGGATCAACTTTGTTAGTTTCAAAAAACTGAAGTTCTTTTTACAAAGAGGAAAAAACCAGTTAAATTATTGGTAAAATCTTTTAAAATGCTCATTTAAAACATTCAAGGAAATTAAAATAAAAAATAAGCTACAAACTAGATCAAAACACAAGTTGGCGTTCTATGTTTCTGGATAGGCTTGGCTAGACAAAAATGTTTCTAGCAGCTGCCCAAAAGAGCACAGTGAAGGCACCCTCCCGATGTCCATAAGCAGGGAGTTCCAAAGTGCCACGCTAAAATATTCATTTCTTACAAATGTGGAATGGGGATTATTTGGCACCTGTAATAGTGCCTGTTCTGTCAATCAAAGCAGTCAAGTGGTTGCATATAGGGTAAGGCAGGCATCCCCAAACTTTGGCCCTCCAGATGTTTTGGACTACAATTCCCATCTTCCCCAACCACTGGTCCTGTTAGCTAGGGATCATGGGAGTTGTAGGCCAAAACATCTGGAGGGCCGCAGTTTGGGGATGCCTGGGGTAAGGCAATCTCACAGGTAAACTGGTCCCATTTATTACATGGGTGCAATTAACAGGCATCTTTTTAGGTTACATCAAACTTTAATTGCTTTACTGCTTATGGCCAAAGATACCGGTATTTTCATTTTAAAAAAAAATTGAACGATATACAACAAGCAACGTCTGCAAATAGTGAAAATAATCTTCGCATGTAGTTAAACTATGGCACTTGCTCCCATAGAAGGCAATGGTGGCCACCAACCTGGGTGGCTTTCAAAGTGGATTGGAGAAGGCTATCAACAGCTCCTCGGCGCGGTGGCCATGCCTGATCTCCACAGTTAAAGGCAGTACTGTTTCTGGATACCAGTTGCTGGAAGCCACAGGAGAGGAGAGGGCTCTTGTGCTCAGATCCTGCTTGCGGCTTTTCCTTTTGGGCATCTGTTTGGCCAATGTGAGAACAGGATCACGGAATCATGGAACTGTAGAGCTGGACCCTGAATGCCATCTAGCCTCACCCTCTGCCATGCAGGAATCTCAACTAAAACGCTGAACAAGATGAGCCACTCGCCTGATCCAGCAGCCAAGCTCTTATGTCAATGATAGATATATAAAAATACAGTAAAGAAAAGGAGGGAGAAAAGCAAGGATTAAAAAGGGGGGAGACAATAAAAATATATTTAAAGCTGGGTACCACCATGCTAATGTATAGTTGTCGCTGAAAGCATTTTGGTGTGAATCCTAGAGGCAGCAAGTACAAAAGGAATCACCCTATAAAAGTCACAATAAAGTTCAGATCCAATGGTAGATATACTCTCTTTTCTGAAATGGCTTCTGAGCTGCCTTTTAAAAAGGTAAAGAGAGTTATCATCTATCACTCTGTTTGCTTTTGCCTTCCAGCATGCTCCCAAGCGTTCCTCTGCAACGGTGCTTTTACTTGTTCAGTGCCAGATATTACATCTCATCAGGGGATGGAAAGGTGGGTAAGGCTTGCCCAAAGAGCTTGGCAGACCAAACCCTAACCTAGTGGGTTGTTGGGGGTAATGATTGAGAGTGAATGGAACTGAGGCTGAAAGTGTGCAGGGAACCTGTTGCCCCTGAAATGTCATGTCCTGGCCCTCATGGCAGAGTGAAGAATGTGAACTCTCAGCACCGTTTCTGCCATAAAGTGTGAATCAGGTTATAAGGCACAGGTCCAGGAGCTAGGTGGGGGTGCTCTGAATACAGGTTGTCACTTGGAAGGGTCCAGAAAGGCTGTGGCTCAGTTGCAGAGCACTTCCTTTGCCTGCAGAAGGTCCTAGGTTCAAGCCACGGCATCGCCAAGTAGGGCTGGGAATGTCCCTTACCTGAAACACTGGAGAGCCCCTGCCAGTCAGTGCAGACAATACTGAGTCAGATGGACCAGTTATCAAGCAGCTTCATAGGCTCCACTGCTGTTCAGAAGTCCCAAATTTCACCTATGCCTCTTGCTTCCTATCTGGCGAGCAGGATGGAGGATGAGGCCGTCAATGGCTACTACCTGCAATGGCTACATCCTGCCTCAATTAGTATTGGCGGCATGTCTTTAAATGCCACTTGCTGGGAATCTCAGGTCCTATTTGTGGGCTTCCCTTGGGCACATCTGGCTGACCACTGCGAGAGCAATTATTTATTTTAATTGTCAAGAGTGAATTTCTGTTGAATAATTATGTGCTGATGTTCTGAGCGTTAATTTTATTGTGCACTATTATATCCTAACAGATGGTTGAATATTACTTTATTTGATATAAGTTGCTGTTCCATTTTAAAGTTGTTTTCTTATGACTTTTAGTATTAGATCAGATTATTATACAGTGTGTGTTCCCTGTTGTATATTTTGTTAACCCCCTTGGTGTATAGTACGGTAATATAGAAAGGCGGAATACAAATTAAAAGTGAAATGAAATGATGTCTATAAAGAATGGGGAGTATTTGAAGAATATTTAAATAATAATAATATAAAAAGAACTCCACTGGCAAAACTAGACTGAGCCTGTTAGACCATCAATCGATATTACAAAGGTGACAGAGAATATGAATAGAAAAGAGAAAAAGATAATATGGGGAAAATATCATGCGACATTACTTAATTAACAGAAAAGAAACAGCAAGCATAATTGGAGGTCAACGGAAAGTAGAAATAGTGTAAATAATAGAAACTGAAACAAACAATGTGTATTTGTATTTGTATCAGTGTGTGTATTTGTGTGTTTTGTGTTTGTATCTGTGTGTTTTATGTTTGTTTATTCTTTGTAACTCTTTTTAATCAATAAAGACATTATTTTAAAAAAAAGTGAAATGAAATGAAGATGCTGGACTAGAGAAGCCTCTGGCCCAGACCAGCAGCAGGGCTCACGTTTTTGCTCAGATTTCTCTTGAAAGGGGGGGGACTCTTTACAGCAAAGCTGAAAAGGAACTCTCTGCACGCCATGGGATTTGCTGCTCAGCAGAGCATCGCTACCAAAGCCTCTGCAAAGCTGATGCTTAACAGTTGTCACCAAAAGCAAACTGGAAAACAGGTAAAGGGACTTAATACAGTGGATACAGCACTGCGTTGCTTGCAGAAGGTCCCAGGGTTCAATCCCTGGCATCTCTGGGTTGAGTATTTAAAAACCTGGAACGCTGCTGCAAGTCAGTGTCAACAGCACTGAGGGGGATGATCTGTATAAGTCAGCTTCTTGGGTTTTTCCCTTGCAACACCCATTTTGAACAGGCACATTTCCTAGGGCAAGAAAGAGCTTTGCTAGGAACACACTACGTTTAAACTCAACCAGGCAAATAGGGCCACAAACATCATTATTAGCCCACATTTTTCATAGTTCGCATGCACCCTTGTTAACACATTGACAGCCTACAAGGCAAATAAAAAGTACCCCCCTTTCCTCCTGTTTACAAAGGTTTCGCTGCTTGTTCGCCTACAGGCAATCCTTCCTCTCCATGGGTGACCAGGAAAGCAGCTGTTATAATAATATTAATTTTAACCAGGCTTGGAACCCAACAAAGATAATTTAAGTGGTTTTCCTGTTGCCAGTCAGAACTGACTCAGCCAGGATCTTATCCTTCAATCCTATAAACAAGACACACTGTATGCTTTCACCTAAATCAAACCCTTTTGTTATAGTATGTCCCTGGCTTCGGGGCTTTTGAAAAGAAACAAATTTGGCAGTGGGGTAAGAAATGTCCCCATAAGTTTTCGAAAGGGTGGTTGGTAAGAAGCAGGTGCATTTTATTGGGAATGCAGTTATTAAAGAAAGCACCCGTTCCATCCACTCATTTTTTTAAAAGGTACCTTATACAAGCATTAGACTTCCAAATGAAGGTTCGTTTACCTCCAAGGCACGAATAAACTGACTTGAAGAAGTGTGTGTGTGTGTGTGTGCTGCATATGACATTTCTGACTTAGCAGTGAGTCACCTCCCAAGCACAAATAGTTACAGCAAGGGAAAAGTGTTAAATTTCTCTTGAGGAGGAGCGGGAAGGTGGACAGATGCGAAGAGATAGGACCTGAGCTACTAGCCAGGGGTCTGGTATGCAGTTTAGCATATTAGCAGATATATTTGTGCATGGGTTTCTACACCTGCCCCACACAAGAAAGGAGCTTGCCTTTTGCAGTTTGTCTCCACCCCCCCCCCCAAAAAAAAACTGTTGTGCAGATTACCAGCTGATCAACAGAGACTGCATATGGGTTTTTTGCTGCAAATCCAGGGGAATGTAGAGAATGGCATGAGGCACAGATTTCACCTTCCTGAGAAACTCGTGAGTTCATGGTTGTGGTGGTTGCATTTTAAGCAAAGAAACAGCAAGCTTTATTCCTTTTCTGGCGCTGAAGGTATATGCACTGAAATTTCAGAAAGGTGGGTGACTAAGATTCCTGGGAATCGCCCCTGCTGCAACAACACTCAGTTAGGCAAAGCAAAGGGAATAGTTCCATAATTTGTACAAGTCACGGAATGCAGGATTCCACTTTTCTCTCCCCATCACAGAAAGTAGATCGTTTGCTGCAAACACCTGCGCACCATCTCCAGGGGAGAATTTTGTCATCTGGAAAGGGCTGATCTCTCCCCAGGCATTTCAGAAAGGAAGGTTCTAACCTGAAGGAGAGGAAGTCGCTGGCAGTAATTAAGGGAGATAATTAGTGTCGGAAGCTACAAATTAGACTTTTGTTATTCTTGGCGGAGGAGGCTCCACATTGTCATTGCCCCCCCCCCCAATTCCATTCTTGTTTTCAAACTCACAGGGGAAGAGTTTGTTTTTCCAATTCAGCTCCAGCGCTTATCAGGACTACTAAGCAATCTTAATACTGTACCACTGTAATGAACACTCTTGCAAGTGGTTCTAAGAAAGGCCACAGCTCAGTGGGAAAGCACCTGCTTGGCATGCAGAGCGTCACGAGCTCAATTCTCCAGCATCTCCAGCCAGGGCTGGGAATGACTCCTCATCTGAAACACTGGAGAGATGCTGCCAATCAGTGTCAACAATACTAAGCTAGCTAGGTGGGCCATGAGTCAGTGTAAGGTGGCTTCTGTCCTGGGCCAGGAATTGGCTTTACCTGCTGAGCAACAGCCTGAAGGAGCAGCAGGGCAGAGCTTCATGCTCTGGCACGGGGGGGGGGGGCGGAGAGCAGGCAGGGGCTGGGGGCAGGGCACGCCGCCTGCAGGGGTGTGGTGCCCAGTGTGGGCAGCCGCAATGGCACCCCAACAGGATCGCACTGCCGGGGGCGGTGCGCCCCCCCCCCACTCCTCTTCCTCCGCCAGTGAGGAGCAGAAGGCACAGTGACTTCACTTGCTGCTGATCAGCCTTCTTGGTCCTGATGTGAACCAGCTGTCTCCAGCTTTCTTAAGCAGGGTTTCCAGCCTCATTCAGTTACTGGAAACAACACTTGTCATTCCTGGCCAGACCTTACTGCTTCTTGTGACCTTGTACTCTCGGCTTTCTTGACCCCCGGACCGTCTGACTACATGAGCTGAGATACTCCTGACCTTAGGACTGGACTGAACCTTGCATACAGACTCTGTCTCAAGGCAAGTACCCCCCTGAGACTTGGCTGGTTGGCTGGCCTTCCTGCCACTGAGTTTTGCCATGGCTGAGCAGCACAGGACTACGACAGCTTCCTTTTTAAACCAGTCCTTTATTCAGAACCAAGAGGACTAGAACCTTACTTTCAGTTTAGAGGAAAGATTATAGACTGCACACTTCATATGTGAAAACGCCCAGGTTCAACCTTGGGCATCTCCAGGCAGAGCTGAGAAGGATCCCTTGCCTGAAATCCTGCTGCCAGTCAATGCAGACAATACTGAGCCAGGTACTGTATATTCCTGGGTATAAGACTACTTTTTAACCCAGGAAAATCTTCTCAAAAGTCGGGGGTCGTCTATATCCCAAACTATATATTTTAACTGGAAAAGTTGGGGGTCATCTTATACGCCCAGTCGTCTTATATGTTGGAATATACAGTAGGTCAATGTTCTGACATTGTATAGTGAAGGACCGTAGCTCAGTGCGTAGAATATCTTCTTTGCCGTCAGTAAAGGCTCAATGTCATGGACTCGTTGGACGCAGAGGAATGGTGGGAGACACTAGCTGGGGAATCCCCAAGCAAAGAAGACAAAGAGCCTGGGGACTGGTGGTGGGATGATGATGAGTGGTCAGAGGAAGAAGACTGGGAGGAAGAGGCGTCAGAAACTGAAGAGGCAAAGGGGTTTAGTGCAGGCATAGGCAAACTCAGCCCTCCAGATGTTTTGAGACTACAATTCCCATCATCCCTGACCACTGGCCCTGTTAGATAGGGATGGTGGGAGTTGTAGTCCCAAAACATCTGGAGGGCCGAGTTTGCCTCTGCCTGGCTTAGTGAGCTGGGAGAATCTGTGGTAGAGAGAAGCCCAGAATCAGAGGCAGCAGCTGATGCAGGAGAGGAGGGAGGCCAAGAGGCAGAGATGAATCAGGCTAGTGAAGAAGCACAGGTGTCTCCCCCTTCTGCTGCAAAAAAGCTCCCCTCCACCCTCATAGGGGCAAGAGCTACTGAGAAGAGTTGTTGTGCTCTTTAGTCTGGCACTCCTGAGCAGATCCTGTTTCTTCTAATAGAGTTAACTTCACTTACTCCATGAGCTTTGCTTGCTATGCAAGTGTACTTGCACAGACTCTAAATCCTGCAAGTTCTGAACCCATCACTTCAAACACATCTCTTCTCCTCGTTCCAGCAGTGAGACAAGAAAGAGTTAGCTACAGGCTGCAAATCTAATAATTCATTCTAGGGATGTTTCTTCGTTATCCAGACACTTGTCTATGTCTTTGCAAATTAGTCATTCCAAGTGTGTATTTGGGTGTTTCAGTATCTCTCCTATTAAATCAGGCAAGAACACAATTTGATTCCTCCATGGCACTCTCCGCGCTGAATAATTCAGATTCGTGCGGGGAGGGTTACAGAACGCCTGGCTGGCAATCTTATGCAATCCCGCTTGCCAAATATTTGCTAATTTCGTCCTTCTGATTCTCTCCCCCGACCCCACCCTCACCTTACCCCTGCATCATCAGACTGTTTGTAATGGCTGGACAGTTTTTGCATTGAGAAAACTTTCCACCAGGAAAATGTCTTATGCGGTAGTTCCCGAGGCATGGGCAGAGGAATAGGATGCCTTGCACCACAACCCAAGGAAGCCTTGTTGTTGTTGTTTAGTCGTTTAGTCGTGTCCGACTCTTCGTGACCCCATGGACCATAGCACGCCAGGCACTCCTGTCTTGCACTGCCTCCCGCAGTTTGGTCAAACTCATGTTGGTAGCTTCGAGAACACTGTCCAACCATCTCGTCCTCTCTCGTCCCCTTCTCCTAGTGCCCTCAATCTTTCCCAACATCAGGGTCTTTTCCAAGGATTCTTTTCCAAGGAATCCTTTTCCAAGGAATCCAACATCAGGGTCTTTTCCAAGGAAGCCTAGATTTGGCCAAGTGCCTGGAAGAGAAACTGCCTGGGATCCCAACACACAAAAAGCAAGCTGTTCTCCAGGCCATATTAGAAAGACAGGATGAAAATAAAATAAATATATTCTTTTGAAAATCAAAAGAGAGCTCAGTCATGCACCCCCCCCCCAATATCTATTTTTGTTATCAATACTGATTTTGGAGAGGTGGAGGGAGAAATACTTCCTTTTTTAAAAATGTGATAACTTCTCTAGTTGAGATTTGTTTAAGGACTCTACATCCTCCATGCGTAACAATGCAAGAGCATAAAAAACCACTGCTGGGTAAGGCCTGTGGCCCATCTAGTCCAGCATCCTGTTCTCACAGTGTCCAGCCAGATGCCCCAGTTGAAAGCCTGCGAGCAGGACCCGGGCACAAGAGCAACTCTCCCATCCTGTGGTTTCTAGCAAATGGTATTCAGAAGCATTGCTACCTCCAATTGCTGAGACAGAGCATAACCATTATGGCTAGTAGCCATTGATAAGCCTCTCCTCCACACATCTGTAAGCACAGCAGAATATCGCCAACAATGTCCACCTCAGCCTTCACCAATCAGATGTTTTGGACTACAACTCCCGTCACATCTCACCCAGCATGGCCCATGGTCAGGGAGATTCATTCCCCGTGTGCAGTCATAGGTTTATTGCAGGCATCCCCAAACTGCAGCCCTCCAGATGTTTTGGCCTACAACTCCCATGATCCCTAGCTAAGAGGACCAGTGGTCAGGGATGATGGGAATTGTAGTCCAAAACATCTGGAGGGCCGAAGTTTGGGGATGCCTGGTTTATTGTGTGTCATATGACTGTATGTGTTTTCATTCCACAGAGTGGAAGTGACGTAGACAGGATGTTTGTCTTGCGTGTTCCTGAAGTGGAACTATTGTTCTTTGTTCGTTCTCTTTATTGCCTGTGATGCTAGAGAGAGGGAGCCATAATGAAGAGCTCAGAGTATGTTTATATGTAAATAAACTAGCTTAGCCAGAATGCTGTGCTACTGAGTCTGCCACGCAACTGCGCAAACCTCTGCGGATCCCTAAAGTGTGCTGGTGCTTCACATCACCAGTCACTGTGATGTTCGGCCTGAAGAACGCTCAAGAAGCTCCCGAACGATCTCCCAGGAGGGAGGGAACATGCCAGTCGGGTATGTGTCTCTGCCATGGCCTTACTCACTAGTAGGCACCCTCCTGGACATGCTGACAGGTGGGAGCTTTGCACAACCCCAAATGGTACAAAATGGCAAAGGACCCCTGGACGGTTTAGTCTAGTCAAAGGTGATTATGGGGTTGTGGAGCTTGTCTCGCTTTCAGGCTGAGGGAGCTGGTGTTTGTCCGCAGGCAGCTTTCTGGGCCATGTGGCCAGCATGACTAAACCACTTCTGGCACAACGGAACACCGTGATGGAAACCAGAGTGCACGGAAATGCCATTTACCTTCCCACCACAGCGGTATCTATTTATCTACTTGCGCTGGCATGCTTTCGAACTGCTAGGTTGGCAGGAGCTAGGACAAAGCAATGGGAGCTCACCCAGTTGTGCGGATTTGAACCACCAACCTTTTGATCGGCAAGCCCCCCAAAAACATGGTGAGTGGTATAGAAAAGTTTCAGGTAACAGAAATCAAAACAAGTCTATGAAAATTAATAGCCCAGCTAAGTTTCTACTAGCTCACTTACATCAGTGTAAGACGTCATTTGGAGCTCAGCCCCAGATAAATAAGTCAACCCCCCCCCCAAAAAAAACCCACCCACCCCCCAAAAAGGTACTTTCGTTAATCTGGAAGCTTGATTCTTATGGCAGGGGGAGCATCAATTCACAATCTCAGCTTGGTGCCTCTTCAAAGCCTTCAAAAAGTCAAAGATGAGGATGGTGCTGATACTTTTGTCACTCTGCTATCTCCCATTTATGGAGAAAGTGTTAATTTATTTCACTTTCCATTATGCAAGGAATCAAACACAGTTCAAACCTTGTCAGCCAGCCTATTGATGCGTTAATTAAGGCCTAGGCAGAGCCAGAGAAGCTCAATGTTCCCTGATAGAGGCACCACTTTTGCGATGGTGGAAAAACAAAGGCACAAAACACAGGCATATGGAAGGTCCCCCTTGTGCCACTGGAGCAAGCCTCACCTGTTCTGCAACTCATATTGGGACGGGAACAATGGGCGATTGCAGCTGTCCGACGTTAACAAGCGAAACTCTCCGGTTCATAAGCGAATGTGCAAATCCCAGAAATGAGCAACAGGTACTAGGCTTCTGCATAAAGGACAAGCAGAATAGCCTTCCCCAAGCTGGTGCCCTCCAGAGGCATGGACTACCACTCCCATCAGCCCTAGCAAAGCCACAGCCTGAGACAAAGTCAGACAGCTGGCCCGTTTAGCTCAGTACTGTCGACACTGACTGGCAGCAGCTCTCCAGGGTTTTCAGCCCCGGGAAGAGCTTCTGGATACTGTTTAGTGCCTGCACTCAAATCACCACTCAACACATTGCAGGGTGCAAAGAGGGGCCCTTCCCCTGTCTCTCGCTGCCACCAGCCCCACACCCTCTGCTTCAGTGAACCCTGGAAATGCTGGGGAAAGAATTGCCAGCTACCCTATTGCCTGCTACCAGCAGAAGTAGGCCGCCAAACGGTATCCCAATCAATAATTCATAGAATATGAAGACAAATTTTTGTTTGGGATGCCTTGTCGCAACAGCGAACAAATCTGTCCCAGATAATTGCTCGGTACACAGCATTGGCAAACTGCCTTCAATGAAACGAGGGCTTAAAAGCAACCATCCCATCGAGTTATATATATGGCATAAATGCCATCTTTTAAAAGAACCTAAGGTGTTGTCCTCATAAGAAGAATCTGCTGGATCAGACCCATCTAGCTCAGTACCCTGTTCTCACTGTGGCCAACCGGATGCTCCCAAGGGAGGTCTGCAAGCCGGACCTGAGTGCGAGAGCCCTCTCCCCTCCTGCGGTTTCTAGCAAATGATATTTGGAAGCACAGGAGCCAACTCCTAGGGACCCCAGCCCACACCCCAATAAAATATTTGAGCCTCCCCCCAAAAAAGTTGATGAGCATTGCCATTCAAATGGTGTGTGCGCACCATCTTGTGATTGATTATGCGGGGTGGGACTTACCTGCCCCCCCAATATTTTATTCAAGTTGGAACCTCTGTTTTGAAGCATTGCTCCCTCCAACCCCAGAGGCAGAGCATAGTAGTCATGGTTAGTAGCCACTGATCGCCAAGGAAGAGGGTCCAGTTGCAAGCTTGCAGCTACTTGGTCTACTGCAAGAAAAAGCACAGGGGAGAGGGATTTGCAAAGAGCAGGACCAGGGGAGATGTCAGGATATGTGTGGAAGGAGAGCATCAGGGATTTGGAGGAGTGAGTAAGATACCCAGACAACATGCTGGCAACCCCCAGAGCCCTTCTGAGGCAGAAGAAGGCAACCAAGGCTCATAGGAAGCTGCCTTGTACTGATGACTGCACCTGGCTCAGTATTTTCAACAAGGCAATGACTCTCCAGGGTTTCAGGCATTCCCAGCCATACCTGAAGATGCCAGGAGATATTGAACCTGTGACCTTCTGCATGCAAAGCAGGGGCTTTACTGTCACGAACTGGCAGGACACCGAGGAAGGGGAAGAGAATCCTGGTGAAGGGTGTAGACACTGGGTCAAGCTGAAGATGGGGAAGGGGAGGCTGGGGACCTAGGAGGTACTCAAGGGTACATCAGAGGTCGTCAAAGGGGCAGCTGCCAATTCACAGAAGCCTGGGGAAGTGCACACATCACCAGAACCAGAGGTGCCCCCTTCTCCATGATGGTCTCTGAGGCATCATGAACAGCAGGAAGGCCAGTGGTGCGGGGAACCATGGCACCAAGTTCTGGAGGGCGCCAGGGAAGAGGCGGAGGCTGGATGCGGTGCCTCCTGGCATCAGCTCGCCGCCCTCATCCACCTCCACCATGCTGCGCCACGCCCAGAGCCTCCTCCCTGCCGGAGGAGCTGCCCTCCAGCCTCGCCGACAGCGCTCCCCTCGTCTGCCTCTGCCTGGAGCCTCTGTCCCCCTGCCCGCCCAGAGGGAAACGTGGGGGTGGGGGGTGCTGGAGGGATCCTTGCACCATGGCACCAGATAAGCTTAAGATGGCCCTGGCAGGAAGTGCACTTTAAGAGACTGAGGCCAGCGAGAGAGCCCAGCCCAGCCCAGCTTACTAGTTGATCAGGTGAAGATCATGGGGCTCATTGGGTGTGGGGCCACTCAGCTTAATTAAGCTCAGGGAAGATGAGGACCACACGCTTCATTAAGTGGCGATAGGCAGTTACTCAGCTGGAGCTCAGGTGCATCCAGTAAGATTTGGAGGAACAAAAGAGGAGAAAGGCAGAGACCCTGTGTCTGCTCAGCTTTCACCATTGATGGACCACAGCTGCTTCGGGAGCTCCACAGGACTGCAATTTTGGGACTGACCCTCGGATTCCAACCCTGGATCTTCTACAGAGGTGGGAACCTGGCCACTGCATTGGACCTGAACCTATAGCTGGCTATTGGACAGTCTAACTCCTCTCTAGCGTTGCCCTTGGGACTGTGTGCACTATGGGGACTTACTTCAGGACATCTACCCGTGAGCTATGGCCCCTTACCAACCCTTGATCTTCCAACCTTCATCTTCTGTCTTAATTATTGTCTTGTTTTAATACAATTGTTTCATTGCATACTTATAACTGGCTGTTTCGTGTTTTACGGCATACTTTGAGTAGGGATGCCTGTGTTTCACTTTTTGTGTACCTAGTTTTTACACTTTGTGAACAGCTGATTTAAGCATTAAGCAGGACTGTATATAAATGAAGTTGGCAGGATAAACGCTGCAGACTGGCGAAGCTGAATGTGAATAACCACACTGGTATCCCTTGCTCTGCCCTCCACAGAGATGAAGAAAACGATGTAGTTTTTAACTGAGCAAGAACTTTGGGGTGTAAGCTATGCTGAGAGAATAGCTCACCCTAGGCAAGTGAATGTCATTCCCTGGCAGGGTTTTGCTCACACATCTCCCACATCCAAGCCTGTATCTGCTACACCAGAGGCGGGGAACATTTTGCAGGCTCCCTTCTGGGCAAGCTTGCAGGACCAGTGAAGGGTGTGGGCCTGGAGAGAGGGGTGCAGCTTGGGGAGAGTTATTGAGGGCCACATAGAAAGGAGCAGAGGGCCTGATGTTTCCCATCCCTGTTCCACACACTCATTCTGTAACAAGGAAGTAAGATGACTCAAAGACAGAGATTGAGATCACAGAATCGTAGAGTTGGAAGAGACCCTAGGGATCATCTAATCAATGGGTAGGCACACTAAGGCCTGGGGGCCAGATGCAGCCCAATCACTTTCTCAATCCGGCCCGTGGATGGTCCAGGAATCAGCATTTTTTTACATGAGTAGAATGTGTCCTTTTATTTAAAATGCATCTCTGGGTTATCTGTGGGGCAAAGGAATTCATTCCCTCCCCCCAAAAAATATAGTCTGGCCCCCACAAGGTCTGAGGGACAGTGGACCAGCCCCCTCTCCCTGCTGAAAAAGTTTGCTGACCCCTGATACTAGTCCAACGTATATGCAGCTGTCCCATACAGGGATTGAACCTGCAACCTTGGCATTATCAGCACCACACTCTAACCAACTGAGCTATCCAGGTGTTGCTGTACCATTGTGCTTTTTTCTTCTTTCTAATTTATCATCATAGTCAGTTTACTTTTTCCAGCTTTTAGGAAACATAGTTGAAAGACATCCGGAGGGGAAACTGTGTTAAGTTTGTTGCAGGAAAAACAAGAAAGCCTCTTCTTTCACCTTAAAGTCTTTGTGAATGGCCATGGTTAATTACATAATTGCAAATGTCTGTACTCTTCTGCATTTCATGTCCCTCTGATCTTAATGTTTTAAATCCCCACCTACTCCCTAAAAAACATGCAAAGAGATACATGTAACTCAGAATGACACTTCACACATCTGATAAAGTAGACTGTAGTTCACAAAAGTTTGTACTGTCCTGCAATGGATTTAAGGTGCCACAAGACTTGTTTATGGTATGAGAACTTTGACAAGTCAAACAACAACAACAACTTTGGCAAGTCATTCATCCAATTTTATTCGCCTGCCACAAACCCGCAGAAAATAAAACAGCAAAATCATACAACTTCTAACATAAAATGAGTCAAAGTATGTGGCACATATATAACACAGGGGAGAGAAAATCTACCTAAACTGCACTTGAAGTTGACAAAATCTTTGACAAATCTTTATATGTGCAAAACTGAATAAATAACTGGGGACAATGCTTGTGTTAACACACCCATAGAGTCTACAAATATAAAAATACGAAAGGCATTTATCACAAAGATCACATAGACTTCAGGTACCGAAAATTTATCACTGGAGGACGCCCAGGAACACAACTGTCCCACCGTCCACAAATCAGCCAAAATCTCCTGTGAGAAACAAGAAAACTGGCTGCAAGACATCTCCAAATGAAAGGAAAACAGGGCTTTGGGGAGCTCAACAAAATCAACTGAGTCCCACTCAGAGAGCCAGTGTAGTGTCAGGGCCGTCTCAAGCCGGTCGGGCGCCCTGGCGCAGAGATCTCTCCAGCGCCCCCGCCCTCATGGGCGGGCGCAGCGTGCAGCATGGCTTCCATGCGGCTTCGCCGTGCAGCACCCTCCTGCTGCCCTGCGCCACCGAGACTACCCCTAGAGTCGGGCCTGTGTAGTGGTTAAGAGTGGTAGACTCATAATCTGGGGGACCGGGTTCGCATCTCCGCTCCTCCACATTCAGCTGCTGGGTGACCTTGGGCTAGTCACACTTCTCTGAAGTCTCTCAGCCCCACTTACCTCACAGAGTGTTTGTGGTGGGGGAGGAAGGGAAAAGGAGATTGTTAGCCCCTTTGAGACTCCCTAGGGTAGCGATAAAGCGGGATATCAAATCCAAACTTCTTCTTCTGTCAACGGATCAGCTACTATTAAAAAATCTGCCATTTCACTGGGAATTCTTTTTTAGAAAAGCACAGCAGGAAGCCAACACATATATCTTTGCTGGTACATAAAATTGGCATGTAAAAATAAATAAGTTGTTTTCCAGTTGTTTTCATATATTTAACCGTTCTGTATTTATTTATTTATTTATTTATTTCATAAGATATATGCACCCTTTGATTGTAAAAACTCAAAGCAGTTTACGAAGAGAATAAATAAAACAATCAAATTATCCCTGAAAACAACTCTTTAAGGCATTCAAAAGATAAAATCAGCAATAAACTAAAATCAGATTAAAACGAACACCAACATTCTACATTGCCTAAGTAGGCTTGAGAACAGTGAAGGTGCCTGTCTGATGTCAAGTGGCAGGGAGTCCCAGAGGGTGAGTGCTGCCGTGCTAAAAGATTCCTTACAAATGCGAAGGGAGTGCTATATGGCACTTGGGACAGCGCCAGTTCTGCAGATTGAAGCAGTTCAGCAGGCATATATGTGGGAAGGTGGTCTCACACAGGTACCGTAAGCTGCTTTATGCTTTTATTAGATTGTAAATCACTTTGGGCTGCCCCATGGAGGGTGATTCATAAATGAAACCAATACGCTCCACACATATTTCCAGATCTAGCTGCATTTGCAGGTCCTAGTCACCACAGGGGAGATTTCATAGCAAAGCCTTCCATGGGCAACCAGCCGACAGGGTTCCAAGCATGGCTGGGGTGGCGGGGGGGGGGGCAGGGAGAGAGAGAGAGAATCTGGCACTCGCTGGCTAGCTCCCTTGCAACTTGAAAGAGACTCTCATCACACCACAATCCTCTTAAAGAGGAATGAGAGATCTGAAGAGATACTGCAGGGGGAAATGGGAAAGAGAGCAATAAGAAAAAGCAGATGCTGTTAAAAGGGAAAAGCTTGTGTTCTGTAGCTCCGCGACTCCAGAACGCTCCGTGCTGCAGTTCGTAAGAAACTGACAAGGTCACACCATTGATGGTGGGTAGGGCCATGCACACTGCGTGTGTTCCAGCCACTTAGCTATTTATAAAATGTGCATGTTGCTTCTCTAGCTAAAACACACACCATTTAAAAACACAAAAGGCAACACGAAAGAGCGCAGTTAAAAAATTAAAAAAGAAAAGTATAAAAAGAGCCCCTGCGTGGTAGAAGCACTTGCTTTTCATGCAGAAGGTGCCAGGTTCAATTCCTGGCATCTTTAGGTCAGGATGCAAATATCCCCGCCCCGCCCCTAATTGCTGCCAGTTAAGAGTCAAAAAATCGTTCGCATCTGTCTGTCCTGAGAGACAAACGAGTGCTGGAAACCACAGGAGGGGAGGGGGCTCTTGTGCTCTGATCTGGCTTGTAGGCTTCCCTTTTTAGGGCATCTGTTTGGCCACTGTGAGGACAGGATGCTGGACAAGATGGGCCTGATCCAGCCAGGTCTTCTTATGTTCCTATGTGGACAACTTAAAGGCCATGCAAAGAATCGCAACAGGCAGACTTAATCAGCCAGTTCCATTCCATTCCATTTACTATATGGTACAGTATTTATATACATGGATGCGGGGGGGGGGGGCACACTATCACCCAGGCCTCATAGGTCTGAGATGGTTGAGAATGGTATGTACAGCGGTACTGGTACACAAAATGTATTTGTATATATATTTTTGGATATATTATTTTGATACTACAATACACCACCTCAGAACGCCCACATAATAAGAGGGGAGGTTTTTTTGGTGTTTTTTAAAAAGACAAATGTTCAGTTCATCCAGATTGCCTTGCTTGAAGCAAACCCATGTTTGAACAAACCGTTTTCTTCCAAGAGAGAAGGGTTTCCGCATCTTCCTATCCACGTCGCAACTTCAGTTATGACATTTGCAACAGAGAACATGCACTAACTAGCATTGCGGGCAGGTACTTTCAGGCCCTGGACTTGTAAGGTACCTATTACAAACCACAAGTATTCTTACTTCACTATCCTCTCATCTTCACAACCAACACCGCCATTTTGTGCTTTACAACAGCTTCCACACTCCTGACACTGCAGTAAAAAAGCCAATCCTGATATCAAGGAAATCCTCTGAACACAAGCAGTTTCAAAAATCCACTTAAGCCATAGCATCTTCAGGACTACAGGAACAAAACAGGTCTCGCTTCCCTGGCAATAAGTGATGGAGAAAAGAACGGTAACAAGAAATAGCACTAAATGAAGACTTGTGTAAAATGCTAGCTGCCCAGAGAATACATTTACTAATAATGCATTTTTAAAGTAAAAAATAATAAAGTGAGCATCCATAACCATGTTCATGGCAGGCTTGCCCCAAACTAGAAAAGTAAGAAAGATGAAACAGAAGATGTTGCAGCAACCAGCATCAGTCCCAGTGGGCCTTGGCAGGCCATTGATGGCTCAGGTGCTGATGCCGGATCTTGCTTGCTGCTCCCCAAGGGGTCCTTTTGGTTCCCCCTGGGTTATGCGGCCCTGGACCTCTGCTCCAAGATCCAGCCCTGCCTACCTACAGTACTGACATTCACAAACTCATTGCAAAATGTATAATGAGAACCTTTGCTTCCCCTAATTGTAAAATCCAGGAAAATGGGAGGTCATTTACAGAGCAAAGGAACAACACGGCCTCTGATCTGGCAACAATTTAGTGCCCTCAGAGGTCCTCCACACACACAACCTTTCAGGACACCAGCTTTGAACGGAAAGAGTTTCTTTTGCAAACTAGACAGGTGTTGAAACAAAATAAAATAAAAAATCCTTCCAGTAGCACCTTAGAGACCAACTGAGTTTGTCATTGGTTTGAGCTTTCGTGTGCATGCACCCTTCTTCAGATTTTTATTTTGTTTCGACTACGGCAGACCAACATGGCTACCTACCTGTAACTAGACAGGTGTTGTTTGCCATCCTTACAGCACCACGGTGACTATCAACATGGCCAAACCACCAACAAGGTGGTAGGAGAGCCCCACACATTGGTCCGTGACCTTCTCATGCAATCACCGAGGGCCGGTGACTCTTGGTAAAAGGCAAGGGATAGACAGATTGGGTCTACAGGCTGCCAGTCACCAAGACAGTCTCCTCTCCCCCGGTCACGCTGAAATAAAACAAAAGCCATTGCACGAGAACACAGTTTCTATAAGGTTGGAGCAGCAAAAGAACATCTGGGTGGCTTAGGATCCTTGTTCATCCGGATTCTTGACTCTCCAGCCCCCAAAATGTTATGAAGTCAGGCCTGTGCAGCTGAAGTAAAGGAACAAAGCCACCCAAAGATCTCCTTACCCTGAAATCAATGCCCACTGTAGAGATGAAGCTGCCAGCCAGGAAAGCACCATCCTTGAACCGCACCAGCAGGCAGGTCTTGCCAACGCCGGAGTCGCCAACCAGCATCACCTAAAGAGAAAAGAACAGGCATGGGGGGGGGGGATTACTACTAATGACCTGGAGCCACAGAGCTCTATCTTCTGGGCTCTCTGCTTCTAGCCAGGGTTGTAGCTAGGGAGTGGTGATGTAGGCCCCCGCCAGGGGCGCAGGTAATTGGGGGGCACAAAATCAGCTAAAAAATATGTCCATAAGTATAAATATTGGTTATTGCCTCATAAGAAATGGAGGGTGAATTGAATGGGTGGAGAGGGGGTGGAGGAGAGGCAGAAAGAAGAGCCAATTTGTCCGTGGCTAGGGGGCCCAATCTGGACAGTTCTGCCAGGGGCACAAGATCACCAAGCTACAGCTCTGCTTCTAGCGCACCAGACTGCGAATGGATAACACTGGGGCAAGGTTGGGGAACCTCAAATCCAGGGGTCCAATACAATCCTCAAACCACATTCTACACTATTACTGCATTTATATCTGCTTCCCACCCTCAGCCTCTGGCTTAGTTAGTGCTGGCCCTCTTAACACAATTCCAGCTCCTTATAGCAAGAACTCATCTATCAGTGCCTCATAATCAACTCTCTCTCCTGGAAGTTTTAACCGATCTACGTGCCAGACAGGCTGGAAGTTGTCTGCTGGGCACACAGCAGCTCTGGGCTGGAATCAGAATCGTGACCTGGCGGACTTTGATAGAATTCATTGCTCTGGCCCCCGTTATTTCAGTGACCTCTCAGACAACATTTATAGCAGCCACCCCCAACCTGGCACCTCAGTTGTTTGGTGCTCGACCTCCCATCAGTCTCAGCCAGCAGGGACATTGTGGTGAGTTGTAGTATCACTGTTGGAGGGTGCCAGTTTGGGAAAGGCAAGTTTAGAGCAGCATTGCACAGCAGCCCACATCCTGAACTCAAGGCATTATTTCAAGCAGGGGCTTCTAGATACATACATAATTTTATTTGTATGCCACCTTTCCATATGATAAAATCATGCCCAAGGCGGCTTACGACATAAAAAAATACATAATTAGAAAAAAATACATAATTAGTTTACATAAGTAAAGAATATAACATCAAAAAGCACACGACAAATAGAAACAACACCTACAAAAACCATAAATAAGATTTAAAATTAAAGATACAAACATTAATATCAATAATAAAACAACACCAACACCAGTAAGAGTCTGTTCAGCAGCTTTTGTAGCTGGAGTCAGTCCGAGTCCCTCACTCCTAGACCTGATGGAGGAAATCCAGCAAGGTAGGAAGCAGATCTTTCAGGGTTCACAGCCAGGACGGTCTCTCTGACTACCTAGTACTTTGTAAGGATGTAGGATGCTTATACTGAGTCAGACATCTGGTCTGTCTAGCTCGGTACTGTCTACTGACTGGCAGAGGCTCTCCAGGGTTTCAGGAATGGACATTCCCAGTCCTACTTGGAGATGCCAGGGATTGAACCTGGGACCTTCTGCATGTGAAGCAGATGCTGTACTACTGAGCCAAGGTGCTTTCCCAAAATACAATGAGAACTCAATGAGCCCTACTCTCAGGTAAATCTGTATAGGATTAGCTTGAGGGTCAGTCTAATGTTATTTAAGAAATGTAAAAACTGAGTCCTGCTGGGTCAGGCCAAAGGAGCCTATCTAGTCCAGCATCCTGTTCTCACAGTGGCCAACCAGATGCCTGTGGGAAACCTGCAAGCAGGACCCAAGCACAACAGCCTTCTCCTCAATCGTGTTTCCAGCAACTGGCTTTCAGAGGCATATGGTCTCCAACACTGGAGGGAAAGCCTAGCCATTGTGGCTATCCTCCATTAATTTGTCTGATCCTAATTTTCTGAACTCTGTAGTTTCTGTTACATAAGAAGCGGTTTTATACCAAGTCTGACCAATGGTCAATCTGGCTCAGTATTTTCTGCACAGACTGGCAACATCTCTCCAGGACTTCAGAAAGCAGTGATTCCTCACACTACCTGGACATTCTGGGACTGAACCTGGGACCTACTGCATGTGGAGATGCTCTACCACTGAGCTATGGTGGTTGGACTAGATCAGTGTTTCTCAACCTTTTTTGGCCCACGGCACACTTGTTCCGTGAAAAAAATCACGAGGCACACCACCATTAAAAAAGTTTAAAAAATTAACTCTGTGCCGCCCTATATTATAATTATGACTGTAAGAAACACTTGCCAAATATTGCTTTCCGGTGGGTCAGTGTTGTGTATTGGCGGCCGCCAGGCTCGTTTGCACTGAGCTTTGGGAAAGAGGAGGAGAAATATTGCTTTCCGGCGGGTCAGTGTTGATTATTGGCGCCCGCCAGGCACGTGACAATGCAAATCGCCCTTCTCGTTGCCGCACATCGCGGCACACCAGCCAGCGTCTCGCGGCACACTAGTGTGCCGCGGAACAGCGGTTGAGAAACACTGGACTAGATGACCCTCGGGGTCCCTTCCAACTCAACAATTCTATGGTTCCAAGACCCTTCTCTAAGGCACAGAAAGTAAGTTATGAAATCCTTCTCACAGGCACAAGAAGACTCTCTAAACTGCAGTCCTAGGAAACTGATCACCAGCCTCACTCGCTCCATGATTTAACTTGGCAATCACTTTTACTTGCAGGTGGGCTGTTATACATTGAAAAGAACACCACCATACTTTTTCTGCAAAGGCTAATTCCATATTTTGTGCAACCTTCCACAGACATTTATGTACGGTATGTGCAAACGTGTAGTAAATGTGCAAACAGGCAAACCATGCAGCTGCTGGCACATTTACTGCATCTGCATACCTGTTTTGCACATTTGCTACATGTTTGCACATTTACTACATTTGTGAAACGTATAGTAAACATGCAAACAGCTGTCAAGCATGTAGTAAATGTGCCAAACAGGTATGTTTTTAAATATTTGTTTGCTTTCTAATATTTTAAATTGTTTTAAACTCTCCGTTTAAATTGTTTTAAACTCTACGTTTAATTGTAAACATATTTTATTGTGTTTAATGTGCTCTGTTTTCTGGCATGCAAACGTGCAGTAAATGGGATACCCGAGTGCCCCACCAGTGCCCTTCAAATATTTCAGAAAACAGGGAATCAACCCACAGCTGAAGGTGTGCTGCAACCCAGAACTTTTCTGTTAATCATGCCTGACTGAGTATCTCAACTGCATCTCAGCAGTACAGGCAGGCTTGCTGTGAAAAGGGCTAAACATTCAGCACACACCCCTTCACTTTCACTATTGTTGCTTTTTAACAACTTTCTAAACTGAAAAAGGAAAGGAAAGAGAAGGACTAATTGGCAGAGAACACCCCTCACAGCTGAGTACTGCCATGCCCACACATTTTCCCCAATTCTCTCCAGGGAGCAGGAGACCAGAAACTTCTGTATGGCCACAGCTCTCCCTCCCCTGATCTAGGGCTCAGCCCCTGAAACCCTGACTCCAGGACTCACACCTGAGACATATTGAGTGACAACAGTCATTTCCATTCCTGCACACCTGCAACAGGGGAAGAGGCTTTCTGGCACCTCTCTGTGCATTAGAAAGCAGCCCTCTCCTGTTAAGCAGCTAGACCTCAGGATCACAGGAAGATAGAGAAGCGATTTCAGGGGGTCAAAAAAGGGTGATGGTGGAATTCTTCACAAGACATTATGACGACCATGCACAATCCTAAGTATGCCTATCCTAGTGAATTCATTGGGGTTTACTCCCGGGCAAGTGGGGCTAGGGCTGCAGCCTTAAGCAGCTTTGAAAAAGCAAAAGACAGGCAAATAGAGAATCAGATGAAATCCCGGGGAATGTCTAACAAGAGCTGCCATCTTCCCTACCAGGAACCTCCAAATAGAGAGGCAGTCTACCAGCAAACACCCACATCCTGGAGGCAAAGCAACAGGTGTCCTCCACAGGCTTCCCATAAATATGCAGCTGACGGGTAAATAGACATTCCCCCCTCCAACCAGCCGGACTCTTCTCCTGGGGCTTACCTGAGATTAAAAACAAGCTTGGTTTGAACCCCTCTTCTACAGGAGGTGGCCAGCTTTGCAGGACGCAGCGCCACAAGGCACCCCACACCCCAAGGCAAAAGGTGCATCTAGAAAGGGGCTCAACTGCCCAACGGGTCTTTGGCAACAGGTGTCGCGTAAGTTTTTACTTTCCCAGATTCCCCCCCCCCCCACCGCGCCAAAATAAATCTAATTTGAACGCGCTGGCGACATACAGCCTGGCTTTCTAATGTCCTGAAACGCACCCCCCAAATAGCCCCCCTCCACGGTTCTGGGAGCTCAAGTCTCCAAGCGCCTTTACGCACCTCCTCTCCCCCCCCCCTCGGGTCGGGTTCCCCCTCCCCGACGGCACCGAGCTCCGGAGCTCACCTTGAAGGCGACGTCGTAGAACTCGCCGCTGGAGCTCAGCGAGGGTCGGCTGGGCAGCGCCGCCCCGTTGGTAGTGGAGGAGCCGGCGGCGGCGGCTGGGGCGCTCCGGGCTCCAGCTCCAGTGGCGCCCTTGGGGGCTGCCGTCGGCGCCGCGCCCCGGGAGCCCTGGCCGGGCAGGGCGGAGGAAGGCGCCGAGGCTGTGCCTGCGCCGCCGCCCTTGGTCTTGGGGCTCTTCTTTCGGGACATGCTGCTGGCTCAGGCAGGGCGCCCGCCTCACCGCCGGCTCCCGCCGGGCAGCTCCCGCGCGCTCAGCAACCTCTCCAGCGGCAGCAGCGGCAGCAACATCCCCTCGCTCGCTCGCTCGCAGCCGCTGCCGCTCGGTCCGTCGATCCGCGCGTCCGGCTCCGCCTGCCGCTCCCGGCGTGTCTCCGCCGCTAGGGGCGCCCGAGTTCACTCACGCCGTGAAGTCGTGGTGTGGGGGGGGGGGGACGCACGCCAGGCCACTGCCAAGCTTTCTGCTGCGCTGCCCCAGGAGATACACCTGGGTGAAACCGTGAAGGTGAGCTGAGACCCCGGTGGCGGGAGTTGTTCTTTATTTAATGCATTTGTCATTTGTGTCTTTGTTTTAAGAACATAGGAAGAGCCTGCTGGATCAGGCCAGTGGCCCGTCTAGTCCAGCATCCTGGATTCCTGCTCACAGTGGCCAGCCAGAGGCCTGTGGCAGGGGTGCCATCTCGCCCTCTGGATTGTGGGTGCCTGCAGCCCGCCGCCACCACGCAGACATGTGAAGTCACACGCACACACCTGCACATGGACACCTGAGCACACCTGCATGGGACACGGGTGGCCCTGTGGTCTAACCACTGAGCCTCTTGGGCTTGCTGATCAGAAGGTCGGCGGTTCAGATCCCCGCGACGGGGCGAGCTCCCATTGCTCCTCCCCAGCTCCTGCCAACCTAGCAGTTCGAAAGTGCAAGTAGATAAATAGGTACCTCTGCAGGGGGAAGGTAAATGATGTTCCCATGCGCTCTGGTTTCCCGTAGAGCCAGAAACTGTTTAGTCATGCTGGCCACGTGACTTGGAAAGCTGTCTGTGGACAAACACTGGCTCCCACGACCTAAAGCGAGATGAGCACCGCAACCCCATAGTTGCCTTTTACTGGACTTAACCGTTCAGGGGTCCTTTATCTTTTTACCTTTTTACTACATGCAGGTGTGTGTGTGTGATATCACACACCCGCATTGTGGTGGCTGGCGGCAGCCGCTCCACAGCCAGCAAGGCACCCTTTTCTGTGGGGAGGGGAGAGACTCTGTTTCTATGTCCAAGCCCACCCACCCCCCTCTCTCAGTGGCAGTGCCTCTACCGCCTTCTCTCATTGACTTTGTGGGTGCCCAGCTCCCACAATTATATTATTGTGGGTCCCCAAGCACCATGGCCCCTGAAGTTGGCTCCTTTGGCCTGTGGAAAGCCTGCAAGCAGGACAGGAACACAAGGCCAATTCTCCATCTGCTGTGGCTTCCAGCAACTTGTTGTGAGGATAAAATGGGAGAGGAGGAGAACTATGTATAACATCACCTTCAGCTCCTTGCAGGAAAGGTAGGGTGTAAAAAGTTAGAAGTAAATAAGAATAAATAATTTTTACAAGGTCTGTCAACCCTTTTGGCAGCTAGTGTGATGTAGCGAATCCGGGAGATGAGGGTTCAAAGCCCCATTCTGCCATGGAACTCACTAGATGACCCTGGGCCCAGTCAATGCCTCTCTCAGACTAACCTACCTACAGCACAGGGCTGTTGTGGAGATGAAATGAGAAGAGGAGGACCATGGACACCACCCTGAGCTCCTTGGAGAAGAAGGTAGGATATAAATGCAGCAAATAAATAAATACATGGAGGGAGGGAATCCAAGAACATTGTACTGCGCAGCAATCCAATTGTGCAATACTTATTCATGAGAATTATCAAGGCAAAATAAGAGAGAGGCAGTGGAGAAGGTGGGATAAACAAACACTTTTGAGCTACACTTGAGGTCTAAGGTACCGGTAGCATTTTGTTAATCACCTCGAGAAATGCAAAAAGATGAGACTGGGGAGATGCCATTTTTAATCTTGTGGTTTCCAGGAAAGCTGTTGTGTGTGTCCCCCCAGTACAAAAGAGCTATTTATATTCATGCCCCTCCACACTGTAGGCAGGAGATTGTGATTTTCACACCTTTCTACCTCCAGATATATTACTCAAGACAGTAATCAGGTGATGTCTGAGGGGAAAGGTTCTCAGCTGGGAATTCCCGGGAAGGTGAAAATTAGGAAAGAGGCAGCTTATCCTTTCTTGTCAGACTGCTCCCATAGATGGAAAGCTGTATTCTCTTCTCCAGACTAAACATCCCCAACTCCCTCAACTGATCCTCATAAGGCTTGGTTTCCAGACACTGTTATCATTTTGGTTACCGTATGCTCCTCTGCACACATTTTAGCTTGTCAATATCTTCCTTTAGCTGTGGTGCCCAGAACTGGACACACGACTCCAGGTGGTGTCTGAGCAAGGCAGAATAGAGCAGTACTATCACTTCCCTTGATCTGGACACTGGACTTCTCTTGATGCAGCCTAGAATAGCATTAGCTTTTTTTGCTGCTGCATCACACTGTTGCCTCATGTTAAATGGGCCACTGGATCAGGACTGGGGCAAAAGAGTCTTCTCTCTACCCCCCTGCGTTTTCCAGCTTCTGTTATTCAGAAGCATTTCCACCTCCAACCTTGGAGGCAGAGCACAACCACTACATCTGCTCTCATTCCTGGCACCTTGTTTACGAGCCTAGGTGAACTATTTTCCTTCCTAAGTCTGGAACTGCAACCTTGTTTACTTTTATACATTTGCTTTTTATCATTTTGAGGGGGTGGGGGTTCTGTTGAACAATAAGTGTGAACAATAAGCACTCACACATCCTGCTTGCTGATGTCCCATTGAGCTAACTGTTTGGCCACTGGGATAGCAGGGTACAGGATTAGATGAGCCCCTTTAGGACTGATCCAGCAGGACCCTTATTACAAATTAAACCCATTTACATCACGTTTGCGTCATCCAACTAGACACATTTTTACTCCTCCCGATTCCCCCAGGCAGCAGGCCTTATGAATAGAAGCATTAAAAAAACATGACTTGGCTCTACCTCCACCGTCAGAGACATTGTGCCTCTGCCTGCCAGTTCCTGGGCATCACAGGTGGGCAGAAAGCTGTTGCACTCTGCTCCTCGTCCTGCTTGTGAGTTTTCCATTGGGGCATCTGGCTTGCCACTGCATACAGAACAGGATGCAGGACAGGATGCTGGATTCAGCAGCCAGGCTCCTATGTTTGTACACCATGCGGTAATAAAGTTTTCTGCAAGAGAATGAAGCCAGGTGGCGAACAAATCATCTTGGATGTCACTGGGAAGAATAGGTCTCTCCTTATGCAAGCTGACACTCCCTTTGAGTATACTGGCATGCCCACATAAGTGTGTGTGTGTGTGTGTGTGTGTGTGTGTGTGTAGTAAGATATGTTTTGTCCTTTGCACAGAAATTGCTTATGTGAAAACGTCTCTTAAAATGAGTGAGGAAACTCTGGCCAAATGAGCACCTCCCCCTGGCCTCTCTGACTGGCCTTTGGGAGTCTTCCCAGGCAGCATCCCTCACTGGCCCTTCTCTGTGTAACAAGAAACTGTGGTTAGTTTAAACCAGGAGGTGGGTGCCCCCAAGCTCATTCATGTAACACTCAGCTGGCCGCAGTAGGGAGGCAGTAGAAGCCGGCTCCCCTGGCCGCAACAGATGCCAATTAATCCCCAAGGTGCCCGCTTCATGATTTAGTATCTCATTTGCATTGTCTTTTTTAAAAACAACAACAACCAATCATCTGAGATGATCATCACTGCTATGCTAGGTTAAGAGCCTCTCTGTAAACATGCTCAGGATCATTCATTAACGACTGCTGGCGCATACGCAGATATAAAAAGGGCTGAGGTCAATTAGTAACAAACTTATTATTAGTCTGCTGTCACAGGGGACAATTAGAACTGGTTTTGGAAAACATTCAGAAAGGCTTAATGGAGGCATAGGGACTTGTTGGGTAGCAAAGCGGACACCTGCTGGGTTGCTTAAGCGAGTCTCCCATCGCTGATCACTTTCCAATAATGTGGGCCGCCTCAGGTAGAGAGCAAGACAGGGAAATGTTATGTAGAGAGGAGCAGTTTTCAGCGGCAGCGTAATTAGTAAAAATAGCGTACTTCCAAAGCCAACTTGCAATTGCTGGTGGTCACTCCAGAGGATTCCTTCTCCCCGCCCTGCTGGCAAGGTGGACAGAGAAGTCATCAACAGAAGCAGTGCAATTAAGACGGGGTTATTATTTTTGTCCTGAACTAAATAATGAACTTTGGGTCATCAAGCTTGCCCTCAACGTGCATTTTAATTTTAATCATGTTTTAATATCGTCGTAACTTTCCCTGAGACCTTATGCTGAAGGGTGGGTGGTAAATCTAATATTATAACAGTAGTTGTTAAGAAGAACACAAGAAGAACCTGCTGGGCCAGGCCAAGCATCCTGTTCTCATAGTGGCCATGGCCAGGTAGATGCCCTAAAGGGAAACCCTGTAAGCAGGACAAGAGCCATCTCCCGCCCTGTGTCCTCCAGAAACTGGTATTCAGAAGCATTCATGGAGGCAGAGCATAGCCGTTGTAGCTAGTAGACATTCATAGACTTCTCCTGTTTATTTTTTTCAGTCCTCTCTTAAAGCTATCCAAGTGAGTGGCCATCACTGCCTCCTGTGGAAGTGAGTTCCATAGTTTAACTCTGTGCTGTGGGAAGAAGTTGTTTCTTCTCTGTCCTTAAACTTCCAGAAATATTGGTGGTGGTGGTGATGACAATGGGGCAGTAATAATGTAAAGCATCTATGAACCCAGCTTCACCATTCCATCCAAGAGGACTGGATGACAAATATGAAATGGTTGTATGTAGACTACACACACACACACACACACACACACACACACACACACACACACACACTTACTTTCTGTATTGGATCAGATTTTTATAAGGTGTGTGTTCTTTGAATTATAGTTTGTTGCTGTAAACTGCCTTGTGCATAGTAATATAGAAAGGCAGTACAGTGGTACTTCGGTTTGCGAACGTAATCCGTTCCGCGGAGGCGTTCGCTCCCCAAGGCGTTCGCTCCCCGAAGGCACGCTTCTGCGCATGCGCGAAGCGCCGATAGAGCGCTTCTGCGCGCACACACGCTGCGCAGATCGCTTCTGCGCATCCGAGCGCCGCGGAACCCGGATGTAAACACTTCCGGGTCTGCGCCGTTGATAATCGGAGGCATTCATAAACGGAGGTAGGCGTAAACCGAGGTTCCACTGTAGGCAAATTAAAGTGAAATGAAAAAATGAAATGAAATTAATGCATTTGTAGGTTGTTGGAGTTCCCAAAGGCAACTGGTTGGCTAATGTAAGAACAGGATGCTGCCTATGATCTGATCCAGCAGTCGGGCTCTTCTTATTTTCTTGTTCTTTAAACAAGAAGTCTGCACATCAACATTATTACAGTACTGTATATGAAATCGTCTCGCCTCACTTTAAACCAGACGAGCAGCCATACCACTAGAGAAAAATGTTGTTGAATAATGTAAGTACCTGCCTCTGGAAATCATCCTGAATACTAAAAATAACCATGCAAATTTCTTGCCGTTGTGTGCAAACATACTGTATTATGCAACATAATTATGATTGCGCACCTAATGTATAGATAATCGACTGAAAATCTAGGTGCCTGTCCTGTTTGTGCCACGTGTTCTCTTTGTAAAGCATGAGTGAGGAACTTGTGTCAGGCCAAGGGCCCAGATGGGTGGGGTATAAATAGTAAATTTATTATTATTATTATTATCATTATTCTCTTCTGAGCAAGTTACTTGAGGCCACTTGCCAATGGATGGAGCAATGAATGCGAATTATGACTTTGCACAGTGGGCTAATTTCTGCACTCACACCTTCTCTAGCTTCCATCAGACATATCAGAGATATCAATGAGCCTTTTGATATCTCTGCCATATGAGCAGAATGCTCAGACCTCCGCGGAGATAGTGCCCAATACCAAAGGTAAAGGTAAAGGACTCCTGGACGGTTAAGTCCAGTCAAAGGTGACTCTGGGGTTGTGGCACTCATCTCGCTTTCAGGCCAAGGGAGCCTTCCAGGTCATGTGGCCAGCAGGACTAAACTGCTTCTGGCGCAACGGAACAGTGTGACAGAAACCAGAGCACACGGAAATACTGTTGACCTCCCTGCCACAGCAGTACCTATTTATCTACTTGTACTGGCGTGCTTTCGAACTGCTAGGTTGGCAGGAACTGGGACAGAGCAATGGGAGCTCACTCAATTGCCCAATACCAGCCTTTTGTCTGCACCCTCTCATTTGGAAAACAACACAAGATTTTCCAATGAACCACAATAGGTTGCATCCAGTAAAATCATTGCCCCTGCAGAAGGAATTCTACAAGTGCCAATGGATCTCCCCTCTCACTCTTCCCCCAAATAGACTCTAGGTTTCTCCCCAATCCTCTAGAGCAGATTTGGGGGTGGTGTGGAAGGCACACAGTGAGTGGGGGGTGTACTTTGGTTGCGCAACAATTTTAAGTTGGAGACAACTCTGCTTCTGTATGTTAACCATAAAAGCAATCACAAACCAGCAGCCGCTGCCACCAATGGAGTACAGATCTGTTTTACACAACAGTTGGAGTAAAGACATGGTTTGACAGAGCCATTGGGTGTAAACAATATTAGAGTGGCTTGAGCAAATTGCTCTTGGAAATGACCGGGTTCCATCCAGTGACCTTCATGAGCTGGAGGCATCATTATGGGACCTCTCAAGCCAATTTTGGGGTTCTTTCCCCTTCTTGGCCATTTGCAGAAAAAGAGACCCCCTTGGAAGAAAATACAGTACTCTGAATAGTCTCCCCCAATTTTTGTGTATAGTGGCTGGTCTCCCTGCTTGCCCCTGCATAGCAATTCCCTGGAACAAACCCAGATCTGGGGAATTGGGGTGCAAAATGGCAGCCAGCCAGGCTGGAAATTACCACTATGAAGGAAAGAGCCAGCAGGGGATAGTTTTGCCGCTGGAATTCTATCATGTTTTACTATTTGGAGACATCTGCCCCCATGTGGCAAAAGCAGACATATATTTTGTTTTTAAAAAATGTTAATTATTAGAAACGGATGATGTTCCAAAATAACATATACAAACACACCTGAACAGCATAGCCATATGTAGTAAGTCAAGGCAGCATCGAATCTCAGGTAAAGGTGAGGAGAAGCATTTCTATATGATATTTTTGTGTTTCTCTTGTTTAAGACATATTGGGGACTCACCTTAAATGAAGCATCCTTTACCTCTGGATGCTGCTATTACAAATTTGGACGAACCTTTAATGAGTCCCATGAACATGTATATCTGGCAAGGACTTGTGTCCCACCATCTTCCTGATTAACAAAAGAATAGAATAGAATAAATCTTTATTGTCATTGTCCCCTTGCGGGGAAAACGAAAGGCGCCCATGTTGCTGAGAATGAGTCTGTTGTCTTGGGGGTTTTCCCAAGATGTCCCAAGGTGGCATGTTACTTTTTCCATGAATCCACTGTTGGCTGACTCATGTCAGCCTTCGTCAACCTGGTATCTTCCATATTATGTTTTGGATTCCCATCAGCTCCAGCCAACCACAGCCATGGTACCATCAACCCCTGGCTCCACGTGCCCCTGCTCCCTGGGGTTGATGGGAGTTGTAGTCCAAACTATCTGGATTGGCAGTGGTCAATCTGCATCCCCTGCTACGCCTGAGGCAGCTTTCTCTCTGGCAGACGGTTAATTTTTCTTCGTTCAACATTCATCTGCCACCACGTGGTGAAACAAAAAATTTCATGTCCTTGGGTTTCACTAGTCTGGTCTCAAGTATATAAAGAAATACAGTTGCTGCCCACCAGTGTAGACAATATTGAGCTAAGTGAACCAATTATCTGAGTCTATGTAAAAACAGTTTCCCATGTTCCAGCCTATGGTTCTGTTGCCTCAGTGGTAGGGCATCGTTCAGCCCCAGACACTGATGTCCAGCTCCGAAGGCCTTCTGGCAGTTCCCTCACTGCAAGAAGTGAGGTTACCGGGAACCAGGCAGAGGGCCTTCTTGGTAGTGGGGCCCACCCTGTGAATCACCCTCCCAGATGTCAAGGAAATAAACAACTATCTGACTTTTAGAAGACATCTGAAGGCAGCCCTGTTTAGGGAAGTTTTTATGTTTGATCGTGTTTTTAATATTCTGTTGGAAGCTGCCCAGAGTGGCTGGGGAAACCCAGCCAGATTTTTTTTTTGGGGGGGGGGTTATAAATAATAAATTATTTACATTTACATATTATTACTAGCTGGCCCTGCCACGCGTTGCTGTGGCGTTTCCTTCCAAAAGTCTCTCTCTCTCTGCCCCTGCCCCCACCCCGGCTATTATTGGCCTGCAAAGGTGCCATTTAGAGCAGTTAGGGAAGGGGCAATTTTCCAGCAGGAAATTGGTGTGTGGCCCTGGTGTTGCCTTTTCTCCAAAATAAATGCAAAGAGTTTAAGCTTGCTTTTTTAAAAAGAAAGGTGCATCTTGAATATGAATTATGTTCTCTCTTCTCCCCTCTGCCCCGGCTGTTTCTCCTGTATGGTCTGGAACTGCCTTCCTTTTGTTTTTTTGTGGGGAATCTGGACAAGAGTGGTTCCAGGGCAAGGCCTGAAGGCACATTCAGAGCTTTTCAGTTTAGAGAAAACGCAAGTAGGAGAAGGCATGATGGAAGCATATAAAATTAAGCTTGGCATGGAGAAAGTAGAGAAGCATTTTTCTCCTTCTCACATAACACTAGAACTTGGAGACATCCAGCTAAGCTGGATTTTGAGAGATTCAGGATGGAGAATCTGGTTCTGGTAGAATCAGAAAACTGTGGAATAGGAATGAAGTGGAGCGGCGGAAACCTGGAAGATAAAGCTGCCCATACGCAACATTTTGCTGCAGGGTTTCACTTGTACACACTAATATCCAATCTCCATGTGCCATCCTTTATTTCTTTTATTTCTTTTCTGCCCTTTACCATAAGGATCCAGGACGGGAAACAACAATAACATATACAATTATAAAACCAATAAAACAGCTACATCCATTAAGACAAGAAAAGTGGTAAAACAATTTAGAACAGTTCCAGATACAAAGCATTTTTAAAAATATATATGAAAAAAGCAATGCAAACATTTAAAAACAATTCCATATAGAAAAAGATAAAACTTTATTCCAATGCAGACTGGGATAAATATATCCAGTTTAAAGTTTTGTTGGAAGATGAAGGTCTTCAGCTGGCACCAGAGACTGCGTCTGTCTAATATTTAATGGGAGGGAATGCCAAAGGGTCAGCGCCAGGACACTAAGAGGCCTGGTTCCCATATTGTGCAGATCCGACCTCCTGATGAGATGGCACCTGCAGGAGGCCCTCACCTGCCCAGCACAGTAATTGGTTGGGGATACAAGGGATGAGAGGATGCTTTAGGTATGTGGCCAGTAACAGCACCTTGAACTTAGCTGGGTAACGAATTGCACAACCCAAATTCACCCATATGTGCATTTTGTAATTTAATAAGCTACGTGCCATTGCTGCTCAGTTTGATCTTTTTACAGTCTTTTATGTACTGTCATATTTTATGTTTTGTTGTTATTTTGCTGTGGTTTTTTTTAATTGATTACAGTATATTCTAGTAATGATTTATTGTAACTGCCGGGAGTGAATTTTTGTTTAATTATTATTTACTAGCTGGCCCTGCCACGCGTTGCTGTGGCATTGTTTGTTAAATGGCGGGTCAGAGTCCCCCTTCAGATTCTCCAGACCGTCAAGAGTCCCCCCTGTGTTATGTTTAGATAGGGGTATACCTGTGTCTCCCCACACTCTGTAGCGACCCATCCCAGGGAAGGTCTTAGTTATCCCTGTCACCTATTGACAGACCCCCCCCCCATCCCAATCAGGGAAGGACTTAGCTATCCGTGTCCTCCATTTTGACCCCCGCAATCCACCACAAGCAGGGGTTTACCTATCCCTGAACCCTATTGCCCCCCCTCGATTGAGGGTAATACGGAGGGGGTGGGGGTTTGGTGGGTGGTGGTGTAGAGTGAGGGTAGTATGTAGGTGGTTTGTGGGTCCTGGGCGAGCGGTGTTGTAGAGTCAGGGTAATATGGAGGTGGTTAGGGGTGTCAAGGTGGGATTTCTGTGTGTGTTGGGGTGTGGGGGTGGATTGGGGAAGGTGGAATGGTGGGCCTGTTCTTGAGCCAGACTGGTGTATGCTGGTGGCAGAATCCGGGTGATGGGATCAGTGGGTGTGGGATCGATGGGGGGGGATCCGTGGGGTAGGGGGGAGTGTGGATTGGTGTGTTCTATTTGGGGGGTGGGAGGGTTGAGGAAAGGTGAGGGTCATTGGGTGGTGTTGGTATTTGCGGGGTGGGAGGGGCAGGTTGAGGAGAGGTGAGGTTCCTTGGGTCGTCCTGGTGTTGGTGGGGGAGGGGAGGGTTGAGGAGAGGTGAGGGTCCTTGGGGGGGGTATTGGTATTGGTTGGGGAGGGTATTGTGGGTGAAGGGTCTTGGGAGTAGAGTGTGGGCTCATTACACTGAGCCAGAAATTTAGTCCATTTAGCTCAATATTTCCTACTCTGGCTGGCAATGCCTCTGCAGATGGAGGTCTTTCCTGCCCTACCTTGAGGTGCTGAGGATTGAAAGAGGGGCTCTAATTGTGCTGCAGTCCTTGGGGTGCCCAAACTTTT
Source organism: Zootoca vivipara (assembly GCF_965207765.1). Taxonomy (NCBI): domain Eukaryota; kingdom Metazoa; phylum Chordata; class Lepidosauria; order Squamata; family Lacertidae; genus Zootoca; species Zootoca vivipara. The sequence goes on from NC_142596.1 coordinate 30,198,506, forward strand.
TTCAAAGAGGGCCAGATTTGATGAAGTGAACATGCCAACCAAAGTTGTTGACCTTTTTTTTAGTTTTTTTAAAAGATTTGAATTGGTAGAACTTTTGGGGAGATTTTACCCCAGGAAATAAACTGCCACAGTTTATTTCCGGCCCCCCAAAACGGACTTTGGACATGCCTGCTTTAGAATCAGAGGAAACTGATTTATATGGATTTATATTCTTTGGTCCATCTAGCTCAGTATTGCCTACACAGACTGGCAGTGGTTCTCCAAGGTTTCAGGCAGGGAGTCTTCTAAGCACCTAGACATGCCATTGGGGTCTGAACCTGGGACCTTCTGCGTGCAAGGCAGATGCTCTCCCAGTAAGCTGCACCCATCTTTCGATCTAGCTCAGTATTGCCTACACTGACAGGCAGAGGCTCTCCGGGCAGCGAGATTCCGGGGGCTGATCCTGCAAGGCAGGACGATGCTCTTCCACTGAGCCGGGGCCCTTTCTCGCGGGCGCCCCGGGAGAGGCGCCGCCGCATGGGCTTCTTCTGGCCGCTGCCGTCGGACTGGCCGGGGGAGTCCGGAGCGCGGCGCAGCTTCTGCTGCCCCGAGAAGGGGCCTGGCAGGGTTGCCTCCCTCCTCCGCCGCCTGGCCCTGGAGCCGCCTTGGCCGGGGCAGGCCTGGATTTCCTTCCTGGAGCGGGGCTTGTGGAATGCTGGCGAGGCGCCCCGACGGGGCTGGGAAGGAGGCGGAGGCGGAGGGGAACCAGGAGGCGGAGGCTGCCGCTGCACGGCCACGGCGGGAGTGCTGGACGACGACGAGGCGAGGCCCGCTCGGCTGGCTGGCTGCGGCGCCGCGGGCGAGAAGGAGGAGGCGGCGGTGGCTGGAGGAGCGCAGAGCGCGGCGGAGGGGCGCGGAGCGGCGGAGCGCACCGGCGGCGGAAGAGGCAGCGGGGAGGCCATGGGCCGCCGCCGCTGCTGCTGCTAGGCGAGGGGGCGGCCCGGCCGGAGCGGCCATGCCATGCCCGCGCTGAAGCGATGCCTCCTCGGCGCTGCCTCCGGCCACGGAGAGCGGGGAGCCGGCCGCGACGGAGCCATCGGAGCAGCCTCGACGTCGCCGCCGACGGAGCCGCGGCGGGCTGGCCCCGCTGGTGCCTCTTCTGCTGCCTGCTGGGCGGTGGGCTGGCGCCGGCCAGCGCCCGCGGCTGCCAGCCCTGCGGCCCCGACTGCGCCTGCAGGAGCTTCTCGGCCGCCGCCTGCGCCGTGGATTGCGCCGCCCGAGGGCTCCAGCGCCTGCCCGTTCCGGCCTTCCCGGCTGCCACAGTCGCGCTGTGAGTACTGGCGGTGCGGGTCGGGAAGGGGCTGCTGCTCTTGTCTGTTTCTCTGTTGGGGGAGAAGGTTCCCTCCCCCCCCCCAAAAAAAGTGAGAGGGAACTCATTGTTCTGAGAGAGGGAGCCGTCGAGGTTGGTGTCTCTCAGGACAGGCGGAAGGAAGAAAGGCTGGGCAGGAGCGTCTTTGGAACTCGCGGCCACCAGATGTTTCCCGGGGAGGGGTGGGTTGCTAAGCTTCCAGCCCCTGAGCCTGGGTGTGTCGTGCCTGGCAAGGCGTTGGACTAGACGACCCTTTGGACCCCTTCCAGCTCTACAGTTATATGATTTTATGACTCAGAAGCGAGCCCTATGGTGTTTGATGGGGCTCTTGTAAGCGCCTTGTGAGCCCAGACGACATGTAGAACAGGTTAGGAAGATGGTGGAAGAGAGGTGTGTGTGTGTGTGTGTCCTTTTCAGTGGCTTTTGGCATAATGGAACCTCCATGTTAAGAGGATGCCTATCTTGGAGTATTGCATGCATCTTAGATGAGTGTTTTCCAGCTTTAGGACTGAGGATGATGGGAGTTGCAGTCTGAAAACAATTAGAGACCCATGGTTTGTAGAACATGAAGTCTTTGAGCAACCTTTGTGTTGGTTCTGTCATTAATCTGATACGCCAACAGGATGCACAAGAATGTGTGGGTTTTGGATGGGGACTACCAAGAAGGGGAGATGCACTGCCCCTGCCAAAGATGCAGCACACAATTCAAGGGACATCCATGAATCTCTTAGTGATGTTCTGTCAGTAGGACAATCTCCCTTGCACCCTTCCTTAATTGCCTCCTGAGCCCAGTCCCAACAGGATAGTTTCTGAAGTTGCAAAGCCATCTGGCAAACCTAGTGCCTCCTTCGGTAAATAGTTTGTGCCCTAAGGATGGCATCCTGCACCCCAAGGTGACGGCAGTCTCACTCCACACCCACCCTGATCTTGGTCTCCAGGGGTTTCCCTATCATAAGAACAAGGATGGGAAACCTGGAGCCCTCCAGACCTTGTAGGATTCTAACTCCCAGCCGTCCAGGAACATCTGGAGGGCCGCAGGTTCCCGACCCCTGCTGAAGGACCTAAGAGGAGCCCTACTGGATCTGTCCGAGGGTCTGTCTGCCTGATCCAGTAGCTGCCTTCCCTCAATGGCTGACCAGACTTCCCCTGCAGGGAAGGTCCTGAGCCCAGCCTGAAGGGGAAAGGGACTCTCCACTGCCTCATCCCAGCAGCACTCAGGTATACTTTCTCCAAACATTGGGGTTCCACATAATTGTTGCATTATTTACATTCATTTAAAGGTTTTGCATGCTGCTTTCCATCATAGGTGACCTCAAAGCAGCTTTCATAAGGCATTTACAACAAGACCTACTTTTATTTTAAGGCAATGAAAACCAACAATACATAAATCAAGCAAAAGCAATATCAAAGTGCAAAGAAAGACGTTTATTTAGTGTTCATTGATGGAGCTCTACTTTGCCTTTAAGCTGACATCCATCACATATTTTAGGTCTGTCTGTGACGATATTGGTGGTACAGAGATGTCCTTCTTTTCATCTGCCCTGATTCAGGTTCATTGAGTCAGCCTTTTCCAAACTGGTGCCCTCCAGAACTAAAACATCTGGAGGGCACGGAGTTGGGGAAGGCGACATTGGAGGGTTTGCATTCTAGCACTTGGAATACAAACTTCTCTGTCCTTCTCTGTCCACAACATGCATCATTTTATAAACTCTCTCTTGTGTCCTTGCTTTGTTTTGCTAAGCTAACCATCTCCCATCCCTGGTTGTTGCTTGAGGAGGATAGGGTACCACTGATCTTTCCTGATTCAATGGAATGAGGATGTCCAGAACAGATAACTGTGGCATCCTTGACACCAAGGAGTAAGAAATAACAAACAGCCGAAACATTGTCCTTTGTAGTGTTTGCGTCCGGGACTCAAAGGAGGTAACCAGGCAGGTTCCCCACGTAGGTAGATCTCTCCCTGGAAATGAAATGAAAACAGTGTTATCGTCGTACGTGTTAGGTCTCTCAAACATTCTGAAAATCATTGTGCTAAATCTCAGGTGTGCATTGAAGTTGCAGCTTGCATCTCTGATAAGAGCTAACGTTGCCTATCTGCTTGCCTGATTAGAAGTTCTCTGTAACGGAAAAGGGTCACTTATATTTCAAGAAAAGAAAAGTTGCAATTTGCTAGGAGGAGGCCGATTTTCCTTTCACCTGGAAAACCCCAAGGGGGGTCTGGCCTTTCTCTGTTGGGAAAGCCACAGATCTTGCTGAGCGGTCAAGCAAAACTTATTAATTATTTGGGTTTGCTTTATGCTTAAACCCCCCCTTCTTTGCATGACGATTTCGTTGCTCAGATACGATGTTGTTCTGTGCTGTCTTTTTGGCGAGCGTACAGAATCTCGTTGGTTCTAAACAAACTCACCATTTTAAACAAAGTACAGATAACCTTGCATTCTGGATGTTTCATTTTTAGATCAACTTCATTTAATTAACAAGTGGCTTCTACAGAACTAATTCTGCATGGGAAGGGCTGAAGCTCAGTGGTAGAACACATGCCTGGCATGCAGAAGGTCCCCAGTTCCTGTGTACACATTATCATTCCTCGGAACTGTGGTTTGTTAAAGGTTGCTGGGAATTATGTCTCTGTGAGGGGTAAACTACAGTCCCCAGAATTCTTCAAGGGAATTAATGTACTTCAAATGTGCCTTCAAAAGGGCCTTATTGGTAGTGGTGCCCGCCCTGTGGAACGCCCTCCCATCCAGATGTCAAGGAAATAAACAACTATCTGACTTTTAGAAGACATCTGAAGGCAACCCAGTTTAGGGAAGTTTTTAATGTTTGATTTTTTTTATTGTGTTTTTAATATTCTGTTGGAAGCCACGCAGTGTGGCTGGGGAAACCCAGCCAGATGAGCAGGGCATGCATAAATAAATACTTTAAATGTAAGGGAGAAGGACTTGCAAGGGGTGGTCCTGTTCTGCTGATCTTTATCTTCACTTAATTTCACTGTTCAGCACTGAAAGGAATAACGAGACCCAAATCAAGTGCTGAAATCGAGCCCTTAAATTGTCAGTCCATTTACTGGCAGAAAACCCCCAAAGTTAGATTTGCAGTAGATACCTTGGGTGGTGGAAGAGCATTAAAAAAAAACAACCCCCAACCAAAAAAAATCTTCCAGTGTAATTTTTAAGTTGGTATTTGTTGAAATTTCTGCTCATCTCACCCGTAAATGTTTTCACAACGTGCAGATGCTGAACTGAGTAGACATTTTAGCTTAATTCCCAGTTGGCTTAATTGAGCCTAACAGGGTCAATCTCGAGACGAGAGTGAGATTTTGTGGCTGTGCTATATGGGAATATAAATATACTCCATGGTGCTTCTGAATACCAGTTACTGGAAATCACTCTTGTGGGGGGAGTGCACTCTTGTGCTCAAATCCTGTTGGTTTCCTGCTGTGAGAACAGGATACTGCTCTAGATGGGCCATTGGCCTGATCCAGCGCGGATCTTCTTATGTCCATATGTACTCAAGTAGAAAAGACAGAGGCAAGATTGACCATCTTTTCATGGGATGTCAAGCATTAATCACAAGTTTCTGCTGTGCCTAGATTCAGGAGCTGGACCACTATTTGTGATGGACGAAGTGCTGGGCTGCATAGATCTCTCAATCAGGCATGCAGAAGGATTGCCAAAAAGTATGGGAATCTGAAGATATTCTAGAAAGCTGGATTTAAAATATTTGTTTTGGCAGAAAGGGGAAATGTTGCTTTAATAACTTGAAATAATTTCAACTCTTTTCTTGGAATTTCAACTCCTTTCTTAGAGTCGAAATGTTTTTTAGTTAGCAATTTCCCCACCCGCCTCCCATTTTCTTCCACTTCCGTCAGTTTTCCTTAATTTTGAGATTTGTATTTATTTTGACTATTTAAGTAGGTAAAAGAACAATATTGCATTTATAGGGAAAACTCTTTTTGATAGCTGGTCTTCATATTATCATCCATTTGAAAAGAAAACTGCTTTAAAATAACTTCTCAATGATTCCTTAGTCCGTATAAATAAGAAATACATTTAGTACCCATTTAGCAATAGTAAATCATGTTGGCAAAGTAAAACCAGCTTTGGCAGCTTTTTAGGTTGCATGCAACTAATATTTACTCCGAGTAGATCTATTTAAAATAATAATCCTAAATTGTTCATGCTCTATTCTGAGGAGGATACAACTCTGTACTGTATATGGCTTTGGGTGCATATTCATGTACATATAGCCCTTTTGGAAAAAAAAGTTTAAAATGTAATTCAAGAAATAGGATATAATATCCCTCTTCATCCAAAAGATATTATTTTGGGATATTTTAAATTGGTTAATAGTTATAGAACTGATAAAAAAAATACTTAGTTGTAGAAATTTGTATTGCCAGGTCCTGGAAAACTTCAAAAGTTCCAATAATTTCAGAAAAGATAAAGAGATATTGTTCTGTTGGTAAAAACAAAAGAAAACTTATTACACAAAACATTAATTTAGAAACCAAGACAATAGACAATGGAAAGATGATTTGTGAATTACCAGGACAACAACTTTACAGATAGTAAGATTGAACCTTTTATTTTTATTTATTGTAAAGCTGTTGGCTTTGTTGTTACTGTATAATTTTTTCCATGATTTTGTGTAGGTAGTGTATTTGCTATTGTTACTGATTCTGCTGTTTATATGTTGCACCTTTATGAATTTAACACACACACACACACATCACTATACATTTGTAAAATAAAACAAATGTGAAGTTGTTATAGGAAAAGTTAGGCACCTAATGAAGAGAGGTACACGTTGAAGCGATCTGTCGATATCTGTAGCTTGCAAATTGCCTTACATGGCAACGTTGGAAGCTGCTTAATACTGAGTCAGGCCGACAGTCCGTCTGGCTCAGTATTGTCTACACTGACTGGCAGTGGCTCTGCACAGTTTCAGAGAACGGGACATTCCCAGCCCTACCTTGAGATGCCGGGCATTGAACCTGGGATGTTCTGTATGTAAAGTAGATGGTTTGTCACAGAGCTACAGCCTTTCTCCAGGGTCAGTCCAATAAAATACCACCAAGCCCAGTGCAGACACTGACAGCGATACACTGGAGGAATTTGGGTACCGAAGCTGAGTGACTCACCTTGCAACCAGTGGATGAAAGGACCCTTAGCTGTCGGAAGCTTTTGATGTCTTTTTTCCCCATTCTGACTTGGGTGGCATCTGTAGTTGGGTACACATTCATTGAGTTGTCTGAAAGGGTCCACAATGCTGTGGCTGCCAAGCTTAGAGCAAGACAAATGAGGTCTGGTAGGGAAAAAGTGGTTTGGGACATGGTTTAATTGGGTGCTGGTGCAAATGAATATATGTATATGCAACTGCCTTTGTGGTGAATTCAGTTGTCAGGCTTGCTCTGTCCGTAAGGAAAGCCCTGGTGGATCAGACCTCAAAGGCCCCATCGAGTCCACCATCCTGTTTCTCAGCATGGACAACCAGATGTCCGTTGGGAGTCCTCAAGCAACAACAACTCTCCATGTTTGTGTTCCTCAGAAACTGGCTTTCAGAGGAATGGTGCTTCTTGATCTGTCAGGAAGCATATAGAATCCTTTGGAAATGACCCAAAGGTCATCTGCTCCAGCTTTGTGCCATGCAGGAATTACAGCTAAAGAATCTCTGACAGATGGCCACCACCCAACCTCTGCTTAAAAGTCTCCAGTGAAGGAGAACCTGCCACCTAGCAATCAGGACCAATAGATTGGTTGATATGCTACCACCACCATGAATCGCTGTGGAAATGATGTGGCCAAGTGTTCATGTGATTTGGTTTAGAAAACAGAGAGGGGATAACCTGAGATTGATCATTTGTGACTCATGGAAGGGGAAGTCGAGATCCATCAAGGGGAAACGGATAATGAGGTCAAGCATAGAAGCAAAAGCTCAGGTGTTCTGATGAAGCTGTTTTGTGATCCTGAGAGGTGCGGTCCAACCAGGGCTCCTTGCAACCCCCATGACAGCTAAATATAAGCATGATAACCAAGTGGTTCCTCCGTATTCATAAAGAGGGCAAACCTTGGAATACCAGTGGCTGGAATAAATTGCAGCTGAAGGCCACACCTGTGTTCATTTTTTGCTTGTGGGCTTCCTACGAGCATCAGGTTGGCGACCACGTTGGATGCTAGACTTAGATGTACCTTTTGGTCTTGTCAGAAGGGACCTCCTTGTGTGGACTCTTGGCTTGGTTTTTTATTTATTTATTTAACCGTGGTCACTGTTGTGGGTCCTTTGCACTTTGATTTGGATGTTCAGATGTCTTTGTGGAGTGTTCCCCTCCCTAGTGTAACATGGGCTCTTTTTGAAATCCCCCCAAATCAAGCCGTCTAGTTCATGAAAGTATTGGGGAACAATCTCCATTTTATCAGTGTTTGTAAATTTAGCGTTGTCTTTGCACATATGCTCCAAGGAAATATAATGGGGCAAAAAAAAAATTCAGAGTGAGAATAATAGAGGGGTTGTTTTTTGTTTTGTTTTTTTGCAGGGGTGTGTTGCTTGCTTTTCCGTTCAAGATTTATTTGGGTTTTGCAGGGTGTGTGTGTGTGTGTGTGTGTGTGTGTGTGTGTGTTTTGTCTGTTAATTTCCAGGAGGGTTCTAAGCACCACCAGTTCTTCTGTGATATGTATATTCTGTGGGTCTCATGACAGTTTCTCAGATGTCCAAATGTGCCCCCCCCAGCCAAAACTGTTTGGGGACCCCTCTGCTCTTAGTATGAGTAAGATTGATTATCGCCCACAGATATGCTTCTCTTTGTTCATGTACTTTATCTTTGAATTTGAGGAAGATACGATGTCATTGTACAGATGGAATGTTAACACCACACAGACTCAATAGCATGTATGGAACTAATAAAATGATTTTGTGTGTGTGTGGAAGTGCTGGACCCATAAAGTGGATGCTTATGTTACACATATGTGTTGGGGAATGTCCTTTTGCTAACGTTTTTTTCTGAAGGGCGGGGATTCGATATTTATAAGATAACAGAGATGAATTGAGACCGCATGCCATTGTGATCTTAACAAATTCTTTGAAAAACTCTGGTATATTCACTACACATTTGAAGCAATATCGTAGCACTTTAAACTGTCATCACTTTCCCCCAAAGAATCCTGGGAACTGTAGTTTCTTAAGGGTGCTGAGGGGTTTACCTATCAATCCCAGGAAGCTCTGGGAATTGTAGCTCTCTGAGAGGAATGGTGGTCTCCTAACAACTCTCAGCGCCCTGAACAAGCTCTCAGGAAGCTATGACTGCTTAAAGTGGCATGATACTGCTTTAAATGTATAGACAGGCCCTTTGATAGAAAAATGTGTCAATAGCTGCAAATACTATAATCCCAAAACTTTGGAAAGCTTGGGGAGTCTTTGCATTTTCAAGAATGTCTAGAGATTATCAGGGAGGAATGAACTATCCGGTCACATCTGATTCACCAATGAAATGGGATTTGTAGTTGTGATAAATGGTCGTATGGGCGGGTTCCTTTTGCTACCTCTCACAATAAGTCTCCAGATTTGCCTTTTCTTTTCTCTTTGGTAATGTGCAAGTAGATAAATAGGGACCGCTCCGGCGGGAAGGTAAACGGCGTTTCTGTGCACTGCTCTGGTTCGCCAGAAGCAGCTTTGTCATGCTGGCCACATGACCCGGAAGCTGTCTACGGACAAACGCTGGCTCCCTCGGCCTATAGAGCGAGATGAGCGTCACAGCCCCAGAGTCGGACACGACTGGACCTGATGGTCAGGGGCCCCTTTACCTTTATCTTTTTATCCAGGTACATAGATGTTGACATGATTTATTTTATTTTTTCACTGGTAATTTTATCTTTATAGTTACTTGTTTTCAATTTTTTTTATTGGTAATTTTAATATTTATTGTAAACTGCTTAGAGGTATATGATTTATTACCTGCCCTTCACCCTGAGGTCCCAGGACATGTTACCGAATTAAAACACTATACAGTATTTAAAAGTTTTAAACAATTTGTAATCACAAAAACAAGGTGGGTACTAAAAACCTCCGCCTCAAGTATCAGAGGGACAGGGTAAAGCGGTGCATCTTCAGCATCTTCCAGAAGCTGTATAATGAAGGTGCCAGACACAACTCAGGGGCCACCACAAAGAAGACCCTTTCTCAGGCTACCACCACTCCAGGACATATCTGCTGGGGCAACTGATCAATAGTGCCTCAAACTGAATTATGATGATGATTTTTTTATATATAAAAAAAGGGACAGGAAGCACCAGTATTAAAGGAAGACATTCTTAGGGTCAGGGTACCATGCCTTTCGTATGATAAAATGTGTATAAATTGCACACAGGTATAAATTTGTAGCATCTCAAGCCCTTCATGTGGGAGATGAGCAGTTCATTTGATTTAAAATGAGCAGATTTAAGTTTGCTTTGATCCAAAGGGCATTTAGTAAATCAGAAGTAGGATTCTGAAGAAGGAAGTGTCTTCCTGTAGGCATCGAAACTTCCGTTAAAGGCATGATATTTTGCTGAGAGAGGCTTTTTGATCGCCATTTGCTTTGTTTGTGGCACACTTTTGTTTCAGGGCTTGCAAAGTGACTTTGCCAGACCGCTGATCATTCCTCCTTGGAAGTTTTGCTCTGCTGAGCCTCCTTTGGAGTTTTTAAATCAAGGCTATCCCTGCTTACCCAAATCATGCATGGTGGCGAACTGGAGTTTACAGCCCCATAAATATTTAGAACGCCACTTTGGTGGTCTCGCATGACAAGTCTCTTATTTCTCAGTTCCCCATCTGTAAAATGGTGATGTTATTAACCTCACCACAGGGCTGCTGGGAAGGACCCAAATGCAGATCTTAAAAGGGCTCTGCAGATTTCAAGCGCTACGTATGCCCAGCAGATAGAGAGTACAGTAAATCTGTTTCAAGGAGTGGTAAAAAAAAACCCATTCTGGTAATGAGCAGGTTTGGAAATTTTATTTTATTTTTTAAAATCTTAATATTGTTTACACAAACCTGCTGTATTCAATTGTGCACCTTTTATAAACGGCTAGGCAGATGCCATCTGAATAAAGGAGTCTTGGCTAATTTTAAGTATATGAGCTTTGATTAATCAGTTCAGTTTGCACCTCTGTGGAACTAGATGTTGTGAAGCAAAAAAGCAAATTTTCTTGGGTTTTAGATAATGTGTGTATGCATCTGGTTACTTGGGACAGCTTTGTAGTCAAACAAAGTAAGCATTGTAGCCCATGATGAAGATGAAGAATAATGAATAATGTTGTAGAGAACCATTCTTTTTCTAAGAACTTCCTGTCTGGTCGTCTGGAAATCACTTTTGTTAGTCAGTCGGCCGGGCATATAGCTATCTGCAAGCCAGGTTAATAAGCAGACTTTCTGCATGCTTTATCCAGAGGACAGCAGTCACTCAGGCCCCTGACCAAAACCAGATCCATGATCCTACATTTCTCAAGGGGGTTTAAGAAGGTTTTGATGCTGATGCCAACATTTCTCATTTGTGTTAGAAACCGATCCAGAAAAGTATTACGTTGCTTATTTCTTCTTTGGGTAAAATCTCAATGATGCCTCCAAGTCTTGAGCCTTTGAAATAATTTATAGCTTTAAATCCTTTCTCTGCGCACACCCTGGCCCCTCGGCGTAGATTTTTCAAGTACCAAAAATAACATCTGGAGAAAACAGAGTCTCACAGAAGGTTGCTGTCTGATTTGGGTTGTCAGGGGGAATTCCTATAAGACTGGGAAGCAATTGGTATCATCTTCCGAAGTAATCAGTCTATAAAAAGGGCACCTATTGTATGTGAGCATTTATTGCATCCACAGAGCAACTTCCTGTACTTTTCTGGGCAGAACTGGAAGCATTTTGGACCTACCGTACCAACCCTTCAGTTCCTTAGGGACCTCTTGACTTGTTCGAAGATACTTACCCATGATTGGTTGTGGGTATGCTATTTTGGGACACCCACCAATGGGCCACCATTCATAACTGGTGATGTGGGGCAGAATATTTTCCAGAGCAGGATAAAGAGTGGTATACCACTGGTATACCACTCTTTATCTGGTATATCCAGGGATTGCATATAAATTTATGTGGCCCTTGAACTGAAAAATGGTTATCTGCCCCCATCTTACCCCATGGGTGTAATCTGACATAGTTTATAAGATTTTCATTCTGTTGTATCAGGAGATGAGGCAGAAATACTCAGGGAGACTGGCTGGAAGAAAGGATGTTCTGAGCAGCGACTCATTCAGAGGTGCAGTGGGCAGCCTCCTTTGTGAGTGGCTAACTCCTGGGAGCCGCTGGTTGTTCATTTAGTTTATATTCCTGTGGCAGGCTTTCAGTTCTCTCATGAAATATGAGTGTGTGCTGTGACATATTTTTTGTGGGGGTTAAGGTTTCTAAAGCGCCATATAAATGCTCAGATTCATCACCATCAATAGCAGATTTCTCACCCTGTCTACAGTTCTGGAGTTTTTGCTAGTTTCTTCATTGAGGGATCTTAAAAATATGTTTCTGGTTGTGAGGAATTTTAAATCTTCTATTATTTTTGTGATTCGACAGCATTTAGCTTGGCAAGTCTACGTTGGATATTAATTTTACCTCCTGAAAATGTCAGGTAATGCTAAACAACAACCGCAACATAATGCAACTGTGAGTACTTGGCAATAATTGTTCATGATTTCTGTGCAATTTTACTTTCCAACAAAACTAAATTATATCAATTTAACCAAAATATCTTTTGAATTCCCAAGTCATGTTGCAGCATTTTAGTACCCCTCATTTTGGAAATATGAAAGCTAAAAAATTCAGTACGCCCTACCCTGACAAGGAAGCAGGTGGGGCCCTGCTCTTTTGCCCTTGTGGCTGTTTTCTGCGGGGATAACAAAACTGGCACCGGCGCTCGGAAGAGGAACGGTCACGGGTTCTGCCTCATGTGCTGCTTCTGTGTAAAGGCTTAATAGCTTTCGCGTGGGAATGTTTCTCTCTTCTTTCTGAGTAGCAGGAGCTGTCAGAGCCAAGAGCTGGTTCCACCAGCACCAAATGCTAGAGAATAATAAGAAAGGACGCTGAGCACATTACTCTCCTGTAGCACTTGAGCGTGAAATATTTTTGGGAGAGAGGCTTTCCTGTGGGCATCTGGCGCCTGAAGGCTGAGTCTCACCTATTTGAACCGAAGAAATTCGCGAAACCGCCGAATTTTGCTTTGCAGAGTTTGGGTAGAGGGTCCCATGGATGAAATTCCTTTTCCCCACAACTCAGTCATGTGCTAGAGCAATGGTTCCCAAACTTTTTTTTCCAGGCCACTGCCTTGCCTGGGTTCCATAAACTCACCCCCAGTGCCCACTTCGCCGCCCTATAAAAGAAAAGAAAAATTACGGTATTCAGAATAGCAGTTTACACAACCCACTAAGGAAGAGAACAACACAATCAAATTCAAAACAGTTACAATTCATTGCACATTTATTCAACTAAAACTAGTTTTGTTACTTTTTAAAAAACAAACAAACCAGGAACTTGATTCAGTGATAGTAGCTTTTCAAAGTCTGATAGCCATTTACACCTCCAGTCACCCCGTTCTGCCCTCTAGCATGCTTCCAGGGAATTCTACTGCCTCCCCAAGGGGTGGTATAGTCCACTTAGGAAACCAATGCACTAGACCTTTCTTTCCCCCCCCAAAAAATTTTTTAATTCATTTTGCAAATAAACACACAACATACGCATAAAAGACATAGTAAAGAAAACAAAGAACAGAAAAAATATATAACAACAAACAAAAAAATTCATAATTATAATTCTTATTTCTTAACATTTTGACTTCCTCAAGTCCCCCCTTACTGTGTTTCATTTTAAATCATCTTTAGTAATTTCTATATCATAATTTCAATCAATTTGTTAATTGTCTATCATTCTTACTTCACATTTATATATAACTTAAAATACTTAACATATCTATCCTCTACAGCCTATATCAACTTCTAAATCTGATCAAACATTTCAAATATTGCAACTCTTTTTAAAATATGCTTTAAATTTCTTCCAATATTCTTCCACTAACTCTTCTCCCTGGTCCCGCAGTCTCCCCATTAGCTCAGCCAGTTCTATAAAGTCAATCATCTTCATTTGCCAATCGTCCACTGTTGGTAACTCTTGTGTCTTCCAATTCTTAGCTATCAATATTCTTGCTGCTGCCGTGGCATACAAAAAGAAAGTAACATCCTTTTTGGGAATTTCTTCTCTAACTATTCCAGGTAAAAAGGCTTCTGGTTTTTTAATAAATGTGTTTTTCAATACTTTTTTCATTTCATTATAAATCTTTCCCCAGAAGTCTTTTACTTTGGGGCACGTCCACCACATATGGCAAAAGGTTCCTTCCACATTCTTACATTTCCAACATTTATTACATTTCCAACATTTATTATCATGTGTATGACCTTTCTTCTTCTTCTTCTTCTTCTTCTTCTTCTTCTTCTTCTTCTTCTTCTTCTTCTTCTTCTTCTTCTTCTTCTTCTTCTTCTCTTTTGCATATACTGAGCCTTGGCTCATGAGATGCTGTGGAGTAGCTTGTCACCATGCTGGACTGGGAAGGGCTGTGGCTCAGTGGCCGAGTATCAGCTGCGCATGCAGAAGGTCTTAGCATCTCCAGGTAGGGCTTGGAATATCCTCTGCCTGAAATGCTGGAGAGCAGCTGCCAGTCAGTGCGGACAAAGCTAGGGTAGATGGACCATTCAGTATAAAGCAGCTTCGTAAATAGCTATGACATCTGATATTGTTCCTAGGATTCCCACTTCTCACCCACCAACCACAAAGCCCACACCCCATGGCAGAGATCCTCGGTTATTTCCAGAACCTGCTGTAACCAGGTTGGTATTTCACCCCCAAAAGTCGTTTCTGTCCCAGGCGGTACCCAGTGGTCCAGCCTGGAAGCTGGCTGGGGCGAAATTGTTGCAAGTAACGTTCTGCAACAGTCCTCTGGGACAACTGGTTTCTGTTTGGAAAGATCTTGCCGCTTTTCTGTTCCTCTGCTGAGAGTTTCTTTAAGAAGATGGCTCATTGCTACTCCGTCTCTCTCTGTGTGTTTGTGTTTAAAGTGGCAAGGTTACATAAGCAGAAAAAAAAGTTGGAATAAGCATTTCCTGCAATTTGCTTCGGAGCTCTGAGGACAAAATAAAACTGCCTTGACTCGCAACCCTTCCCTGGACCTGCATGGAGCTCCAGTGACAGATTTTCATTCATATATTTGCAGTGTTTTCTCTCCTGCATCGTTGGGGTCCATCGTTCGGGCCAAGCAGACTGGTGTCCAGATTCTGGAGCAGATAAGGGTCTAAGGGTCAGAGAGTTGATGTTTGGGTTCCGGAGCAGGGATGGGGAACAAAATCGATTCGGTTCACATTTAAAGCCGGATTTCTCAAATTCGCACTTTCTGAACAGTCACAATTTTGGGGTGTGTGTGTGTGTGTGTGGTGGCTTCTGGATCCAGCTTTGTCTCCGGACTCTCAGGTAGCCTCAGTGGCTAGAGGTGCCTTTCGCCAACTACAACTAGATTGACAACAGCAGCCATTTCTGGACCAGGAAAGCCTTGCCACAGCAGTTCATGTGTTGGCTACTGCAAGACTGGATTACTGCAATGCGTTCTATGTAGGGCTTCCCTCACACTTGAGGGAAGCTAGTGCCGAATGCTGCAGCATAATTGCTGACAAGAGTGAGGCCTTGTCACCATACCACGCCAGTGCTCTGAAATCTGCACTAGAGGCTGACTTGCTACCGGTCCAGGATCAAGGTGTTACTATTGATATCTAACGCCCTTAACAAGTTGGGACAAATTTACCTACCAAATCGTTCCCCCCACCCATGTGCCCAATGACCGCTTTGATCAGTGGAATTGGCACTACTTCACATAATACATGTTTCACATTCGTAAGAACTCCATCATTTAGTATGGCAGCAGCAGATTTCACTGTACTGTTTTCAGTGCCTGTACTGTTTTCAGTGCCGATGCTTAAAAAGTTGAGGTACTTTTAATCCAAGTATTTTAACTTTTATATGTTTTAAATTAGGCTTGCATTTTTTTTAAACTGATTTCATTGTTACACCTTTTTGTAAACCGCTTTGAGGTTTTGTTTTGTTTTTCAGTCAAGCAGCATATACGGTAATTTTTCTTAAATAAATAAATAATAAATAATATGAAAACTGAAACGCCACTCACCCTTCAAAATTTTCTCTTTTCTGAATATTGCAGTGCAGTTCACCCAATGACCAGTGTTTGCAAAAAAATGCATATATTAGGAGAAAATGTGCCTAAAGATGGAGCAGAAAATAGCATGCTGGAGGGGGGAGGGAGAGGCTGGAGGTGTAAATCAGACATTGAGAAGCTGATACCATTGGATCAATTCATCAGTTTTCTTGA